>NC_052150.1:166741215-167341215 GCF_902713615.1 Scyliorhinus canicula | reverse complement strand
ATTGCTTTGTCCTTCAGGGAGCAGCAGATCTAATAAGCACCCTTATTAGTCAGGCTGCATAATTCAGAGATCTCATAGGTGTTATGCCTCAACACTTAAGACTCCTGGACAGTTAATGCATGGATTGAGGCTCCCCCTGCACCTCCCCACCCAGGTGGGCACCGTTGAGCTTTCTCCTTTGCTTCTCATCCATCCAGCCTGTTAGACCCGGCTCCATGGATCTCATCACATCCCCTCACCCCATGTACCCTGCCACCACCCTGCACCAGACTCCCATGCCACAAACTGCAGACTCACACAGCACTGAAAGTAGTCTCCAAGACCATTGACATCTACCACGATCCATACCCCGCACTGTGAGTAGAGCCTTCTGCCCCCTGACAGTTACCCTCCTCTCTCTCTCTCTCTCTCTCTCTCTCTCACCACCCTGGCAAACCCCCAGAACACCTCTGACCTCCCTTAACACCTCCTCCCCCCCCACCCACCCCTGAATCTGCCCAGCGGGCTCTGTCACCTTGGACTCCCTTGTACTCAGTGGAGACAGTGGTGCTCACTTCCTTCCTCTCTCTTGGAGGTCATGCCGCCTGGTTCGCATTTTTAAAGGATGTAGTGACTCACACTGCCTGACGAGTGGCAGGTTCAATGAGGGCTGAAGATGTGACGTTAAGTCTGCTAATGAGCAGGGCTAACTCCACCTCCTCCTGTGCAAGGCTAAGCCTAATGCAACTCAAAGTGGTACACAGAGCGCACCTGACCAGAACCCGAATGACCAGCTCTTCCCAGAGGTGGAGGATAAATGTGAATGGTGCCAGATGGGCTCGGCCGACCATACCCACGTGTTCTGGGCTTGTCCCAAACTTGCTGGGTTCTGGATAGCCTTCTCCGAGACAATGTCCAAGGTTATGGGGGTGAGAGTGAAGCCTTGTCCGATATCTTCGGGGTATTGGAGCAGCCAGAACTACACATGGGGAAGGGGGCTAATGCCCTTTCTTTCGCTTCCCTGACCACACGCCGGAGAATCCTGCTCGGTTGGCAATCGGCAGCACCACCCACGGCTGCAGACTGACCCGCTGACCTTTCGGAATTTCTCCACCTGGAGAAGATTAAGTATGCCATCCGAGGGTCAGAGGAAGGCTTCCTGGCTACGTAGGGACAATTTGTAGTCCTGTTCCAAAACCTGTTTGAGGCCAGCAATGAGGCGTAAATTAAGAATAAAAAACCAAGATAGATGAAGAACCAAAGGACTGCGCAACCTGGGGGGGAGGAGATGGAAGGAAGGTGGATAAACCATAAAAGAAGAGCCTTTCCCTGAAAATAAAAGCCAAACACAGTTGAAGCCGGGGGGGGGGGGGGGGGGGGGGGGGCTGCGGAGGAGGGGGTGCGGGTGGGGGGAGGGACTATAGATTGATCCAGAGGGTGGCGAAATGTATATAGGGTCAATTAAATAAAAGACAAAATAAACTCCTCTGTACAATAAAGTAAATTAACGCGGGTACGAAAAATGTGATGTGTATATATACACACAATTGTTTATAAATATGAGAAATGCCAATCATGCATTCAATTCCATGTTAATAACGTTCACTCCCTTCCTGGGCGTGAATCTGATCACGTCATTGGGGACAGCCCGGGAAGATCGCGTTCCAAAATTCCATTTTGTGCCTCTCGTGAATTTAGCGGCCATGGGTGATTGGCGCCTGCAGCTAATGACCCCGCTAAATTGTGCCCAAACAGATTTCACATCTTTTCAACACAAATAAACTCTCCCAAAACTGATGTAATTATATTCATGCCAATTTCTGAATATATGAATAGTTATTTTCAGTTTTGATAGAACATTTGAGAAGAACACAGTAAAAATATTTGCTGCCTATTTGCATTCCCTATTTTCCTGTCCAACGTCATAAATATCTCATTAATCATTTCCTTCCTTTTTAGAAATAACACTTGCTTTTCTGTTTGTTACTTCGTCAATTCAGTCCTGGATTATTATTCTAACTCAACATTCAGATTGATAGTTGTAGCTTTTTCTGGCACTCTTAGTCATTCAGGGGCTTGAAATCACATTATTGAGCTGTGAAAAACCCCTTTAAATTTTAGGGATTAATGCATGCTGTTGAGATAAAGTAGGGAGTTCGACTTTGTGCACGATCACGCCATATGTGAATCACTGAAACTTTCAGAGAGCAGAAAGACTTAAAAACACATATCGCAATTTTTTAGAAATGCGAAGGTAAGTTAATACTAAGGTTAGAAAAGTGCATACGGAATCCCTGGATTTGTGAACAGGGTCACACAATACAAAGGCAAAGGGGCGATGCTAAACCTATCTAAATTATTGATGAGGCGACAATGAGGATATTGTGTCCAGTTCTGCGAAATCTATTTTAGTAATATAGGACAATACTAGGATTAAGATTCTGCATTTGTGCAACAGTTTAGAATTTTACAGCCCATGTCGCCCATATTGTTTTCCAAACTATCTCCAGCTATTTCCCTATTTCTTCCTTTGAGAGCTTTTTGTCCTTGTTTTTATCAGAATTGCACACAGAACAGTGGCAATAATGCTGGAAGCCTGGGCGCCACTTTTCATTCCAGTTGAGATTATGAAAAGGATAACTGATGCACAAATTCAAAATTAGACAGGATGTTGTTAAGGTAAGTAAGAAACAAATTCTACTTATTGGTGAATCAGCAACTGGACGACATTTACTTAAAATCAGAAGAAGAACAAAAGGAGAGGTGAAGAGAATATTTATGCACATGTAAAAATATGTTTGGAGTTGGAATGCTCGACTGATGGCAGCCGAATCCATAATGAATTTCAAAAGCGGCCCGTAACTTTGGGTTTCCTGACACTGATTGTCAGTTCAAACTCCTTACAGACCCAGGAGAACCGATTCACAAGCTGTTACAAGTGAAGTGACAATCAGCGTCTGGAAAACCAAAGTTATGGGCCACGATGTAGAGATTACACCTTCCATCACCATTGACAATCTCACGTTGGAGGTAGTCGACAGCTTCACAGACCTTCGATCAAATAATTGCCAGCAACCTGCCCCTTGACGCTGAAATCAGCACCGGGATTGCCAAGGCCACAGCTGTCATGTCAAAGTTGAGAAGTCAAATGTGTTTCAACAACAGGCTAACTGAAAAGACAAAGTTCTGTGTGTGCAAGACTTGTGCTTTCAGCATCCTGCTTTGCGATAGCTGTATATGGACAACTTATGCAAGCCAGGAAAATCAGCTTGCAACATTCCAGCATGCAGGAATTCCCAGCAGGTTTCCCCCCTTGAGTCCGTGGCAACTCCATTGGTTGGATCATGAGGGTTGAGCAGATGACAGCCACATCCTCAAAGGCACGCTCTATGGGCAAATTTACTATTGGCACAAGGCTAACAATTCGCTTGTCTGCGACACAAGACTGTCGGCAAGTGAGACCACATGTTGACCGGGATTACAGTTGATGCACGGGAAGACCTCACTGCTGTCCAGAGAGCCTGGAGACAAACAGTCAGGAAGAATGTGGAAAATACGGAAGACAAAAGAGCCTGTCAGAAAGAAGAATCATCAGTCGACTTCAGGCCAATGCTATTCATTTGTACAAGCTGCGGAAGGGGCTGCCACTCACGAATCAGCCTTTACAGCCATAACAGATGATGTTCAATACAGAAGTGACAAACACCATGGGCACAGTCCAATGTCTCCCAACATGGATGGATCCAAAACCAAAAGTCAAATATAAAAGGGTCATGGACTAATACTTAAAAATGGAAAATAGTAGAAAGATTAGAAAATGGATTAGGATGAAGTGGGCAGCTCTTTGAGAGAGCTGGCAAAGACATGGTGGGCCAAGACTGCAGTAATAATCCACAATGTTGGGAGTAAAGAGTGTCATTCTGACAAACAACCTTAATGAGTTCAAAACGATATCATAATGATACATTATTAAGATTATACATCTCATGCATGGAGCAGAAAATTAAAAAAATATATATACAGAAACAAACAATGCAACATTGTTTTGAAATTCCTTTAAATGATGTGGACGTCGCTGATTCGGCCAGCATTTATTGCCCATCCCTAGTTGTCCTTCAGAAGGTGGAGGTGAGTTGCCTTTGTGAACCGCTGCAGTCCTTCAGGTGTAGGTAGACCCACTGTGCTGTTAGGGAGGGAGTTCCATGATTTTGACCCAGCGACAGTGAAGGAACGGCGATACATTTCCAAGACAGGGTGGTGAGTGGCTTGGAGGGGAACCTCCAGGTGGTGGGGTTCCCAGGTATCTGCTGCTCTTGTCCTTCTAGATGGTAGTGATCGTGGGTTTAGAAGGAGCTGTCTAAGGAACCTTGGTGAGTTACTGCAGTGCATCGTGTGGATGGTACAGATGTCTGCCACTGTTCGTCAATGGTGAAGAGATTCAATGTTTGTGGAAGGGGTGCAATTAATTGGGCTTCTTTGTCTAGGATGGTGTTGAGCTTCTTGAGTGCTGTTGGAGCTGCAGTCATCGAGGCAAGTGGAGAGTATTCCATTACACTCTGACTTGTGCCTTATAGATGGTGGACATGTTTTGGGGGGGTCAGGAGGTAAGTTCTCACCATAGAATTCCTGGCCTTTGACCTGCTCTGGCCACCACAGTATTAATATGGCTATCCCTGTTCAGTTTCTGATCAATGGTAACGCCCAGGACGTTTATTTTGGGGGACTCAGTGATGGTAATGCCATTGAATGTCAAGGGCGGTGGTTATATTATATCCTTTCTTGTAGGAAGTGGTCATTGCCTGACGCTTGTGTGGTGCAAATGTAACTTGTTGCTTGTCAGCCAAAGTCTGTATATTGTCCAGGTCTTGCTGCATTTGGACATGGACTGCTTCATTATCTGAGGAGTCGAGAATTGTGCTGAACATTGTGCAATCATCCACAAACATCCCCACTTCTGACATTATGGTGGAAGGGAGGTCATTGATGAAGCAGCTGAAGATGGTTGGGCTGAGGACACTAGCCTGATGAACTCCTGAAGTGATGTCCTGGAGCTGAGATGATTAAACTTCAACCACCAAAACCATCTTCCTTTGTGCTAGATATGACTACACGCAGCGGAAGTTTTCCCCATGATTCCCATTGATTCCAGATTTTCTAGCTAGAGCTCCTTGATGCCGTACTCGGTCAAATGTTGCCTTGATGTCAAGGGCAGTCACTCTTGCCTCACCTCTGGCATTCAGCTCTTTTGTCCATGTTTGAACCAAGGCTGTAATGAGGTCAGGAGTTGAGTGACCCTGGTGGAACCCAAACTGAGCGTCCGTGAGTAGGTTATTGTTGAGCAAATGCCACTTGATAGCATTGTTGATGACTCCTTCCATCATTTTGCTGATGATGGAGAGTAGACTGATAGGGCAGTAATTGGCTGGGTTGGATTTGTCCTGTTTCTTGTGTACAGGAAAAACGTGGGTAATATTCCACCTTGCCGGGTAGATGCCAGTTTTGTAGCTGTACTGGAACAGCTTGGCTAGGCGTGCGGCAAGTTCTGGAGCACAAGTCTTCACTACTATTGCCGGAAAATTGTCAGGGCCCTTTGCCTTTGCAGTGTCCAGTGCCTTTGGATGTTTCTTTATATCACATGGAGTGAAGCGTATTGGCTGAAGACTGATGTCTGTGATGCTGGGGACCTCTGGAGGAGACCGAGATGGATTATCCACTCCGGACCTACGGCTGAAGATTATTGTGAATTTTTCGGCCTTGGCATTTGCACATGTTGCTGGGCTCCTCCATCAGTGAGGAGGGGTATTTATGGAGCCTCCTCCTCCAGTGAGTTGATTAATTGTCTACGACCATTCACGGCTGTATGTAGCAGGACTGCAGAGCTTAGGTCTGGTGAGTTTGTTGTGGAATCGCTTAGCTCTGTCTAATACTTGCTGCTTATGCTGTTTGGCACACAAGTAGTCCTGTGTTGTAGCTTCACCAGGTTGACACCTTATTTTTGGGTATGCCTAATATTGCTCCCGGCATGGTCTCCTGCGCTCTTCTTTAAACCAGGATAAATCCCCTGGCTTGTGGTAATGATAGAGTGGGGGATATGTTGAGCCATGAGTTTGCAGATTGTGGTTGAGTACAATTCTGCTGCTGCTGATAGCCCACAGCACCTCATTGGTGTCCAATCTCGAGTTCAACTCAATCTCTGTTCAAAGTTTATCCCATTTAGCGCGGTGGTAGTGCCACACAACACAATGGAAGGCATCCTCAATATGAAGACGGGACTTTGTTTTCACAAGGAATGTCCGGTGGTCACTTCTACCGATACTGTCATGGACAGATGCATCTGCAGCAGGCAGATTGGTGAGGATGAGGTCAAGTATGCTTTGTCTCTTGTTGATTCCCTCACCACGTGCTGCAGTCCCAGTCTAGCAGTTATGTAATTTAGGAGCTGGCCAGCTGGGTCTGTGCTGGTACTCCCGAGCCACTCTTGGTGATGGACATTGAAGTCCCCCACCCAGAGTAAATTCTGCGCCTTGCCACCTTCAGTGCTTCCTCCTGGTGTTGCTCAACATGGAGGAGTACTGATTCATCAGCTGAAGTTTGCTGGTACTTGGTGATCAGCAGGAGGTTTCCTTGCCCATGTTTAACCTGAAGCCATGAGACTTCATGGGGTCCAGAGTTGATGTTGAGGACTCCCAGGGCAACTCCCTCCCTGACTATATATCACTGTGGGTCTGTCCTGCCGGTGAGACAGGACATAGCCTGGAATGGTGATAGTTGTGTCTGGAACATTGTCTGTAAGGTATGATTCTGTGAGTATGACTATGTCTGGCTGTTGCTTGACTAGTCAGTGAGACAGCTCTCCCAATTTTGGTACAATCCCCCAGATGTTAGTAAAGAGGACTTTGCAGGGTCGGCAGACCTGGGTTTCCGTTATCATTTCCAGTGTCTGATTTGATGCCGGATGGTCTGTCCGGTTTCATTCCCTTTTTGTGTTTTGCTGTGGTTGAATACAACTGAGTGGCTTGCTCGGCCATTTCAGAGGGCAATTAATAGTTAACCACATTGCTGTGGGTCTGGAGTCACATGTAGGACAGACCAGCTAAGGAGGGCAGATTTCCTTCCCTAAAGGACATCTATTTAAGGTTAGCTATTTAATTTCATAATTATCTTCATTCCTGCTCACGTTTGTTATTTCTTTTGATCCATTGTTCTTTATTTCCAGGACCACGGCCGGCGTCAATCCCGCCCCCGCCGTGTCCCGAATTCTCCGCCACCAGAGATTCGGGCGGGAATCGCGCCGTGCTGGTCGGCGGCCCCCCCCCCCCCCGCGGCGATTCTCTGGCTAGCGATGGGCCGAAGTCCCGCCGCTGTCAAGCCTCTCCCGCCGGCGGGAATCAAAATACCTACCTGACCGGCGGGATTGGCGGCACGGGTGGGCTCTGGGGTACTGGGGGGGGGGGCGCGGAGCAATCTGACCCCAGGGGGTGCCCCCACGGTGGCATGGCCCGCAATCGGGGCCCACCGATTGGCGGGCGGGCCTGTGCCGTGGGGGCACTCTTTTTCTTCCGCCTTCGCCATGGTCTTCACCATGGCGGAGGCGGAAGAGACCCCCTCCCCTGTGCATGCGCTGGGATGACGTCAGCAGCCGCTGACGCTCCGGCGCATGCGCGGACTTACGCCGGCCGACGAAGTCCTTTCGGCCCTGGCTGGCGTGGCACCAAAGTCCGTTCCCTCCAGCAGGCGGAGCGGGAACCACTCCGGCGTGGGCCTAGCCCCTCAATGTGAGGGCTTGGCCCCTAAAGGTGCGGAGACGTCCGCACCTTTGGGGCGGCCCGATGCCGGAGTGGTTCACGCCACTCCAACACGCCGGGACCCCCCGCCCCGCCGGGTAGGGGAGAATCCCGGCCCACATCACTCAGTAATCATTACTTGTATCCCCTGGGTTCCCATGCCTTGCTTATAAATTTGCGCAAAATTATGGTGCAGAGGACTTGATTCTTCTTTGAAGCCCGTCAATGATGTCCACCTCATTCCCTGACTAAGAATAATCACCTGAAGGAGAAAGCAGAGGAGGAAGTGAGCAGGAAGTTGCAGTAACATTTTACCCAGAAACCTCATCAGGACAGTGGTTTGGGTTTTCCTTCTGTAGCAAGACCCCAACAGCTGTCCCCTCCATCATTTACAGCCCCGACTCAGTTTCCTAGATCCGGAAACGTGTTGTGCAAGATGGGCCCCTAGTGATCAACAGGGTGCCCGCTATTGCAAATGGACAAAATCCCATTGGCACTCCAGTGAAGGGGCTGCTGAATGTTACAGCTGGAGAAGAGGGAGTTGTAAAGCCCCAAAGAAGATTCCAACAGGTGCAAAATTTGATAAGGCCTGAAAGGGGGGCAGAGATTTTAAACGTGCCCCGTGGCTTCCAGTGCAAACTTTGTCCTGCCTTTTCATTTACATGCTTGCAGCATGCTGTAGGAGCAGGGGTTGCAAAATTGTGAGGCGAGCACAAGTTCAAGCCAGCCTGCACATCACAAAGTCAGCCTGCACCACTTAAAGGGGACATACATTTTGGACGGAGCGGCTGCTGAAAGTGGCTGGCGATGAATGTCACTAGAGGCCTTTGTGCAGTAGGTGGACAGGATGAGGGAGGTCCTCTATCCACAGATGACTAGGAGGACCTCTAGACAGACACTGCAAATCCCTAGATACAATCACTGTCAGCAATCTAACTCCTCAGACCTGGCTGTACTGTCTCACTGATGTTCAATATCCCCACAAGAGTTTTCAAGGTCAGTGAATGTACCTTCAAATGCCATTTTGCACCAATTGCACCAGGCAGGAGGCCCACCCTTTTAACAATAACTGCTATCAATCATGACTCATAACTAATATTGAGAGTTTCACCTCACCCTCACACATATCATCACACCCAGATCTCACAGTTTGCACACACTATCAGCTATACAACTATGAGAACCAATCAAATTGCACCTCCCTCATTGGGCTGGATTTACGCTCCCCCACCTGCAGGTTTCAAGGGGGACGTTGGTGGCTCAAAGTTCAATTGGTGCCTTCTGTCACCGACTAGCTGGCCCCTCACTTGTTTGAAATTTTACAGGAGCGGGGGAGGTGTTGGGTGGAGCACCACTCACAATGAGCAGCTCAGATGCTGACACTAAAGGTGAACATAAAGTTATGGTCTGCACATGGTGAGACACCAGACACAAGGGGCCTGAAGCTTTGGAAAGGGCGGGGCAGGAGCCATCTTGTTGGAGAACTCATACAGCAGAACACTGAAATGAGGAATTCAATGGAGTGGCCTGCAGAAAAACACTGCCGGAAATGCAGACAGAAAGCTTGGTTTATTGGTCGCCTTCCGGGGAGTTCATGATTAATGTTAAGGAGCATGGTGCCAATGAGAAATAACCATACACATGGCTTTGTATAGAGCTTGGAACCATTGTTTCTAAAGTGGAATTCATGGCTAACGTGGTGATATGCATGTACACATCAATGTATATAGTTGTCTATCAGTGCATATAGTTATCAGTACGACCTCCGACCAGCAGGTGACATTCAAGATCTATCACGACTTGCCAGTTGGTATTGAGTCGTACAGGAAGATAATCGCACTTAGAATAGCTCCAGGAGAATTCACTGAATTAATTTAGTAGCCATCATCTGTATTATAGTTCATTAGCTATCTTTCCATGTGTTTGTTAAGAAATCATCTTTATAGTTAAACAACTAGATGTTCTGTGTGCATCATTATGTTGATTATGTAACAGAACACAACAGCTAACTCCATTGCCGCATTTAAAAATGGTAACATTTATGACACAAGACGAGCCATTCAACCAATTGTGTCTGTGCCAAACAAAGTGTTATCCTGCCTAATTATATTCTAGCACTTGGTCCACAGTCTGTTGGTTGTGGCCCACCTGAAGTATGATCCAATGTTTTTTACATGCAATGAGGGTCTCTGCCTGGACCACTTGTTTTGGCAGTGAGTTTCTCTTCAACTCCACTCTAATCCTCCTGCCAATTACTTTAAAATACACCCCCTGGTATTTGATCTCTATTAAAGAAAATCTGCTCTTTCTGTCCACTCAGTTTTATACACATCAATTAAATCTCCCTACTCTAGGCTGAAAAAAATCCCAAAAAAAGCAATTCAAGGCTACAATCACCTTTGCAGCCTCTGGCCCTAAGAGATGGGTTACTGTGGGCACCTCATAATGAGATTGAGATCAGAGGATTGCACCCTGAAGACCCTGGGTATATAGTTTCCTGCTGGGAGCCTCTATATCCCCTTCCTCCTCCTCCCTTTTCAAAAAGCTTGTCCTCCTCTGTATTACTGCTATTCATTCTTCTCATGTTGCAGGCCAAAGGCGATAGAAACTATAGCACCTATTACTAGAAACAAGTGGTGTGAGAAGACAACCCGAAGGTAGAACTAAGGCCTTATCCATGTGTCACACCGCTCCCTGGAGACTTCACCAACTTTTAAATAACAGTACAAACCTCCAAAATACTTCTATAAACTTTGCAACAACCAGCAGAACTCAATCTGCAACTAATCTGAGAGTTATTAATGAAGCTATTAAATAGGGGTGGGGCTTCCTCCTGCTGCTGAACACATTATGATCTGCCTACTCTGTATACTTCCAGCGCATGCTCCCAACGCATGACAAATAACCAAAGCAAAATGGCATCTGGTGCCATTTGCACCAGAAGTATAAACATCTGTGTTGCCAATGCCATTTTGGATCTGAAATGGCAATCCAGTGGAAAAGGTACAGGTGCTATGCAATCCAATTGGCGTCTACAATTTCACAGCGCAAACTGAGACTGAGCCTTGAAAGATAGTGGGCGCGATTCTCCGCACCCGCGAAAAATCGCGAAACTGTCGTAAAAAACGGGCGCGTTTTACGACGGTCGGGAAGGGTCCATTTCCCGACGTATTCACTTCCGGGAAATGGGCTAGTAACGCGGCCGCGTCAATCACGTGCGCGATGAGGACGGAAGGCGGCGACGACACGATCATGTCCACGTGACGCCGCCCGACGCCGTAAAAAGGCGCGGGCGAGCACAGAATCTGTCGGCCATGATGTCGGAGTCCAGGAGAGCTGCACCTCGTTTTGTGGAGGCCGATGTCGAGACTCTGCTCGATGCTGTCGAGCAGAGGAGGGGCATCCTCTGCCCGCGGAGAGGGCATCGCCAACCTGCCAGCGCGGTACGCCAGGCCTGGCGTGAGGTGGCCGCTGCCGTCAGTGCTGTGGGGCAGAACCCTCGCTCTGCAGAGCAGTGCCGGAAAAAGCTACACGACCTCACCAGGGCTGCCAGGGTAAGTGCCAAGAAGGTGCCCCCTGGTCACAACCATCCCTCCCCCCCCCCTTTACTTAATCACCCACCTCCCCCCCTGGCACGGGGGGTGGAGGGGGATTGGGCCAGAGTTATTTGAGGATGGTTCACAAAGTTGTCACAGACCCAGCGCTCTGGCCCCTTGGAGAGATGCAATCGTCTTATGACAACTTGACCCCCAAACTGTGCCAGTATCTGAACGGACTGCTGATACCTGCCGTATTGTAATGATCTACCTATGTACCCTCCCCCAACAGGCCAAGTCCGCTCACAACAACCGTGAGCGGCACAAGACTGGAGGGGGTTCGCCCAACCTGCACCCCCTCACCACCTTTGAGCAGAGGGCACTGGACCTTGTTGGGGGGTCTGCCACCCGGGATGTCGAGCTATGCGAGGTTGGCGGATCTGCAGCAAGTGAGACAACCCTCCTTGACAAACACCCACCCCTCCCCCATCCTCTGTCCCTTCACACACCCTGCCCACTTGGACACCTCCCCCATCCTCTGTCCCTTCACACACCCTGCCCACTGGGATACCTCCCCCATCCTCTGTCCCTTCACACACCCTGCCCACTTGGACACCTCCCCCATCCTCTGTCCCTTCACACACCCTGCCCACTGGGATACGTCCCCCATCCTCTGTCCCTTCACACGCTGCCCACTGGGACCGTCCAGCGGCCTGCCGAGCAAATCTAAATAACCCGTCTCATTCTCTTCCCTAGGACGTGATGCCGAACGACCAGGGCCGTCTGGCTGCAGATGGACACAGGCATCTGCCGCCACCTCACCCGGGGCCGCACGACAGAGGGTGCCCGATCAGCGGGGAGCCCCATCCTTCCCAACCCAATCTGCGGATCAGGATGCCCAGAGGGTGGCGAGAACACAACCCCCGGAAATGGCCAGGGATAACCCTCCGGACTCTGAGCGGCCCCACACCATTGAGGAGGGGCTAAATTGCGAAAACATCGGGCTTGCGGCACTGCTATCTCCCACAACATCCATCATCCCAGAGACACTCACCCCGGCGGGCCTATTTAGTGATGAGTCTCCTGGGTCACAGTCTGGTTTGCACATCACAGCTGAGCAGGTACAGCAGGTGGAGGTCGGAGCAACCGAGGGCCCGGACTCGCGGAGGCCAGACCAGGCCCAGGATGCAGCTGGCTCCCAGACGTTTTCGGAGTTCCTGGAGTTTCTCAACCCACCCTCACAGCCGATGCCTCAAGAAACCCAGGGAAACAACGACGGGATGAGGGCTTCCTTCCAGACTCTGCAGACGCTGTTAGAGGAGTCGAACCGCGTCCACGAGCAGGGAGTGGTGCCGCTCTTGGCAGTGACCCAGTCCGACACCGCACGGGTGGCATCCGCAGTGGAGGCAATGGGTCAGGTGATGCAAGGCATTGGGGTTCATATGCATGCGTCATCCTCGGCCCTGGACAGGGTTGCCCTCTCACAGGCAGCAATGTGCCAGAGGCAAAACGACATTGCCGGCGCCCTGCAGGCCTTGGCCCAGTCTCACCAGGTCATTGGCCAGTCGCAGCAGTCAGTCGCCGAGAGCATCAACCGCCTGACACATGTGCTGGATGGCGTCGTGCACTCACAGGTTGAGATCGCACAGTCCCTGGCGGGAATGTCTAACTCCCTGGACTCCGTCTCTGCAAACCTTCGGATCCTGGTGGATACCGTTGCAGGCCTCCAGGACTGGCAGCGCCAGGTGTCGGTGGTGCGACGGGGCACCTCCCCGCTCACACCTCTGTCCCAAAGTGAGGCCCGGGGGCCACTGGGCTCCCCGAGGGAGGAGGAGGTTTCGGGGCCCGTACCATTAAGTCCATCACGGGACGTCCCGGAATTCTCGGCCTCCCCCCGTCCCATCCCTGGTGCATCGGGTGGGCAGCAGGCAGAGCAGGGTGGCACAATGTCACCCGAGACGCCCGCAGAGCAGCCTGGCCCATCAAGGCCGGGTCGCCCCAGGAAACGCTTGGCCAAGGAGAAACGAGTCGAGGGGGGCGATTCGCAGCAATCCTCCTCCACTCCTGCTGTATCATCTGGGGAGTCACTTACACGTAGTGGTAGGGTCCGTAAGGCAACTAAGATAGACACTGAGTAAGTTGGCACGGGTGAAGGGCACAGTTTAGTTGTAGGGGCTAGGGCACCTGTAAATAATTGTTAACATTAAACGTACTGTTCCACCTTACTTGTAATACCGTGTGATTGTTCCACAGCCACAGGATTTGTGATGGTGACCGAGTGTCGCTGGGGTTGACGAGCGGTGAAACTTCGGTGCCGGGTGTGCAATCCCTGCCCCCCCCCCCCCCCCCCCCCCCAACCCCTCCCACAGCTAGCCCACGCGGGCACGTGATGGAGTGTCAGTGACGATCTCAGTGGCCACCAAGGTGGATGGTTCAGCTATTGCCATGGGTCAGACTCTCTCTAACGATTCTGAGCTCACAGCTCATCGCAGAGCGGGCTGTCATCATTCCACATGGCACTGATCACACCCGCTGACACAGCCATCAATGTTGTGCCATACCGTCTGGACCCAGTGGTAAGGGTGATGTCGAAGTGGAGCAGGGTACACTGAGAGGGGGTGGGGGGGGGGTTGTGGTCGTGGAAGTTGTGTGTTGACCCTCTGCACGACTAGCGATGCAGGTGGTGGTTTGGTGTTCAGCGGGGACGTCACATGCGATGCGTGAACCGTGCTGCCACCAAGGCGTCACGTGCCCGCCGTCCTCGCCGGGTCTGTCGTGCCGCCTCCTGGACATCACCAGCACCTGGGTCGTGTCTGCGTGCTGCGCCCGCCACTCCACCAGCCTCCTCCTCCTCCCTCTCCTCCTCATCCTCCTCCTCCTCCTCCTCCTCCTCCTCCTCCTCCTCCTCCTCTGTGCTGGCACCACTGCCACTGGCTTCTCCCTCCGCCTCCTGCAGCAGGTCATCTCCCCTCTGCATCGCGATGTTGTGCAGCGCACAGCAGACCACTACAATGCGAGCGACCCTTTCGGCCTGGTACTGCAGGGCCCCTCCGGAGCGGTCCAGGCACCTGAATCTCATCTTCAGGAGGCCAAGGCAGCGCTCCACCACACCCCTGGTTGCTGCATGGGCCTCGTTGTATCGTGTTTCCGCATTGGTCTGAGGCCTCCGTATAGGCGTCATCAGCCAAGACCTCAGCGGATACCCCCTGTCGCCTAGCAACCAGCCCCTCAGCCGGGGGGGATGTCCCTCAAACATCGCAGGGATGAACGACTGCGCCAGTATGTAGGAGTCATGCACACTCCCTGGGAACCTTGCAGAGACGTTCATGATCCTCATGTGGGGGTCGCATACCACCTGGATGTTCATGGAGTATGTCCCCCTTCTGTTTGTGAACACATCCCTGTCCCCTGCAGGCGGGCGCATGGGGACGTGAACACAATCGATTGCCCCCTGCACCCTCGGTATCCCGGCCACGCTGGCAAATCCACGAGCTCGTGAGTCTTGACTTGCTTGGTCCTCGGGAAAGGTGATGTAGCGGTCCGCGATGGCATAGAGGGCGTCGGTCACATCCCGGATACACCTGTGGACCGATGACTGGGAGATCCCGGAGACATCCCCGCTCGGAGACTGGAAGGAGCCGGTAGCATAGAAGTTAAGAGCGACCGTCACCTTGATGGCAACCGGGATCGCGTGTCCTCCCCCCGTTCCACGTGGGGCGAGGTGCGACAGGAGTTCGCAGATATGTATCACCATCTGCCTACTCAGCCGGAGTCTCCTCCTGCAGATGATGTCCGTCATTGTTAGGAAAGAGACCCGGACACGGTACACCCTCGGCTTTGGTCGTCGCCTCTGGCGCCGTGGCTGCACCCTCACTCTCTCCTCTTCCTCTTCCTCCTCATCCTCCTCCTCCCCATGCTGCTCGACGACTGGCAACTCCTCGGCCCTTCCCTCTGCTGCTGCAGCTGGCCCTGCATCCACTGCGGGTTGTGGCTGTGGATGCTGCTGCATCGCCAAATGCAGTACAGCGGCCCCAACCACTGCGCAGAACATAGCCGTTCTGTTCGCAGACATTGTGCTAACCTACAGAAGGGTGGTGGGGGCAGAGAAACGGGACATGTTAGACGGAGGTTAGTCAACAACTCGGCAGCCGCCTACCACGGGGTACCTGTGTGTCCCGGTGGCCTGGTCGCGCTGCTGACACGCGGGCAGCCTAACCCCTGGTCACTTTCTGCATCCAATGGCCAGTAAACTATGTCCTCCTCACGGGTGCGTCAGTGGCCTGTGGCCGTAATCCACAGGGGAACCAGCGGCCGTGTCCTCGTGACCGGCACGCCATGGCATGGTGGCAGACATTTTGTTACGGGGTTGGACAGCTCACTCGCTCACTCTCTACCTAACCCCCCCCCACTCCCACTCCCACTCCCCCCCTCCATCTCCCCCACACCCCCCTCCGTCTCCCCCACTGCCCCCCCATCTCCCCCGCTCCCCCCCCCCACTCCCCCCCGTCCCCCCCGTCTCCTCCCCCATAGAAAGGAAAGGGATGATCTTTTTCTTTCCAACTCATTCAGAGTAACTATCAGGGTAAAAATGGCAGAACCATCCGAAGTTAGCAATTTACATCTCTTCTGTTGGATGGTTCCCAGCCCAGTGCAATTGTCCAGGGGAAGCTAGTATGTCTGGGCAATTGCCGGTGAACCCTTTCATGGGGACGTCCTAGAGGGATTCCCCAGTGCATCACGGGTTACCCCCTAAATGTGACACTGGGAAAACAGGAAGTTATGGGTTTAGAAGTATATGGATATAAAGTTATTGGACAACACGGTAGCACAGTGGTTAGCACCGTGGCTTCACAGCGCCAGGATCCCAGCTTCGATTCCCCCGGGTCACTGTCTGTGCGTAGTTTGCACGTTCTCCCTGTGTCTGCATGGGTTTTCTCTGAGTGCTCCGGTTTCCTCCCACAGTCCAAAAACGTGCAGTTAGGTGGATTGGCCAGGATAAATTGCCTTTAGTGCCCAAAAAGGTTAGGAGGGATTATTGGGTTACGGGGAGAGGGTGGAAGTGAGGACTTAAGTGGGTCGGTGCAGACTCGATGGGCTGAATAGCCTCCTTCTGCACTGTATGTTCTATAAAATAAGGGGTAAAATTCTTACGGTGGTGCAGGAGCAAAGGGACTTGGGTGCATAGGTCATTGAAGGTGGCAGGCAGGTGGAGAGCACAGTTAATAAACCATAATAGAGGCAGAGAGTACAAGAGCAAGGAGGAAATGGCAAATGTATGCAAGTCACAAGTTAGAACTCAACTAGAATATCGTGTACAGTTCTGGGTGCCACACCATAGGCAGGATGTGAATGAATTGGGAGAGAGTGCAGAAGAGGTTTACAAGAATGGTTCCAGGGATGTGAAACTTCAGTTATGTGGAGAGATTGGAGAGGTTGGGACTGTTCTCCTTGGAGAGAAGAAGGCTAAGAGGAAATTTGGATAAAGATGTTCACAATCATGAGGGAGCTAGGCAAAATAGATACTGCGAAATTGTCCCTGCTCATAAAGGGATCAAGAACAAGAGGGCACAGGTTGAAAGTAATTTGCAAAAGAAGCAAATGTGATGTGAGAAACAACTTTTTCACACAGTGAGTGGTTCAGATCTGGATACACTGCCTGGAAATGTGGTGGAGGCAGGTTCAATCGATGCATTCAAGACGGCAGGAGGTGATTATTTTAATAGAAAAAATGTGTAGGGGTATGGGGAGGTGGGAGGGGAATCACACAAAATGCTCATTTAGAGAGCACGATGAGCCAAATGCCTCCTTCTGCGTCATAACAATTCTGTGACCCCGCCCCAGTCTATAGCCACCATTTTCCAGGCAGCTCCAGGGAGATCCATTTGGGAACCACAGTCTATTCTTCCCACCCTTGAGTATTTGATTCATTTCTTCTTGGCATTTTGATGATCCTACATTAGGATTCCTGAGTCTGTTTGGATCCCAATTGCTTCTCACCTTTTGACAATTACAGGAACTCTGATCCATTCTATTTGGGTCCAAAGTGGATGACTTCAATCTTGCCTGCTTTGAAATCTATTTGTCACAGTTTGCCCATTCATTTACACTGCGCTAATTTGTAATTTTATTCTTCCATCTGCACTTCTTAGAATACTAGCTATTTTATATAAGTAAATGTGGATATATGGCTCTCTCTCCCATCATCTAGGTCATTAAGGAATTCAGTGAATGGTTAAGAACCTTGGCCAGATCCCTGTGAGATGCCACGAATCATATTCTTCCACCTCGGCTACCTCACCCTTATCCCTACTCCTGGCTACCGTTCAGCCCATTTCCTAACTATGTCAGTAGTTTGCCTTTAATTAATTAACTTTAACTTTAGCTAACAACCTTTATCCAGTGACTTCTGGTGCATATTAATAACATCTATAAATAGTTCCCTGTCCATTACTTCAGTCATTTCTTCACAAAATTCTATCAGATTTGGCATCTGTGACCTATCCTTTCAAATCTACATTGGCTCTTTCTAATCAGCTGAATATTTTCGAGGTGTTACGTTACTCTATTCTTGATTCGAGATTTTAAGTAATTTCCTAGTAACAGATGCTAGGTTAATTGGTCAATAATTCCTCAAGGGTAACAAGAGAGAGGGCAATTCCCAATAAAGCTGTAATAGCAACAAAAGATCCCAGAGAGAAGGCAACAAGAGATCCTAGAGGGAGGGCAACCAACGACCCCAGAATAAGGGAGCCAAATGACAGATGCCCCCAGAGGGAGTCGCTGTCAAGTAAACCACAAAATGGTTGCCATCCATGCCAGTGCAATGAAATACACGAGCTGCTGAGTTTAATGCAGAAGAAATAAATAGCTGAGAAGCAGCTGAAAGGCTCAAAAATAGAGTTTCTGGAAAACACTGACACAGTGCCCAAACTGCAACAGCAGATGGTAGCGCAGGGTGTGCAGATGGTTGTGAATGAAGGAAAGCTATCTGAGGTTACTCTAATGGAGCAAAGCCTGCAAAACAGAAATTATACTGTTGTATGGAAAATATTTACATCAGAGCTGGACTGGATGATTTGAAGTGTAAGATTCAAGCTGAGTCAACAAGATGATGCGCTGAAATCAAGAATGAGTTGACAAGAGATCAATCAGAAAATAAGCAGATTTAAAACAGAGATGAGGAAATATTACTTCTTTCAAACTGATTCATGAATCTGTGGAATTCACTGCCCCAGACTGTGGTGGATGCCAGGACATTGAGTAAATTTAAGGAGGAGATAGACAGATTTTTAATTAGTAATGGGTTGAAGGGTTATGGAGAACAGGCAGGAAAGTGGAGTTGAGGATGAGATGAGATCAGCCATGATCTTGTTGAATGGCGCAGAAAGCTCGAGGGGCTGAATTGCCAACTCCTGCTCCTACTTCTTAGATTCTAAGAACAGTTAATTGCTCTTCAAGATCAAATGCAAAAGGAATATGTAACTATTCAACAACGTGACTTAAACAGCAGAATGGAAGAACAGCAGAAGAAAATTGAGGAGATGCCATTGAACTACAGGAAAGCTCAAGATGAAGTAAGCACATTTCACAACGAAAAGGAAAACCTGTTGAAAGACATTTACACGCTCTAAGAACCCTTCAGGTGAAAGTTTGTTCCACTGGGAAGAGAAGAGAAGCAAAATGATTTTACTGGCACTCTGGAAAAGTTGAAGAACCAGTTGGCAGAGAAGACTCAGTAATGTTCTATATGCCAGGAGGAAGCTAAAAGCCATGAGGGGAAGACTGAAGAACTCCTGAATCAGCTGAATAAAGACAAGGACAAGTTCTGCTCCAGGCAGAGAAATAACAGACAGGAATACGATTGTAAAATGTAAATCTGACACTGAAGCACAAGAAACTAGAAGAATAAAAAGCAGTGGATGTCTTAGACAAACAGAACCGTTGAGCTGAATGAATGGATTCATAAGATTGCAAAACGATTTGCAAATGAAACAACAAACAAATGTTAGGCTGAGATTGGGATACAAGTTTTATGAAGGTTCCATTTGCAAAATGGCAGCTTCCAGCAAGAACATGGCGGACTCCACGGAAAAAGAAACTTTGTGTCTACTTGAGGAATGAACTGAGAGCACATTCTCTTTGAGAGGAATGGGACAAACCTGCAGTGTTGGAACAAAGCAGGTGAGTTGTTACATTAAACTAAATCAAATGGATATAGTCAAGTCCCAAAAACACAGAGTACTATTACAATTCCTCCAAATGTAGCAGAACAATATGGGGAAGAACTGTCAAGCCTCATGACCATCAGAATTTATAAAGTCAGAGACTTGAGTAGGGGGAGCAGGGGTAACAAACAAAGTTTGTATTACCAATAGTTATTGTCATAATATACATCAGTATATCATGGTGCAGATACACACACGGATGGACATACAATAGGACCAATCAACATGCATGACACCGCAGCCAATCACCAGTTAGAGAACACTCACTATAAAGACAGAGGGCATCACTTTTCCCGCTCATTCAGGATGCAGCCTTTCAGAAGCACAAGAGCTTATAGTTTACAGCACAGATTCTCACCACGTGCTGAGTGATTCAACTGGTTAGGACAGGCACAAGTCTTTAGTTAATCTAATATTGTGTTAACCCACAGTAATAGTATATTCAACAGTTTATAGTTTAATAAAATAGTGTTGTACTATTTTAAGTGTTGGTGGCCTGTATGTGTTTCACGGATCCAGAGCACCCAACACATCAGTTATAATTGTTGGAAAGGAAAGTTTTCCCTGGAGATGAGAGGAGGATATTGTGTTATGCGCCTTCATGCAATTGTATTGTCAAGGTGCTCGGCAGAGTAAGAGGTAAATTGGGATTGGAGACTAGCAGCACCCACAATATGATGTGTAGAGTCACATGGTAATAGATTCAGAGAGAACACATTGTTTTTTTTAATAAACATCTTATTGAGGTATTTGTGATTTTGTAACAATAACAGAAGAAACAATGTACCTACAAATATAAACATAGTGCAAAGGCCCTCTTCCTCCCTTACAGGTCCCACCTTTCTTACACACTAATCTAAACTAAACTAAACTAACCCCCTCCCCCCCCCCCCCCCCCCCCCCCACTCTCTGCTGATGGTTAATTTTCCCTAAAGAAGTCGACGAACGGTTGCCACTTCAGGGCGAACCCTAACATTGACCCTCTCAAGGCAAACTTGATTTTCTCCAAACAGAGAAAGCTAGCCATGTCAGTTAGCCAGGCCTCCGACTTCGGGGGCTTTGAGTCCTTCCAGGTTAAAATATCAGTCTCCGGGCTACCAGAGAGGCACAGGCCAGAACGTCTGTCTCTTTCTGCTCCTGGAATCCCGGATCTTCCAACACCCCGAAAATCGCCACCTCTGGATTCGGCACCACTCTTGTTTTCAACACCCTGGACATGACATCTGCAAACCCCTGCCAGAATCCCCTAAGCTTCGGACATGCCCAGACCATATGAACGTGGTTTGCTGGTCCTCCCGCACACCTTGCGCACCTGTCTTCTACCCCAAAGAACCTGCTCATCCAGGCCACTGTCCACTGTGAGCCCGGAGAACAACCTTAAGCTGTATCAGGCTGAGCCTGGCACATGCTGTGGACGCATTGACTCTACTCAACGCATCCGCCCAGAGACCATCCTCTATCTCTCCTCCTAACTCCTCTTCCCATTTGTGTTCCAGCTCCTCGGTCTGCGTTTCCTCTGACCCCATAAGCTCCTTATAAATGACCGAAACCCTCCCTTCTCCCACCCACACTCTGGAAACTACCCTGTCCTGTATCCCTCTTGGTGATACGAGCGGGAAGGTTGAGACCTGCCTGCGTAGGAAGTCCCGTGCCTGCAGGTATCTAAATTAATTCTCCCCATCAGTTCAAATTTCACCTCCAGTTCCCTCAGGCTGGGAAAGCTCCCTTCTATAAAAAAATCACCCATCCTCTTGATCCCTGCTCTCTGCCATCTCCGGAACCCTCCATCTAACCTCCCCGGGGAAACCGGTGATTATTGCAAATTGGAGACCAGACCGATGCTCCCTCTGCTCCCACATGCCTCTTCCATTGCTCCAAGACTCTCAAGGCCGTGACCACCATGGGGCTGGTGGAGTAGCATGCCGGCGGGAATGGCAGAGGCACTGTTACCAATGTCCCCAAACTAGTGCCCTTACAAGATGCCGCCTCTACTCGCTCCCACACTAACCCTCACTATCCACTACCTAACCATGACTATATTCGCCACCCAGTAATAATTACTAAAGTTCGGGAGTGCCAGCCCACCCTCCCCCCAGCTGAGCTCCAACATCCCCTTTTTAATTCGCGGGGTATTACCCGCCCATACAAAGCCCGAGATCACCTTGTTGACCCGTTTAAAAAAGGACCAAGAAATAAAAATGGGGAGACACTGAAACACAAAACAGGAATTTCGGGAGAACCGTCATTTTCACTGTCTGTACCCTCCCAGCCAGTGACAGCGGGAACACGTCCCACCTCCGAAAATCTTCCTTCATTTGGTCTACTAGTCGGGCCAGATTTAGCTTGTGCAGCCGTTCCCATTCCCGCGCCACCTGGGTGCCGAGGTACCAAAAGCTTCCCCCACCACTCTAAATGGCAGCTCCCCCAATCGCCTCTCCTGCCCCCTTACCTGGATCGTGAACATCTCACTTTTCCCCATGTTCAATTTGTAACCTGAAAACCGGCCAAAATCCCCCAGAATCCCAATAATTTGTTCCATCCCTTCCAATGGGTCTGAAACATATAAGAGCAGATCATCCGCGTATAGTGAGACTCTGTGTTCCACACCCCCCCCCCGGAACAGTTCCTTCCAGCCCCTTATGGCCAATGCGATCAACACCGGGGTGAAGGGGCATCCCTGCCTCATCCCCCGGTGCAGCAGAAAATAGCCCAATGTCAGCCTGTTCATCCGAACACTTGCCACGGGCACCTGATATAGCAGTCTGACCCAGTCAATGAAGCCCCGCCCAAATCCAAACCGCCCCAGTACCTCCCACAGGTAATCCCATTCCACCCGGTCAAATGCCTTCTCTGCGTCCATTGCGATCACAACCTCTACGTCCCTACCCTCTGGGGGCATCATAATTACATTCAAAAGCCTTCTTACGTTGGCCGTCAACTGCCTCCCCGTAACAAATCCCGTCTGGTCCTCCCCAATCACGTCAGGAACGGAGTCTTCAATCCTTGAGGACAAGATCGGAGCCAACAGTTTGGCGTCTACATTTAGTAGGGAGATCGGTCTGTCAGACCCGCATAGCTCTGGGTCCTTATCCTGCTTCAGGATCAATGAGATAGTGGCCTGTGACATCGTCGGGGGAAGCCCCTCTCTCTCCCTTGCCTCATTAAATGTCCTCATCAGCAGTGACCCCTGTATCCCAAAGAACTTTTTGTAAAACTCCACGGGGTACCCATCCGGTCTTTGGGCTTTACCCGACTGCATGGCCTCCAGCCCATCTGCTATCTCTTCCAATTCGATCGGGGCCCCCAACCCTTCTACCAACTCTTCGTCAACCTTCAGGAACTTCAGCCTCCCTAAGAATTGCCTCATCCCCTTGGGCTCAGCTGGGGGTTTCGACTCATTCAGCCTGGTGTAGAACTCCTCAAACGCCTTATTGACCCCTCCTGAATCCCCGACCAGGTTCCTATCTCTGTCCCTTACTTTCCCAATCTCCCTGGCCACCTCCCACTTTCTAAGCTGCTGCGCAAGCATTCTACTGGCCATCTCCCCATATTCATAGATCGCCCCCCCTCGCCTTCCTCAGCTGCTCCATCGCCTTTGCTGTAGTTAACAAGCCAAACTCCGCCTGTAGCCTCCGTCGTTCCCTTAGAAGCCCTGCCTCTGGGGTCTCCGCATACTGCCGACCTGTAGTATTTCCTTTATCAGTCGGTCCGTCTCTGCTCTGACTGCCTTCTCCATGTGGGCCCGTATCGAGGTCAGCTCCCTGCTAACCACAGCCTTCAGCGCCTCAAGGACCACTGCAGCCAAAACGTCCCCCTGCAGCCAAAACGTGTCATTGACTTCCAGATTGTTCTGGATACATTTTGTCAGCTGCCCACATACCTCCTCATCGGTTAAAAGTCCCATGCCAGCCTCCAGTGCGGGCGCTGGCTACCCTCCTTGCTCACCTGTGGGTCAACCAAGTGCGGGGCATGGTCCGAGATCGTGATCGCTGAGTACTCAATATCCACTATTCCCATCAGTAAAGCCCCGTTCAGGATAAAAAAGTCAATCCAGGAGTACACTTTATGCACGTGCGAATAGAAGGAAAACGCCTTCACTCTCGGCTGCCCAAATCTCCATGGGTCCACCACCCCCCCCCCATCTCCTCCATAAACCCCTTTAGCTCCTTTGCCATTGCTGGCACCCTGCCTGTCCTCCAGCTAGACCAATCTAGCCCTGGGTTAATGACTGTGTTGAAGTCCCCCCCAGGACCAGCTGATGCGAATCCAGGTTCTTCCTTATGAACTCCACATCATCCCAATTCAGCGCACACACACAAGTACCACTGGCAGCCCCTCCAGCTTCCCACTGACCATAATGTACCGACCCCCCACGTCCGTGACTATTCTTTGCGCCTCAAATGACACTCGCTTATTAATCAGAATCGCGATCCCTTTAGTCTTAGAGTGCAGCCCCGAGTGGAAAAACTGTCTGAACCATCCCTTCCTTCGTCTGACCTGGTCAGTTATTCTAAGGTGCATCTCCTGCAACGTTGCCATGTCCGCCTTCAGTCCCCTCAAATGTGCGAACACGCGTGCCCTTTTAACCGGCCCATTTAACCCTCTTATGTTCCATGTGATCAGCCTGGTTGGGGGGCTTCTCACCCCCCCCCCCCCTCCCCCCTCTCCGCCGATCAGCCATCACCTTTCTTGGGCGAATCTCCAGCCCCACGCATCAGCAGGCCCGCTCCCCAGCAGCCTCCGCCTCGGACCTCCCTGTTGTCCCGCAGAAATAGTCCCTCCCCGTCAGCAGAACATTCCCCCCCCCACCCAGTAACAGCATTATACACACAGCCCCCTCGAACAAACACAACATCTGCTCACCCTCCACTGTGCTTCCATGAGCTAGCCCGCCCAGCTAGCTTGTTGGCCCCCCACCCATGGCGCCAGACATTTTCCCACCTATTGTCCCCCCCCCCCCCGCGTTCAGACATACATATGCAAATGTAAACAACCCCAACCCAATTGCCCAAAAGAAATGCAAAGAAAATCAAAAAGAAGATCCAACATCTAACTTTCACACCTCCACCCCCCATCAGTGCAAATGCAAACTTTAACTCACTCAGTTCATCCGCAGGCCCCAAATCGATATAGAAGGCTTTACAAGTAACGTCCAAATCAAATCTTTTAAAAATAAAAACATGAACACTGCAGCAAAGTTCAGTCCAAACACCTCATCAGCTACCAACCCTTTCCTTGTCACGAAGTCCATCACTTCCTCGGGCGACTCGAAGTAGAAATGCTGCTGTTCGTGAGTGACCCAAAGATGGGCCGGATACAGCAGTCCAAACTTCACCTACTTCTTAAAATTTTATCTGACTGAACCCTGCTCTTCTCCAGCCGCGCAATCGATTCCTTAATTGATTCCTTAATCAGGGCCCACACGGTGGCCTGGCCCGTGATCGGGGCCCACTGATCTGAGGGCTGGCCTGTGCCGTGGGGGCACTTTTTCCCTCCATGCCAGCCTGTGTAGTGCTCCGTCATGGCCGGCGCGGAGAAGTACCCCCCTGCGCATGCGCAGGAACACGCCGCCGGTCTGTGCATGCGCCAGAACATGGCGGCGGTTCTGCGCATGCGCGGGACTACGGTGGCCCTTCAGCGGCAGTTGCCACAGCACCAACCCCTCCAGCACCAGCCTAGCCCCCGGAAGTGTACAGGATTCTGAAACTTCCGGGTGGTCCGGCACCGGAGTGGTTCGCGCCGGTCTTTGCGCCAGCGTCGGGCCATCGCGCCAAGTGCGGGAGAATCCCGGCCCTAGTTCTTAAGTTCTTATATAACCTCCATTGATGGACAAAGAAGCCATCAGACTTTGTATTGGGCTAATAGCTCGTCAGACAGGATGGTGTTGCCAATTCGCACTGGAGACGCCAATAATGTTGCTCTTTTAAATGGATACAGATATGACAGTTATTAATGATGATGTTGCAAATTTCGGCTAGCCAGGGCGAACGAGCTACGGTATCTGCAGCTCAAAAACTTCTTACGAAAGGAGACAAGCCGTACCCACAACCGCCACGACAGACACTACTGGAAGACCTACTGGACGCAAGTATCCTAGAGAAAGGGAACTGTAGCGACATGTATGACCGACTGGTAGAAAGGGCTGACACCGTACTGGACGCACCAAGAAAGAAATGGGAGGATGACCTGGGGATTGAGATAGGGTGGGGACTCTGGAGCGAAGCACTGCATAGGGTCAACTCCACCTCCACGTGCGCAAGGCTCAGCCTGATGCAACTAAAAGTGGTACATAGAGCCCACTTAACAAGAAACCGTATGAGTAGGTTCTTCCCGGAGGTGGAGGACAGATGTGAATGGTGCCAAAGAGGCCAAGCCAACCACGCCTACATGTTCTGGTCTTGCCCAGACTTGTGGAGTACTGGACAGCCTTCTTCGAGGCTATGTCCAAAGTGGTGGGGGTGAGGGTGGAGCCATGCCTGATAGTGGCGGTCTTCGGGGTTTCAGACCAGCCAGATCTATTCCTGGGGAGGAGGGCGGACGCCCTAGCCTTTGCCTCCCTGATCGCCCGCCATAGAATCCTGTTTGGCTGGCGGTCAGCAGCACCACCCAGAGCTGCAGACTGGCTGTCCGACCTCTCGGAATCTCTCCAAATGGAGAAAATCAAATTCGCCATCCGAGGGTCAGACGACGGCTTCCACAGAACGTGGGAGCCATTCATGCAATTGTTCCGGGACCTGTTTGTGGCCAACGAACAAGAGGAAGAATAGTAGGGTGGCCAAGAATCAGGGGAAAATGGACGGGAATCGGGGGAAGATAGCCGGGGGGGGGGGGGGGGGGAGGGCTATGGGTTTGTTATGGGGGTTTGTTCTCATGGCTTTATGCTTATTTATTTTTCTTATTAATTTATTGTTTTTGTATTGGAGGGGAGGGGTTACTGTTTTTCTCTGTTGTGATAAAATGTGTTGTTGAAAACTTAAATAAAAATTATTCCAAAAAAAAAGGAAGGACAAAGCCGCAAGCGACAGTCTGATGGCAAGCTAAGGCCCAAAACCAAATTGTAAATAAATGCCTATAAACATGTGCCTCGGCCATATTGGGGAATGTAAAATATGTATGCCGGTTAAAGTGGGTGGCCACAGTTGTTATTATGAAGATGCTTGCCTGTAAATATACATGTTAATTTTTGCGTGTTTTTTTCTAATAATTTGTAATTTGTTGGATATAAAATATGAAAACGCAATAAAAAACATTTCCAAAAAAAAAATGATGATATTGCTTTACAGAGTCGCCAGTTATCAAATGATACCACCACTAGGTTTTATCGGATATCGACCAAAAACCAAACAACCAGTTAGTTCAAGTTCAAAGATAGTTTATTTACACACAAGAATTACTTTGACATGCAACATAAAACACTACAAGCTAAAATCACACCTAACACTACAACAACCTGTACTTAAATTCAGGCACCTGGCTTTATGCAGAGGAACAAGGCCTTTATTTGTATCTTGCGTGGCTGCGTCTGGAGAAGTGACTTTGTTTCTGCTGGGCTCAGCCATCTGGTAGCGATCGTTGGTCTTGAACTTGTCTTCTGGTCGTGATGCTACACTTGGCCTTTGGCGCAGGTCGGGGCCAAGAGAG
This sequence comes from Scyliorhinus canicula, assembly GCF_902713615.1. NCBI lineage: Eukaryota > Metazoa > Chordata > Chondrichthyes > Carcharhiniformes > Scyliorhinidae > Scyliorhinus > Scyliorhinus canicula. The sequence goes on along the minus strand of NC_052150.1, from coordinate 167,314,050 downwards.
ACCGAGCGCCAGGGCCAAGAGAGTCCGAACACATGGCAGTATCTCTCTTTTTCCTTCGGGGGTGTTGCGCTCTTTATGGTGGTCCTTAGCTTTGGGCTTCCTGAGCAAAGGGAGTGGCGCCAATGAGTCTGTTTCTGTATCTGTTACCTGAGTACAGTTCTTTTGTTCTGGGGAAATGGGCCATCAGAATGCAAAGGGGGTTTCGATAGTGTCTAGTTATCTGAGTTGCCAATGTACATAAGCTCTGAGCGTCTGAGTCCTGGGTTGACCATATTTCCCATGGTCCTTTGCACGTGGCTATATTTCCTGGGATCCTTCGTATGTGGCCATCCCAGATGGCTACAATGGTCCCAAAGGACAATGGATCTGAGGCAGCCTGTGTAGTTCCACTAACGAGTTTAAGATGACTGGGACAATGTAACTCAGCCAGGTGTGGGCGTATCCTTCTGACTATATGCTAGTAGGTTTCTCTCCCCCAGCCTATTTAACCCCTAAATTGCCTGCTGCATTGGGGTCTCATTATCTGGACCAAATTTGCATTTATCTACCTCATATAATATTCATTAAAACTCATTTGCATCCACTTACATCCTCCCATGGGTGCGTAGGCACAGACCCCGACCCTGCCGTCAGCGGGAGGCCGGATCACAAACAGACCGGCGCCCTGATTTTTCCACGAAGCCCGATTCTCCGCTGCATTGGGAACCCTTCTACAGGTGGCGGGCAGGCAGTGGGCAATTTCGCTCAGTGAAAAATGCCTCATATATTGAAATCACCGGCATTGCCACTTAAGGTTATTTTTTCTTTCCAAATGAAAAAGAGCCTTGTTATCGAATTTTAAATTCCCCAGATTCAATTAACCAGCAGTTTGTTTCGATCCTGTACTTTGGTATTAAGACTTAAGATGAATAGCATGTGATGTCCTAATATGATAATGGCAATCCAAATATTTTCTTGATTAAACTCCCTGCACTAGAAGAAACAGCATTTATACTTTTAGAAGAAATATATTCAATGGAAGTAATGATTTTAATTTGGAAAACCGAGACAGGCTATGTTGAAATTTAATCTATATACAGCTGCTATGGAAATCATACAATATTATAAATGAACAGGTGCCAGTGCTCCAAAAATTCATCATTTTATATATACCAATGTCTACATCATAAAATATGACAAAATAAATAATTACAGATTTACAATATTTCTAACTATTTCAAACCTTTTTAAATAGTCCAATATTGTATGGTATTTGGAATTTAATGCATTAAAATTTAGTATTAGCACATCTGGTCAAATTAAATATAATATTTTTGTACATGAGTAATTACAAGACATCTGTGACCCATCAAAACAAATCATGCAAAACTATTTTACATCAAAAAGGACAGAGCTGGGAATTTGTGATTCATTAGGGTAACAATGTCGCTCAAACAACATTTCCAGACATGCCTAATTTTTAAAAAAATTCTCAAAGGGTCGAGAATATCTTTCTACAATTAAACCCTCTGAGGATAAGGACAAGCAGAAGCAAGAAAATATTTCTTTAAAGATTATTTCAGAAAGAATAAGAGTATCAAGGACCACAATCTGATTTTGCCATTTTACTGTGTCCAGGAACGGAATTTCATCTTCTTTATCAGCTCTCTGCCTGAGGACATGTCCGAAGTATAGCACCACAACCTGCAGCGTGAGTAGGGCAAGAAGGCAGGCCCTTAACCTACTCACGGTAGCAGCACGGTAGCATTGTGGATAGCACAATCGCTTCACAGCTCCAGGTTCCCAGGTTCGATTCCGGCTTGGGTTACTGTCTGTGTGGAGTCTGCACATCCTCCCCGTGTGTGCGTGGGTTTCCTCTGGGTGCTCCGGTTTCCTCCCGCAGTCCAAAGATGTGCAGGTTAGGTGGATTGGACATGATAAATTGCCCTTAGTGTCCAAATTTGCCCTTAGTGTTGGGTGGGGCTACTGGGTTATGGGGATAGGGTGGAGGTGTTAACCTTGGGTAGGGTGCTCTTTCCAGGAGCCGGTACAGACTCGATGCCGAATGGCCTCCTTCTGCACTGTAAATTCTATCTATCTATCTTGGTGGAACTGGGAATCAAACCGCATACAGTTAGCACCACTCTGATCCATATCAACTGAGCCAGAACTTCTGGTCCAGAGGCAGGATTGCTGCCTACCGTGTCACAAGACCGCCATGCAAGAATTGTACAAAAATAACAATAACACACAAAAGACCAACCTTTGGCCAAGAAATCTGATTGCATTCAAAAGTGGGCCACACTGGGTGGGGCACATGCTACATGCATCTTATCTCGCAATCGGAGGGTCCATGTGCAATTTGTGAAGGAACATCATTCACCTGATTCATAGCCTATCTGCTGTGCACCAACGTAAGGGAGCTGGAAATTAAGCTTAAGTTACATTACTTAAAGACAGTCGATACTTCTTAAGTGTGAGGTACACTTTGGTTTATGGCACCAGAGAAATGTCGGAAATATAAAGATTACTTCAAGAGGTCCAAGGTGCCCTGATGTAGCGTTGGAAACCATGGTTCAGACAGTGGACTGAAGGAAGGAAATTCAGTTCGCCTGAAGTGCAGGAAGTGGCCCAAGCAACACCCCTACCACCAATGGAAAGAGGCCATTGGCACAATATCACAATATTGTAGATGCTGGAAATTTGAAATAAGTACCGATATCCCGCTTCCAGGATGAAAGTGGGAGCTGACCCAGCTCTGGCGGGTAGTATCATTTTTCTGGTGATGACCAATTAACCAGCCGTGATGAAGGAATCCATTGGAGTGGAAATTGGGCCATTAAGTTGATCAATTGGCTGCCCACTCAGCTGTTCCATATAAATGCATCCCTAGCACTGCCCAGCACTTGTTCCAGGTCCATAAGTGGGATGGCAGCTCGAAAGTCTGCACCACATTTCACGGAGGGAGACTTTACCAGACTTATAGATGGTGTGCAGCATAAGCGGGAAGTCCTGTATCCGCAATCTGAGAGGCAGCCCGCCAGGAGGTTTCCACCGCCGCCTGGGAGGCAATAGCTGCCATAGTGAGTGCCAGCACTCCCCAGAAGAGGACGGGGTAGCAGTGCAGGAAGAAGGTGCATATATCTTCTTCAGGCAGCCAGGGTTGGTCTGCCGCCATCAGTCTTTCATTGCATACCCTCACCCACCACTCACACCTCCAAGACGATCTCTCACCTAGCCATCTATGGGTTGTCCACAGATGGCACAGCCCTCTTCTCCATGCCCCCCACCACCCATGCTTTCCCCCAGTGTTAACTGTGCTCCTCACATCCTCACTCCCACTCCAGTCTCTAGCATGCCACTACTCAATCAACTGAACTAGCAGGACTCCCATCTAGTCTCCCATCTGTGTCTCCGCAGGACAAACCAGAGTACAAATGGCGTGAGAGGGCACAGCCACCCGGTGTCATGTGTGAGCCTCAGGAACTGACCCGCATGAGGAAAGAGGACTTGAGCTGCCCAGGGAGGATCCTGACTGCACTTGTGCTGATGGCGAAGGTGGGGGGGGGGGGGCAACGAGCAAAAGAAAGAACCCTAAGGACGTGTTGCACTACCACCGTGATAAATGGAATAGACCTCGAACAGATGTAGCAACCAAGACTGGGCATCCATGAGGCGCTGTGAGCCATCAGCAGCAGCAGAATTGTATTCAACCACAATCTGCAACCTCGTGGCATGGCATATCCTGCACTCTACTATTACCACCAATGCAGAGGATCAATCCTTGTTCAATGAAGAGTGCAAGGGAGCATGTCAGGAGCAGCATCAGGCATACCGGAAAATGAGGTGTCAAACTGGTGAGCTACAACACAGGATTACTTGTGTGCCAAACAGCATAAGCTGCAAGTAATGGACAGAGCAAAGCAATTCCACATAAAATGCATAGAACATAGAACATTACAGCGCAGTACAGGCCCTTCGGCCCTCGATGTTGCGCCGACCTGTGAAACCACTCTAAAGCCCATCTACACTATTCCCTTATCATCCATATGTCTATCCAATGACCATTTGAATGCGTTTAGTGTTGGCAAGTCCACTATTGTTGCAGGCAGGGCATTCCACGCCCTTACTACTCGCTGAGTAAAGAACCTACCTCTGACATCTGTCCTATATCTATCTCCCCTCAATTTAAAGCTATGTGCCCTTGTGCTAGACATCACCATCCGAGGAAAAAGGCTCTCACTGTCCACCCTATCTAATCCTCTGATCATCTTGTATGCCTCAATTAAGTCACCTCTTAACCTTCGTCTCTCTAACAAAAACAGCCTCAAGTCCCTCAGCTTTCCCTCATAAGATCTTCTCTCCATACCAGGCAACATACTGGTAAGTCTCCTCTGCACCATTTCCAATGCTTCCACATCATTCCTATAATGTGGCGACCAGAATTGTACGCAATACTCCAAATGCGGCTGCACGAGAATTTTGTACAGCTGCAACATGACCTCATGGCTCCGAAACTCAATCCCTCTACCAATAAAAGCTAACACACCGTACGCCTTCTTAACAACCCTCTCAACCTGGGTGGCAACTTTCAGGAATCTATGTACATGGACACCGAGATCTCTCTGCTCATCAACACTACCAAGCATCTTACCATTAGCCCAGTACTCTGTCTTCCTGTTATTCCTTCCAAATCAGATATAGCTCTGCATCCCTGCCACATCCAGCCATAAATGTTGGTGGTCAATTCAACAACTCACTGAAAGAGGAGGCTCTATAAATACCCACATCCTCAATGATGGAGGAGCCCAACACATCCTGCAGTGGTGCATAGACATGGCTGAGTCATTTGCAGCAATCTTCAGTCAGAGATGCCGAGTGGATGATCCATCTCAGTCTCCTCCGCAGGTCCTCAGCATCACAGATGTCAATCTTCAGCCAATATGATTCACTCCATGTGATATGAAGAAACGGCTGACGATACTGGATACTGCAAAGGCTATGGGCTCTGAAAATATTCCGGCAATAGTACTGATAATAATAATAATCTTTATTAATCATAAATTTATTATTGTCACAAGTAGGCTTACATTAACACTGCAATGAAGTTGCTGTGAAAATCCCCTAGTCACCACACGATGGCGCTTGTTCGGGTACACAGAGAGAGAATTCAGAATGTCCAATTCACCTAACAAGCATGTCTTTCGGGACTCGTGGGAGGAAACCAGAGCACCCGGCAGAAACCCACACAGACACAGGGAGAACGTACAGACTCCGCACAGACAGTGACCCAAGCCGCAATTGAACCTGGGGCCCCGGTGCTGTGAAGCAACAGAGCTAACCACTGTGCTACTGTGCCACCCACGAAGACTTGTGCTCCAGAACTTGCCAGACCCTTAGCCAGTACAGCTACAATACTGGCATCTACCCTAGGTCATAGAAGGCAGAGAGTAGCAATGGAAGGGTGCTTTTCTGATTGGTGGGCTGTGACGAGTGGTGTTCTGCAGGGGTCAGTGTTGGGACCTTTGATGTTCGTAGTATATATAAATGATTTGGAGGAAAATTTGAACTGGTCTGATTAGTAAGTTTGCAGCCGACACAAAAGTTGGTCGAATTGCGATGATAGCGATGAGGACTGTCAAAGGATACAGCAGGATTTAGATCATTTGGTGACTTGGGTGGAGAGGTGGCAGATGGTGTTTAATCCGGACAAATGTGAGGTAATGCATTTTGGAAGGTCTAATGCAAGTAGGGAATATATAGTGAATGGTAGAACCACCAAGAGTATTGACAGTCAGAGAGATCTAGGTGTACAAGTCCACAGGTCACTGAAATGGGCAACACAGGTGGAGAAGGTAGTCAAGAAGGCATGCGGAATGCTTGCCTTCATTGGCCGGGGCATTGAGTATAAAAATTGGCAAGTCATGTTGCAGCTGTATAGAACCTTAGTTAGGCCACACTTGGAGTACAGTATTCAATTCTGGTCGCCACAGTACCAGAAGGATGTGGAGGCTTTAGAGTGGGTGCAGAAGAGATTTACCAGGATGTTGCCTGGTATGGAGGGCATTAGCTATGAGGAGAGGTTGAATAAACTTGGTTTATTCTCACTGGAACAACGGAGATGAGGGGCGACCTCATAGAGGTCTACAAAATTATGAGGGGCATAGACAGAGTGGATAGTCAGAGACTTTTTCCCAGGGTAGAAGGGTCAATTACTAAGAGGCATAGGTTTAAGGTGCGAGGGGCAAGGTTTAGAGATGTATGAGGTAAGTTTTTTAAACAGAGGGTAGTAGGTTGTGGAAGCAGGGGCGATAGTGACGTTTAAGGGACATCTTGACAAATACACGAAAAGGATGGGAATAGAGGGGTATGGACCCCGGAAGTGCAGAAGATTTTAGTTTAGACAGGCAGCATGGGCCGAAGGGCCTCTTCCTGTGCTGTACTTTTCTTTATTCTTTGTTCTTTGTTCTACCCGGCAATGTGGAAAATTGCCCAGCTGTGCCCTGTACACAAGAAACAGGACAAATCCAATTACCGCTTTATCAGCCTACTCTCCATCAACAGCAAAGTGATGGAAGGAGTCATCAACCGTGCTATCAAGCGGCACTTACTCAGCAATAACCTGCTCACAGACGCTCAGTTTGGGTTCCACCAGGGTCACTCAGCTCATTACCTCATTACAGCCTTGGTTCAAACATGGACAAAAGAGCTGCATGCCAGAGGTGAGGTGAGAGTGACTGCCCTTGACATTAAGGGAGTATTTGACCGAGTATGACATCAAGGAGCCCTAGCTAAACTAGAGTCAACGGGAATCAGGGTGAAAACTCTCCGCTGGTTGAAGTCCTACCTGGCACAAAGGAAGTTGGAGGTCAATCACCTCAGCTCCAGGACATCACTGCAGGAGTTCCTCAGGGTAGTGTCCTAGGCCCAACCGTCTTCAGCTGCTTCATCAATGACCTCCCTTCCACCATAAGGTCAGAAGTGGGGTTCTTTGCAGCCGACTGCACAATGTTCAGCACCAGTTCCGTCAATTCAGATAATGAAGCAGTCCATGTCCAAATGCAGCAAGACTGGGACAATATCCAGCCAAGTTGCAAATTACATTTGCTCCACAGAAGTGCCATGCAATAACCATCTCCTACAAGAGAGGATCTAACCATCACCCCTTGACATTAAATTGGCAATACCATCGCTGAATCCCCCACAATCAACATCCAACAACCAACAATCAGAAACTGAACTGGATTGGCCATATTAATACTGTGATTATCATGGGTTGGGCCCCCACAACCCAAAGATGGCAGGCTGGGTAGATTGGCCATGCTAAATTTCCTCTTCATTGGAAAAAATGAATTGGGTACTCTAAATGTATTTTTTTTTAAATACTGTGATTATCAGGACAGGTTAAAGGCTAGGAATCCTACGGCAATTAACTCACCTCCTGAGTTACCCTCCAAGTCACTCACCACCCTGACTTGGAAATATATCACCGTTCCTTCAATGTCGCTGGGAAAACATCCTGGAACTCCCTCCCTAACAACACAGTGGATGTACCTACACTGCAGGGTCTGCAGTGGTTGAAGAAGGCAGCTCACCACCACCTTCTAAAGGGCAACTATGGATGGGCAATAAATGCTGGCCTAGCCAGTGATGCCCACATCCCGTAAATGAATTTTTAAAAAGTTGTCCCTCAAGCCTCTCGTGTGTTGCATCATTTACCCCCCGTGATGTACTAATGGCATCTCCCTTACCTTGCAGGGCAATCAGATCATAAGCCCAGACTATTCTTACCAAACCCCCCACCTGCCTCCCCCAAACTCACCAGACCTAAGCAGCTCTGAGGGAGACTTCTCGGGTAGACATGCTACATCTGCCACCCGCACCCTCCAACAGCGCAGATACACACACCTTGGTGGGATTAAGTAATAGGCAGACTTCTGGGTCACTCCATTAAAGCAAGGGATGACCTGAAGTGATTAGAAGGTATCACCTGCCAACAGCCCCCCACCGAGAATGAGTGACTGACCCCAGTCCCGGACGCGAGTTGAACTTATTTGTGTCATCCCCGTTCTCTCTGGTGCACCCTGAGCAATATCCCCCTCAGAGTTGAAGCTACCAAGTTCATGCTTGTAAATGACGCTGGCGAGACATCATGTTGGCGCCCGGAGAATATTCCATTAGGGGTGAAGACCTGGAGAGAGTGCTTGCTAATAACACGCTAATATATTAAAATGGGGTTCCCAGGATCGAGCAACGTGGTTTGCACTCCACTGGCGAGAGGTGGGTGTGGGGGAGGGAGCGGATTCTAAAAGCCAATCACGCCGGAGAGAATCACGTTTTTTGATTCCATCTGGATTTTGAACCCCTGCCGAGTTTCTCACGGACAGAGAGGGAGTGTTCAAAATCTCCCCCAACCAGAGTCTTGCTTATTTCTGGGTGCCACACTCGAGAAAAGATGTGAAGGCATTAAAGAGTGTGCAGAAAAGATTCACAAGAATGATTCCAAGGAGAATTTCAGTGACATGCAGAGCTTAGAAAAGTTGAGAAAGATGTCCTCAGATAAGAGAGGTTTGAGAGGAGATTTGATAGAGGTATTCAAAATCATGAGGAGCCTGGACAGAGTAGACAGAGGGAAATTGTTCTAATTGGTGGAAGGATCGGGAACGAGAGAACACAGATTTAAGTTAATTGGCAAAAAAAGCAATGGTGACTTGAGGAATACCGTCCCACGCATTGAGTATTGGGATCTGGAATATTCTACCTGAGAGCATGGTTGAGGTGGGTTCAATGGAAGCACTCAAGGAAGGGTTGGATAATTATCTGAAAAGAAAGAACATGCAGAGTTACAGGGAGAACCAGGGTTGGGGGTGTGTGTGGCAGTGTCACTAAGTGAATTGCTCTGTCAGAGAGTCCGCACAAACATAATGGACCCAATAATCTCCTTCTGTGCTGTAACCATTCTATCATTCTGTGATTATTGTCAAATGTAAATGTGGTGATATGCATCACTGTAAATACACAAGGGGTTAATGTAAGTACACATAAACTAGCTAGATACTAGAGGGAGCACCAGAGACATGACACACAGACATTCAACCAATAGGCCGGTAAGATAGGACACGACCAATGGGCATTCATGATACACACAGAGGTGACACTACCACAGGGGGGCATTACACCAACCCATATAAAAGGACACAGCACAGATGCTCAGTCTCTTTCCAGTGGAGACACTTAGTGCGTACACAGGATTGATTGAACACATCACACCCACCACATGGATTGTAGCAGACTGGTTATATAGTCTGAGTAGCTATAGCAGGATTAACAGGAGAGTTGAATCCAAGTATAAATAAATAAATGTGTTAAAGCTATCTCCAAGTCTGAACCTTCATTTGTCAGAGTACACATCAAGGCAGCACGGTAACATTGTGAATAGCACAATCGCTTCACAGCTCCAGGGTCCCAGGTTCGATTCCGGCTTGGGTCACTGTCTGTGCGGAGTCTGCACATCCTCCCCGTGTGCGCGTGGGTTTCCTCCGGGTACTCCGGTTTCCTCCCACAGTCCAAACATGTGCAGGTTAGGTGGATTGGCCATGTTAAATTGCCCTTAGTGTCCAAAATCGTCCTTCATGTTGGGTTGGACTACTGGGTTATGGGGATAGGGTGGAGGTGTTAACCTTGGGTAGGATGCTCTTTCCAAGAGCCGGTGCAGACTCAATGGGCCGAATGGCCTCCTTCCGCACTGTAAATTCTATGTATCTAAGGCAGCAGCTTATGCTACGTCAAGAGCATAACAAAACAGTAAATAAAGGACTTAGATACCTATTGCATCGCCTCACCAACATTAGAACAAAGAAGAACAAAGAAAAGTGCAGCCCAGGAATAGGCCCTTCGGCCTTCCAAGCCTGTGCCGACCAGGCTGCCCATCTAACCTAAAACCTTCTACACTTCCGGGAACCGTATCCCTCTATTCCCATTCTATTCACAAATTTGTCAAGACGCCCTTTAAACGTCAATGTTGTGCCTGCTTCCACCACCTCCTCCGGCAGCGAGTTCCAGGCACCCACTACCCTCTGTGTAAAAAAACTTCCCTCGCACATCTAATCTAAACTTTGCCCCTCCCACCTTAAACCATCCGAGGAAAAGCATCTGAAATAATTTAAAATAAATCTGGAAATTCTGATTAGAAGATGGCAGCCTGTAAGATAAGTAAACTGAGAATGATAAGGGAATCAAAATATTGAACGCATAGGAAAATTAGTTAGAGTAGATGATTATACAATTAATTTTAATTTCAATGCAATGTGTATTTTACCAGCCCTCTGGAGATGGGTTGGGAGGTGGGAAGGCCTGTAAAATGCTGAGGGAGTCGTCTTCCACTTGTATGCCATCTGGGAAGTGACAGAGAAGTCAGTGCATGACGTTCCTCCCCAGAGGCTAATCGAGCCACTGAAATAACCATTGAAAGGCTGGGGCCCACTACCATCTGGTGAGACCAGAAGGTAAGCCCTGGCAGCTTCTCAGCAGGCTCCAGAGGGAACAATCCTTTCTTTGGCCCAAGATTGGGCCCCTGGCAGAATGGCTGCCCTGCCTGCCCTCAACAGATCCTCAGCCCTTCCTCAACAGGCCCTCTCTGGCTGGCTCTCCCTTATTTGGTTATAAAGGTGCTTGTTCATTGATGCACCTTCTTCCTTCGCTCCTGGTGATGCTGCTGGTGCCTCTGATTGGTTCTTGGTGATGGCCAGCCATTCTTAATAGGGACAGAAATCCTGCTACAGCCAATGAATTGGCTATTGCTGGAATGATAAGGCCCCAGGTCCCAATGGCTACCGAACTGGGGATGTCTCTCCAATTTTAGGCCTGTTGGCTGCACCCTAACCATGAGGATCAAACAACTAGGGGCAGCATGGTAGCACAGTAGTTAACACAGTTGCTTCACAGCTCTAGTGTGTGCATGGGTTTCCTCTGGGTGCTCCGGTTTCCTCCCACAGTCCACAGATGTGCAGGTTAGGTGGATTGGCCATGATAATTTTCCCCTAGTGTCCAGAATGGTTAGTTGGGGTTACTGACTTACGGGGATAGGGTGGAGGCATGGGCTTGGGTGGGGTGCTCTTTCCAAGAGCCGGTGCAGACTCGATGGGCCGAATGGCCTCTTTCTGCACTGTAAATTCTATGTAAACCCAGAGCAGGGACTTTGAGATGGAATCAGCATATCAGCAACAGATATCGAGAAGCAAAGACTCTGGTATCTCCACTCAATTAGACATATCTTTCTTGAGATGAAGTCGTTGAAATATAGACCGGAATTTCCTGGAATACTTTTGGTGTAACTGTAGATTAAGTGCAGGGTTGCACCATTTAATTCCGAGGAAATTATAAAAAAATAACAAATTTATGCAGATTTTGAGCAGAATTGTCGCTATCATCGAATTTACTTGCTTATTTGTTCTGCTTCTGAAATACATCCACCAAAAGCCTTTGTTACTCATCCACACAGCCATGTCTCAATGCAAACGACTGGATTGGTGTGAATTGTGTGACTTTATAATGGTTTTCTTTCCGTTTTTCTTGCTGAGTTGGACCCTTCCCTCTCCAAATGCACCCAGAGGACTAAGCAGCTGGAGTAATCTTCCAAGTGGGTATACTCCTGCTCTGAAAAGCAGCAGGAAAGGAAGGGTCAAACAAACTTTTGACAGTACGGTGCAGCAACCTGATATACTTCTCTATTGGCGGTGATGCATTTGCACTTGCTTTATCTATCGACGTAGGTATTTTGAGTTCTGCTGGAAATTAGATGTAAATTAATGTTGCTGACTGTTTTTCATTCATCCTTGGAATGTGAACATAGCTAGCCAGGCCAGCATTTAGCTCCCATCCCTGAGAAGGTGGTGGTGAACTGCCTTTTTGAACCACTGTAGTCCATCTGGTGTTAGTACACACAGTGTTGTTAGGAAGAGAGTTCCAGGGTTTTGACCCAGTGACAGTGAAGGAACGGTGATAAAGATCCAAGCTAGGATTGTGAATGATTTGGAGGGGAATATTTAGGTGGTGGTGTTCCCATCTGCTGCCTTCAGAAATCAGTAATGTATTGGTGCGTAAGTCCAATCTGCTAAATTCCGGCCCATTCTCTGAATCTGTTTAGACCAAATTCTATTGATAGTGAAGGTATGTTCAATAGAAATGATTCCCTAGAATCTGGAATGAGTTTGACCTACGATTTGATTGAGAAAAAATTAGGTAAATTGAAGCAGCTTGAAAAGAAAAAGATTTATGCATGGAATGAACATTTGACAAACAGCTTTTTATTTCATAGGAGTACTTTCACTATTCCTGGGAAGCAAGGACATCTATGTTCATTCATTGCTTTATGATTCATTAACCTTTCCATCAATTTTCCAACCATTCTGTGTGGAGAGTGGTGAACTGTATTGTGTTATGGTGCACCAAATGCTCACCTCATTAGCTCATTCTATATAGGTGAGTCATAGAATTATGAAATACCTACAGTGCAGAAGGGGGCCATTTGGCCCATCGAGACTGCACTGGTCCCTGCTCCAATAGAACACCCTACCTAGGCCCAATTCCCCTCCTATCCCTGTAACCCCACCTCATCTTTGAAAACTAAGAGGCAATTTAGGGTGGCCAATTCACCTAAGCTGCACATCTTCGGAGCACCCGGGGGAAACCCACGCAGGCACGGGAAGAACGTGCAAACTCCACACACAGACAGTGACCCAAGGCTGGAACTGATCCCAGGTCCCTGGCACTGTGAGTGCTAATCACTGTGCCACCGAGCCGCCCATACAGTAAAGGGCTGAAATTATGAATGCCATTGCCCAGAGCGGAACCTCACCCAAGTGGAAAACAGAAAAAGAAATCATAAACAGCTCTGTGTTTTTCAGGTTCTATGGTGCCAGTAGATGGGGCTCTCTGTCAGCAGTGCACATCCAAATAACCGGCCCTTAACTGTTGGCAGCCATTGTGACTGTGCCAGTTGCCGTGTCAAGGCTTGATCAGGCCCACACACGTGCACCCTCAACAAAGTTTGGATTAGCTGTATGTCTACCATGGTTGATTTAAATTCAAATTTTCATTGTCAAGTGAGTGAGTGGGTGTTGAGCAGCCATACCTCACCAAAACATGTGATTCTGCTGACCAGAAGCACAGGCCGACACAGTGCCCCATCAAACAATCTGGTGTGACATTTAGCAGCAGCTACAACCTGATCACCTTCGTCCTGACTGAACACATGAGTGTGTTTGCACATCTGGTCTTCAGTTAATGAAATCCTGTCGCTGTGTCAAAATCTGAGTTTCCCCATCAGTTATTCCTTGGAAAAGGACAGACACCCGCCTGCTTGTGTTTGCATGCTGTCAGCCATCCTGTTGTTGCACACATCCAATCTCAGCTTTCCCATCCCCAACTGCTTCATTCCAGCCCGTAATCAAGGAAACTGTCCTTTGGCAACATTTATGCATGTTGAAAAGCTGACACCATCTCCAGGGTGTAGAGCTCCTTTCCAGCAAAAACCTCCTCAAAGGTCCAGACCGTGCATCGCAGGCATGGACAAGGGGAAGCCGTCCGGCTGCATGACTGAGAGGTTTTAAAAAATGTTTTAAGTGTATTCCTCTGCCTACTGTGACTAGGATTTTAGGAATACACTGTGTCAGCAGACAGAACATCTAAATTGACTTATTTATTTCCTCCTCCCTAGCCCTAGGTGATAGGGATCATATGGAGCTACAATCAAACTTGTGATCAACTTGATCTATATCATGAAGGAACTGCACGTTCTCCCCGTGTGTGCGTGGGTTTCCTCCGGGTGCTCCGGTTTCCTCCCACAGTCCAAAGATGTGCAGGTTAGGTGGATTGGCCATGCTAAATTGCCCTTAGTGTCCAAAATTGCCCTTAGTGTTGGATGGGGTTACTGGGTTATGGGGATAGGGTGGGTGCAGACTCGATGGGCCGAATGGTCCCCTTCTGCATTGTAAATTCTATGATTCTATGATTGACCAGTTGAATAATAAAGCAGTTCTCTGCTATATAACACTGCTCGAGTGTTTATTCCTCTCATTCACCATTTATTCTGGAAATGACATAGTTACGGGGAAGAGTAGGACGTGTCTAGTCATGACACTCCAAAGATCATGAACACTGAGCAGCTTTGATGGATCAGCTGACTTCTCTAACTGTCCATCATTTTCTAAACTTGTACCCTGATCAGCATCATATTGTCATCACAGAATAGCACATTTTCGATGGACTCACATCATTGCCTTGAAGAAAAACAGCAGCAGCCCCTTGGGATTGCTCATGTAACAGTGATTTTATACTGTACGAGAAGAATTTCCTTTACAATCGGATATGGAATACACCTTAACCAGAGCTGGAAGCTAACCGAGCTTATCTTCAGTGGAATCTACAAAATAAGTACAGATATGGTTCTGCCATGAGTTCCTCACGTGAGGCATGTTATGTGAGTAGATGTTGAGTGTATGCAGCAGTATCCCACAGCAGGGAGAGGGTAAATTAGAAGGTCAGAGTTATGCCTGGCTGCACTGAGTACTTTTAAGCAGCTGGCCACCATGTGCAATAAAGGAGCCTGAGATGGCGCCATATGCTTGTAGCTGTCAGACAGGGAAGATGGAAAAAAGATTTTTTCAGAAGTGCAGGGAAACATATATAATTACACCCAAAACAAAGGGAAATATTATTAATCGCCATCTGAAAATGAGGCAGAACTTACCCAATTCTCACCATGGAAAGAAAATGGGAACTTACCTACCTACTTAAAATATAAGAAGCGTGCCTGGTTTAGTTATTTGCATAGGAATGAATTCTCTATTTGAGAGATTAATTCCAACGCCAGTCCTGAATGGTGGGTGTCCCGATGGAGACACCGGTCCCGGAGCAATTCAGGACATGCTAACGTGCCGGCACGCGCGCCATGTGGAACTAGTGAAATTCCAACTCACGGCAGCATCGGTTTTGCGGGTACTGGGATTGGCACTGGAGAGCCTGACACGCTGGAGCTGCAAATAAGCATTCCACTCCCCGCACACTCTCATTCCAGCCAAGAAGGTGCTGACCTGGAGAACGGCCCTGACATTTGCAGATGCAGAACTGGAGAAATTGCTGGGCGCCGTGGAGGAGAAGTAGGACACCTTGGGCTGAATTCTCCGCCGTCGGGATTCTCCGTTTTGCCGGCAGCCTGGGATTATCCTGACGGCGTGTGGCTGCCCCACAATGGGAAACCCCATTGGCCAGCCGGCGAAATGGAGATTTCTGGTGTGGTGGGACGGAGAAACCCACCCCCTGTTCCCCAGGGTGGGAAGGCGGCTGCCAACCACCAATGTCAACCGGGCCTGGATGCAGGTGGCAGAGGCCGTGAGCGCCATGGGCCCCAACTCAAGGACCGGGCAGTAGTGCTGAAAATAGTTACATGACCTCTTCAAGGTGGCTCGGGTGTGTCACCACCTCTATGCTTCTGGACTCCCTCCTACCCATACCCCTTCCCCCCCCCCCCCCCCCCCCCCCCCCCCATCCTCATGAAGTCCTCACCAGGCAGACCAGTAGGGATGCTGGGTTACGATGGGCAACCCTCCTGGCCAGGCATAATGAGTTACCACCTCCACACACTCCTGGCACCACCCCCATCCCAACGGGCCTATGGACCCTGAACATTGCAGAGTTGAAAGAGTTGGACCTGGTTGGTAGGGTGGGAGAGGGCAATCGCGGAGGCGGAGGCCGGCATGGGACAACCAAATGAGTGCCCCATGTGTTGTGATGTCCCCATGGCACATTCCCCACCCGGGATCTAACCATGCATCTTATCTTGTGTCTTGCAGGGTCACCACTAGACAATGAGGAACCGACTGGTGTCCTCCTCTCAGCTGCAACCCCACGGCCCACCTGGTCATGAGGCGGGATTATCCGGGGTTCTCCCCCCCCCCCCACCCCCCCCACCGCAAGCCCTAACATGGAGCACATGTCTGCAGACGACACCTACTTCTTGTCACTTCTGTAACTAATACCCCCACTCACCTCGGTTGGGCATTTCAGTTAAGAGGCTCCTGGGGCATATTTAGTGTGCACCACACACATGAAACAGTACATCAGGTGGAGGTAGGCACCCCCAAGGGGGCGGATAGCCGGAAAGCAGTCCGACCCCAAGGACTAGCTGTTGTCCAGACAGAGCCAGAGCTTCTGGAAGGCGGTCCCAACAATGTTGGAAATGCAGACACAGTGCCGGCATCTACCCAAACTCTTCCCTCCGCACTGCGCACCTGGCCCTGCCGGTGCCTGTCATATTGGGGCCTCCTGCCCAGCACCCGTCCCTGCCAGCATTACGCATGTGGCTCCTGCCCTGTGCCCTCCTGTGGGGTCTATATTGGGTGCTCTCCTTGGGTGAGCTGCCTGCTGTAGTGATATTCAGATATCAATATACATGATCAATATATGTAAATGTGGTACAGTCATTTCAACACTAGATGTCTCACAGTCAGATACTATAAAACCGGATTCCCGCTCTTTTTAGTTAGTTAGAGAGTGTGATCCAGAACAGTGAACAAGCAAGACATAGAATAGCTGGAGTGAGAGAAGTTAGAACTAGATTGTTATAATAGTGTATAATTATATAGTTATCTGTATTGTACTTTATTTCTTTATGGTTAGTTTAGTATTGAGTAAAAGGACTCACGATTTATTATTTTATTACTCATTAAATAGTTCCTCTTTCAACAAGAAGACTATTGGTCATTTTATCATCCTGGTGGATTCAAGAGTAATATATATATTCTAGATAAGTCATTATTTAAAATATAACACCTGCTACCCAGCCGGCAGGCTGCCATCTGGTTGTTGGGGGGGGAGGGGCACCGCTTGTCACTTGGCCTGTGAATGGATGGGAGCAGGAGTACAGTGGGCAGGCAGGGCTTGGTGATGGCCGATGCAAGGTGGGCTGGCTGATGGTGCCACTGGCGGGGCATCCACCCTGGGCAGAGCAGGGTGACAGGGAGTGTAGCAAGGGCCACAGTGCTTGTATCCATTGTTCTGGGTGTGGTTTGCACTGCTCCCCCAGTTTCCCCTGCAGCAGAGCAGTGCTTTGGATGGGTGCACTGAGGGGTGTCAGCACCTGGTGGGCCACTGGCTGTGCTGGACCATGCACATCCTATCGGTGGGCCAGATGAGGTCTGGAGGTTCCAAGGGGTAGCTTGGGGGAGGCGGGGGGCACCCATATGTGCGGTGGGCAGTCAGTGGAGTGCACAGTAGGTCACGACCCATCTCCTAGTCGCCACAACCCCCCTCCCCCCCCCCCCCACCCCACTACATCCCCCATCTCTGTAAGATGCCCCCAGCCAGCAGCACAACTGACAGCCCACCATTGCACCTTTGGAGACATTTCTTACCTCCTCTCTCACCCTCAGCAGCCATGGCACCCGGTTCCTGTTTTTAAATGCCGGCGTAACGTCTGCCTGGCAGAGGCGGAGCATCACGGGGGACTGGAGGCTAACGGATCAGTGATGATATGTTAACGGCCATTACTGTACAGTTTGCATGCCCACACTGGTGTGGGGTGTGGAACACATTCACAACGCTATTGAGGTGCTGGAGCATGGCGTTCCGTTGGGCACCAAGCTCCGACCTTGACTTTTGGCTGACTCTCCACCCGATTGCAATTTGCAATTTTGGTATCTCTGGATGGGGAGTCCTGCCCATAACCTTTGCAGAGCCGAGTTGATGGGCTAATTATTAATTGTACAGATGGCTATAACAATAATGCTTGAATCATTAATGGGAATGAGGAGTTGCTTGGAATGGCTTCATTCACTTCTGTATGTTTTGAGGTGATTTTCAATGTCTTGCCAACTCTGCGAGCCATTTAATGGACAACATTTCTTTGTAAATTGGTGCTGCAAAGCTCTAATCAATTTTAAATCTTGGGGCAGTGCGGTCACAAGTGGGCTGTGAATCTTCAGTGACTGCAAATGAAGTGAGTGCGAGCAGACAATTTTAATTGCCTTTTGACCTCGAGTACTTTCTGCAATTCCCTTACAGCAGTTTGATTCTGTCACATGCAATGTTGCGTGCTTTGAAAATGATTTCCTTCTTTTTATTTCATTGTTTTATCCGATCTACACAGTGCTGCCTTGCTTCAGGATCCCCTGGTTGATCTCAAGGCCTAAGCTGGGTGTCAGGAAGATGTTGAGAAAATACAATTTGAAGATCAACATATTGTGACAGCCTTCAGGCACAATTGTCAATCCCTGGCTTTTTACAACAGTATCAATGGCTCAAATGATATTCCTTTGCAGCATCCATGGTATTTATATTTCATTTAAATTAAATCTATTCCTGGGAGTGTGAATCTTACAGCGGGAGTTGCTCTCCTGCCTAAAATTGGTGTAGTCACCTCCCGACATTAAAGCCTAAATTTCCTAACATACTGGTGGTAAACAATCTTGTTGGTGATTTGTGCATACTGACAGTGGACTCAAGTGGTTGCTTCCTGAATGGATTTGGACATTTAACTCCTAAATAAGAAGGTTGAAAAGAGATGAGAAAAGGTAAGGACAATTAAACAAGATCAATGGTTCGAAAGTGGAAGCCTGTTGATTGCTGGACTCATTGACTCTCCTCCATGTCGTGCTACCATGAAGAAAACGATAAAAGAAAAAGGCTTGCCAAATATTTGATCATGAAAATCATGTCCTTTTACATCTATTAGGCAATCCAGGATATGTTCATCTGAGACGCAGGATGCCGAAGAAGGAGAAAAAACATGCTTTCACATCGAATTTTTCACCACCTCAGGGTCCCAACACCCTTTAAAGAAAAGGAAGTACTTTTTGAAGGGAGTCAGTGGCGTAATGCAGCCAACTAATTTGCACACAGCAAAGTCTCACATAGGTAACAAGGTAAACGATCTGATAAATAATATTCGTGCCACACACGTGCCAGGCAAAACCATCTCTAACAAGAGAGAATCTGAACATTGGCCCTTGGTATTCAATGGCATTTCAGTCGCTGAATCCCTCACTATTACCTGGGGGCTACCATTAACTAGAAACTGAACTGAAATAGCCAGATAAATACTGTAGCTGCAAGATCAGGTCAGAGGCTAGGAATCCTGTGGCAAATAACTCACCTCCTGACTCCCAAAGCCTGTTCACCAATCAACAAGGTATTATGGGCCAGGGCTTAGAAACTCCAAAGTATATTATGAAGTCCATCTGACCTACAACCTTTGTGTTGAATTTGGCTAGGATGAACACAAGAGCCTTCCCTTCAGGTGTGATTCAACAGTCTTCCCCGACACTTTAATCAAAATAAGCTTTATTGTAAGAACTTAGTTAACATACATATATAAACACACAGCAATAATTTTTATCAATTGCAAACATAAAGACACCCCATAGCTACAGTAATCTATGTATTACACTTAATGAATTCCCTCTTAACTGTTCAAATTCAAAAACAAAATCCCACAAACCAAAAACCCCTTTTCAAGGTCCTGGCCCAGCACTCTGCATTCTCACTTGAATAAGGCTGGCTTTCCCAGAGATTTTGACTCAGTCTCACTGGCAGGTTTAAACCCTTCCAGAAAGCAAACTATACCTTTTAAGTTACCAAAGCAGGTAGCTATAATCAATGTTTTTTTTTTCTGGAACAACTGTTTAAAATGAAAATCGAGAGAGACAGGCCAAAACACTTATTTTCTCTATCGGTAGTCCACAGCAGTCAAAACGAAAGCAAAACCAAAAACCTCACAGACACAGCTCAGCTCCACCCACAAAATGACATCACTGAAGCCATGTGATAAGACCAAAACCTTTCTTAAAGCGACACTCGCATGACAAAGGCATAAGACAGGAATATAATGGAATACTCTCCCCTTGCCTGATGATTGCAGCTCCAACTACATTCAAAAAGCTCAACATCATCCGGAACAGGGCAGCTCGCTTGATTGGCACACTTACCATAGGCATTCGCTCCATCCACCACCGACGAACAGTGGCAGCTGTGTGTACCATCTACAAAATGCACTGCAGGAACTCACCAATACTCCTTAGGCAGCACCTTCCAACCTCTCAGCTGCCACCATCTAGGATGACAAGGTCATTAGATACCCAGGAACTGGAAGTCCCCCTCCAAGTTACCCGCCATCTGTGGCTTGGTCAAAATGCTGTAACGCCCTCCCTAACAGTTCTCTGAGTGTACCTGCACCTCAGGGGTTGCAGCAGTTCGAGAAGACAACTTACCACCACCTTCTGAAGAGCAACTAGGGATGGGAAATAAATGCCGGTCTAACCAGTGATGCCCACTCCTCTTGAATTTTTTTTTACAACTGTTTTAGTGATGTTTGGTAAAGAATAAATGTCAATCAGGTCAACTTCTCTGTTCTTTGGATAGAGACAAGTAATTTATTTTACACCTACTTGGAAGAAGCTTTGTTATAACATCTCATCCGAAGGACCTCCAACAGCGCGACAGTCACTCAGGACCATACTAGAGGCCTAAAGAGCTTCTACTACCGCCGAGCCCAAGCTACCTGCTAAGCTCACATTATTGTTTTGTAAGTTGCAAGAAAAATTACAATAAAACCCTTGGTTAACAGAGGGCCCTGGGTGTCTTTGCTCATGATTTGCAGAAAGTCAGTCTGCAGGTGCAGAATGTAATGAAAAAGGCAACTGGAAAGTTAGTGTTTATTGCAAAAGGACTGGAGTATAAAAATAGAGAAATGTTGCTGCAATTGTATAGCGTGTTGGTGCGACCACATCTGGAGTATCGTGTCCAGTTTTGGTCTCCTTATTTGAAGAAGGATCTGGTGGCATTGGAGGCAGTTCAGAGGAGGTTCACCAGATTGATTCCAGGGATGAAAGGGTTGACATATGAGGAGAGATTAAACAGTTTGGGTTTATACTCACTGGAGTTTAGAAGGATGAGAGGAGATCTGATCGAGGTATATAAAATACTGAAAAGAAATTGATAAAGTAAATGTAGACCAAAAGTTCTCCCTTGTAGGGCAATCTAGAATAAGAGGTCAGATACAGGTCGTGAGATGGTAGATTTGGAATTGAGATGAAGAAGAACTACTTCTTGCAGAGGGTAGTGAATCTGTGGAACTTGCTGCCCCATAGTGCGGCGGAGTCTGAATCATTAAATGGTTTCAAGAAAGAGATAGAAATATCTCTGATTAAAAAAACAGATGAAAGGGATGTGGGGAAAAGGTAGGGAAGTGGATTTGAGACCAGGAAAGATCAGCCATGATCTGATTAAATGGAAGAGTAGGCTTGAGGGGCTGAATTGCCTACTTCTGCTCCTAATTCATCTGTTCCTATGTTCCTAAATACACTGACTATTTCATACACAGCAGGTTTCTGCAATCAGCAATGAAATCAATGAATATTCATAATGAATCTGTTCTTTGGCCTTTTTGCATTGAGGCAGAAAGACTGACCAGTACCTTGGGAAAACTTTCTGTTCTTCTTTGCCATCCGTGTAAACAGTACTTCAGTCTATAGGGTGGAAAACCCCACAATCCAGCATTCCCTCAGTTCTGCACTCAAGTACATTTGCTTATGGAGTGACAGTTCCTATTTTGATTTACACCCCATAACCTCTGACCCTTAGGCGTGAATTTTAGACACTGAGATGGTTCATCATTGAAACAGTTTTATTCCTCATTAAAAAAAAAATCAAGCTGCGATCTGGTTGTAAATATAAAGTTGCTTTTTTGCACACATGATATAAATTTTTCATGTGCTGGATAAATATATGCAAGTCATTTTTTTAAAATAAAAGACATGCACATACAAAAATTGGGCCACTTTGAGAAAAACTATATGGAGACTGGAACATGTAGGGTTGTTCCATTATGAAGGGTTTAAAGAGCAAAGGCCAGTGGAATTGGCATTAGTTTACAGATACATCACTGGCTTATTACAGATGTAGTCGCAAGGGAGCATTGTGTGATTTTTCTCCATGAAAACAAGCCTGAATATCTTTTATAATGGTTTGTCTCGTCAACTTTATGGATTGTCTCTGGGGATTGCTTTCAGCAGAATTAATGCATGGGAGGTTGCAGCACTTAATGGCTGTATTGTATGTTAATTAGACCGTTAAAATGACAAACTCCCCATGTTACACTACATTGCTGTATATTATTTTGCAGGAATTTTGTCCTCTTTGCGATCTCATTCCTGTCAGCCATATTTTGAAACATAATTACAGCACTCTGATCTGTAGTGGAGAGGAGGTTCAGAGACATCAACGCGGGAGAAAACTAACATTCAAGATCTGACAGGTGTCACTCATGTCAGTTCCCAGCCAGTTTCTGATTCATTGAGGTCACCTTACCTTATGAAGGACTACAGTGACTGTTATTCCATCAAATTGCAGCAAGTCTAACATTTATTTTGGAACACCCATCAATGAAAAAATTATTTCAGCACCCTCAAGTACTCAATTCAAACGCGCAGGGATATAAAAAAATAAAGTTATTTCCCTTCGAGCATTTCTCTTTACCAGATTCAAAGATATTGAAAATGATGGTGAGGCTGTTTGGCTGACAGCCAAGCATCATCCAATTGGGTAATGAGTCCTCTTGCTTTCCAATTGCCGTTGGGAGGCAGCATGTCAGAAGACGGGATTTGTTGGCTGATTAATGGCTGGAGTGTGGGGGCAAGTCATGTGATGAAACTTCCAGAATACATTTATTGGCAGTTGGCAACCCTGGGGACAGATTGGGACAGTCAGGACAGGAAAACTTCAGGTTGAAATCATAATAACCCTCACAACCCACGGGGACGACCCGATTGATCTCCCCATGGGACTCGTGGAATACGAGCTGCCCCACTGATGGGTGGAGATCTATCATCTTGGGCTTGTGAAGTTAACCCTTAAAAACCAACCTGGATTGGGACCGGTGTGACCGGTAGTCCTAGTTGTGGCCTATGTGCTGTCTACCTTTTCGCTTGGCTAGAAATAAGCCTATGCTTGGATCACCTTCTTGGGTCTCCTGAAGCTTTTATAGAAACCATTGATAAGCCTTTAGGGTGCTGATTTCAGTCAGGACAACAGGAAAGGTATGACAATTAGCATCAGCATGCCAGGGTTAGGATGGAGGGGGCCAATGTGGAATTCAGCCAGTGACTCCTCCTGGAAAGCGTGTGAACATTGGGTGAGCCCGAGCATGGGATATTCATCTGTGAAATGTCAGTTTTCAAACACATTGCAGCCACTGCTCTTGAGGTATACACATGGGAAATGGGAAGGTGGGCAAAATGCCAGAGAAGGTCTGGTAAAACTGTATCCGCTCACCATTACCAACCTTTCCACCCACCCCAATTCCAGCCTCCCCGAACAGGCGCCGGAATGTGGTGACTAGGGGCTTTTCGCAGTAACTTCATTTGAAGCCTACTTGTGGCAATAAGCGATTTTTCATTTCAATGCCCCCACATAACCCCCTTTAAGAAAGGAACAAAATCAGACCACGGGAGCAAATATTTATGGTGATTTTGATACATTTATTGGCTTTAAATTTATTTTTATTGTCTTAAACGTCCTTTTCTTTATTTTGCTCCAGGAAGAAGGCGCTCAGTTTAAAATATTGTTTCTAGTTTTTCACATTGCAGCTATGCCAGCTGAGATCTTATTATAGAAGCAATACAGATCTACAAGCTAGACAGGTATTTATAACAATTCCATTCATTCTATACTGAAGCACAATACTCTATTTCATCTGGGAGGTATTCGCTGCAAGCATGGAGTCCATAATCCTCTGACCAGCCTCAGAAATCTGCAACGGTGATAAACAATACATTGAGATCATGCTGAACTATTCCCTCCCCCACGTCTTGACCTTTTATAAGCAAAAGTCAGGAATCCATCAAAGAAGGTACAGAAAATCTCTATATAATTTATGTGAGGCTAATACCATGAATGCAGTAGGTAACCAGGACGGCGGTCTATTAAGTCTTACAGATGACTTTACCTTTATTATGTGAGATAGAGTGCTGAGATTTATATGAATGGGTGTGCCGCTATGTTTACAAAAAACTGCCATAGGGTTTCTTCATTTCTGTTTGAATATTTTAAACTTTTCTTTCTCCAGCAGAACAATGGATCCTCACTCTAATTAATAATTTTTATAGGAATAATAGAGCAGGAGTCGGCCATTTGGCCCTTCGAGCCAGCTCCACCATTCAATAAGATCATGACTGATCTGCTTGTGAACTCAGCTCCTCTTTCCTGTCTGCTCCCCACGACCTTTGCCGAATGAATATCTCTCTCACTCAGCCTTGAATACATTCAAAGACCCAAACTCCACTGCTATTTGGGAAAAAAGTTTCTCCTCATTCCTGTCTTAAAGGAAGGCCTCTTATTTTTAAACTATATCCCCCAGAGTTTTAGTATGTCCTACAAGAGGAATTATCCTCTGATTATCCACCCTATCCAGTCCCCTCAGGATTTTATATGTTTCGATAAGATTACCTCTCATCCTTCTAAACGCCAACGAATCGAGTTCTAATCTATTCAACCTTTCTTCATAAGACAACCATTTCATCCCAGGAATAAATCCAGTGAACCTTCTTGGAATTGTTTCCAAAGCAATTATATCTTGGGCTGGGTTCTTCAAAAATGGGTCTATGACACCACGCCAGCATAACAACGCTGGCATTTTACTCTTGACTTTCCTTAACAAATTCCTGAGCGATTCTCCTACCTGCAGGGGGCTGGCAGGGCCCCGGAGTGCTCCTTGCAGTTCTGGCTGCGGATACGGGGACCTGCACTTCCTGTCAGGAGTCCGCGCATGCACACAGCAGCGCCCTGCAGTGGCCGTCACGTGCGACATGGCGGACTCGGACTGCAGAGCGGCATCATAAATGTAGCGCCCCCCGAGATCGCACGCGCCTGTGGAGCCATGGTGCCCGATCGCTCCCCTGGCCGTCCATGAGGTCCCCCCGGTGATCAATCCCTCCGCCCCCCCACCAGAGTGGCCACGGACTGAGTCCGCAGCGGCCACCTGAGGTTCCCGATAGCCGATGCGTGGTTAGAACCACACCGTCGGGAACTTGGCCAGTTTTGCATGGAGAATCGTAGGGGAGCCTCTGTTAATGGCCTCCTAGCTGCGAGCGATTCCGGAGCGATTCACCGAGGAGAGGCGCCGGCTACAAAGTGGCTATTCTCCGCCCCCACGCGAATGCGATTTCGGCGCGAGGCTGCGGAGAATCCAGCCCCTTATTTTTCATAAGGAGTTGAAAACTGCACACAGTACTCCCGATGTAGCCTCAGCAAGGCCTTGAACAATAACATAAAAACTTCTACTTTTATATTCCATTCCTCTTGCAATAAAAGCCAATGTTCCATTTGCCTTTCCAATCACTTTCTGGCTGCATACTAGCTTTATGTGATTCATGCACAAAGGGCACCCAGATCCCTCTGCACCGCAAAGTACTTCAATGTTTCTCCATTTAAATAGTACACTTCTTTTCAATTCTTCCTGTTGGAGAAATCAAGTCAACGTTTATCCATGTTATACGCCTCTGCCAAATGACTGCTCACTTGCTTATCCTGTCTATGTAGGCTCTCCACCTCCTATTGACAACTTATTTTCACACCTGTCTTGGTGTCATCAGCAAAGTTAGCAACCATACATTCAGTCCCTTCATCTAAGTCATCAACTTTCAGTTATTGCTACAGCAAACAATTCTTTTAACCCCACTAGAGAGTGACATTTGGGCCAAAATGACCACATCTCATAGCAGCAGACCTTACGCATGCTTTTTACCTCAGCGTTCAAGTTACATGGGCTGGGATTCTCCGAAATCCCGGCCAAGTGTTGATGCCGGGGTAAACACTGGAGTGGTGCACGCTGGCTTCAACGGGCCTCCTGGCCCAGCGATACGCGGCCCTGCACTGCCAGCGCGAGTCCGCGCATGCGCGCGACAGCCGTCTCCGTGCCGGTGCATGCGCGTGGTGGCAGTCTCTGCGCCGGCGCATCCAAGTGGTGGCCATTTCCGCAACATGGCGGAACCCTACAGCGGGCCCACGCAGAAAGAGGTAGGCCCCTTCCAGATCGCGGGCGCCCGCTGATCGGTAGCTCCCAATCGCGGGCCTGGACGCCATGGAGGCTCCTTCAGAGTCTGATCTCCCCCCTCCCCCCACCAGGACGGCCACTGCGGCCGCAGGTCCGAGCTCCCACCAGGTGGTACCGGGTTGGAACCACGGCGAGGGCACTCAACGGAACTCGGCAGGAATTTGGCCGGTCGACTGCGGAGAATCACCGCGGGGGCCTCTTTCAACGGCCTCCGACTGGCAGCACGGCAACTGCGCGGGCACGATTGTCGCCGATTGTCCGGTCGCTGGAGAATCGCGTCCCGGCGTCGGAGCGGCGTGGCAGGAATTTCTCACCCCAGTGCGGGCTCTGAGAATCCCGGCCATGATGTTTGAAATGGAATATTGAAATTGTCATTGTGCAACAATGTCAACATCATTTCTGGAAACTCACACATATCGTGCTTAATGGTATACCTCCTAAAGCAATGGAAGAAATGGGTGGCATGGTGGCATAGTAGTTAGCACTGCTGCCTCACAGCACCAGGGATCCGGGTTCAATTCCAACCTTGGGTGACTGTGTGGAGTTTGCACGTTCTTACCGTGTCAGCTTGGGTTTCCTCCGTATGCTCCGGTTTCCTCCCACAGTCCAAAGATGTACAGGTTAGGTGGATTGGCTGTGCTAAAATTGTCACTTAGTATCCAAAGGTGTGCAGGCTAGGTGGGGTTACTGGGATAGGGTGGGGGATGGGCCTAGGTAGGATGCTCTTTCAGGGAGTTGGTGCTGACTCAATGGGCCGAATGGCCTCCTTATGCACTGTAGGGATACTATGAAAGGAAATGAGAAAGAAACAGAGTTAATGAGGGAGAGGGAAATTGGGGGAATGTGAGCCAAATCAAGGGAAAGACAGACAATGGGATTTCCCATTGAAGCCAGTCCACGGCACCTGGAAACCCACTGGCGAGGGTGCGCTCCCAGTGGGAAGAGAAAATCCCAAAGGCCGGATCATTCCGGCCATTGTTTGTCAAGAAACAATTTTTTTTATTGTTTCCTGATAAAGTTCCTTTGAGCTTAAAGCTGTACCAGTTGTATGTACACAATACAATTAAGTGTTTCCTTTGAATTAGTTTGAAAGAATGGCTAAAAACATTGTGGACTTAGGGTGACACAATCTCATGTATTTTCCATTCTGGTTCACCATGGGAATCGTCAAAGGTAGGACCGAAAATTTGGTGGACTAGAACATAGAACATAGAACAGTACAGCACAGAACAAGCTCTTCGGCCCTCGATGTTGTGCCGAGCAATGATCACCCTACTCAAACCCACGTATCCACCCTATACCCGTAACCCAAACAGCCCCCCCTTAACCTTACTTTTTAGGACACTACAGGCAATTTAGCATGGCCAATCCACCTAACCCGCACATCTTTGGACTGTGGGAGGAAACCGGAGCACCCAGAGGAAACCCACGCACACACGGGGAGGACGTGCAGGCTCCGCACAGACAGTGACCCAGCCGGGAACCGAACCTGGGACCCTGGAGCTGTGAAGCATTTACGCTAACCACCATGCTACCGTGCTGCCCCACTATTTAAAGGTCCATTGACCTCGGGTGGAAATTTCCAGTCTTTGGCCAGGCACGATTGTAAAATTCTGCCCAATATTTTTAAACAACCTATGTATTGTTCAAACCAATCTGTACTGGAAAGGAATCATTATTTTCTGATATCTTTGGGGCTTGTGTTAAAATATGTTGACAAGAGAATGTACTTCTGTTTGTGAAGGACTGTAAACCTCTGAGGTCTGAGGAAGTAAGGAATACAGATGTGTCGCAGTTTATGACCCATAAAACAAGGGTTGCAATGGTGAGGTGACACAAGATGATTTGCAAATTGTAGCCAAGATTAGGGATGAATTTTGAACCGACCTTAAAAAAGGAAAGAGGAACGAGAGACCGAAGAATAAAAGTTGACGAATCATGGGCGGAATTCTCCGACCCCCCGGGGATCTGGTCCCGGGGGGTGCCCCCATGGTGGCCTGGCCCGTGATCAGGACCCACCGATCGGCGGGCGGGCCTGTGCCGTCGGGGGGGGGCACTCTTTTTCTTCCGCCCCGTCATGGCCTTCACCATGGCGGGGGCGGAAGAGAACCCCCTCCGCTGCGCATGCGCCGGTATGACGTCAGCAGCCGCTGTCGCACCTGCGCATGCGCGGACATCCGCCGGCTGGCGAAGGGGCGCCAAAGGCCGTTCCCGCTCCGCCGGCCGGGGCGGGCCTAGCCCCTAAAGGTGCGGAGAGTTCTGCACATTTGGGTGGGCCGAAACCGGAGTGGTTCACGCCACTCCGTCCCGCCGGGACCCCCCGCCCCACCGAATAGGGGAGAATCCTGGCCCTTGTTTTTTATTGGCACAGTAATACCATGGCTTCCAGGGTATGACTCTTCTAGACACAATTCAACATGACTTCAAAAATAAAGGAGCGAGACCTCAGCTGTGCTGACAACACTTGGGATCTTGAGAGATGAGAAACTTCTATGTTCACTTTACTGCTTCTTGCTAAGTATATTTGAAATCTTCATAGAATCATAGAATTTACAGTACAGAAGGAGGTCATTCGGCCCATCGAGTCTGCACTGGCTCTTGGAAAGAGCACCCTACCTAGGCCCACGTTTCCACCCTATCCCCATAACCCAGTAACCCTACCCAACACTAAAGGCAATTTTGGACACTAAGGGCAATTTAGCATGGCCAATCCACCTAACCTGCACATCTTTGGACTGTGGGAGGAAACCGAAGCACCCGGAGGAAACCCACACACACACGGGGAGAACGTGCAGACCCAAGCCGGGATCGAACCTGGGACTCTGGAGCTGTGAAGCATTTGTGCTAACCACTATGCTACCGTGCTGCCCCTTGCTCAATAAAATGTTCTTGATTTATAAAAACTACTTATTCCTACCTTCTATGTCAAGCACAACTGAGGACCATTGGGTTAGAAATTAAAAATTTGCACCTGAGAGGTTTTTTTAATTAGAAGTGTTTTTTTTAAGCACGAAACCCTAAACCTTACTGAATCTTTGGGCCTTCCTTGTTCCAACCCTCCTTCTCTCTCCACACACCAACATTGCATTGGGAAGCCCCATAATCCGACAATTACTTCATTCTGGGGACAACTCTTTTGGGTTTCCATCAATGGCCAGCTCCTGCCTCAATTCCCATTTGTACACCCTGGCTTCGAGTAATGATAAGCATTTGAGAATAGTTTCACTTTTTAAACCTGACCTCAAAAAATGTCTCACATTCATGCCGCAGCATGATTTGAGACCCTTCAGAAACATAAACTGCAATTCCAGCCCGAGGAAGGATAAATAGATAAGTCCCCGAGGCCTGATGGGATTTATCCTAGGATTCTCTGGGAAGCCAGGGAAGAGATTGCTGAGCCTTTGGCTTTGATTTTTATGTCATCATTGGCTACAGGAATAGTGCCAGAGGACTGGAGGATAGCAAATGTGGTCCCTTTATTCAAGAAGGGGAGTAGAGATAACCCCGGTAACTATAGGCCGGTGAGCCTCACGTCTGTTGTGGGTAAAGTCTTGGAGAGGATTATAAGAGATACGATTTATAATCATCTAGATAGGAATAATATGATTAGGGATAGTCAGCATGGTTTTGTGAAGGGTAGGTCATGCCTCACAAACCTTATCGAGTTCTTTGAGAAGGTGACTGAACAGGTAGACGAGGGTAGAGCAGTTGATGTGGTGTATATGGATTTCAGTAAAGCATTTGATAAGGTTCCCCACGGTCGGCTATTGCAGAAAATACGGAGGCTGGGGATTGAGGGTGATTTAGAGATGTGGATCAGAAATTGGCTAGTTGAAAGAAGACAGAGGGTGGTGGTTGATGGGAAATGTTCAGAATGGAGTTCAGTTACGAGTGGCGTACCACAAGGATCTGTTCTGGGGCCGTTGCTGTTTGTCATTTTTATAAATGACCTAGAGGAGGGCACAGAAGGTTGGGTGAGTAAATTTGCAGACGTCACTAAAGTCGGTGGAGTTGTAGACAGTGTGGAAGAATGTTGCAGGTTACAGAGGGACATAGATAAGCTGCAGAGCTGGGCTGAGAGGTGGCAAATGGAGTTTAATGTAGAGAAGTGTGAGGTGATTCACTTTGGAAAGAATAACAGGAATGCGGAATATTTGGCTAATGGTAAAATTCTTGGTAGTGTGGATGAGCAGAGGGATCTCGGTGTCCATGTACATAGATCCCTGAAAGTTGCCACCCTAGGTTGATAGGACTTGTGAAGAAGGCCTATGGTGTGTTGGCCTTTATTGGTAGAGGGATTGAGTTCCGGAGCCATGAGGTCATGTTGCAGCTGTACAAAACTCTGGTACGGCCGCATTTGGAGTATTGCGTACAGTTCTGGTCGCCTCATTATAGGAAGGACGTGGAAGCTTTGGAACGGGTGCAGAGGAGATTTACCAGGATGTTGCCTGGTATGGAGGGAAAGTCTTATGAGGAAAGGCTGATGGACTTGAGGTTGTTTTCGTTAGAGAGAAGAAGGTTAAGAGGTGACTTAATAGAGACATACAAAATGATCAGAGGGTTAGATAGGGTGGACAGCGAGAGCCTTCTCCCGTGGATGGAGGTGGCTAGCACGAGGGGACATAGCCTTAAATTGAGGGGTAATAGATATAGGACAGAGGTCAGAGGTAGGTTTTTTACGCAAAGAGTGGCGAGGCCGTGGAATGCCCTACTTGCAACAGTAGTGTACTCGCCAACATTGAGGGCATTTAAAAGTTTATTGGATAAGCAAATGGATGATAATGGCATAGTGTAGGTTAGATGGCCTTTAGTTTTTGACTTCCCATGTCGGTGCAACATCGTGGGCCGAAGGGCCTGTACTGCGCTGTATCGTTCTATGTTCTATGTTCTAAGGATGTTCTTTAAGTTGTTTCATTGAAAATCATCTTTATGCTTGTGGGACTTTTCCATTCAGATCCAGCATCCTGGGAATTGCAGGCACAGTATAGCTCTAAGTTCAGTTTAGCTGATAATCATAGATCTGGGTAAAAAAAAAATCAAATCCTCGGCCTCTAGTCAGGATCATACATTTTCTAATTGGGACTGCTACTTTCCCATAATACTGGAGGCAGACGGATGCCAAAATAAGCCACTTGCCGGCATTAAAAAAAAAATCATTAACGAGCAATTGGGTATGTTAACCAGCCAATCAGCCTGAATATTACACTGCTTATAGAGATAGATAGAGAAGATAGAGAAATACAGCACAGAACAGGCCCTTCGGCCCACGATGTCGTGCCGAACTTTAGTCCTAGGTTAATCATAGAATTTTGGACACTAAGGGCAATTTAGCATGGCCAATCCACCCAACCTGCACATCTTTGGACTGTGGGAGGAAACTGGAGTACCCGGAGGAAACCCACGCACACACGGGTAGGATGTGCAGACTCCGCACAGACAGTGACCCAAGTCGAAATCGAACCTGGGACCCTGGAGCTGTGAAGCATTTGTGCTATCCACAATGCTACCGTGCTGCCCTTAGACCATAATCTGGTTGGCATGGGCAGGTAGGTAAGTGAGGGGAGTCTGCTTTTTCACAATCTGATGATATCCCAACTGCATTATGCCTCCTCGCCCACCTCATCACCTCTCTGGTCTCTCTGAGGTGTTACCTGCCCAAAATCCCTAGACTTACCTGAGTCTGGAATCTGGTCCAGGAATGCCGACTGCTGGGGCTGCTGGAGATGCCAGCCAATCTGATTGTCGAGGGTGCTGCCACCTCCCACTCTGCTCGTTTAGGTCGCCCACAGCGTGTTACTGCCGCGGGACCGCATTTTTTTCAAAAAAGCTGTACTCCACCCACTCGGGTCCCCGTGAAATGTGTATTTTTAAAAATATATTAATTATGTTACAATCCTGGTTTTCACCATGGGCATAAAATATGGCAGTTTGTCAAGTTTTGTTGTCTATTAAATGACTTTGACCCCCCCTGACCCATCAAGCGTGTGTGGTGATATGCATGTACACATCAATGTATATGGTTGTCCATCAGTGCACATAGTTATCGGTACGATCTCCGACCAGCAGGTGGTATTAGAGATTTATCACGTGACTCGAGACACCCACCAGTTGGTAGTGAGTCGCACAAGAATATAGTCGCACTTAGAGTAGCTCGAGGAGAATTCACTGAATTCATTTAGTAGCCAGGCTGCTCACGAGTCTCCCAACTCGCCCAACCTCCTCACTGGGCGAGATCCAGATCTGCATATTAACATGAGCTTGGTGGGTCAATTAAATATCCGGACGCTGGATTCCCCCGGCACCCGTGACTCAATGGCCGTGCCTACGAGACCTCGCCAGTGTGCCGTTTAATATTGGTCCATACAAACGTGGACCAGGTGTAACGGCACCTCGGCGAGTTTTCCAGGGCATTAGCAACCCTGGGTCAGGGACAGGGCAGGGTGATACCCTGGCACTCCTCTAGCACCTTGGCACTGCCACCCAGGCATCTGGCAGTGCAACCCTGGCACTGCCTGGGTAGATCTTCCAGGGTGCTAGAGGCACAGCCAGGGTTGCCAGGGGCCTGGCTGGCAGTGTCAGAGTTGGGCCTGAGGGGTGCTTTAATAATTGGAGTGGGTAAGGGGGGGTTCCCGGGGGCCTCAACAAGGTTGAGGAGATGAGGGGGGGGGGGGGTCGATATAGGGGAGAGGAGATTGGGTCTGCTAATCAAAATGGCGCCCCGATCTGCGAACAGCCATTCCTGTTGGCGAGATCAACTGTCCAGCAGGAAATCACTCTCAGTGCGGTCTCGGCCGGGGGAAACACCTCGAGGCCAGCAAAAGGCAAGGTGCCATTGAATAGTGGAGTGTTTCACAATGCTGCAGCTGCCAAGAAACAGCCGAAAGTGGACTTTAATATTTGTCTGCTGAATCATGTCCATGGTCTCACAGTGTATGAGAAATGCCTCCAATAGGGAAAGTCGATCCATTTGACCAGGGGGCCGAAGACTGGAGCCAATATATCGAGAGGCTCCAGTATTTTTCTATCGCCAATGAGATCACGGGAAGAGATAAGCAAAAGGTCATTTTGTTGACCGTTTGTGGACCCCATACCTACAACCTCATTTGGAATTTAACATCCTCGGAGGCCCCAGACTCAAAATAGTTTGACAACCTTATGAAAGAGCATTTCAACCCCACATCCTTCATGATACTGCAGCGGTATAAATTTAGTTCAGCTATCAGAGACCCAGGGAAATAATTTCAGCTTTTGTTGCCAGACTTCACCAAATGGCTGGACACTGCGAATTCGGCTCGGCATTAAGTGACATGCTGAGCAACTGTCTGATATGTGGGATCAACAACATCAACAAAAAAAATGAAAAATACTCTGGAAACGTAATAGGAATAGCTCAAGCCTCTGAAAGTGCTGAGATGGGTGCTTCTGAGCTGCAGTGCATGGAGGAAGGCGAGGTAAACCAGCTTTGGAGTGGAAAGCTGTCAGGCAAGCATCCCGAGTGGCAGGCACAGAGGAGGCTGAACAGAGGTCCCAGGAGCAGGATCGTGGTCAGAAGCAAGGAAGAAAAGTGGTCCGTCAGCCCAAGATTTTGTTGAGTGTTACAGATGCGGGGGGAGACCACTTTAAAAAAATGTGTCACTGCAGAGATTTTGTGTGCTTCAAGTGCAATAGGAAGTGCCACATTCAGGAACATTGCCACACCAGATAGGGCTCACCCAATTTAAAAAAAAAACACAGGGACTCTAAAGAGAAAACCGAGATATACAGGTCAAATATTGTTAAAGTGAGCAAGACGCCTCCCATAGAAATAGTCCTTATGGTCAACGGGTGACCATTGAGCATGGAGGTCGACATAGGGAGGTCGGCCATAGTGGCAGGTGAACAAACCAACAAGTATCATCAAGGAGGAGCCCAACCCCTGAGTCTAAGTAGCATGACTGCAAAGTTGGCAACGTATGAGATACACCTCACAATTTAGAGGGGTATCTAAGCCAGAGACCGGAGAGTACTGTATTTAGCATTTACATTTATAGTAGAAATCTAGTGCTGGGAAACATATAATTAACAGTAACTTTAAAAAAAAAGTATTTTTAAATTTAATTTACTAATTAGTTAACGCAATGTCAATTAGAGGGGTGCAGTGCTCTGACTGTGAGATGTGGCAGGTCCGGGAGGCTTCCAGCGTCCCAGATGGCTTCATCTGCACAAAGTGCACCCAACTGGATCTCCTCACAGACCGCATGGTTCGGTTGGAGCAGCAGTTGGATGCACTTAGGAGCATGCAGGTGGCGGAAAGCACCCATAGATAACAATTATATAGATGTGGTCACACCCAAGGTGCAGCCTGAGAGATGGCTGACCACCAGAAGGGGCAAACAGTTAGTGCAGGAATCCTCTGTCGTTGTGTTGCTCGCTCTGGGTGAGTGTGCTTAACACTCAATTTGGCTCTGTTTCGTTACTTAGCCCTGGAGTCGCCAGGTATCGTTAAGATACCGCCACAAGTTTCAAGGTGAAGTTCAAAGCAATAAAACCATACACCAATTAGTAAGTTCAAACAACTGAGTTTATTATAATACAATTATAATAACTACCCATGCACAAGCTAAGAGGATTAAACTATTCCTACCTCTAAATAAACAAATACTTATCTCAAAGGAACTGCCGGATCAGGGGGGCAAGGCCTCTTGCTCTGCAGACTTCAGGTTGGTATAGGTTAAAAAGGGGTCAAGAGTGTCTATCTCTGGTAGCGATCGTTGTGAGACACTTACTTGCTGGCGGCTGCTGTTCCAAACCTCTCCTCTCTCTCGTTCAAGGTCTTCTTGGCAAAAGCTGGTTGAGGTGCTGGTGCACAGAGGAGGGCTGGTCAAGGAGAGAGGAGGGCTGGACAAGAAGAACGAACTAAGTGTGGAACCTGTCTTTTATAGGTCCCAGGGATCCGCGCCCCTTTGGGCGGACCCCTTTACCTGCTCGGAATTGATTGGGTCTCTTCCCAATCGATATGTTTGAATCCCCCCAATACTGAGGCTGTTCCTTGGCTACTGGGCGGGCCTTTAGGTTCTTTGTCTTCAAACCCCGCTGGCCGGAAAGTGGAGCTGAGTCCACAAAAGATCAGCCATGATCTCATTGAATGACGGAGCAGGCTCGAGGGGCCAGATGGCCTATTCCTGCTCCTAGTTCTTATGTTCTTATGTTCTTATAACAGGTAAGGCAGATGAACTTAGAGCTTGGATTAATACTTGGAACTATGATGTTGTTGCCATTACAGAGACCAGGTTGGGGGAAGGACAGGATTGGCAGCTACATTTTCCAGGATTTAGATGTTTCAGGCGGGATGGAGCGGGATGTAAAAGGGGTGGAGGAGTTGCGCTACTGGTTAGGGAGAATATCACAGCTGTACTGCGGGAGGACACCTCAGAGGGCAGCAAGGCTATATGGGTAGAGATCAGGAATAAGAAGGGTGCAGTGACAATGTTGGGGGTTTACTACAGGCCTCCCAACAGCCAGCGGGAGATAGAGGAGCAGATAGGTAGACAGCTTTTGGAAAGGAGTAAAAGCAACAGGGTTGTTGTGATGGGAGACTTTAACTTCCCCAATATTGACTGGGACTCACTTACTTCTAGGGGCTTGGACGGGGCAGAGTTTGTAAGGAGCATCCAGGAGGGCTTCTTAAAACAATATGTAGATAGTCCAACTAGGGAAGGGGCTGTACTGGACCTGGTATTGGGGAATGAGCCCGGCCAGGTGGTAGAAGTTTCAGTCAGGGAACATTTCGGGAATAGTGACCACAATTCAGTAAGTTTTAGTGCTGGTGGACAAGGATAAGAGTGGTCCCAGGGTGAATGTGCTAAATTGGGGGAAGGCTAATTATAACAATATTAGGCGGGAACTGGAGAACATAGATTGGGGCAGATGTTTGAGGGTAAATCAACATCTGACATGTGGGAGGCTTTCAAATGTCAGTTGAAAGGAATTCAGGACCGGCTTGTTCATGTGAGGAAGAAGGATAAATATGGCAAATTTCGGGAACCTTGGATAACGAGAGATATTATCGGCCTCGTCAAAAAGAAAAAGGAGGCATTTGTCAGGGCTAGAAGGCTGGGAACGGACAAAGCCTGTGTGGAATATAAGGAAAGTAGGAAGGAACTTGAGCAAGGAGTCAGGAGGGCTAAAAGGGGTCACGAAAAGTTATTGGCAGATAGGGTTAAGGAAAATCCCAAGGCTTTTTACACATACATAAAAAGCAAGAGGGTAGCCAGGGAAAGGGTTGGCCCACTGAAAGGCAGGGGAAGGAATCTATGTGTGGAGCCAGAGGAAATGGGCAAGGTACTAAATGAATACTTTTGCATCAGTATTCACCAAAGAGAAGGAATTGGTGAATGTTGAGTCTGGAGAAGGATGTGTAGAGAGCCTGGGTCACATTGAGATCCAAAAAGACGAGGTGTTGGGTGCCTTGAAAAATATTAAGGCGGAGAAGTCCCCAAAGCCTGATGGGTTCTACCCCAGAATACTGAAGGAGGCAAGAGAGGGAATTGCTGAGGCCTTGACAGAAATCTTTGGATTCTCGCTGCATTCAGGTGATGTCGCAGAGGACTGGAGAACAGCCAATGTTGTTCCTTTGTTTAAGAAGAGTAGCAAGGATAATCCAGGGAACTACAGGAGCATTACGTCAGTGGTAGGGAAGTTATTGAAGAGAATTCCTCGAGACAGGATCTACTCCCATTTGGAAGCAAGTGGTCATATTAGCAAGATGCAGCACGGTTTTGTGAAGGGGAGGTCGTGTCTCACTAACTTGGTAGGGATTTAAGAGGACATCACAAAGATGATTGATGCAGGTAGGGCAGTGGATGTTGTCAATATGGACTTCAGTAAGGCCTTTGACTACGTCCCACATGGCAGACCAGTACAAAAGGTGAAGTCACACGGGATCAGAGGTGAGCTAGCAAGATGGATACAGAACTGGCTAGGTCTCAGAAGGCAGAGAGTAGCAATGGAAGGTTGCTTTTCTGATTGGTGGGCTATGACTAGTGGTGTTCCGCAGGGATCAGTGCTGGGACCTTTGCTGTTCGTAGTATATATAAATGATTTGGAGGAAAATGTAACTGGCCTGATTCATAAATTTGCGGACGACACAAAGGCTGGTGGAATTGCGGATAGCGATGAGGATTGTCAGATGATATGGCAGGATTTAGACCGTTTGGAGACCTGGGCGGCGAGATGGCAGATGGAGTTTAACCCGGACAAATGTGAGGTAATGCATTTTGGAAGGTCTAATACAGGTAGGGAATATATAGTGAATTGTAGAACCCTCAAGAGTATTGACAGTCAGAGAGATCTTGGTGTACAGGTCCACAGTCACTGAAAGGGGCAACATAGGTGGAGAAGGTAGTCAAGAAGGCATACGGCACGCTTGCCTTCATTGGCCGGGGCATTGAGTATAAAAATTGGCAAGTCATGTTGTAGCTGTATAGAACCTTAGTTAGGCCACACTTGGAGCATAGTGTTCAATTCTATTCGACACATTACCAGAAGGATGTGGAGGCTTTAGAGTGGGTGCAGAAGAGATTTACCAGGATGTTGCCTGGTATGGAGGGCATTAGCTATGAGGAGAGGTTGAATAAACTCGGTTTGTTCTCACTGGAACAAAGGAGGTTGAGGGGCGACCTGATAGAGGTCTACAAAATTATGAGATGCATAGACAGAGTGGATAGTCAGAGAATTTTTCCCAGGGTAGAAGAGTCAATTACTAAGGGGCATAGGTTTAAGGTGTGAGGGGGCATGGTTTAGAGGAGATATATGAGGTAAGTTTTTTACACAGAGGGTAGTGGGTGCCTAAAAACTTGCTGCCGGAGGAGGTGTTGGAAGCAGGGACGATGGTGACATTTAAGGGGCATCTTGACAAATACATGAATAGGGTGGGAATAGAGGGATACGGACCTTGGAAGTGCAGAAAATTTAGTTTAGACGGGCAGCATGGTTGGCGCAGGCTTGGAGGGTCAAAGGGCCTATTCCTGTGCTGTACTTTTCTTTGTTCTTTGTTCTTTGTATACAGGGGCCTTAAAGACTTTAGGTACCACAACAACACCTATGTTATATCAATAACAGGAAGATCATTTACCCATGATCATTGAGGAAGGATAGGGGACGAGTCTCGTGAAGTGAGATTGGTTAGATTAGATAAAGCTAAACTGGCTAGAAATTTACATAATACCAGATACCATTTTCCAAGAAGTCCTGTGCAAGTACGAAGATATGTTTCAAAATAAGCTTGACCAAACACGAGGGATAAAGGCAAAAATTTACGTGAACCCCGAATCCACACCAAAATTTTTCAGAGCTGCACCATATGTTCTGCACCAGAAAGTTGAGGTTGGGTTGACATTCTTGGAAGAACTAGGGATCATAAAGCCATAAAAACAATTGTCTGAATGGGTGACCCCTATTGTCCCTGTTTTAAAAGCTGATAGCTCTTTCAGAATCTGCAGTGACTACAACTCACCATATCCATGCAGCCCAACCCGGGTGGAAGACCTCTGTGCAAAGTTGACGGGGTGCCTCACATACACAAAGCTTGACTTAAGTCAGGCTTATTTGCAACTCAAACTGGATGAGGACTCCAGGCAATTTGTGACTATCAACACGCACAGGAGACTTCTTCAATATACCGTGTTGCCTTTTGGTATGTCATTTGCTTGTGTAATATTTCAATGATCACTGGAGAACTTGTTAAAGTTGTCCCAAAAGTCGTGATGTGCTTAGGCGATGTCTTAGTGATGGGGCTTCACATGAAGAGCATCTGGTCAGCTTGGAAGAAGTCCTTAAAAGGTTCAAAGATGCTAGCATCAGATTAAACAGAAAGAAGTGTACAGATGTTCAGGCCTGTCAGATCTCATAATTGGTATTTAGGTGGACCCAAAAGCCTCATACCCTTTTGAGGGCAAGGAAAAGAAATCTTTGCACTGAAGAGTGTCGCAGAATTGAAATTGTTTCTGGGCATGGTAAATTACTATGGCCAGTTCATCCCTAATTTGGCAATTACATTAGCACCGCTGTACCTCCTTTTAAAAAAGCATCCGTAAAAGTAAGCTTTCCATCAAGTCAAACAGGCCCAACAGTCGTCCAGCTTGTTGGTCCATTTCAACCCAGGCAAACAGATTTTGACCTGCGACACTTGACCTAATGGGACAGGGGCGTCCTTCCCACAACATGGAGGATGGCACTGACAAGTTCATCGCCAAACACTCACCGATGCAGAACTAAAGCATGCACAAATTGAAAAAGAAGGCCTAGCTGTGATATACGGTGTTAAAGAATTCCATCAGTGCATGTGTAGCTTATGGTTCACCATTGGAACTGACCACAGGCCACTTCTAGGGTTACTCTGTGAGGATAAACCAATTCCACCCATTGTTTCAGCCAGGGTGCAAAAGTCGGCCGTGCTATTGACGCCATTTAGCTCCGATTTCCAACATCAACCATGGACACAAATCTCCAATGCTGATGTCCTGAGTCGGCTCCTGCTCTCCCAATGTCTGGCACCAACTCCTGTGCCATAGGAAATTGTCCTTGCATTAAAATGTATGGATACCCTGCCGGTCTCCTCAACCCACATCAGGAACTAGACCCAACTTAACATTGTCCGATCAGACGTCAAACGAATGGTTTAACATGGCTGGCACCACAACAGGTCAGTTCAGCTTGGGCCCCACTAACTGAGAAGATATGAAGTCAGGTGTGAGGACAGAGTATTGGCTCGGGTTCCCGGTGGTGGTACCACGCCAAGCAAGAGAGTCATTGCTGCCAGAGTTTCACAGTGCGCATCCTGTCCTGACTAAGAAGTTGGCCAGGAGCTACATATGGGGGATGGGTATTGACAAAGATATTGAGAGCCTGGTTTGTCAGTGTGATTTCTGTCAGACACAGCAAACACAATTGATGTGATGTACATCGATTTCCAAAAGGCATTTGATAATGTGCCGCACACTGACTTGTGACAAAGGTTAGAGCTCATGAAATAAAAGGGAGAGGACCAACATGCATATGAAATTGGCTGACTGACAGGAAGCAGGGAGTAGTGGTGAATGCTTGTTTGGATTGTAAGAAGGAGGGGTTTGCCTGAGATCAATGTTAGGGCTCCTGATCTTCCTCATAAATATCTATGACTTAGACTTTGGAGTACAGAGTACAATTTCAAACTTAATGGATGAAGTAGAACTTGGAGGTATTGTGAACTGTGAGGACAGTAGGTAACTTCAGAAAAACATAAACTTTTAGGTAGAATAGTTGGATAAGTGGCAGATTAAATTAAATTATGAGAGGTTCTAAATGATTAATTTTGGTTGGACAAATGTGGAGAGACAATGTCAAATAAAGGGTGAAATTCGAAAGGGGGGTACCAGGGCAGAGGAACCTGGGGGTATATTAGCACTAATCAACAAAGGTGGCCAAACAGGTTGAGTGAGTGGTTATTAAAGCCTCTACAGGATTCTGGGCTTTGCAAATAGAGTAAAAAGCGAGGAAGCTATTTTAAATCTGTGTAAAACACTGTTCAGACCTCAACTGGAGTATTATATCCAGTTCAGAACACCCCACTTCAGGAAGGATGTGAAGGAATTAAAGAAAGTGCAGAAAACTTCAGTTATGTAGATAGATTGGAGAAGCTAGACTGTTCTTGAAGAAAAATATGTTCTATGGAGATTTGATAGGTATTGAGAGATATTCACAATCATAAAGAATCTGGACAGAGTCGAAGCGAGAATTTGTTCACATTGGTGAATGGATCAAAAACCAAAGGACACCGATTTAAGGTGATTGGCAAATAAAGCAACAGTGACATGAGGAAAAATGGATTTATCTTGCGAGTATTTAGGATCTGGAATGTACTGGCTGGGAGTGTGGTGGAGGCGCCTTCAATTGTGCTTTTCATAGAGATTTGGATGATTATCTGAAGAAGAAATCTTTGCAGAGCTATGGGGAAAAGGCAGGGGAGTGGCAGTAGGTGAATTACTCTTGCAGGAAGCCAGCACAGATCTGACAGGCTGAATGGCCTCCCATGCTGTAACCATTCCAAGATTCTGGAATTCTAAAATATCAAAATGCTTTGATTCTTAAATGTCTGACTCTGGATCTAGTAAGTCAATGGGTTTCAAACTTTCTTCACTGAATGACTTCTTTCCACATGGATTGGCAATCTCTAACTGCTCAGCAAGGAAATGGCAGAGAAACAGAACAACTACTTTCTATCTGTTTTCATGAAGGAAAAATAAAACTCTCTGAAATGCCAGAGCACAAGATACTTGTGAGAATGACAGACCAGAAAGAAAATAGTATTTGGTAAAAAAGTAGTATTGAAAAAATTAATGGGACTGAACATTAATAAAACCCATGAGCCTGATTATTTATAACCCAGAATGTTGAAAGAGGTTTCTGTCGAGATAATAGATACAGTCGTGATCATCTTTCAAAATTCTATTGATTCTGAAATGGCGGCTGCCTATTTGAAGGTTGCAAATGTAAAATTAATGTTTAAGAGAAGAAGGAGAGAGGAAAGGAAACAACGGATATGTTAGCCTGATATCCACCGTAGGAAAAATTTTAGAACCTATTATAAAGGGTGTGATAACTGGACACTTAAAAATAATAGTAGGATTAGGCAGAGTCAACATGCATTTGTGTAAAACTTGTTAAGAGTTTTTTGAGGATGCAAATTACAGAATAGATAATGAAGCACTAGTGGATGTGGTGTACAGTTTCAAAACAACTATTGACATAAGCAATCGAAAGGGGGTCATACAAACCATAGAATTAATATTATTCAGTACATATATTAATGACTGACTCATCCACTTTGGTAGGAGAAATGAAAGTACTGGCCATTCAAAATAACAATCTGGGAATGCAGATACAATGACAGTAACTGAGTAATGTGTGCCTGGTGACAAATCGTAAATGATGACCCATCTGCTCTCTTGTCATCGCGAGCGAAATTCTCCCAAAGGGAGACAAACAGCCGACGCCGGAGTGAAACCTGGAGTGTTTCACTCCGGCATCGGAGGCCGCTCCTCGCCTCCTATTCTCCCGCCGGGGGGGCTAGGAGCAGCGGCGCGTGAATTTCGCGCGCCGGGCCTCGATGCTTGCGTCAAAGCGGCGCGCCCGGAATGATGGGCCGGCGGCGCCTAAGTAACGTCACCCGCGCATGCGCAGGTTGGCCGGCGCCAACCCGCGCATGCGCGGTTGCCGTCTTCCCCTCCGCTGCCCCAGCAAGACATGGCGGCTTGATCTTGCGGGGCGCCGGAGGGAAAAGAGTGCGTCTTTTAGAGAGCCAGCCCAACGATCGGTGGGCAGCGATCGCGGGCCAGACACCTCCTGAGCACGCCCATGGTGCTCGATCCTCCCTCCGCCCCCCACAGGCCCCACATACAGTGTTCGCGCGATGTTCATGCCGGCAGCGACCAGGTGTGGTTGGCGCCGGCGTGAACCGGTTGGGTTCGGCAGGCCGCTTGGCCCAACCGGACCGGAGAATCGCCGGTCGCCGTTAGAAACGGCGACCGCCGATTCTCCGAGCGGCCTGTCGCAGGGTGGGAGAATCGCGTGGGGGTGCTAGGGCTGCGTGGCGTGATTTGCCCGGCACTCCCGCGATTCTACCACCCGGCGTGGGGGTCGGAGAATCGCGCCCCCCATGTCTGGGTATTGCAGTGCTATTGATCTACAGATGAAGGAAAAATAAAACTCTCTGAAATGCCAGAGCACAAGATACTTGTGAGAATGACAGACCAGAAAGAAAATAGTATTTGGTAAAAAAGTAGTATTGAAAAAATTAATGGGACTGAACATTAATAAAACCCATGAGCCTGATTATTTATAACCCAGAATGTTGAAAGAGGTTTCTGTCGAGATAATAGAAGGTACTTGCAACAAGAAATCCTCTGCTATTCGATCCCGGCCTAATCGTGTCTCAACAGATATCAAATCAAACCTGTTCTTGTTCTGCTGGACATCTGCATGTACATTTCGCAATGTGGCTCTCTATTAATCTATCAGAAATAGAGGGCGGTGTTCTCAGTTAGTCAACAGCGAAATCGGGAATTGTGATTGGGCAGAGAATAGCGTTCGACGCCAAAATCGTAGCATGTGCTGATTTGATGCCAAATCGCGATTCTCCGTCACCTCGAAAATGCCCTCAATGCATTTTACTAATCACGTACAGTAGACACTATTTGCATATCATTAGCGGGCCGGACCCAGTACTTTCCAGAGCATCCGCAATTCTCCGCCTCCGATGGGCTGAGTTACCAATGACGTGGTTCACTTGTGCATCTACAAATCGTGAAACTGGCGTGGCGGCTGCTGAGGGAGAGAGATGGGGTAC
This sequence comes from Scyliorhinus canicula, assembly GCF_902713615.1. Taxonomy (NCBI): domain Eukaryota; kingdom Metazoa; phylum Chordata; class Chondrichthyes; order Carcharhiniformes; family Scyliorhinidae; genus Scyliorhinus; species Scyliorhinus canicula. The sequence goes on along the minus strand of NC_052150.1, from coordinate 167,270,605 downwards.
GAAAGGGCCCAAGATTGCCATAGTTTATTCAGTTGTGCCACTGGCTGTGGGGCCTCTGCCAGGGCTGGGGGGAGTAGTGGGGACTGGCCAGGAGGTAGGCTGTGGGGTCGGGGTGGACAGGCATGGAGCACCATTGCCGCAGCCGGCAAGGCAGCCATGCAGCTGCACACACCTCTAACAGCCCACTATGAACCTGGTGCCATGGATCATATAGGTGGCCCCCCCAGGGCACCCCCCCGGATGCCCTCTGGCCTCGGCCGACCCATCAGCTGTATGTCGCACTCCAGCCTAACTGGTGCCATCTGTTTTGGCTGTGATAAGTGTGCTTGGATAGTGAAATGCGTATGTGTGGCTGCAGCTGTTAGCCTCCTGAGTGTCAATCACGGACCTGGCGAATCCTGCACCATTTTTTATTAGAATCGATTGTGTTCCAAGTGGCACAGTGCTAGCCCCGTAATAGTAACGGAATCAACGGTGATTTTTCTGTCGTGAAAGTCCACGGATTCTCCATTGGCCTCAACAACGCAATGATTGCTGACACCAAAATTACTTTCGGCGATTGGCCGAAGAATCTGATTTTCGGACCCACCGTCCCCCGCCCCACAAAATGGCATAATCATTGAGAACATTGCCCGCCTATGGGACGGCCTCAGGACATCACCTGAGACCCTCCCTGATTCTCTGCCCCCGATGGACCGACTTCCCGACAGCGTGAAGTGCGTGTGCTCACAGTGTTTGAGGACCTTGCGTGACTCCAGCACCGCCACAGTCGGTGGTGGGGGGGGGAGCCGATCCACTGTCAGGGAGGGCTTCAGCGGGGCTGTGGGGGCAGCAGGTCCAGGGGTGGCGAGGGAGATTACAGTGGGGCACTAACTGGCAGGCCAGATCTGCGTGCGGCCAGCGCCATGTTGAACAGTGTGGCCGCCGCAGGTCGTCGCTGTGTGCATGCGCAACCACAGACCCGGCTGTTCTCCGTCCGTATCTGCAGGTAAAGCCGGGGGCTTTACGTGGTGCGACTGCTAGCCCCCCACCGGGCGGAGCATCGGTGCGGGGGCAGCACCGACTTTTTGATCGTAAGACCAGACACATGGGCCGGGATTCTCCCCTACGCGACGGGGCGGGGGGTCCCGGCGTGTTGGAGTGGCGTGAAACACTCCGGCGTCGGGCCGCCCCAAAGGTGCGGATGTCTCTGCACCTTTGGGGCCAAGCCTCACATTGAGGGGCTAGGCCCACGCCGGAGTGGTTCCCGCTCCGCCGGCTGGCGTGAACAGCCTTGACGCCACGCCAGCCAGGGCCGAAAGGACTTCGCAGGCCGGCATAAGTCCGCGCATGCGCCGGAGCGTCAGCGGCTGCTGACGTCACCCCGGTGAATGCACGGGGGAGGGGGTCTCTTCCGCCTCCGCCATGGTGAAGACCATGGCGAAGATGGAAGAAAAAGAGTGCCCCCACGGCAAAGGCCCGCCCGCCGATCGGTGGCCCCAATCGTGGGCCAGGCCAGCGTGGGGGCACCCCCCGGGGTCAGATCGCCCCGCGCCCCCCCTCCAGGACCCCGCCGCCCGCCCACGCTGCCAATCCCGCCAGTAAGGTAGGTGGTTTAATCCACGCCGGCGGGAGAGGCTTGTCAGCGGCGAGACTTCGGCCCATCACGGGCCGGAGAATCGCCACGGGGGGCCCTGCCGACCTGCGCGGCGCGATTCCCGCCCCCACTGAATCTCGGATGGCGGAGAATTCCGCCCATGCTCCGAACATAGCCACAGAATCAGAGAACCTTAGTCTCAGAAACGGAGAATCCCGCCCAGAATCTTCGGTTAAGGGTAAAATGAGACAACTCAGGGTACGTGCGTGGCATTTAATTCTTACTAAAAATTGTTTGGCTGTAATTTCTATACCATTCTTTTTTTAAATTTCATTAAGGCTGCCTGGTGATAATAGTGAAGATCTGTCTCGAAGGAGAGGAATTGAATTGCTTTTGTGCATTTCCATTGATGAGAAACTTGCTGACCTGCTGCCTGTTCCACTAGGGAATGTTGTGGGAAAGAGAAGGGGATATATATTAACACTATATCCTCCTAGTATCTAAATATTCTTCCAAGGCTCTCAATTACTTGCCAAAAGAAACAGTATTGATGACACTGAAGTGTCCTATGTCACATTATAAACATCCTCTTTGTGATAAATTGAAACCTTGCTCTAATCCTATGCTATTGCTAACATAGCCACAATACAGTTTTTGATTAAATTTATGTACTTGGGGTATTCAGAAAAATTAAATTTTGCAGTTCACGTGACACAACTAAAGTACTATTAAATCCTTATGTGCCTACATCCTTTATTAGTCAAGTTGTCTTGTGCAATAATGTGGAAAATCTGAGAACTCTTTGCATCCCATGTTCTCAGTGAGAGCTATTAACTGATGCATGCCCATTGATATACTTTGGCTGCAAAATTTGATAAGAGCCAAAGATTAATTTGTACTTGAGATTGATTCTTATGGTGGCACATTGGATGGAATTGCTGCCTCACAGCTCCAGGGACCCGGGTTCAATTCTGGCCTGGGATAACTGTCTGTGTGGAGTTTGGACATTCGCCCCGTCTGTGCATGGGTTTCCTCCGGGTGCTCCGGTTTTCTCCCACAGTCCAGAGATGAACAGGTTAGGTGGATTGGCCATGATAAATTATCCCTTAGCGTTCAGAGGTTAGGTGGGGTTATGGGTTTGCGGGGGAGTGGGCGTATGTCGAGTGCTCTTTTAGAGGGCAGACCTGAATGGCCTCCTTCTGCACTGCACAAATTCTAAGATTACCTTCTCATGTTGTTGCTTCCAATCCACAAATACTGTCTTTTTATTTAAACAGCTACCATAAGTGCAAGCATTATGTAAATGGGAGCTGCATTCTGACTGGAGCAGCTGTTGGAACAAGTTGCAGAAGAGGGATCGTGCACGAAGTATAGTGAATTATTGCACAACATAGCAGACAGTGGGCATCTGACACTGCTCTGGAGGCCTTGGTTGGAGAGCTGGGGAGGAGGATAGATATCATTCATCCACAGGGAGCTGGAGGCCCTCTGAACAAACTCTCAGAATGCACTGGAACCAGATGTCTATGGAGGTCGATACCAGGTGTCAAGCCCTGAGCACCCTGATTCGCTATTGGAAGAATTTTTAAAAATAAATTTAGAGTACGCAATTCATTTTTTCCAATTAAGGGGCAATTTAGCAAGTTCAATTCACCTACCTTGCACATCTTTGGGTTGTGGGGGCGAAACCGACGCAAACATGGGGAGAATGTGAAAACTCCACACGGACAGTGGCCCAGAGCCGGGATCGAACCTGGGACCTCGGCGCCGTGAGACTGCAGTGCTACCACTGCGCCACTGTGCTGCCCTCATTGGAAAAATTTTAATGTCAGCACGAGTGGTCAGTCAGTAAAAGCATATTTAAATGCTATAATCCCTCCAATTGTACTAACACATTCACATACTGCTCAATGCACCACAGCCCCATCACTCACCGACCAACGCAATCTATAAATTATGACTTATATCATGCATTCATAGCTTCACCTCACTCTCACATACTTACCACTGATGAAAACCTCACACCTATATCTCACAGCTTGCACACACTGCCAGCTATTCAACCATGACAGTTCCATTGCCCAAGCATGTTGCATCACACTCACTGACACACTTTCCTCTCTATTACAGACAAGGTGACGCATAACCAAAGGAAAAGCACCTTTCCAGGCACAGTTACATGTTCTTCTTCCCATGGGTTAGAGGGTGGTTACTGTCACTGGATCAGCCATGGTAGTGGTCACAAAAGCATCACGAATGATGAGAAGTTAATACTTAATCCTCTTGTTCACATTTCACTTCCGACTAATCCCACAATTTCTTCACCTTGAGTCTGAGCATGCACCTCTTGCTTTCCCTGTCACCCTTCACCACAACCTGGCACCTTTTTTTCCCTTTCAAATGCTTAAGAAAATCACCCTTTACAGGCAGTGGTGGAAGAGGAGGTGGAAGAGCAGGAGGGTAGTGATGAAGAAGAAACGCCATCATTCAAACCCCACCACACTCGCAGCCACCAATTCAGGTACTAGCAGGAAGTGTGGGACTATACACGGCTGATAGGTAAATTCTTTATAAATTATGACAATGTTCGATTTAGGAATTTGGAATGGTTGTTTTCTGGCGACTTCTTTTTCAGTATGGTGGCCATGATGTGACAGCCAGAATCGGAGGGAAGAAAACGTGTGGGATCATTGTCGATTGAGGAATCGGGGTCGTGTTCACTGGCACCATCGTCGGATGAGTTTATTTCCAAAGGAGCAGATGTTTGTTGCCTCCTCCAGTGCTCCTCCCTCTCCTTTTCCTCATCTTCATCCTCCTCCTCCAACCCTTTTCCTCCCCTTCCTCGCTATCTATTCACCTTACAGCTGGCGGGGAGGTTCTCATGAAGGTTAGGTTGAGCAGCTTGAGGGAGTACATGACAAATTTTGATCTAAGTACTGCAGAGCTCCTCCAAAAGAAGAGGAAATGTTGCTTAAACATCCCAAAAGCTTGCTGGATCATATTTCATGTGGCAACGTGGCTTTTGTTATATGCATGTTGCCCACATGTGCATGGCTTGTGCACCACGGTCAGGAGCCATGTGGCCAGCTGATATCCCTTGTTCTGATTAACACTAACAAAAGGGGGTTTGGGGTGTAGCAGGTGTAAAAGTCATTGATATGTCCGATTAGCGATGATTGTATTAAATGGTGGAGCAGGTTCGCTGGGCTAAATGGCCTATTTCTGCTCCTATGTTATACAGTCCTGTTACCCAGTTGCTAATCTCTGGTTTCTCATGGTAACTCAGATGCATGTAATATAGTGGAATGTCGCAGAATGAAAGCATCCTGACTGTTGCCAGGATATTGGGCATTAACCTGCATGGTTCACTACATTTGGTCATTCACATATTGCACGCTGAATAATTGTTTCTTCAGGACAGAGTCCATCTCTGAATTTGCGCCTGCAGTCAATGGCATCCTGTCCATGGAGAAGCCTGCAATCCATGTGAAACCAAGTGCTGACTCCGCCTGCTGCCGCTGGCAAGAGAGAATGAAATATATTCAGCTCTCTTCGACTGCAGAATCTCAGTGACCTCCCTTACAGTGGATTGGGAGCTGGTAGATGCTGCAAGTATCACCTGTTCTGGCTTGGAAGGAGCTAGACACATAAAAGTTCATGGCCATGGTCACGGCAATGCTGTCACACTGACAGGCAAGATCATAGACTTGGAACGTTAACTCTTTTTCTATCTCCATAGATGCTGCCAGAACTGTTGAGCATTTCCAGCATTTTCTCCTTTTATTTCCGATTTCTGGAATCTGCAGCATTTTGCTTTGGTATTAGTTTTTAATTCACTGCCGTGTCTCTTCCAGAAATGCGTACCTTGAAGAATTAGTGTGCTCCCACCTATGGTGCTGGCTAATGTTTCAGCGTGCATTGCAGCACAGGTGGTAGCCACCTAATGTCTAAATGTTACCATGGAAACTCAGACAGAGTACATGAGATGCAGGTTGGTGCCATGCAAACTCAGGTTTGCAGGCTGTGAAAATGGAGTTCTGCAATGGTCAGCCCTGGAATCTCGGCTTTTTATAATCTATGGGCGCAATCCTCTGGAAACATTTCCAAGTGTGGTAGTGAGTGGGAATTGCTGCGAGCTTCCTGGCGCTCAGCCCTGCGAGGCCGGCAACGTAATTCAAGGCTAATTGGCCCACTTAACAAGGCCTCACAGGTTTCTTATCGCAAATGAAGGTTCACCAGCTGATACGCCCGCACCGCGCTCGCCAGCTCCTCGCTACCAAGGTCAAGCAGCACTGAAGCTGCAATTGCTCGGCCAACCCCAGCCAGCTCGCAACAAAATCGCCGAGGAGACCAGCACCAAGATTCGGGGATGCTAACTTGGGGAGGCTCCTGGATGTGGTGGAGGCCAGGAGGGATGTCCTGTTCCCCCGAGAGTCCAGCAGAGTCAGCCACAAGGCAGCCAGTGCTGCCTGGGATGAGGGGGCGACAGCTGTCAGCTCGGGGAGTGTGACCAGGAGGACTGGCCTCCAGTGCCGGAAAAAGTAACGACCTACATCGGGCAGCATGAGTGAGCAGACACCAACCCCCCCCCCCCCCCGTCTCCCCGCCTAAGGAAGCATCAACCCCCCAATTCCCCATGCAGCCCCAACCCTTCCTCCACACCCTCTCCCCCTTCAACCCCCCCCCAACCGCTCCTTCAATCCCCCCCTCTCCCCCTCCCCTCCCCCCCACCCCACCACCACCCCACCACCACTGTGAACCACATGTGTGACCAACAAGAAAATGCTGGAAAGTTTCAGCAGGTCTGATAGCATCTCTAGGGAGAGAAAAGAGATGGAAATACTTTGTTCAACACTAAGAGAAACATGGAAAGCAGTGAAGGTGGATAGTGGGGGAAGGACATATGGAAATCCTGTCGGAGAGAAGAACAGTACTTCTTCAAAGAAGGCATTCCTGAGGAAAGCGGCAGTGAGTTACAGCTCTTTTCTCTCCTTACAGATGTTGCCAGACCTGCTGAGATTTTCCAGCATTTTCTCTGTGGTTTCAGATTCCAGCATCCACAGTGTGGTGAATGTAATATGATAATTCACACTATGTCTTTGTAAACGCAGTAGCGTTATCCGACCACTAGGGGAAGTAGCTCTGGGAATGCTCAGGAGCTTGTACAGGGCTCCACCCTTGGCTCTGCCCACGACTCCTCCCCCTAGTGCTGCTGTATACATACCCTTGTCCAGAGTCAGCCTGCAGTTCACTGAGAGTTCATCAACGGGTAACAGGCTGGCTCTGTAGTAAGTCGATTAAAACCTAGATTCATATCGGAAACATGTGTCTGGTGAATTGATGGTTCCATCACACAGTAATTTGCTTTTATCCAGTGTTTAACTCACTGCCACTTCTCTTCCAGGAATGCCTACCCTGAAGAAGTACTGCTCTTCTATTTGACAGGATTTCCATATGTCCCTCCCCCACTATCCACATTTGCTGCTTTTCATTTCTCTCTTAGTGTTAGACAAGGCATTTGCAGCTCTTTTCTCTCCCTACAGATGCTGCCTGACCTGCTGTGATTTTTCAGCATTTTCTCTTTGATGTGACCAACAATGCCCGCTCTCTATCTCCGCAGGAAAAGCTGTCCCATAACCGTAGGGAGAGGGCCCAGACTAGCGGAGGGATGCCGTTCATAAGAATCTTCACCTACTTCGAGGAGAGGGCTCTGTGAGAGTGTAATGAGACCGGAGAATCGCATCCTATATGCAAATATTGCGTTTCCTCTGATTGCTCCGGTTTCCTCCCACAAGTCCCGAAATGTCTATATTGGGTAATTTGGACATTCTGAATTCTCCCTCTGTGTACCCGAACAGGTGCCGAAATGTGGCGACGAGGGGCTTTTCACAGTAACTTCATTGCAGTGTTAATGTAAGCCTACTTGTGACAATAAAGATTATTATTATAATATTGAATAGCGTATCCAGGTTTTCTGAAGATACAACGCTAATGTAAGTTGTAAGGAGGACACAAAGAGGCTCCAAAGTGATATAGGCCGGGATTCGCCGGCGCCACCCGCCAGCGGAGGGAATCCAGATGCCCGACTGAATCAGATGTCAGGCAAAAATAGGAATTCACGCTGATCATGAAACCCATTGCCGGCCCCGGCGAGCTGCCTGATGTCCCCAAAAAGGTTCCCACGTGACCCGGCGGGAATATGCAAATAATTCATTAGAGCTGCTTTGCATGTTATTTATGGGCAGAACACCCAATGCAACTGACTCCTGGAATACTTCAGCACCCCCATCCGAGAGTGCCGCTAGTGTGAATTGGCGCAAGTTCTGACAAATGTGGACCAGGGGTCTGAGGTCGCTGATGGGGAGCAAACAGTGCAGCAACCTCAGACAGTGTATCCAGCAAAATGTGCCGATCGGAAAACACGTTTCGCGTCCAGATATCGCTGTCAGATCCAGCACGCAAGTGCAAGAAGCACAGCCAAGTGCGAAGATTGTCCGCAACCCTCCAACTCCACAGTTGTCAGAAGAGTCTTCGGACATGGGGCGGTGGGGGGGGAGGGGGGGGGGTGTTTTAGCCTGCATCAGACTTACTGGGGTAGAAGCAATCGGTCTCTCCGTGAGTCTCGCTGGATACGAGCTCTCCTGCTAAGGGAGCCATAGATCATTCGTCGGCCAGCTTTAGAGCGTCATGGTTGACATTTTGCAGTTTGACTCTTTTGTAGCATCAGCACCAGTGACACTGGGGCACCAAATTTCATGGCCATGAAACCAAGATGGAGTTGAAACACAAATCAGTCATGATGTGTTTGAATAGCTGAACAGAAATGAGGGGCTGAATGGCCTACCCCTCTACCTATGTTCCCATCTGCTCTCCTTCTGAGTGCAGTTTCCAACTAGGAGGTTGAGATTGGTGAATTTAATGGATGAGGTAATTCCCACTCTCCTCGTTGGGAGACAGCTCAAACAGACCTGTGGTCAGTTGTAGGGTTAAAAGCTTGTAAACACTCAGTTTTCCATATATTCACAGGATGATTTGACCAAGATTGAATATAGCTGCAAAAATGAAGGAGAACAGAAAAAAAGAAAGGAAGAAAGAAGGAAAGAGAGAAAGAGAGAAAGAAAGAAAGAAAGAAAGAAAGAAAGAAGGCATGAAGAAAGAAAACTAACCTACTTGATCAAAATCAACGCACATCAGTTACAAAATATCCTAATAGGCAGTGGTGCTGATGCATATTTAGCAACAACTGAAGGATTGGGAGGAAGATAAAAACTACAAAGAGAATTCCAGGATGATGAGGATCAGTTATTCATATTCTGTTGATTAAACCAGTGATGACTAACCTTACAGTATTTTTGTTATACACAAGGATTAAATTGCTTCAATGAAAACAAAACAGCAGTGTCGCCAATTTCTAACACACACCTCGTCATGATGGTAACAAGATCATACCACCAACAATGACAAAAATACACTTATTGTTCATTCAAATGTTGTCAGTTAAGTCCAGAGATAATTCTCTATTCAGGAAAACCTAACAGCAGCAAACAATAAAGACTGCTTATTTTTAGTGAACTCTTCTTTCTACTTGCTTGATCAGGCGGTCATAGCTGAGACAAGATATTGGGGAATGAAGACAGAAAATGCTGCAGCAAAAGTAGCAACAGCTACTTTTCCATCTGAACAGACAAAAGAAAGACAGAGACCGGGATTCTCTGAAATCCCGGCCAAGTGTTGACGCCGGCGTCAAAACCGGCGCGAGCGACTCCGATGTCAAGGCCTTCAGGCCCAGGCATTCACCCCCTTCCTAGGGGGCTAGTATGGTGCCTGAGTGGTGTTTGCTGCTCTGGTGCTCGAATGCCGGCACGCCACAGCAGACGCGTGTCCGCATCTGTGACACGGCCGGTGCAGGTCCGTACATGCGTGTGGGTTGCTGTCTCTGCGCCGGCCCTCGGCAATATGGCGAAGCCCTACAGGGGCCCGGCATGGAGGAACATAGCTCCCCCCCTGGAATTAGCCCGCCCGGTGATCGATAGGCCCTGATCGTGAGCTTGTCCACCGTGGAGGCCCCCCTGGAGTCGGATCCCCCCCCCCACCAGGACTGCCTCCGTAGCCAGAACTCAGAGGTCTCGCCTGGTAGGACCATGCGTAACCCACGCCGCGGCGGCTCTCTGTCAGCAGCTGGCTGAGTACCCGCCGGCATGGTTCCCTCAAGGTACCACCAGCGGGAGCTCGGAGTGCTGGCCACGGACCCAGTCCACGGCCACCCTGGTTGGGGGGGGGGGCAGAAGTATCTGTTCCTGGGGGGTGGGCCTCCAGGATGGCCAGGGTTCAGATCGGGGGCCACCAGTCGACGGGCGCACGCGATCCGGGGGTGGGGGGGCTTATATTGTTGGGGCCCACTTGCTGTGTGGGTCCGCCATGTTGTGCGGGGCTGCGCAGGGCCCCATATCGGCAGCCGGAGATGCGTGGAGCACTCCATCGCCCTGCAAGCCTCCTTCAAAATGAAGAATCACTCTGGACTTTCTCCAAGAAAGTCCAGAGTGATTCGCGCGCATTTTCTCGCGGGGGTGGGGACATAGCCCCATATTCAGAGAATTCCACCCCCTATCTCCCAGAATCCTTTCCAGTATTTTGCTCACCACAGATGTAAGAATAACTGGTCTGTAATTCTCAGGGATTTCCTATTCCCTTTCTTGAACAGGGGAACAACATTCGCCTCCCTCCAATCACTCGCTACTACTCCTGTGGAAAGGGGATGCATTTTGGAAGATCCAATTCAGGTGTGAATTATACAGTAAATGGCAGAATCCTTCGGAGAATTGACATACAGAGGGATCTGGGTGTTCAGGTCCATTGTTCCATGAAAGTGGCAATGCAGATGGATAAGGTAGTCAAGAAGGCATACGGCATGCTTGCCTTCATCGGCCAAGGCATTGAGTACAAGAGTTGGCAGGTCATTTTACAGTTGTATAAAACTTTAGTTAGGCCACATTTGGAATGTTGCATGCTGGTCTAGTTGCCACACTACCAGATGGACGTGGATGCTTTAGAGAGAGTGCAAAGAAGGTTTACCAGGATGTTACCTGGTCTGGAGGGTGTTAGCTATGAGGAGAGGTTGAATAAAACTTGGTTTGTTTTCGTTGGAAAGATGGAGACTGAGGAGAGACCTGATTGAGGTCTACAAAATTACGAGAGGTATAGACAGGGTGAATGGTCAGAAGCTTTTTCCAAAAATGGAAGACACAATTACAACGAGGCGCTGGTTCAAGGTGAGAGGGGGAAAGTTTTGGGGAGATGTGCAGGAAAGGTTTTTCACGCGGCGGGTGGTGGGTGCCTGTAACGCGTTGCCAGTGAAGGTGGTGCAGGCATGTTAGCAATGTTTAAGATGTATCTTGATACATGAATGGGCGGGAAATAGAGGGATACAGATTGTTTGGGCAATAAGTAGCAGGTCTAAATAAGGAATCTGGATCGGTGCAGGCTTGGTGGGCTGAAGGGCCTGTTCCTGTGCTGTAATGTCATTTGTTCTTTGTACAATCTACGAGCTACAGGAATCTACAGATTATTTTAAAATGTCTCAAATTCGCACAGTTGTGGCACTCAGCTCCCCCTGCTTCTGCAGGGTTTTCCTGCCACACTGAGAGCATCTCAAGATGGTGGTTGGAGTGTTTTTTCCTGATTTCACAGGCTTTTGCTTCACTGTGCTTTCTCTTTTTTATCCGATATAATACTCTTTTTTTTACTAAAACATTAACAACGATTCTTTTTAGCGTCCTAAGCTTAGTCTGTTGTGTTATTTGTACCACCTTTGTGAGAGATCAATCTTGCCTCATCTGTAAAATGGCTAACAATGGATCATCCAAAACCCCAGCCACTATACAGTCAGGTATTAATTCATCTCAGAGGATCCCATGGATGCAATTCTTCACATGTCTGTGCAGGTGATTTCTATATGAATCTGCAGATTCATCTGGTTTTTGCCTACTCTTATTAAATATCACTTGCTCAATGATCGAAATGTCTTGAACAGTGAGGTATCAGTCACATGTCTGGAAGACATCCTTATATGAGCTCAAAGTCTCATCAATACCCTGGCTTGCAGTTGCATCATCTGCTCCGATTCCTACTTTAAAGAATAAAACACTGATAGATCCTTCTGGCTCTTACCAAACCTGAACCTGTTCTGTATCTGGAGAATCTTTTCTTCGAGCCTGTTGTCAGCCTTCAGCACTTCAGATTGGTTATTAGAGTGGCAATGTAGATGCCAGGCTTACCCTAAGCCTGGGATATGTTGCTGCATCAATAGTTTGGCTTGTAGACTGTGACCTGAACTCACTGCTGTCTGGACTCTGGATCTGGTTGTCTGCTTGCATCTTCAGCACTCATGATTCTTTGCTGTTTGGTGAGTATTCAACATTTTTCTTCTCGTCATTTTTCTGGGGATTTGGAGGTCTGTCAGGTCTGCAGTCTTCTGGAGTTTTTTCTGGGTACTTCTCTGTCTGCTGTCACCATTTTGCGGATGGTGCATGTAAACAGTTCACATAAAACATCAGCTGCCACATGTTTCATCTTGGGTTCAGGGTCCACATGGGTTTTTTTCAATGTTTGTTTGTTATCTGACGAATGTTACCAAAAACTTATCCATCAAACCTACTCTCATTTATTTATTCAATATACATATCAGTACTCTACAAGGGTGTGTTTCTGCTTTCCACTAGTTCTCAGTCTCTTACTCATGCAACATTGCATCATAGTCACATCAAATGTTCCTGATGTTAACCCTTTACTCCACAGTCTATGACTATTTATTCAGAAACCGGACGGAGGCGTTCAAGTCTGATGACCCTGACCTAGATAAGAAATCCAGGTACGACGTGCGGAAAGCCATCAGGGATGCAAAAAGACAATACCGCATCAAATTAGAGACCCAGGCAGACGACACAAACCCATGATGACTATGGCAGGGCCTACACAAGATCACAGGCTACAAAACAAGTCCAGGCGGAATATCTGGGGCTGGAGCAGCCCTACCCGATGATCTGAACAAGTTCTATGCCGGCTTTGAGCAGTCAGCAAATGCATCAGTGCCACCAGCCCCAACAGCCCTGGATAAACCCATACCCACTATTACAGCTTCAGAGGTAAGAGCTGCCTTCTTGAAAGTGAATCCACGGAAAGCAACGGGCCCCGACGGAGTCCCTGGGCGAGCATTCAGAGACTGCGCTGACCAACTGGCGAGTGTATTTGCAGATATCTTCACCACTTCACTCCTCCGCTCTGAGGTCCCCACCTCCTTCAAGAAGACCACCATAATACCAGTACCAAAGAAGAACAAAGTAGACTGTCTCAACGACTACCGACTGGTGGCCCTAACGTCTGTTATCATGTAATGCTTCTAGTGGCTAGTCATGAGATGGATCAACCCCAGCCTCCCAGACGGTCTCGATCCACTGCAGTTTGCCTATCATCGCAACCGGTCCACAGCAGATGCTATCTCCCTGGCTCGACAATCAATACTCAAACACCTCGACAGCAAGGGCACCTACATAAGACTGCTGTTCATAGACTACAGCTCTGCCTTCAACACCATTATCCCGACAAAACTAATAACCAAATCCTGCAATCTTGGACTTGACCCCACCCTGTGCAGCTGGATCCTTGACTTCCTCACCAACAGATCGCAATCTGTCAGTAAAGGCAACAGCACCTCCTCAACAATAGTCCTCAACACCGGGGCCCCGCAAGGATGTGTGCTCAGTCCTCTACTGTACTCCCAATACATACATGACTGTGTGGGTGGCAAGATTTAACTCCAACTCAATCGGTGGGCCACATCTCAAACAATGATGAATCAGACTACAGAAGGGAGATAAATCACTGGGTTGCACGGTATACCGAAAACAACCTCTCTATAAATGTCGGAAAGACCAAGGAACTGATCATCGACTTCAGGAAGCGTAGCACGACACACACTCTCGTCTGCATTGTAATTGAAAATATGGAAAGATATGTCATTTGAAACATGGAAGTCTGGCAATACCTGATTTAAGAAACATGAGAGAATGTAGGGAAAGTTCCATGAAGGGTTAACAGCAGCTGCCAGGAGAGGATTGTAAAATGCAGATAGCCTTGGTCAAGCAGGCTTAGCAAACAAACCAAGCAGGTCTTCCAAGACACAATCAGTGAATTTTAGTATACAGCTGAAAGCAATGTTTCACATCTCCTTTTGAAGTTAGGTAAGCAGATGAAAAAGAATGGATGAGGTTCAGCTGAATTAGATGACAAATGTTTAAATGTGAGGCAAGTCTTTTAAACTCACCACCAATTGAAACTTCAGTATAAAGCTAAAGCAATATTTCACACCTTCATTGAAGTTAAGTAAGCAGCTGGAAAAGAATGGATGAGGTTCAGTTGAATTAGGTGACAAATCTAGGTGTGAAAGTTTACTGACACCAGGTGAATATGGAAAGCTGGAGACAACGTGTCTACGAGAACACAAATTAGACCCAAATCAAAGACAAAATTATGAACTGGGGACACAATTTGACAATAATAAAAATATAGACATGACAGGAATCAAAAGTCACACCACCTTTGAAATCAAAGCATTTTTGAACATCACAAAGGCAACAATGTAATCAGAGATCTATGAGATGAGGTCATGCTCAAAATGAATACTTAGTTGTGTTAGAAAAATTTAGATTTAAGGTACCTTTTACAATCCAAGTGAAATAAAAGTTACTTTACAATAAAGTCATAAAAACTTAGTAACTGCTAGAAGGGGGATATAACGCTGAGAAAGCGGCAGAGAAGCAGAGAAAGAACAAGAGTCAGCTCTCATAGCTCGGTCATGGGAAAGGGACAGAGCAAAGCAGCCGAGCTAAAAGAGCTATTAAATCTGAGAAAGACCAAAAGCTAAAGAAGAGAGAGAGAGACAGCTCTCACAGCTCGGTACATGGGAAAGATAGAGCAGAACAGCGAATAAATCTAAAGAAGACCAAAAAGAAGATTGATTGTCAAGTTGGCCCTGAAGGTCTCTTCAACCAACCAGGAGAATCTGTAAAGACAGTGATTGCATATTTTAAAAGAAAAAACATAATAATAAAACAACTTAAAAAATTTTTAACCTGAAACAGTGGTTATTACAAAGCCTACTTTACTTACTTAGCAATGCAGGACCCAGGATATTGATGCTACTAAGTGGTAAGCAGGTAAAATTCTACTGTGAATGTATGGGTTATACCGGGGGGTAACTTGAAAACACAGTTTGATCTGAATAGCACCCACCTAAGCCTGCATAGGAGTCAGGGAGTGAGAATCCCTGTTCACCATTTCGAATACCGACCCTTTTTGGTATAGGGGGCATTCTAAGAATAGTGATGAGTTGTTAACTTCAGCATCAATGGCTCCGAAGTGGAGATGGTCGATAGCTTTAGGTTCCTGGGGGTCACCATCACCAACAGTCTGTCCTGGTCCACTCACCTTGATGCAACAGTCAAGAAAGCCCAACAACGTCTCTACTTCCTACTGAAGCTAAAGAAATTCGGCATGACTGCATTGACTCTCACAAACTTCTGCAGATGTGCGATAGAGAGCATCCTATCTGGCTGCATCACATCTTGGTAGACAACTGCTCGGTCCAAGATCGCAAGAAACTGCAGAGTGTGGTGAACTCAGCCCAACGCATCACACAATCGTGCCATCCTCCCATTGATTCTGTATACACCTCCCGCTGCCTCAGAAAGGCAGACAGCATTATCAGACACCCCTCCCACCCAGGCATAGCCTTCTTCCAGACCCTTCCATCAGGCAGAAGGTACAGACATCTGAAGATAGGACCAGCTTCTTCCCCACAGTTGCAAGGCTCCTCAATGACTCCCCCTCGGACTGATCTTTTCCCTGTAAGAACACTATTCACGACGCCCTATGCTGCTCTTGCTCATGTATTTGCTTTGTTTGGCCCCTTGTTCTGCACTGAAACCAATCATTGTTTGTCAATGTACTCTGTTGATTATTCTTTTTGTTTACTATATACGTACTGTGTACATTCCCTCGGCCGCTGAAAATACTTTTCGCTGTACTTCGATACATGTGACAATAAATCAAATCAAATCAAAACCTGTGGAAATCTTTGAATAATGTCTTACCCAAATTGCCAGCTGCCAGAAGTTCTGCAATTGCTTATTTACAAAGGTATCAAATACTCCTAATGCGCCAGGTTCTTTCATTTCCCTGAACTATGTTACACCCCTCACACCCAGGGGTTGGTTTAGTACAGGGGCTGGTTTAGCACACTGGGCTAAATCACTGGCTTTGAAAGCAGACCAAGGCAGGCCAGCAGCACGGTTCAATTCCCGTACCAGCCTCCCCGAATAGGCGCCGGAATGTGGCGACTAGGGGCATTTCACATTGTGACAATAAGCAATATTCTTTTTTCATCCCTGCAGGGACTGATAACTTCTAAAAAGAAATTTAAACTTCCAGTTGATAGTTGAAAGAAAGATGATTTCATGATTTAAGACGTTTGCTGTAATAAACAGATTAAGCTTAGGACGCTAAACAGAATCATTGTTAATGGGGAAAGTGAAGTCCCGTAGGAAAAAAAAGAGTGAAGCCACTCATTATATTGGATAAAAATGAGAAAGCACAGTGAAGCAAAAGCCTGTGAAATCAGGAAAAAACACTCCAACCACCATCTTGAGATGCTCTCAGTGTGGCAGGGAAACTGCAGAAGCAGGGGGAGCTGAGTGCCACAACTGTAATAAACAGATTGAAAGCATCATTGATTAAACATTATTGTAGTGGGCAACTCATACTTTAAACTACAGAACACAACCAAAAAAAAGCTCTTCACTGGTATACCTTACTTTATCCCTTCAAAAGAACAGAAGGATTAGGAGCGTGAGTAAGCTTTTCTTCCACTTAAACCTGCTCCACTATTTAAACATTAATAGTTGATCTGATTGTGGCCTCAAATGTATTTTTCTGTCTTCCTCCCTTGACTCCCTTGTTGGTCACAAATCCGTCTAACTCAGCCTGAAATATATTCAATATCCTCGCCTCGACTGTTCTCTGGGAAAAAGAATTCCAGAGTGAAAACCCTCTGAGAGAAAAATAACTTCCTCATCGCCATGTTAAATGTGAAATCCCTAATTTTTAAACAGTGTACCTAGTTCTAGCCTCTTCGACAAAGGAAAACACCCTCTCAGCATCCACACTGTTAAGGCCCCTCAGGATCTTCTATGTTTCAATTACATCACCTCTCATTCTTCTAAGTTTTAATGGATTTGAGTCCATACTGTTCAACATGGTCTCAAAGTGGGTTGGAGGAAAACAATCTAGGAGGGACTCCAATTAGATCTTCTCCTTAAGTTGCTTGCCCTTAGTTCAGCTGAGAAAACACGTGTTAAAACATACTAAGGGTTGCTTATCATGTGACCTTTCTCCTCCAACTAACAAGGGGACTCAAGAAAAGACATTTTCCATGTATTCAAATGATTAGCTCATGTCTGAAAGCTAATTTAGCTCGGGCCCTATTGTCCAAGCAGCTGTCTCCAACAGCTGAATACCTCAAGTGATTGCCAAAGATGACTTGCCAATGAGAAAGGAGATGTGATTTCTTTAAATTCCTCTGAGATCATTGTATTTTCTGGGTTTTGCAGACAGAACTGACTTTACTCTAATTAATTGCAATGTGAAGTGTATGGTAATGCAAATTGGGGCTAGCCATCTTGGGTGGTGAGTTTAAGTCACTTTAGTCTTTGTGTTTTTAAAAGGTCTGATTTAGAAAATTTCAATCGAGATTTCCAACCAATTACCAACCTTCATGGCAGTAATGAATACCAAAAGTAAAATAAAATGACTACATTTGGACAGTTGTGAACTAACTGTATCATCATGAGGAATACTGCTTTCTTCAACATTTGCTAACCAACAGATTTACAATACAAGACAATTCTACATCATTAATTGCCTTTTACAGCATAGATCATTAAGGAAACAATGTGTAAACAAAATCATTAACTGTACATTAATGACATACAATATCACTGACAAATACACACATTGTTATTTGTGTCAAAGTAAATAATATTACTTTAAACTCATGATTACAAGGTGATACAATTATCTCATTTGCAAGTAATATATAATCATTGCAAGCATCTGTATGAGGTGAAAAATCATCAGTATTAACCTTTAGATGAGAGATTCTATTATTGCACCTTCGAGTATCTTTTTACATATTTATTGTATGAAAAGTGACAGGTTAATTTACTGTTCATGATAGGTTTTGCCAAGCTGTGGAAGCTCTAAACTGTGCTTTCTGTAATCTGTTCAGTTACTTGTTTGGAAGTGGCCATCGAAGTAGGCAAATGCCAAGGCGGGTTGGTTAGAAGGCTTGCCTTGGTTCTCTGAGGCTTCTGTCCAGCAGTAGAAAAAACTGTGAGGCTCTCGAGTCTTCACCCTTCCCCATGTTCCCTCATACCCTAATATCACCTCATACCACCCCCATGTCTATCAAATCTCCATGTTACCCGTATTCTCCTTAATACCCCCACCTACCTCCAAGACCCTTTTTTCTAAGCTACATAAGAAGTTCTGTAAATCAATGGACTCCAGCAGTCTGTGCTTTCTTTTTCACTCCAATTGAAAGCAGTACACATTTCTGTTTTCATTTATAAAGTGCTGGGGATTTAAAAGTCCAAAGATGTGCAGGTTAGGTGGATTGGCCATGGTAAATTACCCTTAGTGTCCAAAATTGCCCATAGTGTTTGGTGGGGTTACTGGGTTATGGGGATAGGGTGGAGCTGTTAACCTCGGGTAGGGTGCTCTTTCCAGGAGCCGGTGCAGACTCGATGGGCCGAGTGGCCTCCTTCTGCACTGTAAATTCTACAAATACTTCGGGTCATAGCACGTGGACAAACCTTAGCCACCTTTCAAAAGCATTTATGCTTCCTCCATAAAATCATGACTGCCACAGTTAAGGCACTTGGAAAAGTGGAAATGTATTCTGCTTTAAATGAGTGCTACTGTTAAATGGCCTTGCTGAGTTCTGATCCCCCCACCCGTGTGCTTCACGCTTCGTGCCCTTCCCCCACCAACAAAAAAGGATCTGCTGAAAATAGGGGAAAGACTTCTTTGTTCTTTTATTGGATTGGGCACCACTGGCAAGACCAGCACTTACTTGCCCATCCCTGGTTGCCCTTGAAGTGAATGACTTCCTCGGCCATTTCAGAAGCAGTTAAATGTCAACCACATTGTTGTGGGCCTGGAGTCACACGTAGGCCAGACCAAGTAAGTATGGCAGATTTCCTTTCTTAAAGAACATTAGTGAGCCAGATGGGTTTTTACTACACTCGATGATGGTTTCATAGTCACCATTACCGAGACCAGATTTTCAATTCCCGATTTATTTATTTATGAATTCAAAGTCCATTAGCTGCCAGGGTGAGATTTGAATCCTTGTTCCCAAAGAATTCACTTGGGCCTTGGGATTACTAGTCAATGGATTTTACCACTGTGTCACCACCTCCTCCCTGGACTTCAACATCCAAGTCCCACCTTCCGTTTTTTAAGGCCTTCAGAGTCAGCCCAAATCTGCAAAAAATTAAATCTAGTTCTTCGTGTCCAAAAAAGAAAGGTACAGTAACATTTCACCCACTCTCAGTTGTGTATTTTACAATTTGAGTTCAGAAAGTGATGACCGGCAGAGGCTACATGAGCAGCTGAGAAAGTATTACAGATTGGTGCAGTGATATTAATGTTAGCCAAATCTGATTAATATTTATCTTAGAATTTACTAATTATTCTTTGACTTTCAGTACCTAATATTACTGAAACAATTTGAGTCATAGACTGTAAAGCACATTGTGAATCTGAACTTGGTCAATATCTGTGTTTGTTTCCATAGGAACACTGAGCATCAAGGAGTTTATGAAGAGTTTGAGCATATAGAACATATATGTCACTGCATAAGATGCTAAGCTGTGTTAGGTTGTGTAATTGCACTTAATCCAAATTCCTAGAAGTAATAATTGTGCATATCATTTCTATTCTTCATTATTTTATTATCATTGCCCTGAATTAATAAACTACAGTGACAAAGGATTTTATGTTAGTTTGTTCCATTCAGCACTGCTGCTATTTAGCTTGCTTCCCTCTTTATTTCCACTGAGATTTATAACCAAATGATTAAACTAACAAATTCACTGGAGCAATATCACCCCAAGCCAGATAGGGTGCTTCAGTTTAATTTGTCCATTAGCATATGTGACAGAAGCAGAGCCCCCATCTTGCTTCAAACCATAATATTCCTCCATCATGTCTTGTTTATATTAATTTTAAATAGACTAATATATAGAGAACTTAAAATGGAACACTCTTGTCTACTTTTTAAAAACTAATTTTCATCTTTGTATGAGAGAAACTAAACTGAAGCTTCACAAGATATGCACATAGATGTGCACTTGCGATGCCAAGGCATAGAAGGAAATGTGCCAAGTGCTGGAAATTGGGAATAGAGTTATTGGGTGGTTGTTTTTGACTGGCGCAAACATGATGGGGTGAAGAGCCTTTTCTATGCTGTAGACCTCTATGACACTAGATCATAGAATCATAGAATTTACAGTGCAGAAGGAGGCCATTCGGCCCATCGAGTCTGCACCGGCCTTTGGAAAGAGTACCCCATTTAAGCCCACACCTCCAACCCATCCCCATGACTAAGTGATCCCACCTAACCCTTTTGGACTCTAAGGGAAATTTAGCATGGCCAATCCACTTAACCTGCACATCTTTGGACTGTGGGAGGAAACCGGACCACCCGGAGGAAACCCACGCACACACAGGGAGAACGTGCAGACTCCACCCACATAGTGACTCAAGCGGGGAATCGAATCTGGGACCCTGGCTCTGTGAAGCAACAGTGCTAACCACTGTACTACCGTGTCGCCCATCATCTAAGGATATTTACATTTCTGTGGGAGTTACCTAGCAAGGCTGTCTCTGATAATGTTGATGATGGCCTATCTGTGCAATATTGCGCTCACAATGAGTTGGCTTTTTGAGATAGACTTGCATGCGCTCAAAGGTGCAAAGCTATCAGTTGTGTGACATCGACCAAACAAAAACTGCTAGCAGTTTGAATACTTGAAAAAGAAAATAGATATATAACAATTTGCCTCCCAATGGGGAAAACCTCTAGTTTTAATTTTATTCTGTCCTTGACATTAAGAGGCATGATTATATATGTATATTTTCCTCCCCTTTTGTTGTGCTCTCTTCTCCTTTAATCATGTGTTTCCATTTCATAGCTGTTTAATGGGATTCCATGGATCAAATAAAAATTCAGGCTACAATCATGAAGAGTTCAAGGTAAAAGATTGTGGAAAGCATCCCAATATTGAAAATACCATTTTTTAAATTTCGAGACACTTTACTATAGTGCAATAGTTAAGCATTTGTATTATTGATTATTCAATTGTATTCCTTTGGTGCAATTATAAACTTTGCAAATAAATTTAATGATTGAAATAAATAGGAAGCAAATTGTGGGTTGGTTGGAATAGAAGTGGTTATTACATTTGCTGTGACTCAGTAACAGATATGTTGGTGTGTTTGAGAATGTCTGTGAACACTATTATTGTGATGCACTAAAATATGTGCCTCTGATCCATTTTTGGTTACCTGTTCTCCAGTTTCTTCAGCTTCGTACGATTCAAGTGGGAGTATTATTTTATGCGATGCCTTCCTCTGGGATGGGATGGTTACCTCGGTCTCCCTTCCCAGTTCATGTAGTCTTCTTTAGAAAGCTTCTGCCTTTTCCCTCGTTGTTCCTCTTTGTCTTGCTGTCTACTTTGGAAAGCTTCCACTCTTTCCCTTTTTCTTTTATTTCTTGTTAATTCTTTGAGTTCTAACTCACTTCAGCTCTGTTCTAGTTGCATTCTCATCAATTTTATTTCTTTACATATTCTTGTCTTAGGTTTAAAATCTGATACTCTGGCCATGCATTTTAGCAGCACACGGAATACAGCTTTGGGAGAGAAACTCTAATTTGAAATACCTTGCTATCACTTTTGACTCTTTGAGGGTCAGAACTTTCAAATCCTCATAAGTAACTTTCCTCTCTTCGAGAAAAACATCGGCATCAAGAACAAAGAACAATACAACACAGGAACAGGCCCTTCGGACCTCCAAGCCTATATCAACCTTTGCCAAAACCCTCAGCACTTCCTTGTGCCGTATCCCTTTATACACATCCTATCCATGTGTTTGTCAAGAAGCCTTTTGAACAGCGTTAATGTATCTGCTTCGGCAACCTCCCCTGACAACGCGTTCCAGACACTCACCACCATCTGCGTAAAAAACCTGCCTCGCACATCTCCTCTAAACTTTGCCCCACGGACCTTAAATCTATGCCCCCTGGTGACTGACCCCTCCACCTGGGAAAGAGTGCCTGCCCATCCACTCTATCCATGCCCCCCATAATCTTGTAGACCTCTATCAGATAACCCCTCAATCTCCGTCTTTGTAATGAAAATAGTTCGAGTCTATTCAGCCTCTCCACATAACTAACACCCTCCAGACCAGGCAGCAACCTGGTAAAACTCCTCTGCACCCTCTCCAAAGCCTCCACATCCTTCTGGTAGTGTGCGCAATATTCCAAGTGCGGCCTTACCCAAGGTTCTATACAACTGTAGCATGACTTGCCAGTTTTTATACTCGGTGCCCCGTCCAATGAAGGCAAGCATACCATACGATTTCTTGACTGCCTTGTCCACTTGTGTTCAAAGATCTGTGACCTGCACACCCAGATCTCTCTGACTTCCTATATTCCCAAGAGTTTTACCATTTACGGTATATTTCCCCTCTATGTTAGACCGACCAAAATGCATTACCTCACATTTGTCCGGATTAAACTCCATTTGCCATTTCTGCTCCTCAAATGTGAACTTTTTTGCATTTCAGTATAACAGACTAAAGAAAACATTTTGCAGTTTTAAAATTGTCTTTGAAAGAACAACTTACTTTTCCCATTCTAATTATTTTGTTTAGTCTGTGGGAACAAATCCCAAACGAGCCCCTAATTTTGTTACAATCGGGCGAGGAGGAGTGAGCTGGCTCTCCCTTTTATGCAGCCCCATCAGTTGGTCACAACAAATTCCCCCTTTAATATCTTTTCCAGTCCAAATATATTTACAGTTTAACAAGGAACCAACCAAACCAGGTTTTATTTAGTCAAAGGAAGAGTAAGTTAATTAGTTACCAGCCGAAGAAAAATTATAAAGACGCAATGACACACATACACACACGCACAAATCAGAAGTAAGAAAGTTAAAAGTCCAAATAAAAGTTAAAAGAATACACGGGTAAGTCCTTTGCTTGTCCATGAGGAATAGATTATGGAATGTTGTGGTCCTTATGAGATTCCATACATGGTCTGCAATGCAATTCATATAGACTTTCCAGAGAAGTGGTCAGCTTTACAATATCAGCCATCAGGTGCCCACACCTTAATGACTCTGTCCTGTCCGTTCTAAGAGATGTTAATGGAGGATTGCTTGGCTAGTCTACCTGGTGTTAGGCAGATTTGCATGGTAGACTGTACTTTTGTTATGTCCTTTCAGTTGCATAGATTGCATTGAAGTGGTGTTCCATCCAATTTCTATTTATCCATATACTTTCCCATAATTTGATCCAACTCAGTGGCTTGCTGGACCAAATAAGAGTTCAGTTCAGACTGTAATGCGTTGCAGTAGTTCCAGAAGGCAGCTCACCATTATCTTCTCAAGGGCAATTAGCGTTGGGCAATAAATGCTGACCCAACAATCAACACCCATACCCTGTGAAATAATTTTGAAAAAGTGAATCATGTTGTTTTGGTACTGGAGTCACATTTAAACCAGGCTGTACTAGTTGAAGTTTTATATTAATGTGAAATCTTTATGGTCACTGTTGCTGATATTAATTCATTATTTTGGATATTTTATACCTCTTTTAAACTGAATTCAAATTCTCAAGCTGCCAAGCTGGAATTTGAACTCAGATTCACTGAATTATTAGTCGATATTTCTGGATTGAAGCTGAAGATTCTATTTTGGGCAGCCCTCCGGCTGTCCGATTGGGGCATGTACATCACCACTCATGGATCCAAAAATGATCCATAATCAATTTCAAATAAAGTTGTGAGCGTTTTATTTGTGTTTGTTGGTCAGTGTTATCGCCATAGACTCAGACCTTCCGCTAAATGACAAACATCGTAGGATCACTGCTCCGCTTGAACATTCCACACTGAATTCCTGGCTAGTTTCGGTAGCTGAAGGTAAGACACATCCTCTTTTAATGGCACCCGCTGCCATATGGTAAATTTTAAGTGTCTAGTGTGAATGTTCATGAATGGGTGAATGGATGAATGAGTAGAATGGGCAGATGGGTGAGTCAAGGGGTTAGGATGGGCGAAGAGAGTGAATACGTGGGTAGGGTGCAGGTAGATTGGTGGGCAGATGAATAGGGTGGTAGGTTTGTTCTGTGGCAGGTGGATAGGGTATAGGTGGGTATGGTGTTTGGTAGGTAGCCCAGAAAGTGGGTAGGGTGGCAGGTGGGTGAGATGGTATGTGGATAGGACGGTAATTGAATTGGATTGGGATAGTTAGTCAGGTCGGTGGCTAATCAGGTTGGATCAGGGGTTAGTCGGCTGGTTGGGGATGTCAGGTCTGGTCGAGCGGTAGTCAGGGGATTGGGGGAGTAGTCTGGTGGTCAGCCCGGGGGAATAAGGAATCAATGCGAGTGATTTGAGGGTCATCTCTGTAGTTATCCAGGAGTTTGATTAAGAATTTTCTGTCTGACTTTCCTGGGGAAATATTAAGGTAAGTACATCGGATATATCTGAAATTTCCAACTCTAGCCAAGTTGGAGATAATTGCAGGGAGTCTGGGGAGCAGAAAAATTGCCCCTAGGAAGTCCAAACTTCCCAAGCAATTCCTACAGAAGTCAGTGCATCGGGGGTTCCACAGGATCGCAACCTGCACCTTGGGTTGTACATCCAGGTCTCCAACGATCCGAAGATTGGACGATCTGGGCCAATCTACTAAGTACCTTCGCGTAATTTCAAATATATAAATTATTTTATTTTCTTAAACTCTTTCCTGTTGGAGCCTTCATTATCCCAAAGTTTTGTCATCTAAACACCAGCATACTGTATTCTTTGTGTCCCTTAGACTTAATTATGAAACGATACAATGATCACGGGAACTTGCAAGTGCTCTTGACCTTAAGGCTACTAATTATTTCTGGTAGACTGTTAAGCACCAAATTGAGTAAAATTGTACCTTGACATACCTCTTCTTTATGTTGGAAACATTCAATTATTGCAGTTATAAAGTGTTTTTCATTGCAGCTGCCCTTGATCCCAATCATTTTTCCTCCAGCATGTTGAAATCGCTTATAATAATCGCAATGATTTTTTTCCAATTTCGATTTCTCATTTCATCTTCCTTTAGATGAGTTATCTATTAAATCGTTGCACTCGAGTTTTTGTGCTCCTCGATTTCCTAATATATTACTATTGGAGGTTTGTTACTGAGATGTATTTAATATGAACTCTGACCCAGTTACAGCCATGATTAAATGACTGTTATGCCATGGTTTGTTCATTTAATTAATGACTTCAGTTCTTCAGGTTAGTTTCTTCATACACAGTACATTGGCAAATAAATGTTCCACCTTTGACTGTATGGTTTTGCAAATTTTCCTTTTATATCTTTCCAGCATCCTGATTTTATTTTGCATCTTTTAAGTTTAACCTGAATCAACCTAGGATTTGGATTTGTTCGGCATATTTGAGAATATCTTTAAGGTTGTATAATGTTTTCCTCAAAGTTTCTCAAAGCTATAGGCGACACACGGGCCAATCCAAAAATATTGATAAGAATGCTGTTTGTCATGCTAAACATCACCTGATATAAACAGCAAACTGTGGGCTGTGCGATGTGGAATTTAATGGGATAAATGCAAAGACAGCATAGGCAGTGGAAACCATCGGCAGGATTCGACATTTCAGAGACTATTGTTGACGCCGGGACAGAATCGTCGGACTTCTGCAACGACAAAATTGGCACAGTCCCAGAGCGATTCTGGAACCATTGTTGGGCTAGCATTGGCGCCGCATGGAACACGAGCAATTCCAATGAAAAATGGTGTTGGATTTGTTGGGGTGGGGATTGCCACTTGAGAAGCTGACAATCTGCAGCTGCATATTTGCACTCCATTTCCCACCCACACTCATTCCAGCCAACAAGATGGCACTGGTTGTGTTGGAGCGCACCCATTCTATTGATGGGTGCGCTGGGGCCAAAGGATACCCATGAGAGTGGCCTGGGGGACACCCATACGACCCGTGTCATTAAGTTCACAGTGGGTAGCCAGCGCCATGCACTGCTGCATGGCTGCCTTGCAGACTGCGGCAATGGTGTATCCATGTTTGTCCACCCAGACCCCATGGTCCATCTCCTGGCCACCCTCTGCCACACCCCCCTGGCCCTGGCAGATGCCCTCCGGCCAGCGGCACAGCTGTCAGCACACTATGGTGATGCTGGACACTTTTTGGACCCCCTCTCTCACCCTCAGCTGCCATGGTGCCTGTTTCCTGATTTTTAAACCCACAGATGGAGGTTAAGTGCTTCCCACTCTCCAGTAGAGTATTTTCATTCAATTTCTGATGTATAAGCCATTCGTAGTTTGCTACCCCCCCCCCCCCCCAGCTACCCCACCGCGGCCTCTGGACCCCCCCCCCCCTCCCTACTGCACCTACCTTACCTCCTTGTGGGGTCCTCAAACCCCCCTCACCCAGCCCCTTATGGTCATGGCACCCAGGCCTGACCCCTGGTATGGGCAAACTGACACCATGTCACTGCCAGCCTGGCACCATGGCAGTACCCCTGCCAACCTGGTAGTGCCACACGGGCAGCCTGACATAACATTGCCAGGTGCCCAGATGGCAGTGCCAGGCTAGCAGTGCCAAGGTGCCCAGGTGCCAGCGGGAGTGCCAGGGTATTTCCCAGAGGCCGACCACCCATGGGTCTCTAATGGCCTGGAAAACCCCCCAGGTTCCATTATACCTAGTCCATGATTGTGTGGACCAGTGCTAAACGGTGCCCTGGCGAGAGCTCCCGGAGAGGCCGTTAGGTCCTGGGCATCGGGAGAATCTCGCGCGGACGTATTAAAATGATCCCAAGCTGGATCTCGCCCAGTGAGATGTTGAATCTTACGAGATGTTTTGAGCGTCGTGAATCTCACGAGAGGCCACTCGCAAGATTCAACAGCCTTGCCATGTCACCAGGTCGGGTGTGACAAGGCTGATAAATCGCACCTCCTATCTCAATAGCATATTCCCGCACTCTCCCAGTACCCAGAGATACTTTTAGAGTTTAGAAATCTACCTATTTCCTTCTGAAATAGATTGGCTTCCACAGCCTTCTGTGGTAGAGAATTCCATCGGTTCGCCATGCTCTGAAGGGAGAAATTTCACCTCATCTCAATTCTAAATGACCTACTCCATATCCTGATACTGTGACCCGTTGATCTAGACCACCCCAGCCTTTGACCTGCCCTGGTAGCCACAGCCACAGTATGGCGAGTCCAGTTCAGTTTCTGATCAATGGTAACCCCCAGGATGTTGATTGAATGGCTTTGGCCTTGTCGTTTATAGGCTTAACTCCAGTTTCTGTTACTCTGTACTCAGCAAAGTCAACCTTGGATGCCTAGAATATGCATTTGCCTTGTTGAGCATCAAATTGTGTTCTGTGCATAAAGTGAGCACCACTGATAACCATTGATTGTGTTCTGCTTCATCCCCTCCAGGGAAATGACACTGTCAAATGTTACAACACCCTGGTGAGTGTGCAGTCAATTCCAGCCCACAGACACCGGAGTCTCAACATAAGTGAATTAGCCAATAATTCATATGTTTTCCTGAGATCCTTGACCCTTGACTGCTCCAATAACTTACAGGCACCAGATTTGTAAATAAAACATTTAAAAACCTGTTTATTTATCATAAGAGAAGGGATAAATATGTAATGGAAATAATAGAACAATGTTCTACTCAGCTAAAATATTCTATTCCCTAAACACTGTCAATTCCCCAAACCTCGCCACATACAAGAAGATCACGGTAGGTGGGTAGAAAACGTTCTAAAATAACAGGGACTAAAATGACTAAGGTGAATCTTTGCTGCTGAGGTGGTAGTCTTTGTCGTTGCCAATATTGAAATCATTCGTTGGTTTGGATCTTTTAAAATCTGCCTTCAATTGAACCTCACAGCTGCAGGAATTATTCCAGAAAGTCACCTTCACTTGTGCAAGCTTCCCCCAGATTGACTCTTAGACTCACTGAGGTAGGACTAGAATTCTCTACCTGAAAGATTTAAAGAGGGTTTTCCATCCACTCTGCCTTTGGAGCGCTTGTCTGCTCTTTTGGCAGAACAGGGTTAACTGTAGCGAAGGGAAAGTAAAAGGCCCTTTCTTCCAGACCTCTAGCGATATCAGGGGAGAGCTATCAGTACTGTGCCTTCCCCAGACTTCCAAACAGCAATTAGGTTTTCACAGACCTGGCTGGAGGCTGCTTGCAGCCTTTTGATCAGAGGTTAAACTTCACAGGTCTGTCTGGATAGAGAGTGCTTTAAACCGGCTTCTGGCTGCTTTAGAGATATAAGTAGAACTGAATTAAAAAGGAAACTGGTTCTTTTGTTCCAGAATCTTCTGAAGGGCTCACCAATCAGAATCAAAATGGAATAATTCCTGGAATTTCAAAAGAGTCGATTGACTGCTCGGCCAATCCATCAAAATGACTTCACGAGACTATGCCGCATAACACACTTGATTGAGGGGTGTATCTGGGCCAGTTTAAATAGTAGCTTGCAATATGGGGGGGTTCAAAAGTATGAAGTTTAAAAAGGACACAAAGATCAGACAAGGATTTAAAAGTGGTTCCGTACACAAGTAAATTGAGCAGCCCTCAATGTCTGACAGGACTAACAAAATGATCTGGAATACACCAGGAACTGACCTTAGTAGACATGACATTCTATGGTACTAGAACACATTTTCATGAGTAACAGAAGCTGTAAGGTATCAGCTTTGCTCTGCAGGTTTTTGATAGCTCTGTCACATGTCAAGCCTCATAAAGACTGTGGAGTCATGAACTGATGCTGATAGTTCTTCGATGTTGTTATGGGCCAGGATTTAAAAACTCCAAAGTTGACTTCTTCCATTACTTTGCTGATGATGGAGAGTAGATTGATAGGGTAGTGTTATTGGTCAGAGTTTTAAAAACTCCAAAGTATATCAAGGTGTTTTTTTTGTTGAATTTGGCTAAATGAGCACAAGAGCCTTCACTTTGAGGTGTGACACTTTATTCAAATTCCTAGACACTTTAATCAAAATAAGAACTAAGTTAACATTTATATATAACCAAACAGCAAGAATTTTTATCAATTACAAACTAAAAACCCCACACAGCGACAGTAATCAATGCATAACTCTTAATGAATTCCCCCTTAACTGTTCCAATTCAAAAACAAAATGCCATAAACCAAAAACCCCTTTATAAGGGAGTGGCCCAGCACTCGGCATTTTGACTTGAATAAGATTGGCTTTTCCTAAGTCTGACCCCATCTCACCAGCAGGTTTAAACCCTTTCAGAAAACAAACTATATATTTTAAGTTACCAAAACAGCAGTTACCTATAATCAATGCTTTTTTCCTTGGAAGAACTCTTCAAAATGAAAATAGAGAGACAGGCCAAAACACGTCTGTTCTCTGTCTGAGTCCACAGTAGCCAAAATGTGAAAGAGAAAACAAAAACAGCTCACAGAGCCACAGCCCTGCTCCACCCACACAATGACATCACTGAAGCCATGTGATGAGACAAAAACCTTTCTTAAAGGGACACTCATATGACAGTTGTAAGTGGAAACTTATCCTAGAATGACAGTGTTGTTGACCACCTTAAGATTGATGCCTAGTTTAAGTTCACAATGTTTGTGTTGCAATGATTATATTGACAATATATTGATTCATTTAATGAAAGCATCTGCTTCTTGTTGTTTTAGCTCCTGTGGCAATTCGGCATAGATTACATGATTAGCACTGCTGCCTCACAGCACCAGGCACCCGGGTGAATTCCGGCATTGGGGTGACTGTCTGTGTGGAGTTTTCACATTCTCCCCATGCCTTTGTGGTTTTCTCCGGGTGCTCCAGTTTCCTCCCACAGTCCAAAGATGTGCAGTTTAGGTGGATTGGCCATGTTTAAGTTTCCCCTTGGCATCCAAAGATGTGCAGGTTAGGTGGGGTTATGTGGTTAGGGTGTGGAAGTGGGCGTAGGTAGGGCGCTCTTTCGGCGAGTTGGTGCAACATCATGGGCAGAATGGCCCCTTTCTGCACTTTAGGGGTTCTATGGATTTGATTGGAATGGCATCTTAAATTTTGTGAAACTGGCTGAATGGATGTGTCAAAGCGAGGACCATGACAGCACTTCTTAAATGGATTGGATTGGATTTGTTTATTGTCACGTGCACCAAAAAAAAGAAAAAGAAAAAGAAAATACATAATAGGGCAACACAAGGTCCACAATGTAAATACATAGACACTGGCATCGGGTGACTCATACAGGAGTGTAATATTCATCAGGTCAGCCCATAAAAGGGTTGTTTTGGAGTCTGGTAACAGCGGGGAAGGAGCTGCTTTTGGATCTGTTCGTGCATGCTCTCAGACTTTTGTATCTCCTGCCTGATGGAACAGGTTGGAAGAGTGGGTAAACTGGGTGGGAGGGGTCTTTAATTACGCTGCCCGCTTTCCCCAGGCAGCAGGGGGTGTAGATGGAGTCAATGGATGGGAGGCAGGTTTGTGTGATGGACTGGGCTGTGTTCACAACCCTCTGAAGTTTCTTGTGGTCTTTGGCTGAACAGTTGCCATACCAGGCTGTGATGCAGCCAGATAGAATGCTTTCTATGGTGCATCTGTAAACGTTGGTAAGAGTCAGTGTGGACGTGCCGAATTTCTGAATAATTTGCCCAAATCCTATAAATAAGGAAGAATACCAGTGTATATTGAGTGCCATCAGTCACGTTAATGTGTATTCCAATGGGGTCTGCAAGTTTGAATCCAAGTGAATTGAAAGGTTTATTCCCATAAAGCTTCTTCCTCTATGTATAATGAACGTGAACCTGTATAGGATGACATTTTTCTGGCATTCTCGAGCTGTAACAATTCCCAAACTGCAATAACTGAGTTGTACTAAACTTAAAGAGTGCTTGTCGCAGGAGTTTGAGGAAGCTGCAAGCTTGTTCCTCAAAATAGATGAGAAGCGACACTGAGATGCCCACAACCTTGAGTGAACCTTCCTTAAAATATCCCAGTGCTTTACCTTTTAATATGACATACATGTGCTGTACTTCATTCTTAGGAAGACACAGTCCTGTTCTTTAAGCTGCACCCATTTGTGAAGTGTTTTCACTTTAAGCAGGAGTTACATTTCTTCCTTCGAGCTGGACCTGACATTGTGAATTGATGAGCACAATTTAGGCATGGTCTTGAAGGTGATGTGGAATGTGTGGTTGAGGCTGCTGAGGTTTCTCTGTCCATAACCCTTGCACTTGAACTGGTTTAGAAAGCTGTGTCTGAAACCTTGAGTATGAGGATGCTTTGCTGTGTAACCTCTTCGAATCTGACATGACAGATTCAACTTGGACTGCTAAGGTCATGGCCTTTTCCAAGATCAAATCATCACCCCTCTCCTTGAGGTGACATTTCCTAATTCATGAAATTGAAGTCTTGTCAAATATTTGATTACAAATTAATGTGTCAAATTTATATGATAAGCCACTTAGCAAATTATATTGTTTCGTGGGCTCGCCATTTTCCTGGCATCTCTGGCAGAATATATATCGTTTTACCATCATCCTTTTCTTTGGCCCAAAGTGTTTTTCAAGAGCACTTAATACCGTATAGAATGTAACCGTGCCTTCTATGCACCAATCAAGCATTTGCTACTCTTCTACTTGGAGATGATGTATGAATATTACCTTCTTGCTAATCACTGTTACATCTAGACTATCCAGCCCTGCAGGGAGCAAGTGGATCTTGAACCCCAAAATCCAAAAATCCCATTGGAACATGGGAACATAGGAGCAGGAGCTATTTGGTCCTTTGGGCCTGCTCTGCTATTTAACTAGTTAACGGCTGATCTTCCTCTTCCTGTGGCTGCGGGGCTGAGTCAGGGTGTGTAGCATGTCAGCGATCTTTGTTTCCATGATGACTGTCTGGAGGTACCGATGGTGAATGATCCCTGGCAAGGTTGCTGTTGGAAATCTCGGATGTTTGGGTCTCCATCTCAGAATCCGATTCCACCACCTCTTGCATTTTGGTGTCAGGGCCCCCAGGGGGGCAATGCTCCGAGGCCCCCATGTGCCAGACTGATGTGGCTGGAAGACGGTTCCTGTGGTAGGGTGTGTCCTAACATTGGCCCCCTGCCCCTGAGGTGATCAAGGTACCTCCACACTGTCCATTTGCGAGTCTATATTTAGTACGAGACTAGTCTGGTCTGTTGTACCACAGTCCCTGGAAGGCACAGTGGTTAGCACTGCTGCCTCACAGAACCAGGGACTCAGGTTTGATTCCCGCTTTGGGGATTCACTTTCTGTGCAGAGTCTGCACGTTCTCCCCGTGTCCGCGCGGGTTTCCTTCGGGTGCTTCTGTTTCCTCCCACAGTCCAAAGATGTGCAGGTTTGGTGGATTGGCCCTGCTAAATTGCCCCTTGTTGTCCAAAAGGTTAGGTGGGGTTACGGGGATAGGGTGGAGACGTGGGCTTAAGTAGGGTGCTCTTTCCAAGGGCTGATGCGGACCCGATGGGCCAAATGGCTTCCTTCTGCACTGTAAGTTCTCTGATTCCATGATTCAATGGGCTCCATCCACCAAGTTTCAGATGTGCACTGTGTCCCCCAGTCGGAAACTCCTAGTCAGTGGCTGCCCGCCTCAACCTTGCCTCTGTAGGTCCTGACTGCATTGGAGGTTAGGAATAAATTTCCCCTAGTAGTTTATGAGACCTCAGAACAACCAGTACTCTGTTGCATTTTCTGGAGTGTGGGGCTTGTTTAATCACCCGCACTTTCTCCTCAACCGAGTGTGGGCCGTCACAATCAACTCAATACCCAAATAATTTCTTGGTGTGGAAAACGCAATCTCCCCTCTTGTGGCAATTGCCCATCTTGGAAAACCGGTTGAGTACTTCCTCCAGGTTGCTCAGGTGCTCCTTTCTGTGGC
This sequence comes from Scyliorhinus canicula, assembly GCF_902713615.1. Lineage (NCBI taxonomy): Eukaryota > Metazoa > Chordata > Chondrichthyes > Carcharhiniformes > Scyliorhinidae > Scyliorhinus > Scyliorhinus canicula. Next base: position 167,237,715 of record NC_052150.1, on the reverse strand, counting down.
TCTGATGACTAGAATGTTGTTTATGTAGACTGCCACACGCGGTAGCCCTCTGAGGATGTTCTCCATGACGTGCTAGAAAATTGGGCAAGCCAATGATACTTCAAATGGCAGCCTCATATATTCAAAGAGGCTCCTGTGATTATCATAGATTATCATAGAATTTACAGTGCAGATGGTCACATAATGTCTGGAATCGACATCCAACTTCAACTGGAGACAGTGACTCATATCGAACTTGGAAAAGGAATTACGCCCAGCTAGCCTCACGTGAAGCTTCTATCCTTGGCATTGGGTACCTATCCAGTCGAGAGGCCTTGTTCATGGTCAATTTATAATCTCCACACAGGTGTACTGTTTGGTTAGGTTTTAATACCAGGACTACTGATGCTGCCCAATCATCAAAATATACCGTGGCCTACCAATTGGCGCAGCTCGCCTTCAACTTTAGCCAGCAATGCATAGTGGACTGGCTGGGCCCTGAAATATTTTGGTCAGGCCTTAGGGTCTACGTTGGATAGACTTATCAGATTGCCTAAACCAACAAAAACAGAAGATACATCCGTGGATCTACAAGTTGACTTGATTGACATTGAACTTGAAGATGTTTTCCAATCGATCTGGTACGTTTTACACAATGCAAATACCAGCAGTTATAAGAAGAAATGGCAAACAATTCAATGCGATAGGAACTGTGGAAATCCATCATCAAATGACGGCATGAATCAATTCAGCATTTCCATTAACATGTGAAACAGAGCTAGACATCGCCAGGGAATCATTTGTAAAGGTAGGCATGTCCATGCATGGTATCTTCAAGTCCATTTGGACTTACATTGTTTCCAGCTCTTCACCATTTAGAAAGTATTCTGTTCCATTCTTTTTAGGTCAAAAGTGGATGGTCTCACATTTACCTACTTTAAAACTCATTGGCCACAGTTTTACCTACTTGATCTATTAATAACTCTTTATAATTTTATGCTTCTATCTCCAGTGCTTAACTTGATACCTATCATCGGCAACATTGCAGTAATGGTGCTTTGTAAATGTTCAGCTTTATTTAAAGCAAGGCCAAGCATTTTTAATTTAAATAGCATAAAGCAGTAGCAGTGTGTTAAAACTCTAATGCAATTCAAATGAAGTGTTTTGAAGAGTTCAAATAGATTTTCTACCAGACACCATAGCAACCTAAACTTCAAGGCTGAAGCTTATCTTTTGTAAAACAAATGTCCTGGTGCTATTCACAATTGCATCAGTAAATTGAAGTCAAAATAAATCCACATCAGCATTTTTAACTTAACAATATAATTAAAAGTATTCCCCAAAACTGATTACATGTCTTAAACTGAAATGAACATAATCACACACGTCTACAACTGACGAATGGTGTTTCCTACAATGGGTTACAAACTCAAAGGTGTCAAATTTTATTTGGTATTGCTTGGACATGAACCTTAGAAACATTTGCATGCAGTCTTAGAAAATATTCTTTTTCAAAATGAAAGCAATCCTATTTATTTCACACCGCAATTTACTTTCCTGCTTTGGTTGTGGACTTCTGAACCTCATTCTCTTTTCTAATCCTTTTGCCACACATCAAGTTTATGGAGGGCATTAGATGATTACTTGAATGGAAACAATGTGCAGATGTACAGGGGAAAGGCAGGGGAATGGCACTGGACCATGATGCTGGTTTGGAGAGCCAATGGTTTGGTGGACCAAATGGCCTCCTTCCACGCCATAACAATTATGTGATTCTGTCATTCTTAATTCTTTCATGAAATGTGAGAATTGTTGGCAATGCCAGTAGTTATGACCGATCCCTAATTGTCCTTGAGAAGGTGGTGGTGCGCCACTGTTATGATCTTGAGGGATCATAAACTTTTAAACAGAAATTTGAACTCCCAGCTCCCAGTAAGCTGTGTTATAACCCACAAATAACTTACGGAGTGAGAACAATTAACTTCCGCGTGAATCTTGCACAATACGAGCTCCCCCATTAAGGGCGGGGGACCTCTAAACAATGTATAGTTGAATGGTGTATAAAGCTGGCCAGTTAAGCACCAGCATGGCAGTACAAGTTGGGATCTACTTTGTGATGTATATAATAGTTATTGTGAATAAACTAAGCATCTTTGAACGACTTGGTGTGGACTTTCCTTCATGCACTTAGAAAAAACTGAAATAATTACATCATGATATTTCACATTTTAGATTTTTTTAAAAATCCTGTACGCTAGTTAAACAAAGCATGTACAACTAACTTAACAGAATATTTTGTAAATACTTATTCTGTAAACCTGAAAATCTTACCAACACCCTCCCTGTTCTGCTTTTATTGTCAGCCTAGAGTTCCCTTATACTTTCGGTTCTTGAGGGTTCTTTCACTTCTCCTCAGACCAAATCAAGATATGCCACAGCTTTCAGGAATTCAGTTTGATTCTCCACCTCACTCCCACTATTCTCTAAGGTATGACATTTCTTGGGGTCCCTCCACCAATATCTGGCTAGGCGATCTTCCAATTCTTCTTAAGTGCTCCACACTTATGGACTCCCCAAGCAAGCATGGACCTCACTGTACTGTTGCCTATTGATTCTAACTAAGAAATATCCCCAGTTTCTTTGCTTCTGGTCGACATTAGCTGCCTGTTTTCTCTATCTGCCTATTTCAAAGCTGCTCCTGTTCCAGACATAAACTGTGTTTCAAAGCTTTTCCCCAGCTGACTAATAGGTTCTGTGAGAAAACAGATAGCACAACACCTATATCACCTATTTCCAAAGCAACGTGATGTACCAGTGCTGTCCAAGAGAGAAAATGAAACTAATTATCTTGCAGGCCCTTTTTTTTGGGAACCCCCTTATGAAAACATCTCGACTCTACCAAAAAACTTAAAAAGGTGTCACCCATTGTTTAATATTTCCCCCGTCCAACTCTGATCGTATTAAATAAACAAAGGATAGTTTGGATGATAGTTACTCCAGGTTTCTTTACCAGCCTCTCAATAAGGGTTTTTATTCATCTTACATCGAACAATTCCACCCCTAAGCTAAAGGTCATGCCACTAACATCCATCTGGTTTGCTAATGTCCTTTAGGGAAGAAACTCTGCCATCCTTATCTGGCATGGCCTACATGTGAGTTCAGACCCACAAAAAAGGGGTTGACTTTTAAATGCCATCTGAAATGGGCAATTAGGAATGGGCAATAAATGCTGGGCCAGCCAGCAATGCCCACATCCCATGAATTAATTAAAAAAAGGTAATTTTATATTCACCTTAAGGATCATTGGTGTTCTCTCATTAACTTTCTGAGCATTAAGGGTAAAGTAGTAGCATGGATAGAGGATTGGTTAATTAATAGAAAGCAAACAGTGGGGATTAATGGGTGTTTCTCTGGTTGGCAATCAGTAGCTAGTGGTGTCCCTCAGGGATCCGTGTTGGGCCCACAATTGTTCACAATTTACATAGATGATTTGGAGTTGGGGACCAAGGGCAATGTGTCCAAGTTTGCAGATGACACTAAGATGAGTGGGAAAGCAAAAAGTGCAGAGGATACTGGAAGTCTGCAGAGGGATTTGGATAGGTTAAGTGAATGGGCTAGGGTCTGGCAGATGGAATACAATGTTCAAAAATGTGAGGTTATCCATTTTGGTAGGAATAACAGCAAACGGGATTATTATTTAAACGATAAAATATTAAAGCATGCCGCTGTGCAAAGAGACTTGGCTGTGCTAGTGCATGAGTCACAGAAGGTTGGTTTACAGGTGCAACAGGTGATTAAGAAGGCAAATGGAATGTTGTCCTTCATTGCTAGAGGGATGGAGTTTAAGACTAGGGAGGTTATGTTGCAATTGTATAAGGTGTTAGTGAGGCCACACCTGGAGTATGGTGTTCAGTTTTGGTCTCCTTACTTGAGAAAGAACGTACTGGCACTGGAGGGTGTGCAGAGGAGATTCACTAGGTTAATCCCAGAGCTGAAGGGGTTGGATTATGAGGAGAGGTTGAGTAGACTGGGACTGTACTCGTTGGAATTTAGAAGGATGAGGGGGGATCTTATAGAAATATTTAAAATTATGAAGGGAATAGATAGGATAGATGCGGGCAGGTTGTTTCCACTGGCGGGTGAAAGCAGAACTAGGGGACATAGCCTCAAAATAAGGGGAAGTAGATTTAGGACTGAGTTTAGGAGGAACGTCTTCACCGAAGGGTTGTGAATCTATGGAATTCCTTGCCCAGTGAAGCAGTTGAGGCTCCTTCATTACATGTTTTTAAGGTAAAGATAGATAGTTTTTTGAAGAATAAAGGGATTAAGGGTTATGGTGTTCGGGCCGGAAAGTGGAGCTGAGTCCACAAAAGATCAGCCATGATCTCATTGAATGGCGGTGCAGGCTCGAGGGGCCAGATGGCCTACTCCTGCTCCTAGTTCTTATGTTCTTATATCGTTCAGCCCACACTCTTCTTTACTCCTTTGTTATCCAATTGTTTTTTTAACAGCTATTCAATGTTTATCCATCTTGGACTTTGCTTTTATTGGAACAGATCATTCTCCACAGATTCACCACCCTCCGACTAAAGACATTCTTCCTCATCTATGTTTTAAAGGATTATCCCTTGAGTCTGAAATTGTGTTCTTTGGTTCTAGTTTTTCCCACAAGTGGAAATAGCATCTCCACGCCCACTCTATCCAGGCTTTGCAGTATCCTGTAGGTTTCAATAAGATCCACCCTCATCCTTCTAAACTCCAACGACCCAGAGTCCTCAACCGTTCCTCATAGGACAAGCTCTTCATTCCAGGATCATTCTTGTGAACTTCCTCTGGACCCTTTCCAAGGCCAGCACAAAATAGTCTTTGCCTCCATTCCTCCTTCCAAAGTGCAGAACCTCACATTTTTCCACATTGTATTCCATTTGCCTCTCCTTTGCCTACTCTCCAAGTCCTTCTGCAGCTCCCCTGCTCCCCTGCCTCCTAAATACTATCTGACTCTCTACATATCTTTGTATTATCTGGAAACTTAGCAACAGTGCTTTCAGTTCCTTCTTCCAGATCATTAATATATATTGTACAAAGTTGTGGTCCCAGCACTGACCCTGAGGCACACCACTAGCAACCAGCTGCCATCCTGAAAAAGACCCCTTTATCCCCACTTTCTGCCTTCTGCCAGTTATTCAATCCTCTAACAATGCCAGGATCTTACCCTTAACACCATGAGCTCCTATTTAAACGTCTCCTATGCATCACCTTGACAAAGGCCTTCTGGAAATCTAAATAAATCATGTCCACTGGTTGTCCTTTGTCAAACTTCCTTGTTACCTCCTCAAAGAACTCTGGCAGATTTGTCAGACATGACCTCCCCTTGACAAAGCCGTTCTGACTCAGTCCTATTTTATCATACATTTCCAAGTAATCTCATCTTTAATAATGGACTCTAAAATCTTATCAATGACCGAAGGCAGGCTAATCAGCCTATAATTTCCCGTCTTCTGCCATCCGCCCTTCTTAAACAGCGGTGTTACATTAGCCACATTCCTGTCCTCTGGGACCCTCCCTTGTCTCCAGTGATTCCTGAAAGATCTCCACCAATGCCTCCACAATCTCCTGAGCTATCTCTTTTAGAACCCTGGAGGGTAGTCCATCTGATTCAGGTGATTTATCCACCTTCAGACCTTTCAGTTTCTCCAGAACCTTTTCCTTAGTTATGGCTACTAGATTCACCTGTGCCCCCTGATTCTCCTGGAGCTCTGGCATCCCACTGGTGTCTTCCACTATTCAGTTCCTCTGCCATTTCTTTTTTTCCTATTATCACTTCACAAGCCTCATTTTCCAGTGGTCCAATGTCTATTTTTGCCTCTCTCTTACCTTTTATATATTGAAAAAAAACCTCTTCCTATCTTCTTTTCCACTACTAGCTACATACTCATGCAACTTTTCTGTTCCTGCAACCTTGGCCAACCTTGACCAAATAATTTAGATTATTCCATTAATCTAGTTGCTTGGCTGACCTTTAACTTTTTCTCTCTTTCTCTGTGGCTCTCGTTCCATCTTATGTATCAACATGTGGACATTACTGAAACTTTACGTAAGTGCAGGAAATCTCTAAGTATGTTTGGTGACCACAGACGAGTCCGAGGCGAGTGAATAAAGAGAAACTAGTTTTATTACAAAGTAATAATATGTACAATACTCTTCAGATCCCAGTCAGGTCGAAGGTGTCAGTTCCAAGTCTGGCCAACTTTTATATCAAAGTCTATTACCCTGACCATTTACTCAACAAGGCTCATAGGGAGACTAATTGCTCTAACCCCATAGGTCTTGTGCGGGTTACAAAATCCCTCCTCCCCCAAAGTCCGAAGACTCTTCTGATGAAGGTGAAGTAAGAGGGTGTCTGCATCTTTTCCCTTGTAGTTACACCTCTTGCGCCTGCTGGGACAGACCAGAAGGCGTCTACCTAGATGGTGAATGCTGTTTTCACGCTGAATACCACAGTGGAGGCACTGTTAGAGGCTACTGAATGGCTGGACCCTGTCAGAATATTCTGGAGCCTCGGCCTCCATGTCGGAATCCGAATCGATGACCTCTCTCATCTCTATATCCTGTCCCCATATTTGGGGCAATGCGCTCAAATCTAGAGGAGTCGGAGTGGGCTGGGCAATAATAGGCTATTCTCGAGGAGCTCTGTGCACCGTTGGGCCCCTGCTCCTGATATGATCAACGTGTTTTTTCATGATCTGACTGTACCTGACCTGGTACGAATCTGGCGAAGAACCATACCTGGGATCCATCGGGTGCGACCTGCCAAGTTCCTAATGTAGACTGCGTCACTGCGTACAGTCTGGTCTGATAACGTCAGTCTGGGAAATGCCCTTTCTACTCTTGGCTGCAGCATAATTTCCAGCCAATCTGGGAGCGCAAAACTGGGACGGATCTGGATGTTCTGAGGAACACAAGTTTTAGTGAGGAGCAGAAGGAAATTCATATTAGTAGAGAAATGGTTTGAGGGAAATTAATGGGATTGAAGGCGGATAAATATCCATAGCCTGGTAATCTTCATCCCAGAGAATTTAAGGAAGTAGCCCTGGAAATAGTAGATCCATTGACGGTCAATTTCCAAAATTCTTTGGACTTTAGATTGATTCCTACAGATTGGAAAGTAGCTAATATAACCACGCTATCCAAAAAGGAAAGTAGAGAGAAAACACGGAACTATAGACCAGTGAACCTGATGTCGGTAGTAGTCCATTATCAAGGAATTCATGGCACAGCATTTGGAAAGCAGTGCTGTAATCAGACAAAGTTAGCATGGATTTATGAAAGGGAAATCTTGTTTGATAAATCTGTTGGAATTCTTTGAAGATGTAACTAGTAGAGTTGACCAGGGAGACCCGGTGGATGTGGTTTATTTAGACTTTCAGAAGGCTTTCAACAAGGTCTCACATAGCAGATTACTTTGCAAAGTTAAAATTCATGGGATTACGGGTAGAGTCTTGAGATGGACAGAAAGCTGGTTGTAGACAGGAAGCAAAAAGTTGGAATAAATGGGCCTTTTTCCGATTGGCAGGCAGTGATGAGTGGGGTACCGCAGGGATCCGTGCTAGTACCCCAACTGTTCACATTATATATTAATGATTTGGACGAGGGACCTAAATGTATTATCTCCAAATTTGGAGATGGGTGGGGGGACAAAGTGTAAGCAGGATGCAGAGATTCTTCAGCGGGATTTGGACAGGCTGTGAGTGAGTGGACTAATTCATGGCAGATGCAGTATAGCGTGGATAAATGTGAGGTTATCCACTTTCGTAGCAAAAATAAGCAGGCAGATTATTTTTTGAATGGGTGTAAATTGAGAGAGGTGGATACATGCATCGGTTGCTGAAAGTGAGTGCATAGGTACAGCAGGCAAATGGTATGTTGGCCTTCATAGTGAAAGTATTTGATCGTATAGGATAGGGGCGTTTTCCTACAATTGTATAGTGTATTGGTGAGGCCACATCTGGAGTATTGTGTGCAGTTTGATGTCCTTATCTGAGGAAGGATGTTCTTGCTATGGATGGAGTGCAGCAAAGGTTTACTGACAGATTCCTGGGATGGTGGGACTGACATATGAGGAGAGACTAAATCAGTTAGGGTTATATTCATTGGAGTTTAGAAGTGTGAGGGGGGGATCTCATAGAAACATATACAGGGTAGAATCAGAACGAATGTTCCCAATGGTGGGGGAGTCCAGAGCTAGGGGTCCTAGTTTGACGATAAGGGGTAAACCTTTTAGGACTGAGGGAGTAGAAATTTCTTCACCCAAAGAGTGGCGAATCTGTGGAATTCACTACCACAAAAAAACAGTTGAAGCTAAAATGTTGTGTAATTTCAAGAAGGTATCAGATATGGCTCTTGGGGCTAAAGGGATCAAGGGATATGTGGGGAAGGTGGGTTCAGGTTATTGAACTTGATGATCAGCCATGATCATAATGAATGGTGGAGTAGACCCAAAGGGCTGAATGGCCTCCTCTTGCTTCTTTTACTGTGTATGTTTCTATGTATATCCTGAAGTACTTATATATTGTTCAAGGAGCCAGGCCTTCAAGAACTTCTTTGTGATCTCAGAGTAACTAATAATTTGCTTACACCATTACAATGTTATGCTCTATTTTAAAGATAAGCACAGCATGAGTATAAAATTATTGTTTATATTTTAGGGCAATTTGCCAACAGTATACATCAAGTAGTGCCTTGCCAAAGTACTGTGCTAAAACATTTATTAATATTGCTCCAACGCTTCAAAGTTTGTTTATCAGCGACACATTTATTTTGCTGATAGCAAGAGACAGTGGTTGGGATCAACGTCAAGGAACAATAATATGTGCAGCTTGATGAGAAAAGCGTATTCAGCAGAGATTTGATAACTGTCCTCACTGCAAGAGAGCATGGACAATTGGAAAAATGACTTCTCTGGAGCAACATGGGAAGCAGATTAAAGGCAATGTTCAGAAGATCACAGGGACCTCTAAGGGGGTTAGCAATTAGATTTCAGTTTATTGGACAGTGAAACAGTAGTTGATATTTCAGTTGGAGGGCAACTGAATGGGTTCACTAGATTGTTGAGGTACCTTTTCCTAATGATGTACTCTTATTGGCAAGCATTGCATCTTTGTGGAGACAGTAAAAGTAGCTCTTTGTATTTAAAGCTGCTTGTTAGTTTTTCAGTTCTTACTTTACTGAAATAATGAATTACCACCATCAATAACTCTGCTTAAAGATAAAAACATTATTCTCTGCTGGTGACACAGTTCAATGGTTTGAAGTAAGTGTTGAGGTCTATATCACAGAAAAGGCCATTTGGCCCATTGTGTCTGCCGGTCAAAAGCAACCACCTATCCCATTTCCCAGCACTTGGCCCATAGCCTATAGTGGCTGATTCCATTCTAAATAAAACTGATTGGGCACTAAATCTGGCTCTGTAGCATCACTGCCCACATGGGACACCCTGACTGTATGTGCGAACCTGAAACATGCAGAATGGGAAGATGTCAAATGGCTAATTTGGTGCACAATCTGTCACTTTGGAATACACAGGTTTAGCCAATTCCTTCCCTTAAACACTCCCAGTGTGCATGCATCAAATTGCTTGAGGCAATCCTGACTGGAGTTATTTGAGGGGTTAACCATGCTACCTTTAGGTGAGATGCCTTTTTCATTTGTTTGCTGGCTCAGAGTTCGTGAAAGTCTGAGTTCTGTGCTATTGGAGTTTTGCAAAACATTTTGGAGTTACAAGGATTGGGGCTGGATTTTACCAAGGCCTGATGAGTTGGAAGGAAATAACTTACTTTCAGTAAAGGGGCTTTAGTTGCCATCCCTCTTGGGTGGCAGCATGACCTGGAAAGGAGAATAGGCAACAGGGAGGAGAAAAGTGCCATGAGAGAGTAGGAGGAAGGTTCCCAATAGAAAGTTCCTACAGATTAATGATAATCAGGAAATACCTGCTTACCTTATCTCAGGAATGTATTCAGAGGTATTACATACATTCACGGGGTTGACAAGGGCTTTCCCTATAGGAGGAAGAGTAAAGATCAGGTTGAGAACTCAAATTAAGTAAAGGAAACTCAGATTGATTTTCTTTCATGTGCTGTGGTCGTGGAAAACTGATTCAGAGCAATATTGGAAAATTCTTGGGAGCAGCAATCTTCTTACCAATTCTCCTGATCGATGAATGGTTTTACATATAATGACATAGAATTTTACAGCACAGAAACAACCACTCGGCCCAATAGGTCTGCATTGTTGTATATAAAGAGAATATAAAGCAGCAGTGTATTTTATTAAATATATAAATATATATAACCACATTTGTGCTTTGCTTCTGTCTTCACAATGAGTGCAATGAGATAGAAAGTCACTGCAAGAGACAGTTCAGGAACAACAAAAGAAGCATTCGACTGAAGTATATATTCATTCTAACAGGATGAATTCCTGCAGAGAATCTCCCTGTCAACCACATTTACATTGTTTTTTATGGGTTTTCTCAGGTTCATTGTTATAGCTACTATGGACGAACAATTGAGAATGCGTGTGAGAATTGACCCTCCACCATAGACAAGCCCAATCCCACACACGACAGTCATTCGCATATGTATGCTTTCCAACAGTGGCATAGACAGTGAAGAGAAGGGTCTAAGCTGAATTTATCTTGCCATCATGAACATACAAGAAGTTGTAACAATCACACGACTGCATTGGCTGAGTGATGGGATCTCAAATGTTTTGGTCTCTCTGAAGCAATGCCACGTACACCAGATTGTTCAGTTGATAATTGAGACAGCAGGGTCCCTGATATTGTCTGTTGGAGAAAAGCATTTCTGCCCATTGCAAAACTAGAAATCAAAAGAGATTCAAACATTTAAGTGGTTACTTTATTCAGTGGCAGCCTTCAGTTTGTTTAAGACCCGAACATAAAACAGAAGCTATTTAGAATTGACACACTGCCATTGAAAACCTTACAATGCCAACCTGGTGAATCCTTCAGGTCACTGGGAACATCTTTCCTTCAACTCAGTGGAGAGCTGTTGTCTTACTTTACAGAGTTGCACAAAATGCCTAGCTGGCAATTCCGAGCAGGTCCCTGTGGACAGAAGCGCACTGCACAGAACTGCACTAATTTAGAAGGAGAGATCACACCTCCTCTAAAGCAAAATGAGCAAGCTGACAACACCTTAGAGTCGTGTGCACTTTTCTCGGGTTATAACTAGCAAAGAACGTGTTGTCATTATAATGCTGTGGGCTTTTTAAAGTACTGCTTCCAATATTAAGCAGTACAATACTAATTATTCTTGTCATCGGGTATGAATTGATGAAGATCATTTAAAATCAAGCAGATTCAAATTCACTTTTAATTATTGTAGCTTTTGCCCACTGCTGTCTGGAGCAAAGCCAGAGATGTTTGATCATGGCACGATTTCGAAACCTCAAATGTTATTGTTTCATGGCCATTTCCAAAATATAGGTCAAACTGCTTCCACATCAGAACAAAATTATTAGAAAACTATTAGATAAAGTTAAAAGGAGTTTCCATAGAAGCTCCATACTGAACAAGACAAAGTATATTACCCAAATCTTTCTTATTTTTATATACATATTGCAAGAAAAGTATGTGCAATGCAGTACCATATGGCTTGTGAAATAATTAGATTTAACTGAAAAGAGCTGGGAGGAACTTGACACTGTGCCATTATCTATTTATATTTGAGATGCGTTAACTTTCAAAGTAAGTAGAGACTGGGGCTAAGCTTATTGTTAATTAAGAAACCATTACAAGGACTGTCAGTAATTGCTTTCCTCCAGAGTTTAAAAGCTTTTGATAAACATCTTGTGACATATCACTGCCGTTGGAAAAATCTCAATTGGAAAGCTGTCTGGAATGTTTTTCTTCTATAGAATCCAGCCGTGGCTGATGGTGTCCCTGTCAAATAATTAATGTGCATCAAAAGTAAAAATATAGGATTCCCATGTATTTTTTGGTGATTAACTGAGTAAAACAAATCAGGATTAGATTTGTGTTATGTGCTGAGTCAGCTGATCTTTGTCTGGACTCTGGTTGACCTCAGGAGTAGTGAAAGGAAAGCTGAACAAGGTCCTGTTCTCCTTTGGGACCTATTAACCCTGTATATGGTACATATGTGTCAGCACCAAACAATGAAAGGCCCAGCTGTACTTCCCTCCCCAAACTCCTCTCACCATGTGGCAATAAACCACTCCTGGATTACCAATATTCAGGTATGGATCTCCTAACGCGGTCATTTTCAAAGTCAGGAACGCGACCCACTGATGGGTTGCAGGTGGGTTTCGGGAGGGTCGCAGAGCCAACCATCGTTGCATTCCCGATCGCTGGAATTAATGCGCAACGGCCGCAGCAGCTGGCTTTTAAAAATGCTGGCTGCGACCGGCTTTAAACACGCGGGCGCCTCCTCTTGACGTCAGCGTGCTGACTCAGGAGAAGATTTTTTAAAAATTCAATGCAGTCTTCCTGCTGACGCGACAGCAGAGAACAGGTCACGTGCCCCGAACACTGACGCCACGTGCTTGAGGCGCAATTGTGATTCCTCCATTTTGTCAGCAGCAAACAAGCAAAACATAGAACATAGAACATAGAACAGTACAGCACAGAACAGGCCCTTCGGCCCTCGATGTTGTGCCGAGCAAAGATCACCCTACTCAAACCCACATATCCACCCTATACCCGTAACCCAACAACCCCCCACACCCTTAACCTTACTTTTAAGGACACTACGGGCAATTTAGCATGGCCAATCCACCTAACCCGCACATCTTTGGACTGTGGGAGGAAACCGGAGCACCTGGGGGAAACCCACGCACACACGGGGAGGACGTGCAGACTCCACACAGACAGTGACCCAGCCGGAACCGAACCTGGGACCCTGGAGCTGTGAAGCATTTATGCTAACCACCATGCTACCGTGCTGCCCAAAACAATTGTAGAAAAATTAAATAGATTGTTTTACAATAAGGAAGAGAGAGCCAGAGGCACAAACAGGCCAGGATCTCACAACTAAACCAGCTGGAGAAAGTGGCTCAGGAGAATCCACAGCAGGACAAAGCAGTGCTGGTGTGAGCAGTTCAGAAATGTCCACAGCAGGACAAAGCAGTGGTGGTGTGAGCAGTTCAGAAATGTCCACAACAGGACAAAGCAGTGCTGGTGTGAGCTCCAGGGCCTCTGGTGAACAACCATATATGAATGTAACATTGAAAGACAAAGCAAGTGAGATTGTGCGGACCTAGCAGGCTCACCTGTCGCATTAAAGGTAAGCAAAAATGGTGGGTCCCAAAGGTTGTCCGGTTGGTAAAAATGGGTCCCCGAGGGTAACATGGTGGTGCAGTGAGTAGCACTGCTGCCTCACGGCTCCAAGGTCCCAGGTTCGATCCCGGCTCTGGGTAACTATCCGTGTGGAGTTTGCACATTCTCCCCGTGTTTGCGTGGATTTTGCCCCCACAACCCAAAGATGTGCGGGCTAGGTGGATTGACCATGCTAAATTGCCCCTTAATGGGAAATAAATTAATTGAGTACTCTAAATTTTTTTTTTAAATGGGTCCCCGGGAAAAAAGTTTGAAAAACACTGCCCGAGCAGATCGTTGCAGTCTAAATTTTATAAAACAGCAGGATCCTCACCCCGACAAGCTCCCCCAATCTCATTGCGACAACATCCGCACCTCCCCCACCTCTCATCCATCCATGGAGAATCCTCTGAATTTGCAGAAGAAAATACCAATAAAACTTGTCATTTCCATTAGTTTTTCTGGTTTGTTATTCTGGGTTGCTCTGTTCCCCACTCCCCTCAAATCCACTAAGTGGTCTGGCCCGTATGGGGAGGTCATCTCTCAGAAAGAAGTAAATTCAGGGAAGCTACAGGTTACGCCTGCAATAGGCGGGGGGGGGGGGGGGGGGGGGGGGGGGGGGGGACACTAGGAGGAAATGCAAGGTTAGGCAGAGCCCACAGGGAGGCATCAAAAAAAAACTCTGACTCCAGTACACAGTGTTGAAAATGGATCTGAAGTATACATGTTAAAACAACATAAAGGTGGGCAAGACAACCCAATTACGATTGTGTTGCTGATAAATGATCAGCCACTTAGAATGGGAGGTGGACAGTGGGGCTTCTGGTACAATGGTTGGTTAACAGATGTATAATTATTTGCAAGGTGGCGTCCAGCTCCTGAAGTTAAAAAGTACGATGGCCAGGCTAGCCATGCATACTTGGGAAGCTTTAAGAATCCTAGGAACAACCACATAACCCGTAAGCCACCAGAACCAATCTACCTTTAATAGTAGTGGGTGGGTCTAATGGTCAAGTCTGATGGGTCAGGATTGACTTTGCCAAATTAGATTAAATTAGCTGGAACTAAGGGTGGCATGTGGCACAATGGTTAGCATTGCTGCCTACGGCGCTGAGGACCCAGGTTCAAATCCCGGCCCTGGGTCACTGCCTGTGTGGAGTTTGCAAGTATTCTCCCTGTGTTTCCGTGGGTTTCACCCCCACAACCCAATGATGTGCAGGCTAGGTGGATTGGCCACGCTAATTTGTCCCGTAATTGGAAAAAAAAATAATTGAGTACTTTAAATTAAAAAAAGAAAATTGGCTGGAAATCTTCCAAATTAATGAAGGAGGTTTTCATGACGTCTTAAAAATATATAAAGAAGTTTCCCAAGATGAGTTAAGCACGATAAAGCGCCTAAAACCAAACAAAAACAGAAAATACTGGACAATCTCAGCAGATCTGACAGCATCTGTGGAGAGAGAAGGGAGCTAACCTTTCGAGTCTGGATGACTCAAAGCCTTACCGATTACAGTAGTTTAGTTTAGATGCAGAACCAGGTACCTTTGAAATATAGAACCATATCGGAACTGTGGCATGGATGGAAAGAAGAATGAGGGATGGAGGCAAATTTTAGAAATTAGAAACCTCAATGGCAGTAATCTCCAGATTATACCTGATGCCCCATGCTCGTGAGTACAGAAATAGAAGGATTGTGCAGATGGTGCAACAGGGAGGACTTTAGATCCCTGGGGAATTCCTGGGGGAGGTGGGACCATTACAAGTTGGATGGGTATTACCAGAACAGGATTAGGGCCAATGCTGCAGTGACAGAATTTTGCTAGTGCCATTGGAGAGGGTTTAAAGTGAGTTTGGCAGATGGATCGGGATATGAATGGTGGCCAGCAATTAAACAGCTAACAGCAGGAGGAGGCTCCACAAGTATCCCATCTCAATGACGGTAATAGCATGGGGGCATGGGCTGACAAATAGCAAAAATATTCATGCCACGCAAGTGCCAGGCAATGACCATCACCTACAAGAGAGGATCCAACTCTAGCCTCTTGACATTCAATAGTATTACCATCATTGAATGCCCCACTATCAACATCCTGGGGGTTATTATTGACCAGAAACTGAACTGGACTAGCCATATAAATACTGTGGCTACCAGAACAGGTCAGAGGCTGGCATACTATGGTGAGTAACTCACCTCCTGACCCCCCAAAGCATGTCCACCATTTACAACGCAAAAGTCAGGAGTGTAATTAAATACTCTCCACTTGCCTGAATGAGTGCAGTTCCAACACTCAAGAATCTTGACACCATCCAGGAAAAAGCGCCCCTCTCAATTGCACCCTATTCACCATCTTAAACATTCACTCCCTCCACCACTGACGCACAATGGGGGCAGTGCATACCATCTGGAAGGCATACCTCAGCAATTCATTAGGGCTCCGCGAGAGAACCTTCCAAACCCGTGACCTTTATCACTTTGAAGGGCAAGGGAGAAGATGCATGGGAACGCCACCATATCCAAGCCACACACCATCCTGACGTCGAAGTATACCGCTGTTCCTTCAATGTCACTCAGTTAAAATCTTGGAACTCGCTCCCTATTTGCACAGTGAATGTACCTACACCAGATTGACAATTCAAGAACACAGCTGCCTGCCACCTTCTCAAGGTCAATTGGGGATGGGTTACCATTGCTGGCCTAGCCCATCCTGCAAAAGGGCTTTTTAAAAACTAGCATAGATTCAAGAGAGAGAACAAAGCTGGAAATAGAAGGCAGGAATGAGTACATTAGTGTGGAAAGCAGAGGAAACAAAGGGTAGAAAATTGACAACAATGGAGTATTTCAGTGATTAACTGTATAGTCCAACTGAAGTCATCTTGTGAATCATGCTAATAGGCTGAGGGCACAGCTAGACATTTGGAAGTCTGGTATCATAGCTAATACTGAAACATGAATTAAAGTAGGGCAGGAATACCAACTCAACATTCCTGGCTACAGGGAAGAGAAGATAGAGAGGGGGAGCAATGAAAGTTTTCAATAATGGCAATGTACTTGATGCGGTGTGCATGATCTTATAAAAGGCAGTTGATAAGGTGACGTACAACAGACGTGTGAGCAAAGTTAGTCATCAAAGAATAAAAGGGACAGTTGCTGCAAGGATCTGAATTGGCAGGTCGGGGGCCGATTAAAGAGGCCCCCGTGGCAATTCTCCGCGGTTGACCGGCCGAGTTCCCGCTGGCGTGGCTCCGATATCGTTCCACCCGCCGGGAGCTCGGACCTGCGGTGGCCGACCTGGTGGGGGGGGGGGGGGGGGGGGGGGGGGGGATCAGACTCTGGAGGGGGGGGGAAGCCTCCACGATGGCCAGGCATGCGCAATCCATGGGGGTGGGAGGCTTACATTCTTTCGCGCCGGCCCGCTGTATGGCTCCGCCATCATGCGCGAGCCCGGCGCGGAGGCAGCTGCCGCGCGCATGCTTGGACCCTTGGCTAGCAGTGCAGGGCTGCGTATTGGTGCCGGCGCTGCGTGAAGCACTCTGGCACCACACTGACCCCCCCGTGGGCCACGGAATCGCTGGGCCAGGAGGCCCGTTGACGCCGGCATGAAACACCCCGGTGTTTATGCCGCCGTCAACACTTAGCTGCCGTATTGCAGAATCCTGGCCAATATGTCAGAACAGTGTTGAAGGAAGAGTAAGAGAGTGTTCCGGAAAATGCATTCCGATATAGAAACAGTTTGCCATTCCTGAACCTGGGCCCTCATGGATGTCGAAGAGCATACTTGTTGCAATAAGACAAAAAATGCAAATTTATGTCAGATACTCAGACTTCAGTCTAGAAAGTACAAGGGTGAAATTAAAAAGAAAATTAGGAAGATAAAGAGGGGGCATGAAAATGATTGGCAAAGAAAATTAAGGAACCTGCAAAGATATTTTTTCAATATATAAAGAGCAAGAGAATAACTGAGGGAATACTTGGGACTGTTAGGGACTAATGGGCAAGATTCTCCACAAATGCAGAGAATCGTAAAGGCTGCCGTGGGACAGGCCGTGACCCACGGCAGCCTTCACGCCCACTTCTGGGGCCGATTCTCCCCCCCGGGCGGGGCTAGGAGCGCGGCCCCGTGCGTCACGACGGCGTGGCCTTGACTACGGTTGTCAAGGCCGCACGTCAAGCGTCACGCCGGCTGACACGGCCGATGACGTCGGCCCCGCATGCGCAGGTTGGACAACGCCAACCCGCGCACGCGCAGTTGCCGTCTTTTCCCTCAGCCGCCCCGCAGGATGTGGCGGCTTGACCTTGCGGGGCGGTAGAGGGAAAAGAGTGCGTCCGTAACGGACACACGGCCCGCGATCAGCGGGCCCCGATCGCGGGCCTATGCCCTCTTGGCACGGCCATGGTACTGCAGTGCCAATCAGGCTCCCAGATGCCCCAAACGGGCATCTGGCGCCCGTTTCACGATGGCAGCGAGCAGGTGTGTTTGCTGCCGTGTTGAAACAGGTGTGAAGGCTCATCGGCCTCGGAGAACCGCCGCTCGCCGTTTTTGCCGTGGGTCGGGCGTGGGGGGAGGGGTGAGAATAGCGGGAGGGCGTGAAAAATGTCGGGAGGCCCACCCGCTATTCTCCCACCCAGCGTGGGGAGCGGAGAATCGCGCCCATAGTCTTTGGTTGGAGCTGTGGGGATGGTTCTGAATTAATACTTTGTATCTGTCTACACAGAAGAACGGGACAAAGCAGGCATTGTCGTTAAGGCGGAGGAGCGTGAAATATTTCATGTAACCAGCATAGCCAGAGGGGAAATATTAAGGGGTTTACCATCTTTGAAAGTAGATATATCATCATCAGGCTTGGATGAAATGTACCCCAGGCTGCTAAGTGACAGAAATGTATTAGATTCATTTCTGGTGACAGGCATGGTTCCTGTGGACTGGAAGGCTATGAACATTGTACCATTATTTAAAAGAGGAGGAAAGGATAGACTGAGGAATTAAAGGTTTCAGGTTGGCAGTGCCAAGGTGCCCGGGAGACAAATTGCTCATGCCGGGCATCGGGCCTGGGGGTACCTTGCCCGGCACGAGGTAGGATGAGGGGGGCTTGAGGAATCCCTAATTAGTAAGTTGGGGCGTTGCGGGGAGGGGGGCTGCTGTTGAGACATCGAGGCAGCATTGAAAAATGCCTGAACTCATCAGTGCAGGAAATGGAGATAAGTGCAGTCTTGGCAGGGTTTTCCTCAACATGGCCCAAAAAAATCCTGAATCCCATTTAGTAGCACTGAGAAACGTCCAGCTATTCCTACCCATAACAGAACTCCTTTCTTTCCCATTAAATCACGCCCAATGTATGTTTTCAAGAAGCAGTTAGATATTGTTCTTAGGACGAAGAAGATCAAAGGATATGGGTGGAAGACGGAATTAGGCTGTTGAGTTGGATGATTAGCCATGATGATAATGAATGGCTGAGCAGACTCGAAGAGCCGAATGGCCTATGCCTGCTCCTATTTTCTATATTTCTACGTTTTTAATGGCAGTACCATCGCTGAATCCTCCAAGGTCAACATCTTGGAAGTTACTATTGACCAGGAACTGTACTGAACTAATCATATAAATAATGTAGCTGCAAGAGCAAGTCAGAGGCTAGGAATCCTGCAGCGATTAACTCACCTCCTGACTCCTTAAAGCCTGTCCACTATTCATTAGGCATAAGTCAGGAATGTGATGGAATACTTACCACTTGCCTGGGTGAACGCAACTCCAAGAACACTCAAGAATTTGGTATCTTCCAGGACCAATTAGCCCATTTGATTGGCACCCCATCCACAAACAGTCACTCCCTCCACCACCAACGCACAGTAGCAGCAGTGTGTAACACCTACAAGATACACTACAGGAACTTCCCAAGGCTTCTTATGCAGCACCTTCAAAAACCACAACCATTACCATCCATAAAGACAAGGGCAGCAGGTGTATGGGAACACTACCAGCTGCAAGTTACGTTCCAAGTCACTCACCATCCTGACTTGTAAATATATTGCCATTCCTTCACTGTTCCTGGGTCAAGATCCTGGAGCTCTCTCCCCACCAACATGGTATCTACACCACATGGACTGCAATGCTGGCTGAACCTGAGGTGTCCACATCCCAAGGATGAATTTTAAAAACACCCTTATTTAAGGAAAGATGTAAATGTGTTAAAAACAGTTCTGAGAAGGTTTACTAGACTAATAGCAGGAATGGGCAGGCTGTCTTACGAGGAAAGTTTGGAGAGGTTAGTTTGTATCCATTCAAGTTTAGAAGAGTAAGGGGTGGAGTGGTGTCCCCCTGCTCCTTATTTGTATCTTTGTATGCACCCAGCATTGAAAATCCCCAACATTGGGAATCCCCAGCTGTGGCCCACTTACTGAGGTTCTGATGCCTACTATGGAAATCCAAACATTAGCCTGGGACCTAGTTAGGCTGGGACTTCGTATATCTGGGTCCTAGCATAATTTCTAGCCTTCTGGCTCACTCATTTTACAGAAAGTTTTTGCGAAAGCTAATTAAAGAAACATTTTGGCGAAATTAGTTTCCTTTCTCTGCCCTGGTCCTGTGGCAGGATCAACAACATTAAGAATTATTGCTGAGAAAAGAGGCGTATTGAAGTTTTTCGTTTTGGCTCATCAGGACACTTCACAAGAATCCCTGTGTGAGGGGAAAACAACAATTTATACTGTATGAGAAGAGAATGCTGATGGCTTGACAAGTGGATTCTGGTTGGCAGGGACTTTTCCATGGAGAATGCACCAGTTGATGGTGATGGACAGATAACTGCCAAACATTATTTGAAATTTAAACCAGACAGATTGTCCCTGATTGGTCAAGGTATTGCCCTGGGAATAAATCAACCAATGGCTTTGTTTAACTTTGTTTAGCAGAAACAGGTGCTATCTGTGCATATATTCTTTCTGTCTGCAAAGAACAGACCTTGTATCTTAATGTACATAGCTCCCAGAACACACAAATGCGCCACACTGAAAGCCCAACTGACGATCTTAAATTGCGTAATTCTTAGCACACTGAGGTTAATTTCACAAACGTTGTCCAAACCGCGGAATCACATCTAATGTTGGACACTGTGTTTTGAGTTTTACATATTTCTCACTGAGCTGAAAATCAACTGTTTGTGAGAAATATTACTTTGGCAGAAAACTCGAACACAAAGCTTCAAATAGTTGACAAGCTGTTCAGCTGACAGAGAAAGGCTAAATTAGCTCACAATTGTTCAGACAAATGGTTCACTTCAGCTTGAAAATATGAACCTCTTTTACAACAATGTTAATTATTACTACCAAATGTTTGTCTATTAATGAGTAAAGCAGAAGCAGTGATGGAATGAAGGTACTTTCCTTTCCTCAATGGGCCACTCAGGAATCAGACTCCATCTGTCTACCCACACACCCACTATGGTTGATTTACCTCAAAATATCTGACACAGGACAGATGCATGACAAAGATTTTTTTTTTGAAGGGTAACTAATTATCATCTAGGACACAGAATAACTCGAATGTTTTTAATTCATCATTACACTTGTCAGTAAGTGTAACTCAGCAGCTGCCTGTTTTTCGACAGAGTTTTCTGCAGTTGTAGCAGTCTACTCCTGTTATAGTCAAAATGGGTTCTTGACTCTTCCGACAAAAGAATTTGAATTATCTTGTGGTTCACATTAAGTCACTACAAATAAACAGGATTAAATAATATTGTGATCATTTTTCTTTGAGGAGGATTTGGCCTGATTGACCAGACCATCCTGCTGAAATACCTCTCCTCTGTTTTGGACTGCCTTTGCCTCATTCCACTCTTACTTTCAGAGTCTTATCTGTCCTGTAATGGCTTCTCTTCCTAACTCCATACCATTACCTGAGACCCCCAAGGATCTATCTTCTGACGTCTCCTATGTCTGATATAAACGCTCTCCCCTGCTGACATCAACCAAAGAAACAATCCTTACCACCACCTCTCGTGACCATTCCTTTGTCTCTCTCTCTCGTATCCCAAACTGATCCAATCAAATCACTCATATAATTTTGTCACTCTATTTTTGGACACTTCTTCACTGCATACATCTAAAAGTAATTGGCGTCATGGTGGCACAGTGATAAGCACTGCTGCCTCACAGCACAAGACCCAGGTTCAATTCTGGCCTTGGGTAACTCTCTGTGTGGAGTTTGCACTTTCTCCCATGTCTGTGTGGGCTCCGGGTGCTCCGGTTTCCTCCCACAGTACAGAGATGTGCATGTCAAATGGATTGGTCATGCTAAATTGCCCCATCGTGTCCAGGGATGTGCAGGTTAGATGGGGTTACAGGGATAGGGCAAGGGAATGGACCCATGTAGGGTACTCTCTTGGAGGATCAGTGCAGACTTGTAGGGATTCAATGGATATAATGGGGATTAATTTTGTCTTTGTGCGGTAGTGTGAAATGAGTAACAGTGAAGCAGTATCCTGTTCTCCAGCCTCCCCAATTTTAAATTGTATTAAAGTTAATTGGCTATTTCCGTTTTACACTATCAAACAAAGTCACCGTTCTGCCCACATAAAATGTAAAACTTACACAAATAGAAATGTCCCCATAAAATTGGCCATATAATCTTGGAAATATCTTCCATAGTTAACACCTAGAGAGAATCACCAACAGCAACAATGTGCATTTATAGAACAACTTTAACACAGCAAAATGTTCTTCAGGAGCATCACAGGAGTGATATCAAACAGAATTTGATACCAAGGCTAAAAAAGGGATATTCGTGCATGCTATATTGCTCGACAATCAACAAGGCAGTGTTGAAATACAAAAGATGTTTATTGGACTAAGGTGAACGATGTACTCTGGACAGCATAACTCATGCACAGGTCCTGTTCCCACGAGCCTGGACTAACTCTGACCAAGCCCCATTGGCCAGAAACATGCCTAAATTCCTGATAGGCTACCATTCGCGCACTAGGTCCCAATAGGCTCTAGGATCATCATGTGGCTTGCAAAGTATCGCCCCTTAAAAGGGGCCATGCAACGCATCCTTCACCCCTTAAGTTCCTTACAGATCCCAGTAATACAGAAAGCAAAAAACTCCTTTTTACAGTTATATACATACAAAAGGGTTACAGTAAAGGAGCTTAAAGCAAAGTGAATCAGCTAAGTCTATCAGGCGACTTCCTAACTCTCGCTGAACATCTTACCTTGCTAATGATTAGGAGCATCTGAGTCTCCAGCAATGGTGACTGCCACATCAGCTCCCTCAGTGGCCCTTGAAAAACCCCTTGAGAAGATCTCGGTTCTCACATCACCGCCTTATCCAGTGTATACTGATAACTGGGATTGCAGCTACCTGCCCATTTTCGGGGATGTCGGATTCTCTCCTCCTCAGATGGTCAATGTGATTTCTCGTCTCACGGCCCTGTAGGTCTATGACACAGAATACTGACCCAGCCTGGCAACACCGCTTCCAGGCAACCATTCTGGTCCTCCACCAAAGTTCTGCATTAATACAAAATCATCTGCTTGAAATGACCTGTCCTTCGTGGCTGTATCGTGATGGCTTTTCTTTGAGGCTTGTTTAGCCTCCACCCTCCCTGACAAATTTGGAAAAATAAGGTTGAGCGAGGCCCTGAGGCAGGGCCCATTAACAACTCAGCTGGGGTGACAACAGTGGTGGTACAGCTGTTAAAGTGTACGAGGGCAAGACGTCCATCATACAAAGCAGTAGTGGCCTGTTAGCTTGATTCTTCATCGATGCTTTTACAGCTTGGATACTCTTTCAGCCAGTTTGTTTGATGTGGAGTGGGATGGGGCTGTCCTTACATGTTGGATCCCATTGGATTTCACAAAGAGTTGAAATTCGGCAGCTGTGCAGGCAGCACTGTTGTCTGAGACAATTACATCACGCAGGCCGTGAATGGTAAACATTTGGCATAGCTTGTCCACTGTGGCTGCTGTGGTGGTCAAATGCATAGTCTGGACATCTAGCCACTACAAGTGGATGTCCATGATGATCAAAAATATCATACCCAAAAAGGGACCTGCAAAGTCTATGGGGAGTCATGGCCACGAACGCCCTGGCCCTCCCATGGATGCAAGCTTGCTGGAAGCGGAATGTTGTGTTGAGATTGACAGTGGTCGCACCGGTTGACCATAATTTGGATGTCTTTGTTGATCTCCGGCAACCAAACGTAACTGCTAGCCAGTACCTTCATTTTAGATTGCGCTGGGTGACTGTTGTGCAATTCTTGGAGATAGGCTGCTTTCCTGGGGATAGCACGATTATTCTGCAATCCCACAGGAGAACCCCGTCCTCCTAAGTGATTTTGTCCTTACGCTGCATATAGAGCCTAATCTGTTCTGACTTCTCCAAATGCCAGCCCTTAACAACCATCCTTTAAACTATTGACAACACAATCTCTGTTGGTCCACACCTTAATGTGGCCAGATGAAATAGATATGGTATCAAGAAAATATGGAGCCAGGAAGATCTCCAGTGGAATGGGAGGTTCAAAAATTGTTTGTAGTAATGGATGCCTGCTGAATTTGTCTGCATTTTGTATCTGGGTTCCCAGTCTATGCTGAAATTTGAAAGGGATACGAATAAGAGCAGTATCCATCTTTGCACACGGGCTGAAGTTATTGATAGAATGGTCTTATCTTCACGAAAAATTCCAAGTCAAGGTTTGAGGTCTAAGATGATGGTAAAATGCCAACCATAAACATACTGATGAAAAATCTTTATGGGATAAATGACGGCAGACTCTCTTTGTCGTCTGGCAATATTTCCTTTCAGCATCTGATAGTGTTTGGGATGCGAAGGTAACAAGACTTTCCACACCATCTCCCATTTTGTCTGAGATTACCGTGCTGGTGACATATGGAGACACATCACAGGGAAGAATGATGACTTTTTTCAGTTTGAAATGTGCCAGTAAGGTTGATAACTGCATGGCCTGCTTGACCAGCTGGTTAGGAGCTGGTTTAGCACAGTGGGCTAAACAGATGGCTTGTAATGTAGAACAATGTCAGTAGCGCGGGTTCAATTCCTGTACCAGCCTCCCTGAACAGGCGACAGAATGTGGCGACTAGGGGCTTTTCACAGTAACTTCATTGAAGCCTACTTGTGACAATAAGCGATTATTAATATTATATTATTGACCACATCAAAAGACTTCCTCTAGAACTCCTCCCACTTCCACCGCTGTCAATCAAAGTTGATGCAGGTGTTCCAAAATGGCCGACAGGTTGAGCAAAATGCGTACGTAATAATTGACCATCCCGAGAAAAGGCTTCAATTCCGATGCACTGTTTGGTTTGGAACCCCTTTTATTGCCTTTATCTTATCTTCAAGGAGGTGTAGCCCTTTTCCATCATCTCTGAATCCTAAATACGTGATTTCATCAGCGCGAAACCTGCACTTTTACCGCATTAACTGAATCCTGGCTTCTTTAAACCTCTTAAGGACATTTCCAAATTCACTTTGTGGTCCTCTAGTATTTCCCCCATCACTAGGACATCATCTAGATACACTTTAACATTTGGATTTCCCTGCAATAGGCTCTATATTGTGTATATCGCACAGGCTGACAAGACACCGAAAGGCAATCTAGTATATTCGAACAAACCTTCATGGGCATTTATCATTTTTTTAAAAAAATTAATTTATATGATGTGGGCATGGCTGGTTAGGCCAGCATTTATTGCCCAGCCCTAGTTGCCCTTCAGAAGGTGGTGGTGAGTTGCCTTCTTGAACCACTGCTGTCCATCAGGTGTAGGTACACCCACTATGCCACACACTATACACCCACTATACCCTAGGTACCGGATATTTATCTAATTTAGCAGCCCTGTTCATTGTCATCTTATAATCACCACAGATTCGGACTGTGAGGTCGGACTTCAACACTGGTACGGTGGCTGCGGCCCATTCTGAAAACTGTACTGGCATAATTTCCCACAGGCCTTCGAGACACTTCAACTCCACCACCACTTTCTGGTGTAGATCATACAGCACTGGTCTTGCGTGAAAGGTCTTGGTGTTGCTTCCGGTTCTTCACATCATTGATGCATCTAGCTCCCTCTTGAAGATCTTGTGGTATTTCCGCAGAAATTCCTGGAAAACCTCATCAATGATGCTGAATATTTCAAACTAATTCAATTTGACTTTCTTCAGTCAATCATGCCCCATAAGGCTTGGCGTCTTTCCCTCCACAATGATTAATGGTAACTGGATGGACTGTTGTTGGTACGTTATTGGTATGGCTGCTGTTCCCAATATCATCAGTGCTTCTCCAATATAAGTGACTATGGTAGACAAATTACTGCTGAGATTCACAGGCTGCAGTCCTCCCTGCAGGTACTTAAACATCTGCGCACCCAATGCTGTGGCAGCTGCCCCTTTATCAACCTCCATTTTGAGTGGACGGCCATTGATGACGATGGTGATCTCAACAGGGAGCGTTTTACTTAACCTGACCATATTAAGATTGTATATTTCTGATGTTTCTTCAGGGTATTCCTCAGGCTTGTTGACTGGAGTCACTAATTTTTGGGGAGAGCTTGAATTAGACTGAATTTGGTTTGCAAATGGCCTTTCTTATTACATCTGGAACAGCTGAACTCTTTGCCCTGGAATGTTCCCCCCCACAATGGTGACAAACGTCTAAGCTTTGTGACTGCCTGTCACTTTTCTTCTTTTCAGGCTCCGTTGCTCCCTCACTTTGGAATACTCTAGCAGCTGCCACTTCCTGCCTTAACTGCTTTACCTGGGTCCACACGTTTTGCAATTTGAAAGCACTTTGCTCAGCACTTTCAGTCACTTCAGCCAGATCAATCACTTTGTCCAAGGTTACCTTGGTTTCTGCAAGCAACTCCTTCTGAATATTTATATTGTTGATCCCACAGACCAACCGGTCATGCAGCATGTCGCTGAATTCAGAATGTTCAGACATTTACTGAAGACTGTCTACGAAAGCACATACCATTTCACCCGGATCTCTGATTGTTGTATGAAACTTGTATTTCTGCATAATGCTGGAGGGTCGAGAATTATAATCGTCCCTCACTAACTCCACCAACTGATCAATGGATTGGAGTCTGGAGCATCCGGAGATATTAAACTTTGCATGAGGTTATATTTTTGTGGGCCGCAAACTGTGAAGTAATATTACTTTTGTTTCTCTTCTGCTGTTATTTCATTGCCAGCGAAAATGTATCAAAGCCTTTCGACATTTTCACGCCAGCTTTCGGTCTCCGGATCAAATGGATCAATTTTTCAACATAGTGGCATCGCTATTCAACTGCAGATGATTTTTATCTTTCAGTATTCTGAGATACACTTCCCCACTCCAGTTCAAATTCTCGATGATTTCTTTTGACTTACTTGTTCTACTCTCATCACCAATGTTATATTGCAAGGTGTCATGTGAGAATACCTTTACGAAATGGATGTTTAAGCAATGTACCTTTAAGAAATGGAGCAGCTCATATTACTGAAGTGATGTCAGAGTGTGGGTGGAGCTGGGTGTTTAGCTCAGCCATTTTGCATTGTTTAGTTTCAGTTTGGAGGAAAAGAGCTTGGGTGTGTCTGTGTTTGCAGTGAGCTGGATCTGCTGTGATCTCTGCCATGAAAGATTATCTCTGAATCATTTCGGTGATTTAAACTCATAATAGTAATGTCTTTAACCTGATGTGTTTCTGTTTAAAGGTGTTAAGTCTTTTGGAGGTTTGAAGGAACATTTTGAGGGATTATTTAGTGTATTATTTTCGGGGTTATCTTTGAAGTAAGGGGTGTTAAGGGATCCAATGTTTATTTAGAAAGGTTAAGTTGAATTCATGGAACAAACATTGTTTTGTGTTTAAAAACCCACGTGTCCATAATTGCAATACCACACCTGGAGACCAAGCCGTGTGCTTCAAAAGCAACAATATATTAAAGGGAGAGGTTGGTTGAACTCCATGATACATTTTGGGGTTCTGAAAACATCGCTCCCATAAACAAAGGCGATCCACACAAAAGAGGGGCTGGATTCTCCGAGCCTCGTGCCGAAATCGTAATCGGCGCAGGGGCGGAGAATGGGCGTCAATGACGGAATCCGGTCCGACGCCACTCTCGTGATTCTCCGGTCTCCAGAGAATATTATCAACAAAAATATTACTGGCATCCTTAGCAGGTGGTGGTGTGGGAGGCTGGTGCAGGGCTTTGGACTTTGAAATTGGCTCTCGTTGCACCCGTTTGAGTCCTGCAAAATGGGGGCAATGACATCCAATTTCTAGGCCACTACAGCTGTCTGAAGATGTGTTACAGAACCACCAAAAAATCTATATAATTGCTTTTACATTAAGGCATTATTACAAAGGAATTAATCTAATTATTGTGCAATTTGTAAATATGTGCTGAAATTTTCACAACCCCAAGAAATCTTTAGAAAATTCTTTCTTTTGCTTTTCAATGGTTTCCTTGTAGCTTTTATATTAGTCCAAGGCCCTTTTTCCATTCTTCTGGATGATTAACACACCACTTTTAACTATTCACTTTTAAAGCAGAACTAGATGGAACTCAATTTGTCTGCTTTTTGTTGCACTTAGAGAAAAAACTACAAACACAAATGGCTGCGGCTAGAGTTGGGAAAATAAATATTTTTAAAAATCAAACGCTGATAGTAAGCCTGGTGTGAAATTCAGTGTGTGCAATGTATGTTAGAGCCTTGCCAATCTTGAGACGGACAATGAAACCATTACAGTGCCTCCAGTACTAGAGCTATCCAGGTATTGCATGGCCCTGAGTTCAAATGGCCTGACCACGACAAATTATGTAAGGTTATTTAATTTGCATAATTCTCTGATGCTGAGCTCATGATGCACCGGCAATACCAAGATTGGTAAATCAGGCAACAGAACAGTGACTGGCTGTTAAAAGCAAGCTGTGTACTTCTGTTTTTTACCAAGAAACAGTGAGACATAGACATAGAATAGAACAGTACAGCACAGAACAGGCCCTTCGGCCCTCAATGTTGTGCCGAGCCATGATCAC
Source organism: Scyliorhinus canicula (assembly GCF_902713615.1). Classification (NCBI taxonomy): domain Eukaryota; kingdom Metazoa; phylum Chordata; class Chondrichthyes; order Carcharhiniformes; family Scyliorhinidae; genus Scyliorhinus; species Scyliorhinus canicula. Next base: position 167,209,344 of record NC_052150.1, on the reverse strand, counting down.
CCTACTCAAACCCACGTATCCACCCTATACCCGTAACCCGACAACCGCCCCCTTAACCTTACTTTTATTAGGACACTACGGGCAATTTAGCATGGCCAATCCACCTAACCTGCACATCTTTGGACTGTGGGAGGAAACCGGAGCACCCGGAGGAAACCCACGCACACAGGGGGAGGACGTGCAGACTCCACACAGACAGTGACCCAGCAGGGAATCGAACCTGGGACCCTGGAGCTGTGAAGCATTTATGCTAACCACCATGCTACCCTGCTGCCCTGCTACCGGTTGCTCACCTCCTCTGTGGCCTCTGTTCATGTCACCAGGGTCAGGCAAGAGGATCTTCTGTTCTCAACTGTGGGAAAGAGTACCTCCCACTTTTCCCTGGAGGAGAATCTGCAATGAGAGGAACCAAGTATTTTTTAATTTCCTGGCCTAACTTTTGTGACCCCTTTGGTAAATGACCCTTTGGTAACTATGAAGCTGTGCCACTTACCCTGGCAGAATGGACTAGGCCATTGATCCTTTCCCTGCACTTGGACCTAGGATCTTTGGAGGAGCCCATGGTTGCTCACCTCCTCTGTGGCCTCTGTTCATGTCACCAGGGTCAGGCAAGAGGATCTTCTGTTCTCAACTGTGGGAAAGAGTACCTCCCACTTTTCCCTGGAGGAGAATCTGCAATGAGGCATCGCTAAACTGTGGGACTAGTCTCTGTGTAGGCTCAGGCATCCCCACTGTGTAGATGAAGGGGCTTCAACACGATGGGGGAGAGGGTTGCAAGACATAAAATAATAATAAGTGGAGAGCTGGGGGCAGGAAGAATTTAGAGGGTGGGGCTTGTGGTGAACGTATTGCAATTCACCACTGTATTGTATTGTATTATGTTGATGCCCTTGTGGGCTCAGCCTGTGACTCCACCCCCTCAGGGGAGGTATATAGACCTGCAGCCTGTAGGCGGCATTCCGTACAGAGCAGTCGCAGGCAGCACAGATCTAGCTTATTAAAACCACTGTTCACGTCTACTAATCGTCTTGTGTGGATTGCTGGTCGCATCAGGGCTGTTCCCCAATGAGTACCCGTAGTGCATCATGTGTCTCGTGTCCCTACTGCTAGCACATCAAATTTGAACTTGAATTGCGTGTGTTCTGACTCCAGATGTGCAAGTATAAGTCCGCCTCCCCCCAACTTCCAGTTCTGTTATCGGGCCATATGTCTCCCTTATTTAATTTCATGCAAGAAAACAATTATTTTCTTTTTTGGATGGAAACCTAGGAAAAGTATGCTTACAGGATTAACTAAATAATTAATAGAAGTTTAAAAAACATGAGAATATGTTGTTGTAAATGACATTTTTTAAATTTGTTACCCTCCAGGAAGTAGCCTGATGCCCTTTTTTGGCTCTTTAATATAGCTGAACATGCTGAATGGTGGTGATTGTTTTATAAAGCAGGCTGAACATTCTTGCATTTTGACAGCATCAATGCATGAGTTTTGAAAAGATGACAATGTGCGAACCTTAGGTTGCATAACATTAGAGTGTTAAGTATCTGACTGAGAGACCCAGATTTAAATCCCAGCCATATCTGGCGTTTACAATTGATATTTCCCTAAATGTTATGCTTTGTCAGTTTCAGCTGGGTGGTCTGGGAGAAAAAGTGGAGGAAGAGAACAAAATGTGGTCAAAGTACACCTCCTGCACTACTCAAACTGGAGCTCCAGATTGGTCAATAGATTGGTAGCATAGAAAGTAAAATATTATGAGGGCCACCCTTGATCAAATAATCCAACAGTTCAGAAGGAGGTCATTCGGCCCATCTAGTTTGCACTAACCCTCCGATAGAGCACTCCGCCTAGGCCCATGCCCCACCCTATCCCCATCTAACTTTTTGGACATTGAGGGGCAATGTATCGTGGCCAATCCACCTAACCTGCACATCTTTGGATTGTGGGAGGAAACCGGAGCACCCGGAGGAAACACACGCAGACACCGGGAGGAACTCCACACAGACAGTCATCCAAGATCGGAATTGAATCCGAGTCTTAGGCGCTGCGAGGCAGCAGTGCTAACCATTGTGCCACCATGCTTCCCCAAGGAATTGAACCCACGCTGTTGGCCTCTACTCTGCATCATGAACCAGCTGTCCAGCCCTCCAAATGGTGGCTAGGAAGGCACTGACCAGAGAGAGATCTGGTAGGGATCGACAGGGAAGTGAATATACCGTTTTGTAAATAAATCAAAATTCTTTATTTTACATGGTGTGGACTCCCCGTGTCCTTATTAAAGTAATAATACAAAAAAATCCGTGTCATCTGAAGCAGCTTCTTTGGGGGTTAGTGGCATGGTTTAAAGACTTCCCAAAAGGGCTGTAAACACTTGATAGCTATGTTTCTTTCATATGGATATAAACCTTTCAGTGAAAATTATAATTCCTATTGCCCACTGAAAAAGTAAAAACTTTAATTTTCTCCATCAACGTTTAGGTGGGAATATCATGGTCTGAATTCTCCGAACATCGGGATTGTCTTTTCCCACTGGCAGCACAGCCCCGACTGCCTGTTTCCCGCTGGCATGGCGAGGCTTCAATGGGAAATCCCATTGACAAGCTGCTGGAAGAGAGGATCCTGCCGTCGGTGTGCAGTATGCCACTGGTAAACATGAGGCTGGGGGAACTGGAGAATCCCGCCCATTTTTGAAGGGGAAAGAAATCATAACATAATTTTAAGAAGTTTTCCATAATGCTAAATTAGACTATTGTAAAGGCCTTTGAGGAAAAAATGGAAGAAATGTTTTCTCACTTAATGGCAGCAAAAGATCATGGCATGATAGTTAACCCACATCCAAATGGATAAAATGGCAACAATATTTCTTTATTGGCTGCAGTGCATTTTGAAGCATCTGGTGGTCATGAATAGTACAATATCAATTCAAATTGTTATTTTTCATTCTGAGTGAGATTTAAAATGAAGACAATCATGCATGAGCTTGCACACATCGATAACCAATTTGCTCATTCGAAAAAATGGATGGTGTATCATTATCTCGAGTTAAAAAAGGCAATTCTTATACTTAGTAGACTGAACTAATAGGGCAGGAGTTTTCATGCTCCTTTTTGAATGGTCAGGTCTGTAGGACACAAGTTACCACACCCTATCAGCACACAGTTTAAGGAAATTGTGCGAAATTGATGAGGAGAGAGTCCGCCTGCTCAGTTTCTAGCCAAGACTGCGCTATCTTTCAAGGAGAATGTTGTGTTCAATTGCTCTGTGTACTTTTTTTATTCATTCATGGGATGTGAGCATCATTGTTGCCCATCCCCAGTTGCCCTTGAGAAGGTGGCAGTGCCTTCCTGAACCGTTGCAGTCTATATGGTGTAGGTACATCCATGATGCTGTTAGGGAGGGACTTCCAGAATTTTGACCCAGCGACAGTGAAGGAGCAGTGATAGATTTCCAAGCCGGGATGGATAGTGGCTTGGAGGGGAACTTGCAGGTGGTGGGGTTCCCATGTGTCTGCTGCCCTTGTCCTTCTAGATGGTAGTAGTTGTAGGTTTGGAAGATTGTGTTTGCCTGTTGACTGCTCACTGTGCTGGGTGCAGTGAGTCAAGTCTGCGTATGTGGTTGCAGAAAAATTGAAACCAAACAATAAGCATTTGAAACTAGATATTTAAAAAAATTATTGAAATAAAACTCTTGCTCACCCATTTTCCCATGCTGCCCTCCTTGGGTTTCATGGCAGGCGGGACCAGAGAATCAAGAGGCAGGCAAAAAGCCAAAAACCCACCGGCGGGAAAGTAGTTTGTGATTCTGCTGATGGTGGGTTGGTTATCCTGCTGCCTAATGGCGTGAATGCCATTAGCATTCATTACCACCTCATCAATGCTCATTAAAACAGCTGCTCGCCGGAATCTCATGCCACCTTCCAATCTTACACCATGTCAGCCTGAAAACCATTTGAAAATGTGTGATGTGCACACATCAGACCTCAATTCGCTCATGACCTCAAAGTAAACGCAACACGCATAGCGTACCTGCCACAGCACTGTACTGCTTTTGTTACAATCAACGCCATGCTGCTCGGGCTGTAGGGTTGGTGCCCTCCCGCTCTTTGACAATGTTGTCCACCAGGATACCACTGTGCTGGAGTACTCATGCAGGTCTCTGTATTATGGCCGGGGTTGGGGAGTGTAGGCGTCTTCTGCCCCTAGTGGCTGACACCATTGTCCACAAGGACACCACTGTGCAGTGATGCTCAGGCAGAACTCCATTTTCACAAACAAGTATTTCGACTGGAGGTGGGGTGTTAGGAGGTGGGGGAGGGGGGGTGAGGATGATGAACACAAGGGGCCAATGGGGAAGGGAACCAATGCAAAGGCTGTGGGTGGGGGGGGGGGGCAAGCTCAAGGGGGACAATGGGAAGGAAGACAGGGCTGTAAAGGGGGAAGGGGGCCACGATGGAAGGTCAAGGGACAAGGAGGTGGAAGAGGATGAGGAACAGTGGAAGGCAGAGAGTACACCAAGGTGTGGGATTCTGGAGCCTGACAAGGATACCTGAAATGCTGACAAACAAAGGGCTCAAAGGGGTTAACACATGTTTGAACAGACGGGGATGAATTCAGACCCTGGAATAGGATTAGAAGGGTGGAGTTGTTAGTGTAGCACAAGAGGGATGGGTTTTGCGGAGACTTAGAGACAAGGGTTGTTTGTTTGGGTGGGACACTATAGTCCTCAGTCTTCAGGTAATGAGGATCTCTGTGCAAGTCAAAGTCCTTGGTCTGGGGCTTGCAGTCAAGAGCCGCAGAGTAAAGACACTCCTGTGGCCATGAGGAAAGGTGGTCCAGGCGTAATGTGGAAAGGAGTCAGGGAGTAGAGGTAGTTCAGGGGCTATGTAACCCTCATAGTCAGAAGTCAGATCTTGTAGAGAATCCAGGGGTGAAGAGGTCATCCTTCAGGAGGACATCAAAATGTCTTCAATTTTCTAACCCTACTGCATTGCATAGGTGCAGCATCGTCAACCACAGCAGAGGTGGAGGAGCCTGCTGACTGCTTCGTCCTGATGCCTGTGGGGTGATGTCCTGATTGGCGGAGGTCCTCTGGTGCCCCAAGACTTGGAGGGCCTCAGTCTGATAAGTATCCCCTGTTCAGGGGCACATGCTCTCTCGGTGTCGTGAGTCGCTGAAGTGGGTGGGATCACAGAGAGAGGGAACTTGAGTGCCCTGAGAGGAGGCCTTTGGGATGTCCGCCTATTGCCCATCCACCCAAGGGCCCCAGCATGTCTCCTTGAGGAGATGGAATACTTTGAGGAAAGTTAAGGTACCTCGTCCCGCTGTTGCCTACATCTGGATAGTGCCCATCAGGGTGTGTGGTAATGGAGTGCAGAGCCAAGTGTAAATCCAACAAGACATACTGGACCAAGGTCTCCATGGTAGTAGTCAACCTGCCCAGGTGACCTTGAATTGCTTGCGAGATGGAAACACAACATCAGAAAAAATGCAGTCAGACTCCCCCACTCTGCTGGTACCTATAAGATAGAGTTTCAGTTGATGAGCATGGGTTATGAACATGGGTTACATAAAACTGCACATTACTCACTGTGATTGTCAGCATGTGCTGAAATGATGGAGCTGTGATCTGTGCTAGGTTTGTGGGACAATCTCCTTCCCCACAGGAATGATCCCTGTCCTCTCCAGCCAGATTGAATGCAGCCTCCTCGAAGGCAATGAGGGCTTTGACGTTGGCTGTCTCCACCCCCACCCCGGTCAGTGTTCTTCTGTTGTGTGCTAGTTTTCCCTGGATGAAGATGAAAGGCGTGTGATGGGAAGAAAGGTCAGAGGTTGGGTGAGATGCATGTCCCCTGTGTGTGGTGCACCCTCCCCAGAAAAGTCAGAGGTTGGGTGAGATGCATGTCCCCTGTGTGTGGTGTGCCCTCCCCAGAAGGGTCAGAGGTTGGGTGAGATGCATATCCCCTGTGTGTGGTGTGCCCTCCCCAGAAGGGTCAGAGGTTGGGTGAGATGCATGTCCCCTGTGTGTGGTGTGCCCTCCCCAGAAGGGTCAGAGGTTGGGTGAGATGCATGTCCCCTGTGTGTGGTGCGCCATCCCCAGAAAGGTCAGAGGTTGGGTGAGATGCATGTCCCCTGTGTGTGGTGTGCCCTCCCCAGAAGGGTCAGAGGTTGGGTGAGATGCATGTCCCCTGTGTGTGGTGTGCCCTCCCCAGAAAGGTCAGAGGTTGGGTGAGATGCATGTCCCCTGTGTGTGGTGCGCCCTCCCCAGAAGGGTCAGAGGTTGGGTGAGATGCCTGTCCCCTGTGTGTGGTGCGCCCTCCCCAGAAGGGTCAGAGGTTGGGTGAGATGCATGTCCCCTGTGTGTGGTGCGCCCTCCCCAGAAAGGTCAGAGGTTGGGTGAGATGCATGTCCCCTGTGTGTGGTGTGCCCTCCCCAGAAAGGTCAGAGGTTGGGTGAGATGCATGTCCCCTGTGTGTGATGTGCCCTCCCCAGAAGGGTAAGAGGTTAAAGGTGAGATGCATGTCCCCTGTGTGTGGCGTGCCCTCCCCAGAAGGGTAAGAGGTTGGGTGAGATGCATGTCCCCTGTGTGTGGTGCGCCCTCCCCAGAAGGGTCAGAGGTTGGGTGAGATGCATGTACCCTGTGTATGGTGTGCCCTCCCCAGAAGGGTCAGAGGTTGGGTGAGATGCATGTCCCCTGTGTGGTGCGCCCTCCCCAGAAAGGTCAGAGGTTGAGTGAGATGCATGTCCCCTGTGTGTGGTGTGCCCTCCCCAGAAAGGTCAGAGGTTGGGTGAGATGCATGTCCCCTGTGTGTGGTTCGCCCTCCCCAGAAGGGTCAGAGGCTGGAGTGTGAGCAAAACGATGGATGGGATGGTGGTGATGTGAAAGTGTCTGCGACGCAATCGGTGGTGATAGTTGTCCCTGCTAATTGTTGTGAGATTCCTGTAGGCAATAGCTATTTGAATACATGATGCCATGATAAGAATTTGACGTTGGAGGGAATCGAAGGATGACTTATCCTGGTGGAATGGATCATCTAACGCCCGGGCTACTCCATGGGATGGAAGAGAGGCCGGACCGAGCTCTGGAAACACTGCCATCACCTGGCACTGCCAGTCCTCGAGGCCCACACTCGTCTGAACCATGGCCTTGGTTCCTTCAGCCATGGCACGCTAAAATTGGGTCATGTCCCTCAGCGAGTGAGCCATATCCCTCATAGCCTCAGTCATATCATTCACTGCCTCGGTCATGCCCCTCTATGCCTGTGACATGTCTCTCTGTGCTTATGACATGTCCCTCTGTGCCTGTGACATGTCCGTCTGTGCCTGTAAGATGTCCCTCTGTGCCTGTGACATGTTCCTCTGTGTCTGTAACATGTCTGTCTGTACCTGTGACATGTCCCTCTGTGTCTGTAACATGTCTGTCTGTACCTGTGACATGTCCTTCTGTGCCTGTGACATGTCCCTCTGTGTTTGGCCAAGATCAGTTAGCACTCAGCCAATGCTCTTGACGCACTCAGCCATGACCTTTTGTTAATAGGCCAAGCTCTGTACTGCCGCAGCAATATATATCGGCGCCGGGACTGTCCACCTGTGACTGGGCTCTTCTGTCCTGCGCTTCAGTCATTCAGTCATGGGCGGCACGCTTTGGGCGTCCTGGCACATGGCTCTGACGTCTTGCCCCAGGCCTTCCAATGTGGATGCCACTCTTTCAGGTTTGGCCTGGGTGCCACACCTTGTCGGCACCATCTCCTGCACCTGAAGGTGTTTGGACTCCTCCAGCTGTACATACAGATGCTGGAAAGTTGCTGACGCCCCCTCCTGTAGATTCAGGATAGGACGGATGCCCCTTCCCGTCTTCTGGTGCGATTATGGCCCACTTTAACCTTGGGGACACAGAAAGGACATTGTGAAACACTGGGACACGGGTTTTATGGGGGGGGTTTGTAGATGGTGGCATGTGTCTGGAAGGCTCCAGGCCAAAGAGGACAATACATATGTTGGGGTTTCATGGAGGGTGAGTTGTAAGGGAGTTGCGGGCAGCTGTGGTGTTGTTGGTCGCTAGGAGATTGGGGCTAATGTGAAGAGTGAGGGACAGGAGTGATGCCAGGGGCACAGATGTGGTGACTCACCTGAGCTGCTCAAAGAAAGTAATTCATCTTCTTCCTGCATTGCGTGCCTGTTCTTCTAGTGAGGCTGCCAGCACTGATAGTCTTTGTCACATCATCCCAGGCACTGTTGAGTTGGGTGGGCCTGAGTCTCCCCCCTACCCTGGGGAAGAGAATGTCTCCTTCTCCTCAATTGTATCCAGAATTCTGTCAATCTCTAACTCCTGGAACCTGGGAGCAGGTCTTCGTGCAGCCAACATCTTGGCTGGAATGACAGTCCATCGTGAGTTGAGCACTAATAAGCAGCTCCAGCTTGACAGGTTATTCACGTGAATCACGACCCCAGTGAATCAGATGCCAGCAGGGCCGAGAATCGCTCGGGTTGCACGCGGTTAGTGGCTGGTCCATTTGCATAATCTGAATTTCTCTTGGCCGACGCTCCCAGTGGGAGCGCAAAGTTCCCACAATTCAACTCCGACGGCAACCTAGTCTCCAGAACAGAGAATCCAGCCCTTGATCGCAGAAATGTAAAACTCCGCCCATAGGAACTGGTGTGAGTCACCTCTGCACATCTCTGAGGCACAATGCACAATAAACATTGTTCATGGATTGGGATTCTGGCCTGAACAGGCACTCTTGTGATGTGTTTTATGGTATGGTAATAGATAAATGCATGGGTGAAGGGAATGGAGCCATTTTTATCCCATTGTTTTCAACCTGTATAAATTTAGCATGCAAAGATTAGCATAAACTTGCCGAATCTCAACAGCTTGACTTCCTCTAGCACAGCTGAAGCTGAAATAATTACATAAGATTCAACTTGCACAACACTGTCACATTGTGTACTGGGAAATTTAGATTTGCATCTCCTGGAGCAAGTCTGCCCCTTCAGAGAGATTAAGAGGGATATAATATCATGCTGGGTTAGTTAGATACGCTGTACACAGATGGGTGGTTTGGTTCTGTCGGATGCTTAGAGTACCACTGCATAACCTGAGAGCGACAGTGGGTTACTACTTGTCCATCAGTCACCCTGACTAAGCTGATATAGAAAAAACATTAAAGATGATAAGTTATTTCCAATAAAATCTAACATGAAATTGTTAAGAATATAATATGCTGGAACATGTGAAATGTTGGGAGGAGATCCAATTAATCCAATCCAGTGAGAGCACTTTTCCTCTGACCGTGTGGGGTGTGTTGTATTGTGGGCTCTACCATTATTTAATTTGTTGAGGAAAGTGAATAACCCCAGGTACATCTTTGAAGAAGATACAACTCCCCGGCCCCCTCAAGTAATCTAATACCTCTCCAGGTTATCAATCTAACGTTAGAACCTAGGTTATTCAACCCTGTCCAGTTGCTTTCTACATTTTCACAGTCCCAACAGCACAGGGGTTATTGCAATCCACAAAGTAGTTCATCATATCTGTCCAAAGTTCTCCTTATCACCTTCAATCCTGTTCTTAAGCAGCGATTTAACCAGCTCCTGTACAAAATAAATTAATAAACATGATATTAATTGCTTTTGGTAACATTTCATGCCATTTACCACCAGTATATGTGGTAAAATACTAACCATTCTCATGTAAATTTTGACTTTGTACTCACGTATTGAAACTTCTCGAACACAGTTTCATAACCTGTTTAAATCCATAATGCCCATCCTTTCATCTTCATAAAGCCTGGAACCTAACCCTTTTCCCGCAACATGTTTTTGTGAGTCAGCCTTCATCATTTTGATCCTAATCTCCAAATGATCTTTGTCACTTTGGTATAAATGATATCCAGGCTATCCATATCCTTTGGTTGGAAACTTAACAAAACTGCATGTAATATTCCATATCCAGCCTTACCAAAGAGTCATACAAGATCGAAATAATCTGTGTTGATTCACTTTTTCAGTATTCTGTTGACAGACATTTCACATGGCTAATGATGTTCATTGGTAGTAGTTACAGACGAATCCGGTTTCCTTCTTAAATAAAAAATGGAAAATGCTGGAAAAACTCAGGATCTCTGTTAGCATCTGTGGAGAAAGAAGCAGAGTTAATGTTGTCAGACGATTACAAGTCTTGTTTGGAACTTTTTCCTTCTCCCCTTTTTGTCATGCAAGAGTAGTGTTCACCCTATTAAAGGGAATGAAACTGTTTAAGAAAAGCATTCATAGTATATTGTCTGTGAGGTTTGCTTGAGGAAAGTGCTAAGCCCGGTACCTTGTGAAGAAGAACTGTAGCCAGATTTGGATATTTACTTAAAGCTAGTTCATTTATGTACATTATGTCCAAGGTGGATACGGAATAGGTGCATCCCCTCTGAGAGTTTCCTGTCTGCTATACAGTCTCCAGTACATGACTACTTATGTCACAGATGCACCATAGTCTATATCACTCAGAAGCATGTCTATTCTATTAACGCTTTACACAGACCGTCGCCCCCAAGTATACCATTTACTTTTTAACAACAGTGTTAACTATGCCTGACTATTTACGTCATACTTATTTTTGAACTTTTTACATTACATTGGTACCAACCCCCGCTCCCCACAGCAACTATCCCACCACCACCGCCCCCAGCATCGACCAGTTAGGGCGTGATTCTTCCACCACATTGCGGCCCGTTCCGATCTGGGCATGCTGGGAACATCGTGGGAGAAGCCCAAATCGGGCGTCACGCTGGGTGCACGGCGCGATCTGGATCACGCTATCTCGCTGGACTTGATCCAGGTAATGGTATTTAGTTGAGGCCACATTCTCCCGCTGCCTGGGAGTCATCGGCCACACTGGCGAGGCCTCCGCCGGGCGCCAATTTGGGATCTTGCTGGCGAGATTCTTGTTTCTTGAGTCTCATAAGAATTCGTGCCCACCTTGCCGCTTGCTCCTGTGGTGGAAATAGGTGCAAAATCACGGTATTGATGGTTCGCTCCCTCCCTCCCAAGACTGATTTTTTGTAGCTGGACAGCATGTTCAGCTATGCCAAATGTCCAGCCAGGATGGATGTCCCTTGGCCCGTCTTGAGCTTGAAGCAGGTTGAAAATGCTTCCTTATGTCAAGTGACTAATCAGAAATTTTAGGAATTATCTCATACTTTTCCAAGGGAGCGTTGGATGGAATTTGTCTGTTTGTGGTGTATATCCTGGGAGAGCTGTGAGAAGCAGTAATTCTGTTGTTTTCGACACGTATTTGAGCTTTTAAATGAACAGAAAGTGATGGAAATGCCCTGTTCTGCCACATGTGAAGCATTCTGAGCCACCTACTGGGCAGCTCTGCTGTCTGTGTTGTATTTTCACTCACTCCAGTGTAAACACATACAAACATAAATGAACATCTGAATTAGGAGCAGAAGAAGGCCATTTGGCCCCTCAAGCCTGCTCCGCCATTCAATAAGATCCTGGCTGACCTGATTATGCCCTCAACACTAGATTCCGTCGAGCCCGATAGCCATGGGGCGGCACGGTAGCACAGTGGGTAGAACTGCTGTCTCACAGCACCAGGGACCCGTATGATGTTTGCACATTCTCCCGCTGTTTGCGTGGGTTTCCTACGGGTGTTTGGGTTTCCTCCCACAGACCAAAGAAGTGCAGGTTAGGTGGATTGGCCATGATCAATTTCCCCTTACTTTCCGAAGATGTGCAGGTTAGCTGGGGTTATTGGCTTACGGGGATAGGGTGAGGGGGTGGAACTAGGTAGGGTGATCTTTGTGGTAGTATGACTAGGGGTATTACGGTACCTGGAAGTGAGCTGATATTGGTGCAGAGGACCCGCTGCCCATTGGCCCGGGTAAGTCATGTGCCTCTCAGCCGATTGGCTGAGAGGTAGGTAGCTCCGCCTACGAGGCGGGATATAAGAACCCGTGCTTCCCGGCAGTCGGCCTTTCTTCTGTACGTCGTCTGCCGGGTACACTTCTTGTGCATTAAAGCCTATCGTTCGGACTTTATCTACGTTTCGTGTCCATTGATTGTGCATCAATTTAATGCACAAGATTTTAAAGGATGGAGCTTGTATCAAGCCGGAGTTCCTTCGACTCAGCCCGCATGCAGCAAATGCAACAGCAGCATTTAAACACTGGCTGGCTTGCTTCAATAGCTACTTGAGCGCAGCCGAAAACGTCCCGACAAGGGAACAGAAATTGCACATCCTCCACTCGTGCGTCGGCACCGCTGTGTACACGCTCAGAGAGGACACGACAGATTACGAAGCGGCCATGGACTTGCTTAAAGGATATTTCATCCGGCCGATGAACCAGGTCTACGCTCGGCACTTACCGGCCACGAGGCAGCAATTCCCTGGTGAGTCCTTAGACGAATTTTACCGGGCCCTCCTTGTTCTGGGGAGGAACTGCGGCTGCCCACAAGTTTCTGCGGCCGAGCACACCGAACTTTAAATCAGAGACGCTTTCGTTGCGGGTATGCAATCTTCGCAGATCCGCCAAAGAATTTTAGAGAAAGAGACTTTAAGGCTCACCGAGGCACGGGCCCTCGCCTCCTCCCTAGACGTTGCCAATCGTAACGCCTGCGCGTACACTCCCGACCGCGCGGCGGCCCCCTGGGCAGCATGGAACGCGACCCCCCTCACCTCCGCAGACTCGGACCCCACCAGGCCTCTGCCGCAGGGGGCCCCGATAAACCCACGGGGCCCTGCTGTTACTTTTGTGGCCAGCCAAAGCACCCCCGCCAGCGCTGCCCGGCCCGCACCGCAACCTGTAAAGGCTGCAGCAAGAAGGGCCACTTTGCAGCCGTTTGTCAGTCTAAAGCGGTCGCTGCGGTTCCGAGCAGCGACCATGGGTCGGTCCCCTCCGCTCTCCTCAGGGTCCCCGTGCGGCCCGCAGACCTCGCTGCCCCCACCCCCCACCACCACGAGTGATCCCCGGACGCCGCCATTTTGGCTCCCGACTCCAAATGTGATCCCGGGGGCCGCCGTTTTGTTCACCCCCCATCACGTGCGGCAGACGGGCGCCGCCATCTTGGATCGGCACTGAGGACCCTGCAGGCGACTGCTCTCTGCCAGATGACGACTCGGAGTTCCTGCCACGACTCGCCTCAGTCACATTGGACCAGTCGCGGCCCCGCCGCTGTCCACGGCAACCACGAAGATCCTCCTCAATGGCCACAAGACAAGCTACCCGCTGGACTCCGGGAGCACAGAGAGTTTCATCCACCCCACCACGGTATGACGCTGCGCACTTCCCGTTTACCCGGTAAAACAGTCTTCCTCAGGGACCCCGCTCCCGACCTGGCTGGCTACCCCCGGGCCCATCCTGCTCCGGAAGCACGTGCGGGTGCACAAGTCAGACCCGTTGGTCGAAAGTGTCCAGCTACTCCATGCAAACCCGCAATACGCGTATGTGGAGTATCCCGACGGCCAACAGAACACGGTCTCCCTTCGGGACCTGGCACCCGCCGGATCTCGGCCACACCCCCCAGTGCCAGCACCCTCCCAACCCCAAATGCCCCCAGCAAGGCCCCCCCCCCCGGCCCCACCGACACCCCCACGGCCCAACGGACAGGACGCCCCTCCCCCGGCCTGGCCCCCGCTAGCTCCGACCAGGCGTATGGACACAGGAACAGGATCATCGCTCCCGGAGTCACGGACGACCACCGCTCCAACGTCGCCAGCACAGCTGTGCAGGTCAAGCAGGACATCAAAGACGCCCGATCGACTGATTGAATCGATGTGACCTACTGGTGGACTCTTGCCTGCGGATGGACTCTTGTCTTCTTTGTCTGTTCTCCATTCCCCCCTCCCCCAATTTTTATACACTGTACATAGTTGCATTTTGCACATAATTGCGGGTCACTGGGCAGCCATCAATGCAATGGTACAACCTAAACATCTCTAGTCATACTACCAGTCTCTCACGTACTCACGGGACACGCCCCCCCCATGTCCGCGTTTCCTGTACCATTTCCCCCCCCCCCCCCACCACGGTGAATGTGGTAGTATGACTAGTGGTATTACGGTACCTGGAAGTGAGCTGCTATTGGCGCAGAGGACTCGCTGCCCAATGGCCCGGGTAAGTCATGTGCCTCTCAGCCGATTGGCTGAGAGGTAGGTAGCTCCGCCTAGGAGGCGGGATATAAGAACCCGTGCCTCCCGGCAGTCGGCCTTTCTTCTGTACGTCTGCATCGTTCGGACTTCACCTACGTTTCGTGTCCATTGATTGTGCATCAATCTTTAAGAGGGTCAGTGATGGGTTAAATGGCCTCCTTCTGCACTGTAAGAATACTATGGTTTTATGGCTCTAACCTTTGACTCCCTTGCGAGTCAATAATCTACCTCTGGCTGAATGACCCTGTCTCGACCGTCCTCTAGGAAAGAGATTTAAAGATTCACAACCCACTAAGGAAAAAAAAAGTTATTGGCCAGGATTCTCTGTTTGGAAGGCTGCCGGAGCTGAACTACATCAGTTTTATGATCCCCTTGCCATCACAAAGCGGGATGCAATCCAGTGTTCCACTCCACCAAATTTATGTATGCCGTTGAATACAAAAGCTTCCCAGGGAATCCCATTATTGGGCCGCCATCTTAAGCGGGCATCCCGATTGCAATGTCCTACGACCGGCCACCCAACCCCCCGCATGGCAATTCGGGCCCAACCACCCCACCCCACCCCCCCTTCCCCCACTATCTCCACCGCACAGCAGACACCCACCCACGGTTACCTGGGTACCCCCCTATCCCCAAGTACAGAGGTGACCTGACACCCCACACAGGGGCCCCTGTAATAGGGGGAGCTCTCAGGGATCCCTGTAATAGGGGGAACCCCCTGTAATAGGGGGACCCCCACAGAGACCCTCTGCCTAAAGGAACACCGCTCCACAGAATTCCCCCCCACACACAGTGCCCCCCCCCCCCACTTCCTCCCCAGAAAAGGGTCCCCTATCTGGAAGCTAGACAGCATTTCAGACAGGGGCAATGAGCAGTGTTATATCTGTAATACCTACCCTGCAACTCCATGTGCCCATTCCTCAAAGAAGAGCAGCTGTGCCTGCGTCTGGTTCCTACAGATCCACTATCTGCAAGCCATTCATTGCTTTCCAGTAGTGGTCTGTGATTGACAACTTGTAAAAACCATCTGCAGCTTTGATCCACTCATGTCCTTGCACCCTTTAGTGGCTAAGTGGTGAAAGACCGACGTTTGTAAACATTGAGCATGTCAAAGAGAGGTGAAATCACAGACTTGACAGATTGGAATGCACTTAGTGCTTGGAATGCACTTACATCTCTTTGATGCCACATCTTCCAGCAGTGAGCACTGTGCGAGTATTTGAGGCTTAGAAACAGATGGGATCGGGACAGTGACTGCTTGTACCATGGCAACATCGCTACCCTTCTTTGGATAGTCTGTTGCTGAGGTGCACTTGCAAGAAATCAATCCAGCCAGGAATCATTATTGTAGTGACTGTTGATGCTTGTTGTATGACACCAACTCTTGCTTAGATTGGTGCCGCTACCATGTTTGCGGAACATGCTAGGCCAGGCACCCTTTGACAAGGGACTGTAGCCAGACTCGGACATTTCCTTAAAGCTAATTTATTTACAGTCTGTACAACATGTACAAGGTGGGTTACGGAATAAGTGCATTTCCTCTGAGAATTGTTTGTCTGCTGTACAGTCTCTAGCACATGACTACTGGTGCCACAGGTGCATCATCACCTACATCACCTACATCATAGGGCAGCACGGTAGCATGGTGGTTAGCATAAATGTTTCACAGCTCCAGGGTCCCAGGTTCGATTCCAGGCTGGGTCACTGTCTGTGCGGAGTCTGCACGTTCTCCCCGTGTGTGCGTGGGTTTCCTCCGGGTGCTCCGGTTTCCTCCCACAGTCTAAAGATGTGCGGGTTAGGTGGATTGGCCATGCTAAATTGCCCGTAGTGTCCTAAAAAGTAAGGTTAAGGGGGGGGGGGGGGTTGTTGGGTTTCGGGTATAGGGTGGACACGTGGGTTTGAGTAGGGTGATCATTGCTCGGCACAACATCGAGGGCCGAAGGGCCTGTTCTGTGCTGTACTGTTCTATGTTCTATCACTCATTACAATTTCTATTCTATTAACACTTCACAATGTTAACGTAACTCAGTGGCATTAGAATCCTTACAATGCAGAAAGCCATTCGGCTCATTGAACCTGCACTGATCCTCTGAAAGAGCACCCTATCTTGCTTCACTACCCCCCCCCCCCAACCCCCACCCCCGTAACTCCACCTAACCTGCATATCCCTGGACACTAAGGAGAACCGGTGCACCCGGAGGAAACCCACGCAGAAACCGGGAGAATGTGCAAACTCCAATCAGTCACCTAAGGCTGGAATTGAACCCGGATCCTGACGCTGTGAGGCAGCAGTGCTGATCACTGTGCCAACGCGCAGCCCCTAATTGGATATGGTGAAAAAAATAATTGGCTCAAAGTTGAATCTATTCACTTTTTACACAAGTTTTGTTCAATACCAGAATGCTTGCAAACTATTTGTGAGCATTTAAGCAGATTTTAGTGCTTCATATTTGATGCAATCTATTGGTTTATACTTCAAAATCACATTTGTTGTTCCAAACAGAAAAATCTCTTCGTCCTGTTCTGTGTCGCTTGCTCATTTCCTGTTCTTTTATACAATTACTGAGACTTGAGTCAGACATTGAATCACTGGCTTTCTTATATATAACAGACAATGTTTCCAATCCATTAGACCGTTGAAATATGATTGCTTGGTTCTGTGCTTGTACAGTTTACAGATGCACAAACCTGGCTGTTCAATATTGATATTGAAATCTTTGCACTCCTGGGTTGCTAGGTCCCTGCAGAGGTACAAATGGCATTTCAAAAGTTGTCAAGAAGAACAGTCATCTGCAAGCTAAGTATAAAAAAAATGACATGATGAATCAAGACAGATGAGAGCATCATATTTAGTCACAAGCAGCAGTCTGAGTTTTGTATGTTTGGGGATATACTTCTATTGTATTTTTGGGCTGGATTTTCATGGAGTCAGGTTGACTCCATGGAGGGGACATAATGGTGGCTGTGACCCAGGGGACAAATTCCAGGATTCCTGACCCCATTCCCAGCACCGCCAATTTCCACCAGTGTTGAATTACTCCTATAATATAACACAGTATTCCATTAGCCTTCTTGATTACATGCTTTTCCTGCATATAAACCTTTTGCAGCTCAGGCACTGGAACAACTAGATCCCTCTGCACCTCAGCATTCTGCTGTCGTTCTCTGTTTACATAATATTCTGCTTTTTTATTCTTCCTGCCAAAGTGAACAGCTTCATATTTTCCCACAATTACTTCCATCTGCCAGATTTTTGACCATTCATATCTATCTGCACACTCCTTAAGTCTTCTTCACAATATACTTTCTTTTCTATATTTTTTGTTTGGAACACTCCGGCTATTGGGATTTTCCTTTCCTGCTGGCAGTGCAGCCCCACCACTGGTTTCCTGGCAGAGTGGGGGTGGCTTCAATGGGAAGTCCCATTGACAAGTGCCAGGAAGAGAGAATCCCACTGCCAGCAAATGGCACGCTGCCGAGAAACATGTAGCTGAGAGACTGGAAAATCCTGCCCTGTGTTGTTTTCAAATTTAGTTTCCATGCCTTTGCTCCCTGCACCTCAGTCATTGATGTAATTTTTAAAAATACCTGTAGAAACACTCACTATCTGTTTTTACATTTTTAGCTAGCTTCCTCTCATACTCTAATTACTTTCATCTGATTAACCTTTTAGTCATTCGCTGCAGTACTTTATATTTTGACCAAACATCTGACCAGCCGCTCATCTTTGCACAGTAATATGTTTTCCCCTTAAGTTTTATGCTCTCCTTAACTTTGTTAGTTAAGCATAAATGGATTATCCTGAATTTCCAATTTTTCATTTGAGTAGGAATATACTTATTTTGAATATTCTGAATTATCCCCATAAATGTCTACCTCTGCTGGGAGTAAATGTGCTGGAAGCAGTTGAAAGAATATTTCCTAATCTAATAGCTGGATTGGACAGGTTCTCTTATGAGGAAAGGTTGGACAGGCTAGGTTTGCATCCACTGGAGTTCAGGAAAGTAAGATGAGACTTGATTGAAACGTATAAGATCCTGAGGGTCCTTCATTAAAAAAAAAGTATTGCTCGTTTGGCTCTTTATATCAACAGTTAAAGAACAGGGCAAAGTCAACACAATTATCAAAAAAAAATTACAACACCATCTGTAGCTTCAATCATCCTTTGCAGAGTATACAGTCTCAACATGTAGAACTTCCATTACAAGGTGTGCTTGCTTGTTCAGATCGAAAGAAAGTTTAAAACATATACCAAAAAAAAGAGAATACAGAAAGAAAGATGGCTGAGTGGCAACTGGGTTGGACAGGGGCCCGACGTAAGCCCACTAGCTTGTGTGGGGCTAATGGTTGGCTGTGTTCCCCTGAGAGGGGTCTTTTTGAATATTTATGGGGAGCTCCTGTCTGAGAACCCCCAGTGGTCAGCTGTTACTGCTGTGCGGCCATGATCCCCCCATCTTGGTTGTCTCTTGAGACTGAGCCATGCTGGAGTGGGAGTGGGGGGGGGGGGGGTGGAGTCCGCTGGGTGCGCCCGCTGTTGTGGTTGCTTTTGCTTATTGCCCTTTGTCCCTTTCGGTTCACTCCTTCTATTTGTCCTGGTTCCCCCCCCCCCACTCTCTACCTGTCCTCCCCCCACCCATCCTTCCCCCCTCTTCTGCCTGCCTCCCTTTCCCCCCCTTCATACTCCCCCCTTCTCCCTTACCTCTCTTTGTTCCATGGCCTGTTTTGGTGCTCCCCTCACCCCTTAACTTATTGATTGCTGGTTACGAACAGGTCTTGGAACATTTTGGTGAACAGCCTCCATGTGCTGTGGAAGCCTCCCTCTGATGGCGTATATTATTTTCTCTAGTTTGAGAAACTCTGCCAGTCTGTCGCTCTGGGTGGCACTGCCAATTGGCAGCTGAGCAGGAACATCCACCTCGGATAAAGAAGACCCCGAGGTAATTCTGAACCGATTCGAGAACATTTGCCACATGGTAAAAAATCTAATCCTTAATAGACATGCGTTCAATTCATGAACCAGAAATCAGATGAATCCATGCTATCTTACACAGCTACCCTAAAAATACTGGCAAGGCAGTGAGCATTCAGAACTTTCACTGAAGACCTAATCAGGGACCGAGTAGTTTGTGGAATATCATAGAATGCCTACAGTGGAGAAGGAGGCCATTCAGTCCATCTGCACCAAATCTCGAAAAGAGCACCCCATCCAGGTCCCACTTCCCTGTCACATCCCCACTTAACCTTTTTGACACTTCAGGGGAAATTTAGCATGTCCAATCCACCTAAGCTGCACGCCTTTGGACGGTAGGTGGAAACCCGAGCACCCGGAGGAAACCCGCACACACACGGGAGGGATGTACACACTCCACACAGACAGTGACCCAAGGCCAAAATCAAACCTGGTCCCTGGCACTGTGAGGCAGTAATGATAAGCACTGTGCCACCATGCAAAAGAAAGAGTGTGCATTGCTGGCAAGGGGCTGTTTAGCACAGGGCTAAATCGCTGGCTTTGAAAGCAGACCAAGGCAGGCCAGCAGCACGGTTCAATTCCCGTACCAGCCTCGCCGGGATGTGGCGACTGGGAGCTTTTCACAGTAACTTCATTTGAAGTCTACTTGTGACAATAAGCGATTTTCATTTCATTTCATAAATATCTTTATGTTAAACAAACAATCTGAGAAATAAAGCAGCGATTTACTCAGAGAAACTAAAATAATCGCAGTACTCCAACTGCAGTAGCCAGCATCCGCCAAACAGAACAGCTTGTTTTGCACATGGTAAAAGAAGTAACAAATGTAAGAAATGGAACCACTTTGCAGCATGATAACACAGTGGTTAGCACTGTTGCTTCACAGTGGCAGGGTGCCAGGTTCGATTCCCAGCTTGGGTCACTGTCTGTGCAGAGCCTGCATGTTCTCCTCATGTTTGTATTGGTTTCCTCCGTGTGCTCCGGGTTCCTCCCACCAGTCCCAAAAGATTGTTAGTTGAATTGGACATTCTGAGTTCTCCCTCTGTGTACCCGAATAAGCGCTGGAATGTGGTTACTGGGGGATTTTCACAGTAACTTTATCGCAATGTTAATGTAAGCTTACTTGTGACAATAAAGATTATTAGAAAAAAAATGCTGCAGATCCAAACCACGGCAACTCTGCTATCAGCAACTTGGAATGGTCCTATGTCTTATGGTCTAATGGCAGTGGCACGATTCTCCAGGGATAGGAGCATCAGTAACGTGAATGAATTGGAGTTGAACCAGAGAAGCTTCAGAGCCTTCAACAACAATCTATTGCCACAGTGTTGACAACGTCACAGGAAAGTGTGAAATCTTCATCAATCTTAACATAATTAACAGTAACGCCAGACTTAAATTTAAGATTGATACTAGAGTGAAGGATAGTGTACTATCCAACTAAATGTTACAGGAAGTGGACCCACATACAGCACCAGATCCCAGCACCAGACATACTTCATAGCTTATGGTGGACAGACAAATCTACACCGAAGGTCTAGCAGCCCTCCACTGCACACAGGGATATTTCAAGTTGTATATAGCTGACCAGAACGTAAAGCCTTCACTAGGGCTTTGGGACAGCATTTTATTGGGGCTCGATCAACTTGGTCCAGAGGTGCATGCTCTACTACTCCAAGCCCCAGAAATCACAGCATATAGAGACCTCTTCAACTGTGGCATCATTGATAAACTACTAGTGATACACCACATGAGTCTAGATGATTCGGTGCCACCAACAGTCTGTGCTCTGAGAAGAATATCAATAGCCATGAAGCAGAAAGTCATTGATGAGCTCCGTTAGATGATGGCACTGGTCGTCCTAACTCCTATACAGAATGGGCTTCAGCAATGCTAGCCGCAGCAAAAAAAGATGGTACGGTCAGGAAATGCATTGATGCAGTGCACTTGAACAAAGTGTCAGTCAGACCACAATACCCAATAAATTGGATTAGATTTGTTTATTGTCACGTGTACCGAGGTACAGTGAAAAGTATTTTGCTGTGAGCAGCTCAACAGATCATTAAGTACATGGGAAGAAAAGGAAATAAAAGAAAATACATAATAGGGCAACACAAGGTACACAATGTAACTACATAAGCACTGGCATCGGATGAAGCATTTAGGGGTGTAGTGTTAATGAGGTCAGTCAATAAGAGGGTCATTTAGGAGTGTGGTGACAGCGGGGAAGAAGCTGTTTTTGAGTGTGTTCATGCGCGTTCTCAGACTTCTGTATCTCCTGCCCGATAGAAGAAGTTGGAAGAGTGAGTAAGCCGGGTGGGAGTGGTCGAGCAGTTGCCATACCTGGCTGTGATGCAGCCAGATAGGATGCTTTCTATGTAGTTTCCTGAGGAAGTACAGGCGCTGTTGTGCTTTCTTGGTGGTAGCGTCGATGTGGGTGGACCAGGACAGATTTTTGGAGATGTGCACCCCAAAGAATTTGAAACTGCTAACCATCTCCACCTCGGCCCCATTGATGCTGACAGGGGTGTCGAGGTGAAACAGTTGACTGCAAATTGAAACAGGTGATTGCAAATATGCCAAATGCCAAAGTTTCAGCATTCTCAATGCGAAATGTGGGTTCTGGTAGATCCCATTAGATAAAGAATCCTCAAAACATGTTCAAGACATGTTCATGCCTCCGGTAGGCAGATATTATTTTCTTTGCATGCCAAATGGGATCTCCACTGGTAGTGAAGTCTCCCAGTGGTGCATGGTGCAACTCTTTGCAGGATTATGGGGGCTAACGTTACAGACTTGAAATGTTAGCTCCCTTTTCTCTCCACAGATTCTGTGAGACCTGCTGAGACTGTCCAGTATTTTCTGGTTTTGTTTCAAATTTCAATATCTGCAGTAATTTATAATAATAATAATAATCTTTATTGTCACAAGTAGGAACAAAGAACAAACAAAGAACAAAGAAAAGTACAGCACAGGAACAGGCTCTTCGGCCCTCCAAGCCTGCGCAGACCATGCTGCCCATCTAAACTAAAATCTTCCACACTTCCAGTGCCTGCATCCCTCTATTCCCATCCTATTCATGTATTTGTCAAGATGCCCCTTAAACGTCACTATCGTCCCTGCTTCCACCATCTCCTCCGGCAGCGAGTTCCAGGCACCCACTACCCTCTGTGTAAAAAAACTTGCCTCATACATCTCCTTTAGACCTTGCTTCTCGCACCTTAAACCTATGCCCCCTAGTAATTGACCCCTCTACCCTGGGAAAAAGTCTCTGACTATCCACTCTGTCTATGCCCCTCATAATTTTGTAGACCTCGATCAGGTCGCCCCTCAACCTCCTTCGTTCCAGTGAGAACAAACCGAGTTTATTCAACCGCTCCTCATAGCTAATGCCCTCCATACCAGGCAACATCCTGGTAAACCTCTTCTGCACCCTCTCTAAAGCCTCCACACCCTTCTGGTAGTGTGGAGACCAGAATTGAACACTATACTCCAAGTGTGGCCTAACTAAGGTTCTGTACAGCTGCAACATGACTTGCCAATTTTTATATTCAATGCCCCGGCCAATGAAGGCAAACATGCCATGTGCCTTCTTGACTACCTTCTCCACCTGTGTTGCCCCTTTCAGCGACCTGTGGACCTGTACACCAAGATCTCTCTGACTGTCAATACTCTTGAGGGTTCTGCCATTCACTGTATCATCCCTACCTGTATTAGACCTTCCAAAATGCATTGCCTCACATTTGTCCGGATTAAACTCCATCTGCCATCTCACTGCCCAAGTCTCCAAAAGATCTAAATCCTGCTGTATCCTCCGACAGTCCTCATCGCTATCCACAATTCCACCAACCTTTGTGTCGTCCGCAAACTTACGAATCAGACCAGTTACATTTCCCTCCAAATCATTTATATATACATTTATATATAGGCTTACATTGACACTTCAATGAAGTTGCTGTGAAAAGCCCCTAGTCGCCACATCCTGGCGCCAGTTCGGGTACACAGAGGGAGAATTCAGAATGTCCAAATTACCTAACAGCATGTCTTTTGTGACTTGTTTGAGGAAACCGGAGCACCCGGAGGAAACCCACGCAGACACAGGGAGAATGTACAGACTCCGCACAGACAGTGAACCAAGTTGGGAATCTTACCTGGGACCCTCACACTGTGAAGTCATAGTGCTAACCACCATGCTACCATGCTGCCCTCGTAATTTTCTTTTACCTGCGAGACTACAGTCAATTACATCCTTGATCGGGGTCGTACTATACAAGAAAATGGTTCATGTTTTTGTCTCGCTCTTTACAGAATCAGCCAATTAAAACTAAATGCTGCAAAATGTAGATTCAGGGTCAACCAGGTTCCCTCTGTGGACCATTTACTCACAGCCGATAGTGTAAAACCTGATCAGACAAGACCATTGCTATACTATAGATGTGGACAAGAACGCTTTACAGCACTTTCTTGATATGACAAATGATTTCTCTAAGTTCCTCCTGTGTTATTGTAAGGTCACTGGATCTCTTTGTCAACTTCTCCACCAAGAAGTCGAATGGCGTTGGCACAATTATCACTCGGTGGTGTTCAACAGCCTCAAACAGGCACGCTCAGCTCACTAGTATTACAATACTTTGACCTTTCAGCACCCATACTCATATCAGCAGCTGTCTTCCAGCATGGTCTTGGTGCATTCTGCATCCAGAATAGCAGATCAATAGCCTTTGCTTCAAGGGCTCTCATTGACACTGAGACTCGTTATGCTCAGATCGAAAAGGAACTGCTTGCTTTAGTCTTTGCCTGTCAGAAATTTCATGATTTCATACATGGTCATTCTGCAACTGTGAAACAAATCACCAGCGACTCATAATGATCTTAAAGAAATCTCCCTACACTGCATCTGCACGGCTGCAATGCATGGTGCTCAAGTTACAACACAACAACCTCAATATCGTCGACAAGCATGGTAAGGAACTCTACTTGGCTGATGCACTCTCCAGGCCCTTCTTTCCCATCACAGGTCAAGCATATTATGAGGAAGACATGGACATTATGGCAGTAGACGTATCCTTTTGTCGAATTCAGGAACTCAAACAGGCTTTACAGGCGGACATCACATGTAGACAACAGCACAGCATCATCTTTAGGGGCTGATCAGAATCCTCAAGGGAGCTTCCCCATGAGCTCTGTACATTCTTCGCCATCAGAGATGAGCTGACTGCACAGGATGGACTAATACTATGTGGCCAGTGATTCCTTATCGCTACTGCCCTCCAGAGGTACTACACACAACAACTGCACTAAGGCACCCCGGGTTGGAAGCAACCAGATAGATGTCCAAGGAATCACCTTGATTTTGCCCAACCATGTATGCAGACATGAAAAGGGAAATCTCCAGATGTGCAGCATGCAGTGCACTCAAGCCGCATGAAGAAAAGGAACTGTTGCCTTTACAGAGATCCCAGACCTCCGATGGTCATTCACAGCAGCTGACATCTTCGAATTGAATGGTAAACAACATTAGTCTAGTTGATTCATATTCCAGGGCATATTCACTCCACCAACTGCCAAACATGGCGAGTAAAACAGTAATCATCAAACTGAAGAGGCGCTTCGCCACACAGGACATCCGACAGAAGTTTAAGATAGACAACGCTTGCCAATTTATCTCCACTGAATTTCGACACATTGCAAACATGTGCACTTTGAAAATATCACAAGCTGCCCCCTATATCCACAGTCAAACAGTTTGGCGAAAAGGGCAATTCGCTCAACCAAGCATCTTCTCAAGAAATGTGCACTGGGTTGCACAGACTGCTATGCTGCACTTCTTAACCTGCGACATTTGCCTTCGTCAGCACAACTTTTTTCCAGGTGTCCCAGCACCACAATTCCTACTCTCAAGGCTCCGCTCCACCACAATTCCTGCTGCCACCACAATTCCTGCTGCCAAGGCTCCGCTGCACCACAATTCCTGCTGCCAAGGCTCCGCTGCACCACAATTCCTGCTGCCAAGGCTCCGCTGCACCACAATTCCTGCTGCCAAGGCTCCGCTCCACCACAATTCCTGCTGCCAAGGCTCCGCTGTACCACAATTCCTGCTGCCAAGGCTCCGCTGCACCACAATTCCTGCTGCCAAGGCTCCGCTCCACCACAATTCCTGCTGCCAAGGCTCCGCTCCACCACAATCCCTGCTGCCAAGGCTCCGCTGGACCACAATTCCTGCTGCCAAGGCTCCGCTGCACCACAATTCCTGCTGCCAAGGCTCCGCTCCACCACAATTCCTGCTGCCAAGGCTCCGCTGTACCACAATTCCTGCTGCCAAGGCTCCGCTGCACCACAATTCCTGCTGCCAAGGCTCCGCTCCACCACAATTCCTGCTGCCAAGGCTCCGCTGCACCACAATTCCTGCTGCCAAGGCTCCGCTGTACCACAATTCCTGCTGCCAAGGCTCCGCTCCACCACAATTCCTGCTGCCAAGGCTCCGCTGCACCACAATTCCTGCTGCCAAGGCTCCGCTGCACCACAATTCCTACTGCCAAGGCTCCGCTGTGCCACAATTCCTGCTGCCAAGGCTCCGCTCCACCACAATTCCTGCTGCCAAGGCTCCGCTCCACCACAATTCCTGCTGCCAAGGCTCCGCTCCACCACAATTCCTGCTGCCAAGGCTCCGCTCCACCACAATTCCTGCTGCCAAGGCTCCGCTCCACCACAATTCCGGCTGCCAAGGCTCCGCTGCACCACAATTCCTGCTGCCAAGGCTCCGCTGCACCACAATTCCTGCTGCCAAGGCTCCGCTGCACCACAATTCCTGCTGCCACTCTCCGCTCCACCACAAGTCCTGCTGCCACCACAATTCCTGCTGCCAAGGCTCCGCTCCACCACAATTCCTGCTGCCAAGGCTCCGCTGTACCACAATTCCTGCTGCCACTCTCCGCTCCACCACCATTCCTGCTGCCAAGGCTCCGCTGTACCACAATTCCGGCTGCCACTCTCCGCTGCACCACAATTCCTGCTGCCAAGGCTGTGCTGCACCACAATTCCTGCTGCCAAGGCTCCGCTGTACCACAATTCCTGCTGCCAAGGCTCCGCTGCACCACAATTCCTGCTGCCACTCTCCGCTGCACCACAATTCCTGCTGCCAAGGCTCCGCTCCACCACAATTCCTGCTGCCAAGGCTCCGCTGCACCACAATTCCTGCTGCCAAGGCTCCGCTCCACCACAATTCCTGCTGCCAAGGCTCCGCTCCACCACAATTCCTGCTGCCAAAGCTCCGCTCCACCACAATTCCTACTGTCAAGGCTCCGCTGCACCACAATTCCTGCTGCCAAGGCTCCGCTGCACCACAATTCCTGCTGCCAAGGCTCCGCTCCACCACAATTCCTGCTGCCAAGGCTCCGCTCCACCACAATTCCTGCTGCCAAGGCTCCGCTCCACCACAATTCCGGCTGCCAAGGCTCCGCTCCACCACAATTCCTGCTGCCAAGGCTCCGCTCCACCACAATTCCTGCTGCCAAGGCTCCGCTCCACCACAATTCCTGCTGCCAAGGCTCCGCTCCACCACAATTCCTGCTGCCAAGGCTCCGCTGTGCCACAATTCCTGCTGCCAAGGCTCCGCTCCACCACAATTCCTACTGCCAAGGCTCCGCTGCACCACAATTCCTGCTGCCAAGGCTCCGCTCCACCACAATTCCTGCTGCCACTCTCCGCTGCACCACAATTCCTGCTGCCAAGGCTCCGCTCCACCACAATTCCTGCTGCCAAGGCTCCGCTGTACCACAATTCCTGCTGCCAAAGCTCCGCTCCACCACAATTCCTGCTGCCAAGGCTCCGCTCCACCACAATTCCTACTGCCAAGGCCCCGCTGCACCACAATTCCTGCTGCCAAAGCTCCGCTGCACCACAATTCCTGCTGCCAAAGCTCCGCTCCACCACAATTCCTGCTGCCAAGGCTCCGCTCCACCACAATTCCTGCTGCCAAGGCTCCGCTGCACCACAATTCCTGCTGCCAAAGCTCCGCTGCACCACAATTCCTGCTGCCAAGGCTCCGCTCCACCACAATTCCTGCTGCCACTCTCCGCTCCACCACAATTCCTGCTGCCAAGGCTCCGCTGCACCACAATTCCTGCTGCCAAGGCTCCGCTGCACCACAATTCCTGCTGCCAAGGCTCCGCTCCACCACAATTCCTGCTGCCACTCTCCGCTCCACCACAATTCCTGCTGCCAAGGCTCCGCTGCACCACAATTCCTGCTGCCAAGGCTCCGCTGCACCACAATTCCTTCTGCCAAGGCTCCGCTCCACCACAATTCCTGCTGCCAAGGCTCCGCTGCACCACAATTCCTGCTGCCAAGGCTCCGCTCCACCACAATTCCTGCTGCCAAGGCTCCGCTGCACCACAATTCCTGCTGCCAAGGCTCCGCTCCACCACAATTCCTACTGCCAAGGCTCCGCTCCACCACAATTCCTGCTGCCAAGGCTCCGCTGCACCACAATTCCTGCTGCCAAGGCTCCGCTGCACCACAATTCCTGCTGCCAAGGCTCCGCTGTACCACAATTCCTGCTGCCAAGGCTCCGCTCCACCACAATTCCTGCTGCCAAGGCTCCGCTGCACCACAATTCCTGCTGCCACTCTCCGCTCCACCACAATTCCTGCTGCCAAGGCTCCGCTCCACCACAATTCCTGCTGCCAAGGCTCCGCTGCACCACAATTCCTGCTGCCAAGGCTCCGCTGCACCACAATTCCTGCTGCCAAGGCTCCGCTGTACCACAATTCCTGCTGCCAAGGCTCCGCTCCACCACAATTCCTGCTGCCAAGGCTCCGCTGCACCACAATTCCTGCTGCCACTCTCCGCTCCACCACAATTCCTGCTGCCAAGGCTCCGCTCCACCACAATTCCTGCTGCCAAGGCTCCGCTGCACCACAATTCCTGCTGCCAAGGCTCCGCTCCACCACAATTCCTGCTGCCAAGGCTCCGCTCCACCACAATTCCTGCTGCCAAGGCTCCGCTGTGCCACAATTCCTGCTGCCACTCTCCGCTCCACCACAATTCCTGCTGCCAAAACTCCGCTGCACCACAATTCCTGCTGCCAAGGCTCCGCTGCACCACAATTCCTGCTGCCTAGGCTCCGCTCCACCACAATTCCTGCTGCCAAGGCTCCGCTGCACCACAATTCCTGCTGCCAAGGCTCCGCTGCACCACAATTCCTGCTGCCAAGGCTCCGCTGCACCACAATTCCTACTGCCAAGGCTCCGCTCCACCACAATTCCTACTGCCAAGGCTCCGCTCCACCACAATTCCTGCTGCCAAGGCTCCGCTCCACCACAATTCCTGCTGCCAAGGCTCCGCTGCACCACAATTCCTGCTGCCAAGGCTCCGCTCCACCACAATTCCTGCTGCCAAAGCTTCGCTGCACCACAATTCCTGCTGCCAAGGCTCCGCTCCACCACAATTCCTGCTGCCAAGGCTCCGCTGTACCACAATTCCTGCTGCCAAGGCTCCGCTGCACCACAATTCCTGCTGCCACTCTCCGCTGCACCACAATTCCTGCTGCCAAAGCTCCGCTCCACCACAATTCCTGCTGCCAAGGCTCCGCTGTGCCACAATTCCTGCTGCCAAAGCTCCGCTCCACCACAATTCCTGCTGCCAAGGCTCCGCTCCACCACAATTCCTACTGCCAAGGCTCCGCTGTACCACAATTCCTGCTGCCAAGGCTCCGCACCACCACAATTCCTGCTGCCAAGGCTCCGCTGTGCCACAATTCCTGCTGCCAAAGCTCCGCTCCACCACAATTCCTGCTGCCAAGGCTCCGCTGCACCACAATTCCTGCTGCCAAGGCTCCGCTGCACCACAATTCCTGCTGCCAAAGCTCCGCTCCACCACAATTCCTGCTGCCAAGGCTCCGCTGCACCACAATTCCTGCTGCCAAGGCTCCGCTGTACCACAATTCCTGCTGCCAAGGCTCCACTGCACCACAATTCCTGCTGCCAAGGCTCCGCTGTACCACAATTCCTGCTGCCAAGGCTCCGCTGCACCACAATTCCTGCTGCCAAGGCTCCGCTGCACCACAATTCCTTCTGCCAAGGCTCCGCTCCACCACAATTCCTGCTGCCAAGGCTCCGCTCCACCACAATTCCTACTGCCAAGGCTCCGCTGTACCACAATTCCTGCTGCCAAGGCTCCGCACCACCACAATTCCTGCTGCCAAGGCTCCGCTGTGCCACAATTCCTGCTGCCAAAGCTCCGCTCCACCACAATTCCTGCTGCCAAAGCTCCGCTCCACCACAATTCCTGCTGCCAAGGCTCCGCTCCACCACAATTCCTACTGCCAAGGCTCCGCTGTACCACAATTCCTGCTGCCAAGGCTCCGCTGTGCCACAATTCCTGCTGCCAAAGCTCCGCTCCACCACAATTCCTGCTGCCAAGGCTCCGCTGCACCACAATTCCTGCTGCCAAGGCTCCGCTCCACCACAATTCCTGCTGCCACTCTCCGCTGCACCACAATTCCTGCTGCCAAGGCTCCGCTGTGCCACAATTCCTGCTGCCAAAGCTCCGCTCCACCACAATTCCTGCTGCCAAGGCTCCGCTCCACCATAATTCCTGCTGCCAAGGCTCCGCTGTACCACAATTCCTGCTGCCAAAGCTCCGCTCCACCACAATTCCTGCTGCCAAGGCTCCGCTCCACCACAATTCCTGCTGCCAAAGCTCCGCTCCACCACAATTCCTGCTGCCAAGGCTCCGCTGCACCACAATTCCTGCTGCCAAGGCTCCGCTGCACCACAATTCCTGCTGCCAAGGCTCCGCTGCACCACAATTCCTGCTGCCAATGCTCCGCTGCACCACAATTCCTGCTGCCAAGGCTCCGCTCCACCATAATTCCTGCTGCCAAGGCTCCGCTCCACCACAATTCCTGCTGCCAAGGCTCCGCTGCACCACAATTCCTGCTGCCAAGGCTCCGCTGCACCACAATTCCTGCTGCCAAGGCTCCGCTGCACCACAATTCCTGCTGCCAAGGCTCCGCTGCACCACAATTCCTGCTGCCAAGGCTCCGCTGCACCACAATTCCTGCTGCCAAGGCTCCGCTGTACCACAATTCCTGCTGCCAAGGCTCCGCTCCACCACAATTCCTGCTGCCAAGGCTCCGCTGTACCACAATTCCTGCTGCCACTCTCCGCTCCACCACAATTCCTGCTGCCAAGGCTCCGCTCCACCACAATTCCTGCTGCCAAGGCTCCGCTCCACCACAATTCCTGCTGCCAAGGCTCCGCTGCACCACAATTCCGGCTGCCACTCTCCGCTCCACCACAATTCCTGCTGCCAAGGCTCCGCTCCACCACAATTCCTGCTGCCAAGGCTCCGCTGTGCCACAATTCCTGCTGCCACTCTCCGCTCCACCACAATTCCTGCTGCCAAGGCTCCGCTGCACCACAATTCCTGCTGCCAAGGCTCCGCTGCACCACAATTCCTGCTGCCAAGGCTCCGCTGCACCACAATTCCTGCTGCCAAGGCTCCGCTCCACCACAATTCCTGCTGCCAAGGCTCCGCTGTACCACAATTCCTGCTGCCAAGGCTCCGCACCACCACAATTCCTGCTGCCAAGGCTCCGCTGTGCCACAATTCCTGCTGCCAAAGCTCCGCTCCACCACAATTCCTGCTGCCAAGGCTCCGCTGCACCACAATTCCTGCTGCCAAGGCTCCGCTGCACCACAATTCCTGCTGCCAAGGCTCCGCTGCACCACAATTCCTGCTGCCACTCTCCACTGCACCACAATTCCTGCTGCCAAGGCTCCGCTGTGCCACAATTCCTGCTGCCAAAGCTCCGCTCCACCACAATTCCTGCTGCCAAGGCTCCGCTCCACCACAATTCCTGCTGCCAAGGCTCCGCTCCACCACAATTCCTGCTGCCAAGGCTCCGCTGCACCACAATTCCTGCTGCCAAGGCTCCGCTCCACCACAATTCCTTCTGCCAAGGCTCCACTGTACCACAATTCCTACTGCCAAGGCTCCGCTGCACCACAATTCCTGCTGCCAAAGCTCCGCTGCACCACAATTCCTGCTGCCAAGGCTCCGCTGCACCACAATTCCTGCTGCCAAGGCTCCGCTCCACCACAATTCCTGCTGCCAAGGCTCCGCTGCACCACAATTCCTGCTGCCAAGGCTCCGCTGCACCACAATTCCTGCTGCCAAGGCTCCGCTGCACCACAATTCCTGCTGCCAAGGCTCCGCTGCACCACAATTCCTACTGCCAAGGCTCCGCACCACCACAATTCCTACTGCCAAGGCTCCGCTGCACCACAATTCCTGCTGCCAAGGCTCTGCTGCACCACAATTCCTGCTGCCAAGGCTCCGCTCCACCACAATTCCTGCTGCCAAGGCTCTGCTGTACCACAATTCCTGCTGCCAAGGCTCCGCTCCACCACAATTCCTGCTGCCAAGGCTCCGCTGTACCACAATTCCTGCTGCCAAGGCTCCGCTCCACCACAATTCCTGCTGCCAAGGCTCCGCTCCACCACAATTCCTACTGCCAAGGCTCCGCTGTACCACAATTCCTGCTGCCAAGGCTCCGCTGTACCACAATTCCTGCTGCCAAGGCTCCGCTGCACCACGATTCCTGCTGCCAAGGCTCCGCTGCACCACAATTCCTGCTGCCAAGGCTCCGCTGCACCACAATTCCTACTGCCAAGGCTCCGCTGTGCCACAATTCCTGCTGCCACTCTCCGCCCCACCACAATTCCTGCTGCCAAGGCTCCGCTGTGCCACAATTCCTGCTGCCACTCTCCGCCCCACCACAATTCCTGCTGCCAAGGCTCCGCTCCACCACAATTCCTGCTGCCAATGCTCCGCTGCACCACAATTCCTGCTGCCAAGGCTCCGCTGTGCCACAATTCCTGCTGCCAAAGCTCCGCTCCACCACAATTCCTGCTGCCAAGGCTCCGCTGCACCACAATTCCTGCTGCCAAGGCTCCGCTGTACCACAATTCCTGCTGCCAAGGCTCCGCTGTACCACAATTCCTGCTGCCAAAGCTCCGCTCCACCACAATTCCTGCTGCCAAGGCTCCGCTGCACCACAATTCCTGCTGCCAAGGCTCCGCTGCACCACAATTCCTGCTGCCAAGGCTCCGCTGTGCCACAATTCCTGCTGCCAAGGCTCCGCTGTACCACAATTCCTGCTGCCAAGGCTCCGCTCCACCACAATTCCTGCTGCCAAGGCTCCGCTGTACCACAATTCCTGCTGCCAAGGCTCCGCTGTACCACAATTCCTGCTGCCAAGGCTCCGCTCCACCACAATTCCTGCTGCCAAGGCTCCGCTCCACCACAATTCCTGCTGCCAAGGCTCCGCTGCACCACAATTCCTGCTGCCAAGGCTCCGCTGTACCACAATTCCTGCTGCCAAGGCTCCGCTCCACCACAATTCCTGCTGCCAAGGCTCCGCTCCACCACAATTCCTACTGCCAAGGCTCCGCTGCACCACAATTCCTGCTGCCAAGGCTCCGCTCCACCACAATTCCTGCTGCCAAGGCTCCGCTGCACCACAATTCCTGCTGCCAAGGCTCCGCTCCACCACAATTCCTTCTGCCAAGGCTCCGCTGCACCACAATTCCTGCTGCCAAGGCTCCGCTCCACCACAATTCCTACTGCCAAGGCTCCGCTGTACCACAATTCCTGCTGCCAAGGCTCCGCTCCACCACAATTCCTGCTGCCAAGGATCCGCTCCACCACAATTCCTACTGCCAAGGCTCCGCTGCACCACAATTCCTGCTGCCAAGGCTCTGCTGCACCACAATTCCTGCTGCCAAGGCTCCGCTGTGCCACAATTCCTGCTGCCAAGGCTCCGCTCCACCATAATTCCTGCTGCCAAGGCTCCGCTGTACCACAATTCCTGCTGCCAAGGCTCCGCTCCACCACAATTCCTGCTGCCAAGGCTCCGCTCCACCACAATTCCTACTGCCAAGGCTCCGCTGTACCACAATTCCTGCTGCCAAGGCTCCGCTGCACCACACTTCCTGCTGCCAAGGCTCCGCTGCACCACGATTCCTGCTGCCAAGGCTCCGCTGCACCACAATTCCTGCTGCCAAGGCTCCGCTGCACCACAATTCCTGCTGCCACTCTCCACTGCACCACAATTCCTGCTGCCAAGGCTCCGCTGCACCACAATACCTGCTGCCAAGGCTCCGCTGCACCACAATTCCTGCTGCCAAAGCTCCGCTGCACCACAATTCCTGCTGCCAAGGCTCCGCTGCACCACAATTCCTACTGCCAAGGCTCCGCTGTGCCACAATTCCTGCTGCCACTCTCCGCCCCACCACAATTCCTGCTGCCAAGGCTCCGCTGTGCCACAGTTCCTGCTGCCACTCTCCGCCCCACCACAATTCCTGCTGCCAAGGCTCCGCTCCACCACAATTCCTGCTGCCAAGGCTCCGCTGCACCACAATTCCTGCTGCCAAGGCTCCGCTGTACCACAATTCCTACTGCCATGGCTCCGCTCCACCACAATTCCTGCTGCCAAGGCTCCGCTGCACCACAATTCCTGCTGCCAAGGCTCCGCTGCACCACAATTCCTGCTGCCAAGGCTCCGCTCCACCACAATTCCTGCTGCCAAGGCTCCGCTGTGCCACAATTCCTGCTGCCAAAGCTCCGCTCCACCACAATTCCTGCTGCCAAGGCTCCGCTGCACCACAATTCCTGCTGCCAAGGCTCCGCTGTACCACAATTCCTGCTGCCAAGGCTCCGCTGTACCACAATTCCTGCTGCCAAGGCTCCGCTGTACCACAATTCCTGCTGCCAAGGCTCCGCTCCACCACAGTTCCTGCTGCCAAGGCTCCGCTCCACCACAATTCCTACTGCCAAGGCTCCGCTGCACCACAATTCCTGCTGCCAAGGCTCCGCTCCACCACAATTCCTGCAGCCAAGGCTCCGCTGCACCACAATTCCTGCTGCCAAGGCTTCGCTCCACCACAATTCCTGCTGCCAAGGCTCCACTGCACCACAATTCCTGCTGCCAAGGCTCCGCTGCACCACAATTCCTGCTGCCAAGGCTCCGCTCCACCACAATTCCTACTGCCAAGGCTCCGCTGTACCACAATTCCTGCTGCCAAGGCTCCGCTGCACCACAATTCCTGCTGCCAAGGCTCCGCTGCACCACAATTCCTGCTGCCAAGGCTCCGCTCCACCACAATTCCTGCTGCCAAGGCTCCGCTCCACCACAATTCCTGCTGCCAAGGCTCCGCTCCACCACAATTCCTGCTGCCAAGGCTCCGCTCCACCACAATTCCTGCTGCCAAGGCTCCACTGCACCACAATTCCTGCTGCCAAGGCTCCGCTGCACCACAATTCCTGCTGCCAAGGCTCTGCTGCACCACAATTCCTGCTGCCAAGGCTCCGCTGTGCCACAATTCCTGCTGCCAAGGCTCCGCTCCACCACAATTCCTGCTGCCAAGGCTCCGCTGTACCACAATTCCTGCTGCCAAGGCTCCGCTCCACCACAATTCCTGCTGCCAAGGCTCCGCTCCACCACAATTCCTACTGCCAAGGCTCCGCTGTACCACAATTCCTGCTGCCAAGGCTCCGCTGCACCACAATTCCTGCTGCCAAGGCTCCGCTGCACCACGATTCCTGCTGCCAAGGCTCCGCTGCACCACAATTCCTGCTGCCAAGGCTCCGCTGCACCACAATTCCTGCTGCCAAGGCTCCGCTGCACCACAATTCCTGCTGCCAAGGCTCCGCTCCACCACAATTCCTTCTGCCAAGGCTCCGCTGCACCACAATTCCTGCTGCCAAGGCTCCGCTCCACCACAATTCCTGCTGCCAAGGCTCCGCTGCACCACAATTCCTGCTGCCAAGGCTCCGCTCCACCACAATTCCGGCTGCCACTCTCCGCTCCACCACAATTCCTGCTGCCAAGGCTCCGCTGTACCACAATTCCTGCTGCCACTCTCCACTGCACCACAATTCCTGCTGCCAAGGCTCCGCTCCACCACAATTCCTACTGCCAAGGCTCCGCTGTACCACAATTCCTGCTGCCAAGGCTCCGCTCCACCACAATTCCTGCTGCCAAGGCTCCGCTCCACCACAATTCCTACTGCCAAGGCTCCGCTGCACCACAATTCCTGCTGCCAAGGCTCTGCTGCACCACAATTCCTGCTGCCAATGCTCCGCCGTGCCACAATTCCTGCTGCCAAGGCTCCGCTCCACCACAATTCCTGCTGCCAAGGCTCCGCTGTACCACAATTCCTGCTGCCAAGGCTCCGCTCCACCACAATTCCTGCTGCCAAGGCTCCGCTCCACCACAATTCCTACTGCCAAGGCTCCGCTGTACCACAATTCCTGCTGCCAAGGCTCCGCTGCACAACAATTCCTGCTGCCAAGGCTCCGCTCCACCACAATTCCTGCTGCCAAGGCTCCGCTGCACCACAATTCCTGCTGCCACTCTCCACTGCACCACAATTCCTGCTGCCAAGGCTCCGCTGCACCACAATACCTGCTGCCAAGGCTCCGCTGCACCACAATTCCTGCTGCCAAGGCTCCGCTGCACCACAATTCCTGCTGCCAAGGCTCCGCTCCACCACAATTCCTGCTGCCAAGGCTCCGCTGCACCACAATTCCTACTGCCAAGGCTCCGCTGTGCCACAATTCCTGCTGCCACTCTCCGCCCCACCACAATTCCTGCTGCCAAGGCTCCGCTGTGCCACAATTCCTGCTGCCACTCTCCGCCCCACCACAATTCCTGCTGCCAAGGCTCCGCTCCCCCACAATTCCTGCTGCCATGGCTCCGCTCCACCACAATTCCTGCTGCCAAGGCTCCGCTCCACCACAATTCCTGCTGCCAAGGCTCCGCTGCACCACAATTCCTGCTGCCAAGGCTCCGCTGTACCACAATTCCTGCTGCCAAGGCTCCGCTCCACCACAATTCCTGCTGCCAAGGCTCCGCTGTGCCACAATTCCTGCTGCCAAAGCTCCGCTCCACCACAATTCCTGCTGCCAAGGCTCCGCTGCACCACAATTCCTGCTGCCAAGGCTCCGCTGCACCACAATTCCTGCTGCCAAGGCTCCGCTGTGCCACAATTCCTGCTGCCAAAGCTCCGCTCCACCACAATTCCTGCTGCCAAGGCTCCGCTGCACCATAATTCCTGCTGCCAAGGCTCCGCTGTACCACAATTCCTGCTGCCAAGGCTCCGCTGCACCACAATTCCTGCTGCCAAGGCTCCGCTCCACCACAATTCCTGCTGCCAAGGCTCCGCTGTACCACAATTCCTGCTGCCACTCTCCGCTGCACCACAATTCCTGCTGCCAAGGCTCCGCTGTACCACAATTCCTGCTGCCAAGGCTCCGCTCCACCACAATTCCTGCTGCCAAGGCTCCGCTCCACCACAATTCCTGCTGCCAAGGCTCCGCTGCACCACAATTCCTGCTGCCAAGGCTCCGCTCCACCACAATCCCTGCTGCCAAGGCTCCGCTCCACCACAGTTCCTGCTGCCAAGGCTCCGCTCCACCACAATTCCTACTGCCAAGGCTCCGCTGTACCACAATTCCTGCTGCCAAGGCGCCGCTCCACCACGATTCCTGCTGCCAAGGCTCCGCTCCACCACAATTCCTGCAGCCAAGGCTCCGCTGCACCACAATTCCTTCTGCCAAGGCTCCGCTGTACCACAATTCCTGCTGCCAAGGCTCCGCTCCACCACAATTCCTACTGCCAAGGCTCCGCTGTACCACAATTCCTGCTGCCAAGGCTCCGCTGTGCCACAATTCCTGCTGCCAAGGCTCCGCTCCACCACAATTCCTACTGCCAAGGCTCCGCTGCACCACAATTCCTGCTGCCAAGGCTCTGCTGCACCACAATTCCTGCTGCCAAGGCTCCGCTGTGCCACAATTCCTGCTGCCAAGGCTCCGCTCCACCACAATTCCTGCTGCCAAGGCTCCGCTGTACCACAATTCCTGCTGCCAAGGCTCCGCTCCACCACAATTCCTGCTGCCAAGGCTCCGCTCCACCACAATTCCTGCTGCCAAGGCTCCGCTCCACCACGATTCCTGCTGCCAAGGCTCCGCTGTGCCACAATTCCTGCTGCCAAGGCTCCGCTCCACCACAATTCCTGCTGCCAAGGCTCCGCTCCACCACAATTCCTACTGCCAAGGCTCCGCTGCACCACAATTCCTGCTGCCTAGGCTCCGCTGCACCACAATTCCTGCTGCCAAGGCTCCGCTCCACCACAATTCCTACTGCCAAGGCTCCGCTGCACCACAATTCCTGCTGCCAAGGCTCCGCTGCACCACAATTCCTGATGCCAAGGCTCCGCTCCACCACAATTCCTACTGCCAAGGCTCCGCTGCACCACAATTCCTGCTGCCAAGGCTCCGCTGGACCACAATTCCTGCTGCCAAGGCTCCGCTGTACCACAATTCCTGCTGCCAAGGCTCCGCTGCACCACAATTCCTGCTGCCAAGGCTCCGCTCCACCACAATTCCTGCTGCCAAGGCTCCGCTGTGCCACAATTCCTGCTGCCAAGGCTCCGCTGCACCACAATTCCTGCTGCCAAGGCTCCGCTCCACCACAATTCCTGCTGCCAAGGCTCCGCTGCACCACAATTCCTGCTGCCAAGGCTCCGCTCCACCACAATTCCTGCTGCCAAGGCTCCGCTGCACCACAATTCCTGCTGCCAAGGCTCCGCTCCACCACAATTCCTACTGCCAAGGCTCCGCTGCACCACAATTCCTGCTGCCAAGGCTCCGCTGCACCACAATTCCTACTGCCAAGGCTCCGCTCCACCACAATTCCTGCTGCCAAGGCTCCGCTGCACCACAATTCCTGCTGCCAATGCTCCGCTGTACCACAATTCCTGCTGCCAAGGCTCCGCTCCACCACAATTCCTGCTGCCAAGGCTCCGCTGCACCACAATTCCTGCTGCCAAGGCTCCGCTCCAACACAATTCCGGCTGCCAAGGCTCCGCTCCACCACAATTCCTGCTGCCACTCTCCGCTCCACCACAATTCCTGCTGCCAAGGCTCCGCTGTACCACAATTCCTGCTGCCAAGGCTCCGCTGTGCCACAATTCCTGCTGCCAAGGCTCCGCTCCACCACAGTTCCTGCTGCCAAGGCTCCGCTCCACCACAATTCCTGCAGCCAAGGCTCCGCTCCACCACAATTCCTACTGCCAAGGCTCCGCTCCACCACAATTCCTGCTGCCAAGGCTCCGCTGCACCACAATTCCTGCTGCCAAGGCTCCGCTCCACCACAATTCCTGCTGCCAAAGCTCCGCTGCACCACAATTCCGGCTGCCAAGGCTCCGCTGCACCACAATTCCTGCTGCCAAAGCTCCGCTGCACCACAATTCCTGCTGCCAAGGCTCCGCTCCACCACAATTCCTGCTGCCAAGGCTCCGCTGCACCACAATTCCTGCTGCCAAGGCTCCGCTGCACCAAAATTCCTGCTGCCACTCTCCGCTCCTCCACAATTCCTGATGCCAAGGCTCCGCTGCACCACAATTCCTGCTGCCAAGACTCCGCTCCACCACAATTCCTGCTGCCAAGGCTCCGCTCCACCACAATTCCTGCTGCCAAGGCTCCGCTGCACCACAATTCCTGCTGCCAAGGCTCCGCTCCACCACAATTCCTACTGCCAAGGCTCCGCTCCACCACAATTCCTGCTGCCAAGGCTCCGCTCCACCACAATTCCTGCTGCCAAGGCTCCGCTCCACCACAATTCCTGCTGCCAAGGCTCCGCTGCACCACAATTCCGGCTCCAAGGGCTCCGTACCACAATTCCTGCTGCCAAGGCTCCGCTGTGCCACAATTCCTGCTGCCAAGGCTCCGCTCCAACACAATTCCTGCTGCCAAGGCTCTGCTGTACCACAATTCCTGCTGCCAAGGCTCCGCTGCACCACAATTCCTGCTGCCAAGGCTCCGCTCCACCACAATTCCTGCTGCCAAGGCTCCGCTCCACCACAATTCCTGCTGCCAAGGCTCCGCTCCAACACAATTCCTGCTGCCAAGGCTCCGGTGCACCACAATTCCTGCTGCCAAGGCTCCGCCCACGACAATTCCTACTGCCAAGGCTCCGCTGCACCACAATTCCTGCTGCCAAGGCTCCGCCCACCACAATTCCTGCTGCCACTCTCCGCTGTGCCATAATTCCTGCTGCCAAGGCTCCGTTGCACCACAATTCCTGCTGCCAAGGCTCCGCTCCAACACAATTCCTGCTGCCAAGGCTCCGCTGAAGCACAATTCCTGCTGCCAAGGCTCCGCTACACCACAATTCCTGCTGCCAAGGCTCCGCTACACCACAATTCCTGCTGCCAAGGCTCCGCTGCACCACAATTCCTGCTGCCAAGGCTCCGCTGTACCACAATTCCTGCTGCCAAGGCTCCGCTGTACCACAATTCCTGCTGCCAAGGCTCCGCTGCACCACAATTCCTGCTGCCAAGGCTCCGCCCCACCACAATTCCTGCTGCCAAGGCTCCGCTGCACCACAATTCCTGCTGCCACTCTCCGCTCCACCACAATTCCTGCTGCCAAGGCTCCGCTCCACCACAATTCCTGCTGCCAAGGCTCCGCTCCACCACAATTCCTGCTGCCACTCTCCGCTGCACCACAATTCCTGCTGCCAAGGCTCCGCTGTACCACAATTCCTGCTGCCAAGGCTCCGCTCCAACACAATTCCTGCTGCCAAGGCTCCGCTCCAACACAATTCCTGCTGCCGCTCTCCGCTCCACGACAATTCCTGCTGCCAAGGCTCCGCTGCACCACAATTCCTGCTGCCAAGGCTCCGCCCACCACAATTCCTGCTGCCAAGGCTCCGCTCCACCACAATTCCTGCTGCCAAGGCTCCGCCCACCACAATTCCTGCTGCCAAGGCTCCGCTGTGCCACAATTCCTGCTGCCAAGGCTCCGCTCCACCACAATTCCTGCTGCCAAGGCTCCGCTGCACCACAATTCCTGCTGCCAAGGCTCCGCTCCACCACAATTCCTGCTGCCAAGGCTCCGCTGCACCACAATTCCTGCTGCCACTCTCCGCTGTACCACAATTCCTGCTGCCAAGGCTCCACTGCACCACAATTCCTGCTGCCACTCTCCGCTGCACCACAATTCCTGCTGCCAAGGCTCCGCTGTGCCACAATTCCTGCTGCCAAGGCTCCGCTCCACCACAATTCCTGCTGCCAAGGCTCCGCTGCACCACAATTCCTGCTGCCAAGGCTCCGCTCCACCACAATTCCTGCTGCCAAGGCTCCGCTGCACCACAATTCCTACTGCCAAGGCTCCGCTGTGCCACAATACCTGCTGCCAAGGCTCCGCTCCACCACAATTCCTGCTGCCAAGGCTCCGCTCCACCACAATTCCTGCTGCCAAGGCTCCGCTGTACCACAATTCCTGCTGCCAAGGCTCCGCTGTACCACAATTCCTGCTGCCAAGGCTCCACTGCACCACAATTCCTGCTGCCAAGGCTCCGCTCCACCACAATTCCTGCTGCCAAGGCTCCACTGCACCACAATTCCTGCTGCCAAGGCTCCGCTCCACCACAATTCCTGCTGCCAAGGCTCCGCTGCACCACAATTCCTGCTGCCAAGGCTCCGCTGCACCACAATTCCTGCTGCCAAGGCTCCGCTCCACCACAATTTCTGCTGCCAAGGCTCCGCTCCAACACAATTCCTGCTGCCAAGGCTCTGCTGCACCACAATTCCTGCTGCCAAGGCTCCGCTCCACCACAATTCCTACTGCCAAGGCTCCGCTCCACCACAATTCCTGCTGCCAAGGCTCCGCTCCACCACAATTCCTGCTGCCAAGGCTCCGCTGTACCACAATTCCTGCTGCCAAGGCTCCGCTCCACCACAATTCCTGCTGCCAAGGCTCCGCTGCACCACAATTCCTGCTGCCAAGGCTCTGCTGCACCACAATTCCTGCTGCCAAGGCTCCGCTCCACCACAATTCCTACTGCCAAGGCTCCGCTCCA
Organism: Scyliorhinus canicula; assembly: GCF_902713615.1. Lineage (NCBI taxonomy): Eukaryota > Metazoa > Chordata > Chondrichthyes > Carcharhiniformes > Scyliorhinidae > Scyliorhinus > Scyliorhinus canicula. Next base: position 167,168,293 of record NC_052150.1, on the reverse strand, counting down.
CCACAATTCCTGCTGCCAAGGCTCCGCTCCACCACAATTCCTGCTGCCAAGGCTCCGCTGTACCACAATTCCTGCTGCCAAGGCTCCGCTGTGCCACAATTCCTGCTGCCAAGGCTCCGCTGTGCCACAATTCCTGCTGCCAAGACTCCGCTCCACCACAATTCCTGCTGCCAAGGCTCCGCTGCACCACAATTCCTGCTGCCAAGGCTCCGCTGTACCACAATTCCTGCTGCCAAGGCTCCGCTGTACCACAATTCCTGCTGCCAAGGCTCCGCTGTGCCACAATTCCTGCTGCCAAGGCTCCGCTGTGCCACAATTCCTGCTGCCAAGACTCCGCTCCACCACAATTCCTGCTGCCAAGGCTCCGCTCCACCACAATTCCTGCTGCCAAGGCTCCGCTGCACCACAATTCCTGCTGCCAAGGCTCCGCTGTGCCACAATTCCTGCTGCCAAGGCTCCGCTGTACCACAATTCCTGCTGCCACTCTCCGCTCCACCACAATTCCTGCTGCCAAGGCTCCGCTGCACCACAATTCCTGCTGCCAAGGCTCCGCTCCACCACAATTCCTGCTGCCAAGGCTCCGCTGTACCACAATTCCTGCTGCCAAGGCTCCGCTCCACCACAATTCCTGCTGCCAAGGCTCCGCTGTACCACAATTCCTGCTGCCAAGGCTCCGCTCCACCACAATTCCTGCTGCCAAGGCTCCGCTGCACCACAATTCCTGCTGCCACCACAATTCCTGCTGCCAAGGCTCCGCTCCACCACAATTCCTGCTGCCACTCTCCGCTCCACCACAATTCCTGCTGCCAAGGCTCCGCTGTGCCACAATTCCTGCTGCCAAGGCTCCGCTCCACCACAATTCCTGCTGCCAAGGCTCCGCTATACCACAATTCCTGCTGCCAAGGCTCCGCTGTACCACAATTCCTGCTGCCAAGGCTCCGCTGCACCACAATTCCTGCTGCCAAGGCTCCGCTCCACCACAATTCCTGCTGCCAAGGCTCCGCTGTACCAAAATTCCTGCTGCTACTCTCCGCTGTGCCACAATTCCTGCTGCCAAAGCTCCGCTCCACCACAATTCCTGCTGCCAAGGCTCCGCTGCACCACAATTCCTGCTGCCAAGGCTCCGCTCCACCACAATTCCTGCTGCCAAGGCTCCGCTCCACCACAATTCCTGCTGCCAAGGCTCCGCTGTACCACAATTCCTGCTGCCAAGGCTCCGCTGTACCACAATTCCTGCTGCCAAGGCTCCGCTCCACCACAATTCCTGCTGCCAAGGCTCCGCTGTACCACAATTCCTGCTGCCAAGGCTCCGCTGTGCCACAATTCCTGCTGCCAAGGCTCCGCTGTACCACAATTCCTGCTGCCAAGGCTCCGCTGCACCACAATTCCTGATGCCAAGGCTCCGCTCCACCACAATTCCTACTGCCAAGGCTCCGCTGTACCACAATTCCTGCTGCCAAGGCTCCGCTCCACCACAATTCCTGCTGCCAAGGCTCCGCTGTACCACAATTCCTGCTGCCAAGGCTCCGCTCCACCACAATTCCTGCTGCCAAGGCTCCGCTGTACCACAATTCCTGCTGCCAAGGCTCCGCTCCACCACAATTCCTGCTGCCAAGGCTCCGGTGCACCGCAATTCCTGCTGCCAAGGCTCCGCCCACCACAATTCCTGCTGCCACTCTCCGCTGCACCACAATTCCTGCTGCCAAGGCTCCGCTCCACCACAATTCCTGCTGCCAATCTCCGCTGTGCCACAATTCCTGCTGCCAAGGCTCCGCTCCACCACAATTCCTGCTGCCAAGGCTCCGCTCCAACACAATTCCTGCTGCCAAGGCTCCGCTGCAGCACAATTCCTGCTGCCAAGGCTCCGCTCCAACATAATTCCTGCTGCCAAGGCTCCGCTGCTCCACAATTCCTGCTGCCAAGGCTCCGCTGCACCACAATTCCTGCTGCCAAGGCTCCGCTCCACCACAATTCCTACTGCCAAGGCTCCGCTCCACCACAATTCCTGCTGCCAAGGCTCCGCTCCACCACAATTCCTGCTGCCAAGGCTCCGCTCCACCACAATTCCTGCTGCCAAGGCTCCGCTCCAACACAATTCCTGCTGCCAAGGCTCCGCTGCATCACAATTCCTGCTGCCAAGGCTCCGCTCCACCACAATTCCTGCTGCCACTCTCCGCTCCACCACAATTCCTGCTGCCAAGGCTCCGCTCCACCACAATTCCTGCTGCCAAGGCTCCGCTCCACCACAATTCCTGCTGCCAAGGCTCCGCTCCACCACAATTCCTGCTGCCAAGGCTCCGCTGCACCACAATTCCGGCTGCCACTCTCCGCTCCACCACAATTCCTGCTGCCAAGGCTCCGCTGCACCACAATTCCTGCTGCCAAGGCTCCGCTGCACCACAATTCCTGCTGCCACTCTCCGCTCCACCACAATTCCTGCTGCCAAGGCTCCGGTCCACCACAATTCCGGCTGCCAAGGCTCCGCTCCACCACAATTCCTGCTGCCAAGGCTCCGCTCCACCACAATTCCTGCTGCCAAGGCTCCGCTCCACCACAATTCCTGCTTCCAAGGCTCCGCTCCAACACAATTCCTGCTGCCAAGGCTCCGCTGCACCACAATTCCTGCTGCCAAGGCTCCGCTCCACCACAATTCCTGCTGCCAAGGCTCCGCTCCACCACAATTCCTGCTGCCAAGGCTCCGCTCCACCACAATTCCTGCTGCCATGGCTCCGCTGTGCCACAATTCCTGCTGCCACTCTCCGCTCCACCACAATTCCTGCTGCCAAGGCTCCGCTCCACCACAATTCCTACTGCCAAGGCTCCGCTCTACCACAATTCCTGCTGCCAAGGCTCCACTCCACCACAATTCCTGCTGCCATGGCTCCGCTGTGCCACAATTCCTGCTGCCAAGGCTCCGCTGCACCACAATTCCTGCTGCCAAGGCTGCGCTCCACCACAATTTCTGCTGCCAAGGCTCCGCTGTACCACAATTCCTGCTGCCAAGGCTCCGCTGTGCCACAATTCCTGCTGCCAAGGCTCCGCTCCACCACAATTCCTGCTGCCAAGACTCCGCTCTACCACAATTCCTACTGCCAAGGCTCCGCTTCACCACAATTCCTGCTGCCAAGGCTCCGCTGCACCACAATTCCTGCTGCCAAGGCTCCGCTCCACCACAATTCCTGCTGCCAAGGCTCCGCTGCACCACAATTCCTGCTGCCAAGGCTCCGCTCCACCACAATTCCTGCTGCCAAGGCTCCGCTGCACCACAATTCCTGCTGCCAAGGCTCCGCTCCACCACAATTCCTGCTGCCAAGGCTCCGCTCCACCACAATTCCTACTGCCAAGGCTCCGCTGTACCACAATTCCTGCTGCCAAGGCTGCGCTGTGCCACAATTCCAGCTGCCAAGGATACGCTCCACCACAATTCCTGCTGCCAAGGCTCCGCTCCACTACAATTCCTGCTGCCAAGGCTCCGCTGCACCACAATTCCTGCTGCCAAGGCTCCGCTCCACCACAATTCCTGCTGCCAAGGCTCCGCTGCACCACAATTCCTGCTGCCAAGGCTCCGCTCCACCACAATTCCTGCTGCCAAGGCTCCGCTGCACCACAATTCCTGCTGCCAAGGCTCCGCTGCACCACAATTCCTACTGCCAAGGCTCCGCTGCACCACAATTCCTGCTGCCAAGGCTCCGCTGTGCCACAATTCCTGCTGCCAAAGCTCCGCTCCACCACAATTCCTGCTGCCACTCTCCGCTCCACCACAATTCCTGCTGCCAAGGCTCCGCTCCACCACAATTCCTGCTGCCAAGGCCCCGCTCCACCACAATTCCTGCTGCCAAGGCTCCGCTCCACCACAATTCCTGCTGCCAAGGCTCCGCTGTACCACAATTCCTGCTGCCAAGGCTCCGCTGTACCACAATTCCTGCTGCCTAGGCTCCGCTCCACCACAATTCCTGCTGCCAAGGCTCCGCTGCACCACAATTCCTGCTGCCAAGGCTCCGCTGTACCACAATTCCTGCTGCCAAGGCTCCGCTGCACCGCAATTCCTGCTGCCAAGGCTCCGCTGTGCCACAATTCCTGCTGCCAAGGCTCCGCTCCACCACAATTCCTGCTGCCAAGGCTCCGCTGTGCCACAATTCCTGCTGCCAAGGCTCCGCTGCACCACAATTCCTGCTGCCAAGTCTCCGCTCCACCACAATTCCTGCTGCCAAGGCTCCGCTGTGCCACAATTCCTGCTGCCAAGGCTCCGCTGCACCACAATTCCTGCTGCCAAGGCTCCGCTGTGCCACAATTCCTGCTGCCAAGGCTCCGCTGTACCACAATTCCTGCTGCCACTCTCCGCTCCACCACAATTGCTGCTGCCAAGGCTCCGCTCCACCACAATTCCTGCTGCCAAGGCTCCGCTCCACCACAATTCCTGCTGCCAAGGCTCCGCTCCACCACAATTCCTGCTGCCATGGCTCCGCTCCACCACAATTCCTGCTGCCAAGGCTCCGCTGCACCACAATTCCTGCTGCCAAGGCTCCGCTGTACCACAATTCCTGCTGCCAAGGCTCCGCTGTACCACAATTCCTGCTGCCAAGGCTCCGCTGCACCACAATTCCTGCTGCCAAGGCTCCGCTGTGCCACAATTCCTGCTGCCAAGGCTCCGCTCCACCACAATTCCTGCTGCCAAGGCTCCGCTGCACCACAATTCCTGCTGCCAAGGCTCCGCTGTGCCACAATTCCTGCTGCCAAGGCTCCGCTGTACCACAATTCCTGCTGCCAAGGCTCCGCTCCACCACAATTCCTGCTGCCAAGGCTCCGCTGCACCACAATTCCTGCTGCCAAGGCTCCGCTGTACCACAATTCCTGCTGCCAAGGCTCCGCTGTACCACAATTCCTGCTGCCAAGGCTCCGCTGCACCACAATTCCTGCTGCCAAGGCTCCGCTGTGCCACAATTCCTGCTGCCAAGGCTCAGCTCCACCACAATTCCTGCTGCCAAGGCTCCGCTGCACCACAATTCCTGCTGCCAAGGCTCCGCTGTGCCACAATTCCTGCTGCCAAGGCTCCGCTGTACCACAATTCCTGCTGCCAAGGCTCCGCTGTGCCACAATTCCTGCTGCCACTCTCCGCTCCACCACAATTCCTGCTGCCAAGGCTCCGCTGCACCACAATTCCTGCTGCCAAGGCTCCGCTGCACCACAATTCCTGCTGCCAAGGCTCCGCTGTGCCACAATTCCTGCTGCCAAGGCTCCGCTGCACCACAATTCCTGCTGCCAAGGCTCCGCTCCACCACAATTCCTGCTGCCACTCTCCGCTGTGCCACAATTCCTGCTGCCAAGGCTCCGCTGCATCACAATTCCTGCTGCCACTCTCCGCTGTGCCACAATTCCTGCTGCCAAGGCTCCGCTGCACCACAATTCCTGCTGCCAAGGCTCCGCTCCAACACAATTCCTGCTGCCAAGGCTCCGCTGCAGCACAATTCCTGCTGCCAAGGCTCCGCTCCAACACAATTCCTGCTGCCAAGGCTCCGCTGCAGCACAATTCCTGCTGCCAAGGCTCCGCTCCAACACAATACCTGCTGCCAAGGCTCCGCTCCAACGCAATTCCTGCTGCCAAGGCTCCGCTCCACCACAATTCCTACTGCCAAGGCTCCGCTGTACCACAATTCCTGCTGCCAAGGCTCCACTCCACCACAATTCCTGCTGCCAAGGCTCCGCTCCACCACAATTCCTGCTGCCAAGGCTCCGCTGTACCACAATTCCTTCTGCCAAGGCTCCGCTGCGCCACAATTCCTGCTGCCAAGGCTCCGCTCCACCACAATTCCTGCTGCCAAGGCTCCGCTGCACCACAATTCCTGCTGCCACTCTCCGCTGCACCACAATTCCTGCTGCCAAGGCTCCGCTGCACCACAATTCCTGCTGCCAAGGCTCCGCTCCACCACAATTCCTGCTGCCAAGGCTCCGCTGCACCACAATTCCTACTGCCAAGGCTCCGCTGCACCACAATTTCTGCTGCCAAGGCTCCGCTGCACCACAATTCCTACTGCCAAGGCTCCGCTGTACCACAATTCCTGCTGCCAAGGCTCCGCTCCACCACAATTCCTGCTGCCAAGGCTCCGCTGCACCACAATTCCTACTGCCAAGGCTCCGCTCCACCACAATTCCTGCTGCCATGGCTCCGCTGTACCACAATTCCCGCTGCCAAGGCTCCGCTGCACCACAATTCCTGCTGCCAAGGCTCCGCTCCACCACAATTCCTGCTGCCAAGGCTCCGCTGCACCACAATTCCTGCTGCCAAGGCTCCGCTGCACCACAATTCCTGCTGCCAAGGCTCCGCTGGACCACAATTCCTGCTGCCAAGGCTCCGCTCCAACACAATTCCTGCTGCCAAGGCTCCGCTCCACCACAATTCCTGCTGCCAAGGCTCCGCCCACCACAATTCCTACTGCCAAGGCTCCGCTGCACCACAATGCCTGCTGCCAAGGCTCCGCCCACCACAATTCCTGCTGCCACTCTCCGCTGTGCCATAATTCCTGCTGCCAAGGCTCCGCTGCACCACAATTCCTGCTGCCACTCTCCGCTGTGCCATAATTCCTGCTGCCAAGGCTCCGTTGCACCACAATTCCTGCTGCCAAGGCTCCGCTCCAACACAATTCCTGCTGCCAAGGCTCCGCTGCAGCACAATTCCTGCTGCCAAGGCTCCGCTCCAACATAATTCCTGCTGCCAAGGCTCCGCTGCACCACAATTCCTGCTGCCAAGGCTCCGCTGCACCACAATTCCTGCTGCCAAGGCTCCGCCCCACCACAATTCCTGCTGCCACTCTCCGCTGCACCACAATTCCTGCTGCCAAGGCTCCGCCCCACCACAATTCCTGCTGCCAAGGCTCCGCTGCACCACAATTCCTGCTGCCAAGGCTCCGCTGTGCCACAATTCCTGCTGCCAAGGCTCAGCTCCACCACAATTCCTGCTGCCAAGGCTCCGCTGCACCACAATTCCTGCTGCCAAGGCTCCGCTGTGCCACAATTCCTGCTGCCAAGGCTCCGCTGTACCACAATTCCTGCTGCCAAGGCTCCACTGTGCCACAATTCCTGCTGCCACTCTCCGCTCCACCACAATTCCTGCTGCCAAGGCTCTGCTGCACCACAATTCCTGCTGCCAAGGCTCAGCTCCACCACAATTCCTGCTGCCAAGGCTCCGCTGCACCACAATTCCTGCTGCCAAGGCTCCGCTGCACCACAATTCCTGCTGCCAAGGCTCCGCTGTGCCACAATTCCTGCTGCCAAGGCTCCGCTGCACCACAATTCCTGCTGCCACTCTCCGCTGTGCCACAATTCCTGCTGCCAAGGCTCCGCTGCACCACAATTCCTGCTGCCACTCTCCGCTGTGCCACAATTCCTGCTGCCAAGGCTCCGCTGCACCACAATTCCTGCTGCCACTCTCCGCTGCACCACAATTCCTGCTGCCAAGGCTCCGCCCACCACAATTCCTGCTGCCACTCTCCGCTCCAACACAATTCCTGCGGCCAAGGCTCCGCTGCAGCACAATTCCTGCTGCCAAGGCTCCGCTCCAACACAATTCCTGCTGCCAAGGCTCCGCTGCAGCACAATTCCTGCTGCCAAGGCTCCGCTCCAACACAATTCCTGCTGCCAAGGCTCCGCTGCAGCACAATTCCTGCTGCCAAGGCTCCGCTCCAACACAATACCTGCTGCCAAGGCTCCGCTGCACCACAATTCCTGCTGCCACTCTCCGCTGCACCACAATTCCTGCTGCCAAGGCTCCGCTGCACCACAATTCCTGCTGCCAAGGCTCCGCTGCACCACAATTCCTGCAGCCAAGGCTCCGCTGCACCACAATTCCTGCTGCCAAGGCTCCGCTCCACCACAATTCCTGCTGCCAAGGCTCCGCTCCAACACAATTCCTGCTGCCAAGGCTCCGCTCCAACACAATTCCTGCTGCCAAGGCTCCGCTCCAACACAATTCCTGCTGCCAAGGCTCCGCTGCACCACAATTCCTGCTGCCACTCTCCGCTGCACCACAATTCCTGCTGCCAAGGCTCCGCTGCACCACAATTCCTGCTGCCAAGGCTCCGCTCCACCACAATTCCTGCTGCCAAGGCTCCGCTGCACCACAATTCCTACTGCCAAGGCTCCGCTGCACCACAATTTCTGCTGCCAAGGCTCCGCTGCACCACAATTCCTACTGCCAAGGCTCCGCTCCACCACAATTCCTGCTGCCAAGGCTCCGCTGCACCACAATTCCTACTGCCAAGGCTCCGCTCCACCACAATTCCTGCTGCCAAGGCTCCGCTGTACCACAATTCCCGCTGCCAAGGCTCCGCTGCACCACAATTCCTGCTGCCAAGGCTCCGCTGCACCACAATTCCTGCTGCCAAGGCTCCGCTCCACCACAATTCCTGCTGCCAAGGCTCCGCTCCAACACAATTCCTGCTGCCAAGGCTCCGGTGCACCACAATTCCTACTGCCAAGGCTCCGCTGCACCACAATTCCTGCTGCCACTCTCCGCTGCACCACAATTCCTGCTGCCAAGGCTCCGCCCACCACAATTCCTACTGCCAAGGCTCCGCTGCACCACAATTCCTGCTGCCAAGGCTCCGCCCACCACAATTCCTGCTGCCACTCTCCGCTGTGCCATAATTCCTGCTGCCAAGGCTCCGCTGCACCACAATTCCTGCTGCCACTCTCCGCTGTGCCATAATTCCTGCTGCCAAGGCTCCGCTCCAACACAATTCCTGCTGCCAAGGCTCCGCTGCAGCACAATTCCTGCTGCCAAGGCTCCGCTCCAACATAATTCCTGCTGCCAAGGCTCCGCTGCACCACAATTCCTGCTGCCAAGGCTCCGCTGCACCACAATTCCTGCTGCCAAGGCTCCGCTGTACCACAATTCCTGCTGCCAAGGCTCCGCTGTACCACAATTCCTGCTGCCAAGGCTCCGCTGCACCACAATTCCTGCTGCCAAGGCTCCGCCCCACCACAATTCCTGCTGCCAAGGCTCCGCTGTACCACAATTCCTGCTGCCAAGGCTCCGCTGCACCACAATTCCTGCTGCCACTCTCCGCTGCACCACAATTCCTGCTGCCAAGGCTCCGCTGCACCACAATTCCTGCTGCCAAGGCTCCGCCCCACCACAATTCCTGCTGCCAAGGCTCCGCCCCACCACAATTCCTGCTGCCACTCTCCGCTCCACCACAATTCCTGCTGCCACTCTCCGCTGCACCACAATTCCTGCTGCCACTCTCCGCTGTACCACAATTCCTGCTGCCAAGGCTCCGCTCCAACACAATTCCTGCTGCCAAGGCTCCGCTCCAACACAATTCCTGCTGCCACTCTCCGCTCCACCACAATTCCTGCTGCCAAGGCTCCGCCCACCACAATTCCTGCTGCCAAGGCTCCGCTGCACCACAATTCCTGCTGCCAAGGCTCCGCTGCACCACAATTCCTGCTGCCAAGGCTCCGCTCCACCACAATTCCTGCTGCCAAGGCTCCGCTGCAGCACAATTCCTGCTGCCACTCTCCGCTCCACCACAATTCCTGCTGCCAAGGCTCCGCTCCAACACAATTCCTGCTGCCAAGGCTCTGCTGCACCACAATTCCTGCTGCCAAGGCTCCGCTCCACCACAATTCCTGCTGCCAAGGCTCCGCTCCACCACAATTCCTGCTGCCAAGGCTCCGCTCCAACACAATTCCTGCTGCCAAGGCTCCGCTGTGCCACAATTCCTGCTGCCAAGGCTCCGCTCCACCACAATTCCTGCTGCCAAGGCTGCGCTGTACCACAATTCCTGCTGCCAAGGCTCCGCTGTGCCACAATTCCTGCTGCCAAGGCTCCGCTCCACCACAATTCCTGCTGCACCACAATTCCTGCTGCCAAGGCTCCGCTCCACCACAATTCCTGCTGCCAAGGCTCCGCTGTACCACAATTCCTGCTGCCACTCTCCGCTCCACCACAATTCCTGCTGCCAAGGCTCCGCTCCACCACAATTCCTGCTGCCAAGGCTCCGCTGTACCACAATTCCTGCTGCCACTCTCCGCTCCACCACAATTCCTGCTGCCAAGGCTCCGCTCCACCACAATTCCTGCTGCCAAGGCTCCGCTGTACCACAATTCCTGCTGCCAAGGCTCCGCTCTACCACAATTCCTGCTGCCAAGGCTCCGCTCCACCACAATTCCTGCTGCCAAGGCTCCGCTCCACCACAATTCCTGCTGCCAAGGCTCCGCTGCACCACAATTCCTGCTGCCAAGGCTCCGCTCCAACACAATTCCTGCTGCCAAGGCTCCGCTGCACCACAATTCCTGCTGCCAAGGCTCCGCTCCACCACAATTCCTGCTGCCAAGGCTCCGCTGCACCACAATTCCTGCTGCCAAGGCTCGGCTGCACCACAATTCCTGCTGCCAAGACTCCGCTCCACCACAATTCCTGCTGCCAAGGTTCCGCTGTACCACAATTCCTGCTGCCATGGCTCCGCTGCACCACAATTCCTGCTGCCAAGGCTCCGCTGTGCCACAATTCCTGCTGCCAAGGCTCCGCTGCACCATAATTCCTGCTGCCAAGGCTTCGCTCCACCACAATTCCTGCTGCCACTCTCCGCTCCACCACAATTCCTGCTGCCAAGGCTCCGCTGCACCACAATTCCTGCTGCCAAGGCTCCGCTGCACCACAATTCCTGCTGCCAAGGCTCCGCTCCACCACAATTCCTACTGCCAAGGCTCCGCTGCACCACAATTCCTGCTGCCAAGGCTCCGCTGCACCACAATTCCTGCTGCCACTCTCCGCTGCACCACAATTCCTGCTGCCAAGGCTCCGCTGCACCACAATTCCTGCTGCCACTCTCCGCTGCACCACAATTCCTGCTGCCAAGGCTCCGCTGCACCACAATTCCTGCTGCCACTCTCCGCTCCACCACAATTCCTGCTGCCAAGGCTCCGCAGTACCACAATTCCTGCTGCCAAGGCTCCGCTCCACCATAATTCCTGCTGCCAAGGCTCCGCTGTGCCACAATTTCTGCTGCCAAGGCTCCGCTGTACCACAATTCCTGCTGCCAAGGCTCCGCTGTACCACAATTCCTGCTGCCAAGGCTCCGCTGTACCACAATTCCTGATGCCAAGGCTCCGCTCCACCACAATTCCTGCTGCCGAGGCTCCGCTCCACCACAATTCCTGCTGCCAAAGCTCCGCTGCACCACAATTCCTGCTGCCAAGGCTCCGCTCCACCACAATTCCTGCTGCCGAGGCTCCGCTCCACCACAATTCCTGCTGCCAAGGCTCCGCTCCACCACAATTCCTGCTGCCACTCTCCGCTGCACCACAATTCCTGCTGCCAAGGCTCCGCTGCACCACAATTCCTGCTGCCAAGGCTCCGCTCCACCACAATTCCAGCTGCCAAGGCTCCGCTCCACCACAATTCCTGCTGCCAAGGCTCCGCTGCACCACAATTCCTGCTGCCAAGGCTCCGCTGTACCACAATTCCTGCTGCCAAGGCTCCGCTGCACCACAATTCCTGCTGCCAAGGCTCCGCTGCACCACAATTCCTGCTGCCAAGGCTCTGCTGCACCACAATTCCTGCTGCCAAGGCTCCGCTGCACCACAATTCCTGCTGCCAAGGCTCCGCTGTAGCCCAAACTGGAAACCAGGGTGAAAGAGACTCTCCTGCAGTGCAGATGAAAAACAAAATGCAATATGATCAAAATGCCCATAGATTCTGCCCTCGAACACATGGTAAAATGGTCAGGATTCAGGCTGCGTTTGGCCATGACCATTTGGTGGTGTTACAGAGTAATGCCCCTAATGAGCCCACAGAAGGCTCCACATGTGAGGTGTAAAGAAATTGGTATTTATTATCGAAGTAACTATTTACACAATGTACACAGGTCCCAGGCGCAACTACTCTGCTCGCCTCCCATCCGGACTGAGCTTTTATACACAGTGTCCATTGCTCTGCTGATGGGGCCCCTATCACTCAGTGGGGAAGCTCGTCCTTGACGAGCTTAATTGGTCCAAACTCGTAGGTCTCATGTGGGTTACAACAACCCTGTAGACAGACAGCTACATGGTAGCCTCAGACATGCCTACTCTGCATGCAATTGCTGTCAACTTTTGCAAGTTGTAAAACCAGCACCAACAGATAGCACACCAATTCAGTCTCCAGCCTATGGCACCAGCCCCCTGCACCAGCGTGTGGCATTCTTTGTGATTCTTGTAGTGATTCTTGATATTGTAGTGTTCACAAAGACCACTGAGGTTAAGTTCATAAACAAAGCTAACATTTATATACGCTACTTAATTAAGCTTGACCACTTACTCCGAAAGTAAACAATAATCTAACCTACAATCTATACTCAACTACACTAGTCTCAACACTATCTGATACTGTACTGAGCTCGCTATCACTGCTCTCTCAAGCTATCCTCTCCAGCTCTCTCTCAGAGGTCTGTGAGTCACTGATTTATACAGTCCTGCATCTGGCTCCATCTAGTGGTTAATTATGATATGCCATTAACCCTTTGACATCTGTACATTTCCTCTCATGTCACACAGCGGATATGCAACCTCTTATAGAGGCCAACACAGCTACCCCAACACCTGACAAATACATAGATGAAACGTCCCATGTTGTTACCGCAGAAAGACCACAACACCACCTAATCACGCGCTCAGGACGCTTGAGTAGGCTGAACATAAGATTCCAGGACTTTATTACGATTTAGCTTTTAACTGACCTTTGAGACTCATGTGCTATCAGTGTGCAATATTTTTTTCCCCAAAAGATGAGAACACATGCCGTCTACCACAGAATAAAAGATAGAACTAATTCATCCAAAGGTAGTCTAGAAATTATTGTTTCAATAGAGATTAACTGAACTTTGCATAAGATTTTGACAAGTATTGAGCAGGCTGGTTAACCTTTCCCCCTGTTTTATTGTTTCCTGGAGCGATGCTGCAATTTGTGCTTTAACTGCTATGTAGCACACCAACCAATGAAGCAGCAGAATTAATAATATAGACTATCAGTTGTGAACTGTGGTAATGAGCCACTTAAATAACTGAGATATCAAAAGGGAGCCCAGGGCAGTTGTTTACCGAATAGAATTATTTTCAGACAAAGAGGTCTAGGTTCATTGATCAACTGCTGGATGCCCTGGTGGAAAATGTGAGAAAGGTAGGACAGGCTGTTCAAGTTTGATGATTATCTTTAATCATCTAGAAATAGCTGGTGTCACAAGTATCAGTCAAGTTTTCAGAAAAGAGTTGTGCCAAGGATCCAAAGACATTTAGAAGGATATTCGGAAAATTGTGTCATCTGGTACATGGTAAGTGACAAACCTAGAAAAGTTAACCAAGAGAGCTGAATGTTCCAAAAAAGCCAACAACTTAAACACTGTACAGTTGAAAAACAGCACCGAGAAAAGATCAACCTTACTTCTTCAAGGTGGATAAGTAACTTAAATTATTTTTTATTGTGTTGGATTTCAAGATTTTTATTAGTGTTTGAGATTGTTTTCAACAATTCAGTTTGTTTTTCTATTAAAGGTGAAATCCAGTGGTATCACATATCTGAAACGTAATTACACAGAGTGTGCAGTGGGATATGAACTTGTCATGTCTTAAACTGCAACAATACCTAATATTCCATCGACTTTGTGGTAGGATAATGTATCCAAAAGTTCAAGTTCTGAAAAGAAGAGTGGGTTGGTGGACAATCCCTTTGTCCTTCATTGCTGAATTCTGAACTGCTCCCAATCCTCAGACGTATTATTTTTCTTGGCCAATCCCTATGCTTCTTCCTTGTATCGGATACTATTTCTAATTTTATTTGCGAGCCTTTTCCCCCCTTTGCTTTTGTGCCAGAAAGGAATGAACAGTCGCTGTAGTTCCCCATGCGTTCCTTGAATGTTTGCCATTGTCTATCCACTGTCATCCCTTTAAGTAACTCTCCCCAATCTATCAAGGCCAACTCATGCCTCATATCTTCATAGTTCCCTTTATTAAGAATCAGCACCCTCGTCTCTGAATCAACTACTTCACTCTCCATCTTGATAAAAAATTCTTTCATGTTATGGTCGCTGATCCACAAGGGATTTCGTACAGCCAGATTTACAATGATTCCCTTCTCATTACACAGTACCCAGTCTAAGATGGCCTGCTCTCTAGCTGGTTCCTCCACATATTGGTCAGGAAAACCATCACATATATATACACTCCAGGAATTCCTCCTCTACGGCATTATGGCTAATTTGATTTGCCCAATCCATGTGAAGATTAAAATCACCCATGATGACCGATATTCCCTTATTATATGCATCTCTAATTTCTTATTTAATGCCATTCCCAACCTCACCAGTGCAGTTTGGGGGTCTACATTTTCTCTATTGCCCCGTTTGAATTTTGCTCTTGGTTTCTCCACCTATCATTACTTCAATGACGCAGGCCAGTTCACTGCAAATGGCAATTCAGATCCATCTCCATTTTTGTCCATGGCAACCAACAATTCTAGTGACAACCCTTGGAGTGAGCTTCCTAGGCTCCCCATCAATGCTGGCCATTTTCCCCTTGGCCCCTTTATGTCAGGGGGACAATGTGGATTTGGTTTATAAATTCCTTTTACTTTCTTCTCAGACCCATGCTACTGTATAAGTGTGGACTCCATTGGTAGTCCTCATGTCATTGGGCATGTCATCTTCCATTGATGGGCTGTATCTTGATTGAGTTAAAGGAGCAGGTACTCCCTATGTAGGGTAAACCCATCTGAGGTTCACCCCCTTGCTATTATTTGCTTTTTGTGAGGTGAATGACAATGTCTGGTCTTAAAAGGCTAGAAGGAAATCTTTGGTAACAGCAGAAACTAAATACCATCACATCCCTGTTTTCTAATGCTTTCCCACTCCACTGGAAGCTTAATTGGGCATTGGGTGGACTCCCTCAGGAATTTCAGCCCCAATTATCTCTTTGTACTAAGATGCACTTCTAATGGTTTTATTTATCTTTTAATTGGCAGAAGTTCCAATACAACCATGCTCCATGCAACCTCTGACAATTTAAAATTATTATCTCTTTACTGGCACCTAAGGTTTTTCCTTTCTTCCATAAACATGGATCAAACGCTTATCAAAGATACAAAATTATGGTCAGGAAGGGAATCAAGGGTTATGGGGATAAGGCAGGAAAGTGGAGTTGAGGATTATCATAACAGATCAGTCATAATCTCATTGAATGGTGGAACAGACGTAATGGGCAGAATAGCCTGCTTTTATTCCAATATCTTATGGTCCTATGATTAGGTCCAATTGCTGCTTCTCCCACATCGGTACTGGAGTGCTAGCTTAGGGTGTATGTTCTAGTCTCTGGAGAAGGACTTTCACACAAAGATATGAATTAGGAGCAGGAATAGGCCATTTGGCCCCTCAAGCCTGCTCTGCCATTCAATAATATCATGGCTGATCTAATTTTAACCTCAATAACATTTTGATTCAGGGGCAATTTTGGTTCTTTAGGAGCATTCCATCCAAGAAAGAAAAATACTTGCCGTTGACCTTTTGCAAACTCAGGATATCCCAAAGCATTGCATAGCCAATTAAATCATTTTGAAATAGAGTCATAGAGGTCTACAGGACAGACAAGGCCCTTCAGCCCATTGCCTCTGCACTGGTCAAAAAGAACCACCTAAGCATTCTAATCCCATTTTCCAGCACTTGGTCCATAGCCTTGTATCCTTGTGCATCGCAACTGCACATCTAAATACTTCCTAAATATTATGAGGGTCTCTGCCTTCACCATTCTTTCAGACAGTGAGTTCCAAATTCCCACCACCCTCTTGTTGAAAAGATTTTTCCTCACATCCCCTCCAAACTTCCTGCCCCTACCCCTAAATCTTTGCCCTCTGGTCATTGATCCCTCCACCAAGGGGAAAAGTTTATTCCTCTCTACTGCATCTACGCCCCTCATAATTTTATAATTTCAATCATGCTCCCCCAGGCCCTCTCAGTCTCCTCTGTTACAAGGAAAACAATCCCAATCTATCATCTCTCTCATAGTTAATACTCTCTGGCCCAGGCAATATTTTGGTAAATCTCCTCTGCACCCTTTCAATGCTGTATCATCCCTCCTGTAATTTGGATTCCAGAACTGCACTCAATACTCTAGCTGTGGCGAACCAACATTTTGTACAGTTCCAGCATACCCTCCCTGCTCTTGAACTCTATGCCTTAACTGATAAAGGCAAGAATACCATATGCCTTCTTCACCACTGTATCTACCTGCCCTGCTACCTTAAGGACAGGTGTCCATGCACACCAAGGTCCCTCTGATCCTTGGTGCTTCCCAGGGACCTGCCATTTATCCTGTATTCTGTTGCCTTGTTTGTCCTGCCCAAGTGCATCACCTCACACTTATCCGGATTGAATTCCATTTGCCGCTGATCAGTCCATCTGACCAGCCCATCTATAACCTCCTGTAATCGGAGGCTGTCCTCCTCACCACTCCCCATCAGTTTTTGTATCATCCGCCAACTTACTGATCAACCCTCCTACATTCATGTCAATGATAATGTAGGAAACACTTACAGCAATTTCTCACAAACTGAAATATACCGGGATAATCTTTTTTTTTAGTGCAATTGGATGATGGGGAATATTGGTAAGTGCCCAGGGATAATTCGAACAAAAGGCAGGTGCTGGAAATCTGAAATAAAAACAGAAAATCGGGGAAACCCAGCATTGACTCCAGTTTTGCTCGTGTGACATCAGGGAGCCCGAGCAAAACTGGAGTCAACACAGAATCAGGGGAAAATCTGCCCTGGCTGAGGTCATACTTAGCACAAAGGAAGATGATTGTGGTGATTGGAGGCCATTCATCTCTGTCCCAGGGCAACATCACTGCAGGCGTTCCTCATGATAGTATCCTCGTCCCAACCACCTTCAGCTGCTTCATCACTGACCTTCCTTACATCATAAGGTCAGAAATGGGGATTTTCACCTATGATCACACAAAGTTCAGCAGTATTCATGACTCCTCAGATGCTGAAGCAGTCCATGTCCAAATGCGACAAGACCTGGACAATGTCCAGCCACACAAGTGCCGGGCAATGACCATCAACAAGAGAGAATCTAACCATTATCCCTTGATATTCAATGGCTGAATCCCCCAACTATCAACATCCTAGGGGCTCACCATTGATCAAAAATAGAACTGGAGAGGGCAGCACTGTGGCGCAGTGGTTAGCATTGCTGCCTCACGGCTCCGAGGTCCCAGGTTCTATCCCGGTTCTGGGTCACTGTCTGTGTGGAGTTTGCACATTCTCCCCGTGTTTGCTTGGGTTTCGCCCCCATAACCCAAAGATGTGCAGGGTAGGTGGATTGGCCATGCTAAATTACACCTTAATTGGAAAAAAATGAATAGGGTACTCTAAATTTATTTTTAAAAAAGAAATTGAACTGGAACAGCCATATAAATACTGTGACTACAAGAGCAGAACAGAGACTAGGAATCCTGTAGCAAGTAACACACCTGGCTCCCCAAAAACTGTTCACCATCTACAAGGCCCAATACCTGCCATGTATTCCATCACACTCCACTTGCCTGGATGAATACAGTTCCAACAACACACAAGAAGCTCGACGCCATCCATGACAAAGCAGCCCACTCGAATGGCCCCGATCCACAAACATTCACTCACTCCACCACCGATACACATTTGCAGCAATGTATGCGATCTGTAAGATGCACTGCAGAAACTCACCAAGGTGACCTTAGACTGCACCTTCCAAACTCACACCGCTTTTACCACCTAGAAGGACAGGGGCAGCAGACACAAGGGAACCACCTGGAAGTTGCCCTCCAAGCCACACACCAACTTGACTTGAAAATAACGCCTTTCCGTCACTGTCATAGAAACGGAGAAAAATAGGAGCAGGAGTGGGCTATTCAGCTCTCCGAGCTTGCTCTGCCATTCAATATGATCATGGCTGATGCTCAATCTCAACACCATACTCCTGCACTCTCCCCATACCCCTTGACATCTTTAGAGTCTACTGCTGCAGTCAGATATCCTTGCTCCTGTACTCAAGTCCTCTTGCAAAGTAGGCCAACATACCATTTGCCTTCCTAACTGCTTGCTGCACCTGCATGTTTTCTTTCAGTAACTGGTGTACTAGGACATCCAGTCCCTTTGCACATCAACATTTCCCAATCTAACACCATTTAAATAATTCTCTGCCGTTCTATTTCTCAATCCAAAGTGGACAGGCATTTATCCACGTTATAATGCACCTGTTGTGTATTTGCCCACTCACTTTGTCTAAATCACCTTGAAGCCTCTTAGCACCCTCCTCACCACTCACATTCAACCAACTTGAAAATATTACATTTTGTTCCTTGATCCAAAATCACCGATGTACATTGTGAATAGCTGGGGCCCAAGCACTGATCCCCGCAGACCCCACTAGACACTGCCTGCTTTTTCAAAAAAGACACATTTATTCTTACTCTTTGTTTCCTATCTGCTAACCAATTCTCAATATATGCAACGTATTACTCCCCAGTCCCATGTGCTTTAATTTTGCTTTATTAAAAGCTTTCTGAAAATCTAAATACACCACATCCACTGGCTCACCCTTACCTATCCTACTAGTTAGATACTCAAAACAATTTAGTAGGTTTGTCAAACATTATTTCTCTTTCATAAATCCATGTTGACCCTGTCTAATCCCATTGACATTTTCAAAGTGTTCCAGTCTGTAATTCTCTGTTTTCTCCCTCCCTTCCTTCTTTAAATAGTGGGATCACATTTGCCACTCTCCAATTTGCTGGGACTGTTTCATAATCTACAGACTTTTGGACAATGAGCACTTCCACTGTTCCCTTTTTAAAAAAAATATTGTTCATGGGATGTGGCCGTCACTGCTGGACCTGGAAATATATTCCCATTCCTTCATTGTCGCTGATGTAACATCCTTCCCTAAAGGAACTCCCTCCCTAACAGCACATTGGGTGTACCTACACCTCAAGGACTGCAGCAGTTAATGAAGGCAACTCACCACCACCTTCTGAAGGGCAACTAGGGTTGGACAATAAATGCTGGCCTAACCAGCGACGTCTACATCCTGTAAGTGAATTTTAAAAAACCTTTATTATTCATCCCTGAGGGCAATTAATGCTGTGGATCTGGAGTCACTTCTGCTCCTAAAGGACATTAGTGAGCTAGCTGGGTTTTTACCACAATTGAAAGTGGTTTCATGGTCATCATTAGACTTTTAATTCCAAGTTTTTATTGAATTGAAATTTCACCGTCTGCTGTGGTGGGATTCGAACCTGGGCCCCCAGACCATTGCTCTGTATCTCTGGATTTCTAGTCCAGCGACAATTCCACTGCACTGCCTTCAATAGTACCCTGGGATTTAGATTATCAGGCCCTGGAAATTTATCAGCTGTCGGTCCCATTAATTTTCCCAGCGCTGTGTTTCTAGTAATACTAATTTCCTCCAATTTCTCCTCCTCACTAGATCCTTGATTCCTTAGCATTTCTGGGAAGCTATCCGTGAAGAGAGAACAAAAGTAATTGTTTATTTGCTCTGCCATTTCCTTGTTCTCCATTTTCAATTCTCTTGTTTCGGACTGTAAGGGACCAACATTTGTCTTCAATAACCTTTTTATATATTTATAGAATCTTTTACAGTCTACTTTTATGTTACTTACAAGTTTACTTTCATACTTATTTTCCCTTTCTTAATCAATCTCTGTTCTCTTTTGCTGAATACTGAACTTCTCCCAGCTGCTCGCTGGGTCAAAATCCTTGTACTCCCTCCCTAACAGCACTGTGGGCGTACCTACAGCACATGGACAGCAGCTGTTCAAGAAGGCAGCTCATCATGACCTTCTCAAGAACAATTAGGGATGGCCAATAAATGCCGGCCTGCCAGTGATGCCCACATTCCATGAATGAATAAAGGTTAGGCAGGATCTCTGGAGATAGAAATAGAGTTAGCATTTATTTGATGGCCTTTTTCAGAGCTGGGTAAAGTTAGAAATTTAATAGGCAGTTAGAAAAGCAAAATGCAAGTGTAAGGAGGAAGGGTGAGAAATAAAGCAAAAGGAAATGTCTGTCCCAGGGTTGAAGACAGAGAGAGAATTTTCTGTTTTATATCAGGGATAAGTCCCTTGCCCATCTTTGAAATTGTTCCATGGATGTTCTCCATCCACCTGAAAGGACAAAATAGCGTCAAATGGTTTAATACCGCATCCAAAAGACAGCACCTCTGACAATGCAGCAATCCCTCAGTGCTCCAATGCTCCAATGGAGTATCAGCTGAAGTTTTGCACACATTCTCTGGAACGGGACTTGAATCTATGACATTCTGACTCAAGACGCAAGAATTATGCAGTGTTCTTGGCTACCATTAAAGGTCTGGTGAAGCACAATAATTTTGAGCATCATGCAACATATGTAAACTGAGATTTTAAAGGGCTTGTTCTCATTTACAAATTAAGTGGTTTTCAACCATGATGTCTGCGCTGCTGTTAAATGAGTCCTCCAGGATAGTTAGGCTCAGTGGTTCATCCCTGATTCATTTTCCATGTATTTAGCCTTGTGGTCCAGAGGGCAACTGTAGCACTTCTAATCTCCGTGCCAGCTGAGATGATCTAACCCCAAGCAAACTGGTGGTGTATCCAGCTCCAATCCATGGGGGATAAATTCATGAACTGAGAAATAGGATAGGTCACCTTTCAACTTTTATGGAACATAGTGCTCAGAATTCACCCCTGGTTCTATGATTTTCCATTTATTCCTTCTGTCTCACTCTTGAACTGTGAACAGAGTTTTATAAAGAGTTACTTATATATATTTTAAATATTAAAAGCCTTTCCAATTCACATTAGAGTCTATTCACATTGTCGAATTAGGGTTGTGGCTTTGCTGGGAATATCTTAGTCCAGATTTTACAGCAGTGTTACATTGTGAGGTGATCAACGAGGCAGTGTTGACAGACAAAAATGGTGCATTGAACTAAGGTGATCTATGTACACTGGACAGGACAACCTATACACAAGTCTTGTTCTTGCGACTCCCAGACTAACTCTGATCAAGATCCAATAGTCAGAACCACGCCCAAACCCCTGATAAATTTACGTTTGCATGCTGTGTCCCCATAGGCTCTAGTACCATCACGTGGCCTGTGAAATATCATCCCTCAATGGGGTCATGCTACCACATCCCTCGCTCCTTAAGTTCCCTTACAGATACTGGTAATACAGAAACAGAAAACCTCCTATTTACAGTTATATGCAGACATACATACAGTAAAAGCGCTTAAAACAAATTGAATCAGGTAATTCTATCAGGCAACTTCCTAACTCTTGCAGAACATCTCAATTTGGCCACTGACTCTTCCAGATTAGGAGCATCTGTGTCTCCGGCAATGCCAAGCGGATCTGGGGTTATGCTGACGGCGACATCAGCTCTCTCGGTGGACGTTGAAGAATTCCCTTGAGAAGATCTCGGTTCTAACACCAACACCTCATCCAGTGTATACTGGTAACTGGAATTGGGTCTACCTGTCCCTGTTCGGGGATGTCGGATTCTCACCTCCTTAGATGATCAATGTGATTTTTAGCCTCATGGCCCTGTAGGTCTATGACATAGGATACTGGCCCAGTCCTGGCAACAACTCCTCCAGGCAACCATTCAGGTCCTCTATCAAAGTTCCTCATGTATACTAAATCATCTGCTTGAAACGACCTGTCCTTGGCTGTATCGTGGTGGCTTTTCAGTGAGGCCTCTTTATCCTCCACTTTCCCTGATAAATATGTAAAAATAAGGTTGAGCCGGGTCTTGAGACACCTGCTACTTGACAACTCAGCTGGGGTGACAACAATGGTGGTACGTGGGGTCGAATTTTAGCAGAGCAAGAGGTCCAATATGAGACGCAGTAGTGGCCTGTTAACTTGATTCTTCATCGATGCTTTTACAGCTTGGATACTCTTTCAGCCAGTCTCTTTGATGTGGGGTGGGATGGGGCTGACCTTACATGTTGAACCCCATTGGATTTCATGAAGAGTTGAAATTCGGCAGCTGTGAGGGCAGTACCATTATCTGAGACAATCACCTCAGGCAGGCCGTGAATGGCAAACATTTGGCATAGCTTGTCCACTGTTGCTGCTGTGGTGGTCAAACACATCCACTTCAGGTGGATGTCTATGATGACCAAAAACATCATACCCAGAAAAGGACCAGCAACAGCGATGGGGAGTCTTGTCCACGAATGCCCTTGCCACTTCCACGGGTACAAACTTGCTGGAACCAGAAGGTTTTGTTCAGACTGAAAGTGGTCGCATCAATTGACCATATTTTTGATGTCCTTGTTGTTCCCCGGCCACCAAACGTAAATCCTGGCCAGTAACTTCATTTTAGATAACCCTTGGCGATCACTGTGCAATTTGCGAAGAAGAAGCTGCCACCCCAGGGGTGGCACTATTACTCTGCAACCCCACAGGACGACCCCGTCTTCATCCGTGATTTCATCCTTACATTGCATATAAAGTCTAATCTGTTCCGACTTCTCGAAACTCCACCCCTTAAGAACCATTCTCTTGACAAGACAACACAGTATCCGTGCTGCTCTACGCTTTAATATGGTCAGATGAAATAGGTAAGGTATTAAGAAAATTTAGAGCCAGTACGATATCCAGTGGAGTGGGAGATTTTAAAACTGTTTGTTATAATGGAAGCATGCTGAAAGTATTTGATATCTGGGTTCCTGGTCTATGCTGAAAGGTATACGAATATGCTGCAAAGAGCAATGCCCATCTTTGCACAAAGCTGAAGCTATTGGTAGGATGGGCTTAGAGAACATAGAACTGTACAGCACAGTACAGGCCCTTCGGCCCACAATGTTGTGCCGAACTAGTCTGAAACTAAGATCAAATCAATCTACTCCCAATCATTCTAGTGCATTCCATATGCCTATCCAATTACCGCTTGAAAGTTCCTAAAGTGTCTGACTCCACTACCATAGCTGGGAATGCGTTCCATGCCCCAACCACTCTCTGAGTAAAGAACCTACCTCTGACATCCCTCCTATATCTTCCCCCCTGAACCTTATAGTTATGCCCCCTTGTAACAGCTACATCCACCCCAGGAAAAAGCCGCTGAACGTCCACTCTATCTATCCCTCTCATCATCCTATACACCTCAATTAATTCACTTCTCGTTCTCCTTTGCTCTAATGAGACAAGCCCTGGCTCCCTCAACCTTTCCTCATACCCTCCAATCCAGGCAGCATCCTGGTAAATCTCCTTTGCACCCGTTCCAATGACCAGAACTGCACACAATACCCCACGGGCGAGATTCTCCCATATGGGGAGAAATCGTAAGGCTGGCGTCAAATCCGGGCAGGTTTGACGCCAGCCCCCCCCCCCCCTTCCCGACCGGGAACCGATTCTGGTCCCCGGTCGGGGCTAGCATCCCGACGCTGTAAACTCCGGCATCGCGGGCTTAACGAATTTCGTTAAGCCCGCTTGCCAGAGTTAGCGCCGGCTGACGCGTCATATGACGTCAGCTGCGCATGCGCGGATTGGAAGACTCCAACCCGCGCATACGCGGATGACGTCATCGCGCATTTGCGCGAAACCCGCGCATGCGTGGGCCGGAATGCCCCTCAGCCGCCCCGCGAATGGATACTGCGGGGCGGCGGAAGGACAAAGAGTGCGCGGGCATCGGGCCCGCTGCCCGCGATCGGTGCCCACCGATCGCGGGCCCATGGCACCCTTGGCACGGCCGTGGTACTGCCGTGCCAATCGGTGACATGGTTTTAAAAATCGAGAGTTTACGGCCGTTTTTACGAACGGCCAGACCAGGTGTGTTTGCCGTTCGTAAAAACAGCCGTAAAGGGCTGGGAACTCTGCCCATCGATCAGCTGAGAATCGCTGCCGGCCGTAAAAAAACGGCGGCAGCGATTCGTATCGGGTGTCGGGCGTGGGGGGGGGGGGGAGAATAGCGGGAGGGCGTCGGAACAGCGTGGCAGTAAAATTTTACGAGCCACGCTATTCTCCGCACCGTCGGGAGTGCGGAGAATCTCGCCCCACATTCTTCAGGACCCTGCCGTTAACCTTGTAATCCGCATTCAAATTTGTCCTACCAAAATGAATCACCTCACACTTATCAGGGCTAAACTCCATCTGCCACTTTTCAGCCAGCTCTGCATCCTATCAATGTCTCTTTGAAGCCTACAACAGCCCTCCACATTATCCACTCCTCCACCAATCTTGGTGTTATCAGCAAATTTACTAATCCAACCTTCAACTCCATCATCCAAGTCATTGATAAAAATCACAAATAGCAGAGGACCCAGCACTGATCCCTGTGGTACACCACTGGTGACTGGGCTCCAGAATGAAAATTTTCCATCTACCACCTCCCTCTGTCTTCTATGTGATAGCCAGTTACTGATCCAATCAGCCAAATTTCCCTCTCTGCCACACTTCCTTACTTTCTGCATGAGCCGACCATGGGGAACCTTATCAAACGCCTTACTAAAATCCATGTATACGATATCAACTGCTCTTCCTTCATCTATGTACTTAGTTACCTCCTCAAAGAATACAATCAAACTTGTGAGGCAACACTTACCCCTCACAAGTCCGTGCTGACTATCCTGGCTTAAGCTTTAACTATCCAAATGATCATAAATCCTATCCCTCAGGGCCCTTTCCAATAATTTACTTATGACCGAAGTGAGACTAACCGGCCTATAATTCCCAGGGTTATACCTATTCCCTTTCTTGAACAAGGGGACAGCATTCGCCTCTCTCCAGTCTTCTGGCACTATTCCTGTAGACAGTGAGGACATAAAGATTAAAGCCAAATGCTCTGCAATCTCATCCCTCGCCCCCAAAGAATCCTAGGATATATCCCATCAGCCCAGGGAACTTATCTATCTTCAGGCTTCTCAAAATTTCTAACACATCTTCCTTCCGAATATCTACCTCCTCCAGCCTACCAGCCTGTATCGCACTATCCTCCTCAACAACATGGCCCCTCTCCTTTGTGAACACTGAAGAAAAGTATTCATTTAGGGTCTCTCCTATATCTTCAGAATCCATGCACACGTTCCCACTACTGTCCTTGATCGGCCCTAACTTCACCTTGGTCATTCTTTTATTCCTCATAAGTGTAAAAAGCCTTGGTGTTTTCCTTGATCCTACCCGCCAAGGACTTCTCATGCCCCCTCCTAGCTCCCTAAGCCCTTTCATGAGCTCCTTCCTAGCTATCTTGTATCCCTCAAGTGCCCTAACTGAACCTTGTTTTCTCATCCTTACATAAGCCACCTTCTGCCTCTTGACAAGACATTCAACCTCTTTTGTAAACCATGATTCCCTCATTCGACCATTTCCTCCCTGTCTGACAGGGACATACATATCAGGGACACGCAGTATTTGCTCCTTGAACAAGCTCCACATCTCAATTGTGCCTATCCCTGACAGTTCCTGTTTCCATCTTATGCTCCCCAATTCTTGCCTAATCGCATCATAATTACCCTTCCCCCAGTTATAAACTTTGCCCTGCCGTATGTTCCTATCCCTCTCCATTGCTATGGTGAAAGTCACCAAATTGTGGTCACTATCTCCAAAGTGCTCTCCCACAACCAAATCGAACACTTGGCCCGGTTCATTACCCAGTACCAAATCCAATGTGGCCCCGCCTCTTGTCGGTCTATCCACATATTGTGTGAGGAAACCCTCCTGCACACACTGGATAAAAACAGCCCCATCCAAACTATTCAAATTATAATGGCTCCAATCAATATTTGGAAAGTTAAAGTCACCCATGACAACTACCCAGTGACTACCGCACCTATCCAAAATCTGCATTGCAATCTTTTCCTCCACATCTCTGTTACTGTTTGGGGGCCTATAGAAAACTCCTAACAAAGTGACCGCTCCTTTCCTATTTCTAACTTCAGCCCACACAACCTCAGTAGACAGATCCTCCTCAAACTGCCTTTCTGCAGCCATTATACTATCCTTGATTAACAATGCTACTCCTCCACCTCTTTTACCACCTTCCCTAATCTTACTGAAACATCTAAACCCCGGAACCTCCAACAACCATTCCTGCCCCTGTTCTATCCACGTCTCCATAATGGCCACAACATCGTAGTCCCAGGTACCAATCCATGCTTCATGCTCACCAACCTTATTCCTGATGCTCCTCGCATTCAAGTAGACACACTTCATACCACCTTCATGCCTGCAGGTCCACTCTTGTGACCTTGGTACCTTCCTTAGTACTGCACTACTCTCAACTTCCTGAACTACAGCAACACTATCTCCTGGACTGCAAATCAGTTTCCCACCCCCCTGCCAAATTAGTTTAACCCCCCCCCCCCCCCTCCCCCCCCAAAGAGCTGTAGCAAATTTCCCTCCCAGGATTGGATTGGATTTGGATTTGTTTATTGTCACGTGTACCGAGGTACAGTGAAAAGTATTTTTCTGCAAGCAGCTCAACAGATCATTAGAAAAGGGAATTAAACAAAATTCAAGAAAATACATGAGAATACATAATAGGGCAACACAAGATATACAATGTAACTACATAAGCATTGGCATCGGTTGAAACATACAGTGTTAATGAGGTCAGTAAATACGAGGGTCATTTAGGAGTCTGGTGACAGTGGGGATGAAGCTGTTTTTGAGTCTGTCCGTGCGTCTTCTCAGACTTCTGAATTTCCTGCCCGATGGAAGAAGTTGGAAAAGTGAGTAAGCCGGGTGGGAGGGATCCTTGATTATGCTGATTGTACAGGTCCCACTTTCCCCAGATTGTGCTCCAATTATCCAAGTAACTGAAACCCTCCCTCCTACACCATCCCTGCAGCCATGTGTTTAACTACACTCTCTCCCTGTTCCTCACCTTGCTAGCACGTGGCACTGGCAGCAAACCAGAGATGACAACACGGTCTCTCCTGGCTCTCAGCTTCCACCCTAACTCCCTGAATTCCTGTTTTACATCCCCATCCCTTTTCCTACCTATGTCGTTGGTACCGATGTGTACCACGACTTGTGGCTGCTTACCTTCACGAAAAATTCCAAGTTCAGGTTTATGGTCTGAGATGATGGTAAAATGTCAACCATAAACATATTAATGAAATTTTTGTATGCCATAAATGACGGCAGACTCTCTTCCTTTCAGAATCGGACAGTGTTCGGGATGCGAAGGCAACAGCACTTTCCATACCATCTTCCATTTTGGCTGAGAGTACTTCACCAATGCGTATGGAGATGCATTGCAAAGAACAACGATGGGTTTATCTGGGTTGAAATGAACCAGTCAGGTCGACGACTGCATGACCTTCATGACCTGTCTGGGACTCCTCCAACTTCCAATGCTGGTGCTTTTTTCAAAGTGGATGCTGAGGTTCGAAAATGGTTTACAGGTTGAGCAAAAGGCGGCTGCGATAATTGACCGTCCCGAGAAAATACTTCAATTCCGATGCATTGTTTGGTCTGGAACCGTTTGCTTGCCTTTATCTTATCTTCAGCAAGTGTAACCTGTAATGATGTCATGGTCGTGTTGTAATTCATCGACTGGCCATTGGGTGTCTCATTCGCATATAAGCGAATGTTAAAGCCAGGTGACCTCAGACTGACGAGGGAGCTGGGATGGAGATAGTCACTTGTGCATGTTCATACTGTTATTCATCTGCTGCTTTGTATATAGTTGATCCACAGTTAATGTTAATAAATGGTTTATAGCTTTAGCTGGCAGTGTTCTTATAATATAAATCAGGCCATCCGATAAGAACATTACATAACCCTTTGTATCAACTCTGAAACTTAAATACATGTCTTTATCAGCCTGAAACCTGCACTTTTCCTGCATTCACTGAATATTGGCTTATTCCAAATTCACTTTGTGCTCCATCGTCAAGATACCCAACAACCTTTGGATTTCCCTGTTTGCTGGAATATTGCACGGTCTGATGAGATACTGAAACGCAGACTGATACATTGGATCAAGCTTTTAAGGTTATTTATAGTAATGAACATTCTTGACTCTTCTTTCAGCTCAAGCATGGCTTAAATCTAACTTGGTGTTTTTAAGACATTCAGCCAACCTAACATATAAATCTTATATCTCAGATATTTGATATTTATCTACTTTAGTCGCCCTATTCCCCATCATCTTCTAATCACCACAGATTCCGGGTCTGGCTTCAGCACTGGTATGATGGGTGTTCCCATTTTGAAACAATATACTGGTGTAATTAACCCCAGGCTCTCCAGATGCTTTAACTCCACCTTTGCCTCTACTTTCTGGTAAAGAGCATAAGGCACCGGCCTGGTGTGAAAAAATGCCTTCACACCTTTGATGCATCCTAACTCCCTCTGGTAGACCTTTTGCTATTTCTGTAGAAGATCGTGGGAAACCCCATAGGTTTTACTGAGTATTTCTAACCAATTCAATTTGATTTTGTTCAACCAATCATGCCCCATGAGGCTTGGCCTCTTTCCCTCCACAAGGATTGATGGAAACTGGGCAGACTGCTGTTGGTGTGATGCTGATATGGATGCTGTTCCCAATATCTTCAGTGCTTCTCCAGTGTAAATGGCTAAGGTAGCCCAAGCACTGCTGAGATTTACAGGCTGCGGCCCTCGCTTCAGGTACTTAAACATCTGCTCACCCACTGCTGTGGCAGTCACCCCTGTATCAACTTCCATTTTGAGTGGACGGCCATTGACAATGAGGGTGATCTCAAAGGGGGTGTTTTACTTAACCTCACAAATCAGGATTGTCTATCTCTGATGTTTCTTCAGGGTCTTCCTCAAGCTTGTTGACTGGAGTTGCTGTCATTTTTGGGGGGAACTTGAATTAGACTGCTTCTGCACCTGGCTTGCAAATTACCTTTATTGTTACACCTGAAACAGCTAAATTCTTTGTACTTGCATCTGTCCTTGCAGTATTCTCCCTCCGCAACAGTAACATACCCCTAATCTTTGTGACTGCCTGTCACTTTTCTTCTTTTAGGCTCCTCTGCTCCCACACTTCAGGAACCTCTAGCAGCTGCCACTTCCCGCAAAAACTGATTTACCTCGGTCTGCACACTTTGTAATTCGAAAGCACTTCGCTCAGGGCTTTCAGTCTCTTCAGCCAATTCAACCGCTTTGTCCAAGGTTATCTTGGTTTCTGACAGCAACTCCTGAATATTTAAGTTGTTGATTCCACAGACCAATGGGTCACGCAGCATGTCACTGAGAGAAGTACCAAATTCACAATGTTCAGACAGTTGCCGAAAACTGGTTATGAAAGCAGATACCAAATCATCCGGACCTCTGATTGTTGTATGAAACTTGTAGCTCAGCATAATGATGGAGTCACCGGAGATTTTAAGCTTTGCACGAGGTTGCATGTTTGTGGGAGGCAAACATTAAGTACTAAAAAAAAAAAATACTGAAGCCTTTTGACATATTGGTCCCTCACATTTAATCTTCAGATCAAATGGATCAATTTTTCTGAACAGTGGCATCGCTATTTGACTGTGGATGGTCTTGTACCTTTTTTGTATTCTGACAGACTCTTCCCACTCTACAACTCCAGCCCCTGTCCAAATTTGCGACAATTTATTTTGACTGGCTTGTTTTATTCTCATCGGCAAAATGATATTGTGCGGTAATCAATGAGACAGTGTTGAAACATAAAAGAGGTTTATTGAATGAAGGCAAACTATAACCACTGAACAGAACAATTAATGCAGAGCTCTTGTTCTCCCGACTCCCGGGCTAACTCTCACCAAGCCCCAATGACCAGAACCATGCCTAAACTCTTGATAGGCTTACATTTGTATATTGTATCTCTATAGGCTCTGGACCTGTCTTGTGACCCACCAAGTATCAACCTTTAAAGGGGCCACGCTACCACAAGTAGGAATAAAGATTAAGCCAATGGCATTCACTGTTATTATGGATTAAATTGGCCAGCAACCTCCAGGGTCCACAGAAGTGCAGTAGAATGTGGAATTCAGGAAGTTGCAGTCCAATTCCCCCTGCTCCTCTATTAACTTCACTTCACCCATTCCTTGCTGAAAGATTCAGCAGTAAAATACATGAAAACTTTGAAGCTGCAAATGTACCTTCGGGGCAGCAGGGTAGCATGGTGGTTAGCATAAATGCTTCACAGCTCCAGGGTCCCAGGTTCGATTCCCGGATGGGTCACTGTCTGTGTGGAGTCTGCACGTCCTCCCCCTGTGTGCGTGGGTTTCCTCCGGGTGCTCCGGTTTCCTCCCACAGTCCAAAGATGTGCAGGTTAGGTGGATTGCCCATGCTAAATTGCCCGTAGTGTCCTAATAAAAGTAAGGTTAAGGGGGGGGTTGTTGGGTTACGGGTATAGGGTGGATACGTGGGTTTGAGTAGGGTGATCATGGCTCGGCACAACATTGAGGGCCGAAGGGCCTGTTCTGTGCTGTACTGTTCTATGTTCTATGTTCTACCTCCTACACAGGCCAGAAAATGTGTGCACGTGCATTCAGATGTAAGTGAATGGTTCAAGGCCTGATGAATTTTAATTACTGCCAAACAACGTCTGTGGCATTGAAAACTTACTTTTTCAATCATGGAATCTCATTCCTTCAGAAATTAATTATTATTGAAGATTTAAACAAAACATATATTTTTACTTTTCCTTTCTGTTTCTTTTATTTTTCTTTCTTCATCCGATCATTCTTCCCCTATTTTAACTTTTATGCGTAATGAATGGCAGTTGTAGATATTTCAGCACTGACCACAAAACAGTAATGTTGAACTTAGATCAGAAATAACCTCCCAGGTTCTCAGACACATTAGTGGAGGTCTTCATAAGCTGTAAGGAGAATCTAAAATATTTGTGAACCAACTTTCATTTAAAACCAATTAAATGTACTAATATCCAAAACCATCTTTGTGGAAACTGGTCAAAGTGATGAGCATCTTATCCGAGCCTTTCGACATCTCAAAACATTTCACATGCATTAAATGCCTCTTTGAACAGTAGCCACTGCTATTACAAAGGCAATACCTTTGTGATAATATTGTGACTGCAGCTCACAATGTTTGTAAGTCACTAATTAATGTTCAATGGCATTGAACTTGAATAATAATTTACAAAATAAATTGAGTGTGCTAACTTAATTCAAACCACTGCAAATTAGTAAATACATTTGTGTCACGCATCTGCAATAGGTTCATCAATGTTTTCCCCTTTCTTTCTTCATGGTTAATTGCAATGCTCCTGACAGCATATCAATTGGAACTTTCTTGATTTAACTGCACATGCAGCTTGTAATGCATTTGGCAAGTGAGTCAATGGAAGAATGAATAAGGGATACTATTAACAGAAAAATATCTACATCTCAATAGATGGATGGAAGATCCTAAAGAAGAATAAACATCATAATGAAATTGGCCCAGGACACAGATTTTGACAGTAATAATTACAACATTAGTGAGTGTTGATATAGCAGCAGACCACTGTAAATAGATTGAGAAATTGTACAAGTGGATCTATATATTAACCTAACCTTTGCAACGCACCATTGCAGAACCAGGGTAGATGAAAGCGGAGTGCTCCTCAGGGATATGTTATCCCCACCTCCCTGCTATTTTCTGGCAGCTTAATTTGCTGGTGCACAACAGCGGGTGTGTATATGTAAAAGCCTGTGTAAAATTTTTTGATGAGAGCCGTCAGATTAGCTTGGAAGTCCAGCCTTTAACAATAGGCTGGAGAAAGGGGGGCAGTTATTTACACAAAGCCAGTGTTTGCATAAATGCTCAGTGAGCTTTGTGCACATTCTTGATTGCAGAAACAACATTTGATGGCATAAAATTGCTTGTTTCCTGCCATCTCTTTACCTGAGCTATAAAATTCTTGATTGGAAATGGTCCACCTTCGACTGTGAAGTATGGAAAAGAGTTGTGTCAGGTTTCATCCGTTGCTTGATCTCTTGAATCTTGACTTAGATTGATGGGTAGGTATTTAAATAGTGTGGGACTGTTTTTCCTGCTTGCAGTCCTGGAAAAGTTGAGACTTGAGACTAATTCCTGCTGCCAGCCGGAAAGGCATCAAGAATGGTTGTGCCTGCACACTCAGCCCACACTGTATTTCTTTAAAAAAAAAATTTCAGAGTACCCAATTCATTTTTTCCAATTAAGGGGCAATTTAGCATAGCCAATCCACCTAGCCTGCACACCTTTGGGTTGTGGGGGCGAAACCCACGCAAACATGGGGAGAATGCGCAAACTCCACACGGACAGTGACCCAGAGCCGGGATTGAACCTGGGACCTCGGCACCGTGAGGCAGCAGGGCTAACCCACTGCGCCACCGTGCAGCCCTCACACTGTACTTCTAATAGGAATTTTAATAATAATGACTGGCAAATGAGCAGACCATTATGAGGCACAGTCAATTCTAAGATGATTCTATTTTAATTTACTCACTAATAACAGGTTTCAGTTTGCATCTCAAAACTTAATTTAGGTTGTCTGTCTAGTTGCAAATGATAAGATGAGTTATAAGCTAACAGCTGAATGTAAACGCATCTCTCATTTTCTGTGACTGACACTGTCTATGTGCATGTGCAGGAACTGCACCCCCTAGTGTAGTGGTGAAAATAAACACAGCCTTCATAGATTTTCCCAATAGCATTTCTTTAATTATAAATCGGATAGACCCAGCTACTTTCAATTAAAGCAAGGGATATCTAGCAATGCTTACTTTCCTCATTGCTTGTGTATTATAATTAAGCCATTATAATTTGAATTGCAAATGCCCATAGCATGGCCTATAATTAAGCCTTGCACAGTAACAAGAGCAGTTGATGGCTTGGAGACAGCAGTTGTGGTGACTCCGGTCTGGCAAGTTCACAATTAAGTCACCCTGCTCTTTCAGGAGGCTCCAGAAATGAACCAATCACATTATTTGTCATTGAATTTGTTTTTAATACGACCTTCCAGTTTGTTTTCAATTCTTAATGATTCTCTTCATGCAGAAAACATGGAGTACCGAGGTGTTTTGAAAGGAAATTGAACCGGAAATTGTGTAAATGTGGTAACTGCGAGTGGGAAGAGGGGCTCAGCTTCTTATCCACTTAGCACTTCTCTTTGTCATGACTCAGAATATTCTTATTTTGCAAAGAAGATCTTTCACAACAGGGTGACACTGAGGTTAGCACTGCTGTCTCACAGTGCCAGAGACCCGGGTTTAATTCTGGCTTGGGTGACTGCGTGGAGTTTGCACATTCCCCCCATGTCTGCGTGGGTTTTCTCCGGATGCTCCAGTTTCCTCCCACAAAGATGTGCGGGTTAGATAGACTGGCCATGCTAAATTGCCCCTTAATGTCTAATGATGTGCCGGTTAGGTGGGATTAAGAGGATAGGGAGGGAAAGTAGGCCTAGGTAAGGTGCTCTTTCAGAGGGTTGGTGCAGACTTGATAGGATGTCCTCCTTCTGCACGAGAGGAATTCTTTGGTTCTAGTTCTATGGTAAATCTCACAATAGTTAGGTTGCTATAGTTACCTTTAGTGACTCCCAGCTAGGAGAAGGAAATTCAGCCAAGCTTCCAGCTCCTAATCATCATCAAGTCCCACCTGGATATGTGGGTCATGCCATGATTGTACTACCAGACCCTCAAAGCAGCCCACTAACCTTTTAAATCTGGACTAATGCATGAAGAATGCTAATGTCAGTTCGACAAAGTACCAGAAGATGCCCAACATTTGTGAAAATAGACCATAAGACCATAAGACATAGGAGTGGAAGTAAGGCCATTCGGCCCATCGAGTCCACTCCACCATTCAATCATGGTTGATTTCAACTCCATTTACCCGCTCTCTCCCCATAGCCCTTAATTCCTCGAGAAATCAAGAATTTATCAATTTCTGTCTTAAAGACACTCAATGTCCCGGCCTCCACCACCCTCTGTGGCAATAAATTCCACAGACCTACTACTCTCTGGCTGAAGAAATTTCTCCTCATCTCTGTTCTAAAGTGACTCCCTTTTATTCTAAGGCTGTGCCCCCGCGTCCTAGTCTCCCCTGCTAATGGAAACAACTTCCCTACGTCCATCCTATCCAAGCCATTCATTATCTTGTACGTTTCTATTAGATCTCCCCTCAACCTCCTAAACTCCAATGAATATAATCCCACGATCCTCAGACGTTCATCGTATGTTAGGCCTACCATTCCTGGGATCATCCGTGTGAATCTCCGCTGGACCCGCTCCAGTGCCAGTATGTCCTTCCTGAGGTATGGGGCCCAAAATTGCTCACAGTATTCTAAATGGGGCCTAACTAGTGCTTTATAAAGCCTCAGAAGTACATCCCTGCTTTTATATTCCAAGCCTCTTGAGATAAATGACAACATTACATTTGCTTTCTTAATTACGGACTCAACCTGCAAGTTTACCTTTAGAGAATCCTGGACTAGGACTCCCAAGTCCCTTTGCACTTTAGCATTATGAATTTTGTCACCGTTTAGAAAATAGTCCATGCCTCTATTCTTTTTTCCAAAGTGCAAGACCTCGCACTTGCCCACGTTGAATTTCATCAGCCACTTCTTGGACCTTTCTCCTAAACTGTCTAAATCTTTCTGCAGCCTCCCCACCTCCTCAATACTACCTGCCCCTCCACCTATCTTTGCATCATCGGCAAACTTGGCCAGAATGCCCCCAGTCCCGTCATCTAGATCGTTAATATTAAATAGTATTTAAGAATTAAATTGTAAATAGAACTCCGTGTGTGTCAGCGAACTGCACAGAAAGGGAGAGGGAAGAGGTTTAACGTTTTAAAAATATTTTTCAATTTTATAATTAAAATGTTCAAATTTAAATTCAAGCCAACATATTTATAATTGATTAGAAATGTACATTCACAGAAATTATTGTCACTGTTTTGAATGTTTTTTGGTTGCTTGTCTATCAATGCAACAACAAAAGCCATAAAAAGAGCAATTAAGTTTGCAGCACATATTACATACGTTAATCAGCATTGTGTCTCTGACTTATAAAACAAATTAAATGCAGTCAGAGAGGATGCATGTTACCGACATGTTCTCTGTGACACCCATTCTTGCTAGAACAATAGGGTGTTTAAGTCACAATATCGGCAGAAATGGGAAGTCTGTGGCATAAAGGTAATGTCACTGGATTAGTTATAAAAGCTCAGGAGACCCGAGACGGTAAATCAAAATGGCAATTTACTTTCAGATGAAAGAAAAGGCTACAACCATGGCATACAGCACCAAGGTTTGAACCAGGATTGCCAATCATGCCGGTCCTAATCGGGTGTTGGCTTTTAAGAGGTGTTCTCTATGAGTTCCAGCTGATCAGCCTCCACCTACTAGCAGCGAAGATCGTATTCCACAAGCCCTGCTGGGAGATCAATCAGACCAGTGAGTCTCACATCAGTGGTGGGGAAACTAATGGAGAAAATTCTGAAGGAGAGAATCTATATCCACTTGGAGAGGCAAGGTTTGATCAGGAATAGTCAGCATGGCTTTGTCAGAGGGGGGGTCATACCGAACAAATTTGATTGAATTTTTTGAGCACGTGACTAAGTGTGTAGATGAGGGTAGTGCAGTTGATGTAGTTTACATGGATTTCAGCAAAGCATTTGACAAGGTCCCACATGGGAGATTTATAAAGAAGGTAAATGCACATGGGATACAGGGTAACTTGATAAGACGGATTCAAAGCTAGCTGAGCTGTAGGAAACAGAGGGTGATGACAGACGGCTGCTTTAGTGACTGGAAGTCAGTGTCCAGTGGCATACCACAGGGATCTGTGCTTGGTCCCCTGTTATTCGTCATTTATATAAATGACTTAGATGATTATGTGGGGTTAGGATCAGTAAATTTGCGGATGACAAAGATAGGCCGGGTGGTTAACAGTTAGGCTGAGAGTCTTGGGTTGCAAGAAGATAGAATGGGATGGTCAAATGGGCAGAAAAGTGGCAAATGGAATTTACTCCTGAAAAGTGTGAGGTGTTACACTTTGGAAGGAGCAATTTGACAAGGAAATATTCAATGAATTGTACCACACTGGGAAGTTTGAGGAATAAAAAGATATTGGTGTGTTTGTAAATAGATCTCTGAAGGCAGAAAGGCAGGTTAGTTGGGTGGTGAAAAAGGCATATGGTACACTTGTTTTATCAATCGCGGTATGGATTACAAAAGCAAGGAAGTCATGTGTTTGAGTTATATAGAACATTGGTGTGGCCACAGCTGGAGTACTGTGTGTAGTTCTGGTCACCACTTTATAGGAAGGATGTGATTACACTGGAGCAGGCGCATGTTGTCTGGGGTGGAACATTTTAGTTATGAAGAGAGTTTGGATAGGCTTGGGTTATTTTCGCTGGAGCAGAAAATTCTGAGGGTGACCTGTTCAAGGTGTACAAGATTATGAGGGGCATGGACAGGGTGGATAGGGAACAGCTGTTCCCCTTAGTTGAAGGGTCAGTTAGAAGGGGACACATGTTCAAGGTGAGTGGCGGGAGGTTCAGGGGGGATTTGAGGATAAACCTTTTTACCCAGAGGGAGGTGATGGTCTGTAATGCACTGCCTGGGAGAGTAGTAGAGACGGGTTGCCTCACATCCTTTAAAAAGTACCTGGATGAGGACTTGACACGTCTTAGCATTTGAGGCAATGGGCCAATTTCTGGCAAATGGAATTAGGATTGGCAGATCAGGTGCCTTTCATGTGGTGGTGCAGACTCGATGGGCCAAAGGGCCTTTTCTGTACTGTTTTTTACTGTGATTCTGTGTGATTGGAAAATTGCTTTGCTACTTCAGGGCAGCACGGTGGCACAGTGGTTAGCACTGCTACCTCCCAGTGCAGGGACCAGGGTTCAATTCCAGCCTTGGGTAACTGTCAGGAGTTTGCACGTTGTCCCCGTGTCTATGTGGGTTTCCTCCGGGTGTTCCAGTTTCCTCCCACAGTCCAAAAGGTTGGGTGGAGTTGTGGGGGCAGGGGCGTGAGCCTGGTGGGGTGCTCTTTCGGGGGGGTCAGTGCAGACTCGATGGGTCGGGTGGTCACCTTCTGCACTGTAGGAATTCTATGATCACTAAGGCATGGATAATCCTGTGACACACAAGCTATTTCTGGATCCCAAGTAACTGTTATATTCAAAGAATGTTATTCAACACATATCAGAGTCATGATCATATGTAAAAATAACTTTCATTTATCACTTCCATGTGATGAAGAAACTATTTTTAAAAATCTCTAGTTAGGCTTTAGAACCAGTCAGGACACTGGACATGCAGTTTGATTTTTTAAATAATGTCACAGGCCACCGAACAAGAGCTGTTGTTTGGAATGGCAATTTGCTTGAGTACCAGGCGACCTGAATATTTCAGTTTTATACAGGAGTTAGTGTCCGACAGAATGGTTCAAGCTCATCATTTCATCCTTGCGTAAAGCAATTGTTATAGAAGCCCTTCTTGAAATCAGCCTTTTCTATCTTTGGCTTTTCATAGAGGTAGATTTTATCTCCCATTACCATGATATTGATTAGCTAATGCCCTGAACAATTGCCACCTTCACAACGGTTGAATACCCAGCAACCAAGCAAGTAGTTCCAGTCTTGAGGTTCACAATTAAAAGATCATTAGGCATAGGAGCAGAATTAGGCCATTCGGCCCATCGAGTCTGCTCCGCCATGAAATCATAGCTGATATGTTTCTCAGCCCCAATTCTCCTACCTTCTCCCCATAACCCTTGATCCCCTTATTAATCAAGAACCTATCTATCTCTGTCTTAAAGACACTCAGTGACTTGGACTCTACAGCCTTCTGCAACAACGATTTCCACAGATTCACCACCCTCTGGCTGAAGAAATTCCTCCTCATTTCTGTTTTAAAGGATCATCCCTTCAGTCTGAGATTGTGTCCTCGGGTTCTAATTGAAAGCCCATGGTAGCAGCATTATTCTTGTTGTATTTATAGGAACATACCTGCTCCTCCTTGTCCATCACAAAGATGTTTTATGGTCTTTGAAGAAAATCAACAAAAAAAATGTACACCACAGCAGACTTTAGAGCACAAAAAGAGAAAACATTAAGAATTATTATTTAAAGGATATGAACAAAAAGGCCGCCTAATTTACCATTAGAAATTGATTAGGCTATTGAGTTGGATGATCAGCCATGATTGTGATGAATGGCGGAGCAGGCTCGAAGGGCCAAAAGGCCTCCTCCTGCTCCTATCTTCTATATCTCTATGTATGTAAAGCATCAGTAGTATCTACATATTCCATAATAAAGTTAATAAGATCGTCACAAAGCTTATTTAAAAAAATGTGGGATAAATGTTGCAATAATGAGAATGAAAATT
This sequence comes from Scyliorhinus canicula, assembly GCF_902713615.1. NCBI lineage: Eukaryota > Metazoa > Chordata > Chondrichthyes > Carcharhiniformes > Scyliorhinidae > Scyliorhinus > Scyliorhinus canicula. Next base: position 167,129,952 of record NC_052150.1, on the reverse strand, counting down.
AGTTTCCAGTGGAAGAGAATTATTTGCAGGTAACGATTAGACAATGTGGCAGGACCCATTGCGAGCGAGAACAGGAAATTTGGCATTCCAGCCAAAGCTCTATTAACTTTCAGCGGCATTGGAAAATCCCAGCCGCCAACAAGTACAGAAGACTTTGGTCAATATCTCCACGTTTCTGTCTACATACAGTTGATGCCCCTGCAACTCTACCAACCAACATTTGTATCTCATCCTTGCAAATGACACAGGAAGAATGTAACTCATGAGGGAGGCAGCAGCCTCTGATCACAGTGAACAAGACAATGTGAATGGTAAGCAGTAATGAATATAAATTATGGCATCAAAGAAAAATAAATGAGAATATTAAGAAATGCTACAACTAGTACCATCCTGAATGTGCAATAAACTCATGAACGTGAATTGATAAATCCGACAATGGCAAAAAGCTCTAGCAGAGCTTCATTAGGGATTGATTATATTCCAGTCATGTAGAAGTTTACTATTTTACTTTCACTTTTAAAATCCAAGTAACTGCATTTTCGTTGTATCCCTTCAATACTCTATCTGGAATATCAGCAACAGTCCTTATTTCCATTGGCTTAGCCACATAATAGCTGAAACTGTAAGGCAGCAGAGCTGCAAAGCTACCAGTACTGCAGATTAGTTTAAATGCTATTTTGATGTATCTCCTTCTCTCCATGCCCTTGTGAGCCACACATCCTGATAATAAGCTGAGAGAAATAGCAGAGGACAATATCTTCATGGCTGCCACCAGATTTGGATTGTTACTGAGTATTGAGCTCAGTTAATCCTGTAAAGTCGTTTCATCCATCAATTTTTGAAGGAAAGGAGCACTTTACTGTCTTTAGACCCAGACAGGATTCACTCATCTGGTCAACCTTACATTGACAGGGTGAGGTGAAGAAAGGTGAGCTGAAATATTGTAAAAAAGAGGCTCGTGTAGAGCATAAACTCCAGCATGGACGATTTGGGCCAGATGGTCTGTTTCTGAGCTCTAAAATGATACCCAGTTCTAGTAACCTTTGTGCTCTTCATAATTGTGTGTCATTCATTGCTGAATTCAGTTGAAGTATCGCACATGTTTAATTAGATAAGGAGAGGCAGTTTATTTTTGCACAAGAAACGACATTGCTTGATGTAAAGCATTAAGCAGAACATTAGTGTTAACCCAAACAATAATCTCAAACTGGTTAGATTTGCCTTGACATGTTAGACAAGATACATTTGTTTCAGCAACATTTCATGTGACAAATCCGGAGCTGAAAGTATCACAAGAAAATGTTGAAAAAATTTGACAGGTTGAAAAGGATTTGAAGAAAGATTTTCACCTATGTTCAGGTTCAGGGTCATTAAGAACAACCAACACAGTAGAAAGAACTTTAATCTGGTGCAGTGTACGGTGTTAATTGCAGTAGAAGTGACCAAAGGTACATTTGAACCCAGAAGCCAGCTCTGACAGATTGACGCCTGGGTTTAACTCAGGCACATTTGGTTGGTTGTTGGTAACCCCTTCAGAGAGGTGGGTTAGCATTTTTTTTAATGCTTCTTGTTCAATTCTCGTGATATTTCAAATTACTTTCAAAATTAACAGCAAATGTATAGGTTTCCCAGGGTTCCTGAAAAACTACATTGAAGCCAAGGTGAAAAGAGAAAAAATTCCTTGGGGCTCAATGGCTTGCTCCATGGCATTATTTGTTGCAGGAGGCTCTTGCATGGCCAGGTGATGGCCAGTAGCCAGGTGTGTAGTGCATTACAATTCCTATTGAGACCAATAACTTTTAAAACGGGATTAACTTTCCAAACAACCAAAGGTGGTTACGGACCCAGGGGGACGGTAAGTCATGGTCAGCGGGGCCCTGGATGGGGCACTGGTAGTACTAGTTAATGTGTACGTGCCGTCCCAGAAGACCATGGCAGAAATCCCTGACATAGCGACGCACCGACTAATCATGACTGGTGGGGGGGGCTTCAACTGTGTACAGGATCCAACGACAGACAGATCAAATCCCAAAACGGGGAAAATCTCAAGCACGGCAAGGGAACTCAGTCACTTCATGGAGCAGATGGGAGCGGTGGACCCTTGGAGGTTTGCCCACCCAGGGGAGAAGGAGTTCTTCTTCTCCCCAGTACACAATGACACACCAGAATTGACTTCTTTATGGTGGAGAAAACGGTGCTTCCGGGGATAGACAAAGTGGAATACTCCGCAATTGTGATATCAGACCACGCTCCACACTACATGGACGTGAGGCTGGAGACAGGCAGGGCCCAACGCCCCACATGGAGGTTGGACATTGCCCAACTAGCTGACAAGACCTTCAACGAAAAGATATTGCGGGCCATAGCAGAGTACACGGAGAACAACCAGAATGGAAAGGTCTCACCCTCCATGTTCTGGGAAGCGCTAAAGGCCGTACTAAGAGGGAAAATCATCGCTTCCAAAGCGCAAAGAGATAGGGAGGAAAGGGTGGCTGGGCAGCAGCTTGTCCACTCCATACTGGAGGTAGACCTTAAATACTCCGAGGCCCCAACCGTAGAGCTCCTGGCGGAGAGGAAAGACCTACAAAGGAACTTTGATCTGCTCTCCACCAGGAAAGCAGTGCACCAACTCTGCCGTGGGACCCTATACGAACACGGAGACAAAGCCAGCTGCCTGCTGGCACACCAGCTGAGAAAGCAGGCAGCCACCAGAGAAATTGCACAAATCAGCGATACCAGAGGCACATTAGAAACAGAACCAGAAAAGATCAACAAAATCTTCATGGCCTTCTACCAAACGCTGTACACCTCAGAACCCCCAATGGGGGAATCTGGGATGAACCGGTTCCTTGATGGACTGGACATACCAGTTGTGGGGGAGGACAGAAAGCGGGGCCTGGAAGTACCACTAGCTCTGGGAGAGATCATGGACAGCATTAGCTCCATGCAGGCGGGGAAGGTGCCAGGACCAGATGGGTTCCCGGAGGACGTCTACAAAAAATTTGAGCCAGCACTGGCTCCGCACCTGCGGGAGATGATCACAGACTCGCTAGCTAGGGCACACTGCCACCCACACTAGCACTGGCCTCAATCTCGCTGATACCTAAGAAAGATAAAGACCCAACGGAAAGTGGGTCATACAGACCCATCACACTGTTGAACGCAGATGCCAAAATACTGGTTAAAATCCTAGCCAAAAGGCTAGAAGACTGTGTACCAGAGGTGGTCGCAGAGGACCAGACGGGCTTTGTCAAAGGTAGACAGCTTAGCTCGAACATCAGACGCCTGCTGAACGTGATAATGACCCCTTCTGGGGAGAGAGTGCCAGAGGTGATCGTCTCCCACTCGACGCAGAAAAGGCCTTCGACAGAGTCGAATGGAAATACCTCATAAAGGTGCTGGAGCGGTTCGGGCTTGGAACAGGGTACACTTCCTGGGTAAAACTCCTATACAACAATCCCATGGCGAGCGTACGGACCAACAACACCAACTCCCGATACTTCCAGCTGCACTAGAGCACCAGACAAGGATGCCCACTGTCCCCGCTGCTGTTCGCTCTCGCGATCAAGCCACTAGCAATCGCGCTCAGTGCAGCAAAAGGCTGGAGGGGCGGCAGAGAGCACAGAGTCTCACTCTATGCAGATGACCTGCTCCTCTACATTTCGGACCCACAAAGCAGCATGGACGGAATCATCGCGCTCCTGAAAGAGTTTGGCGCCTTCTCGGGCTACAAACTCAACATGAGCAAAAGCGAGATCTTCCCGGTACACCCACAAGTAGGGGGGCAGCACTAACGGGATTTAAATGCCATTTAAACAAGCTCGACACAAATTCCGCTACCTGGGGATCCAAATAGCCCATGACTGGAAAGGGATCCACAAATGGAACCTCACCAGTCTGACAGAGGAAGTAAAAAAGGACCTGCAAAGATGGAACACACTCCCACTCTCCCTCGCGGAGAGAGTCCAGACGATCAAAATGAACGTACTGCCCAGGTACCTCTTCCTACTTAGATCCATTCCGATCTACATCCCCAAGGCCTTTTTCAAAGCACGAGACAAACTAATAATGGCATTAATATGGGGTGGGTGGGGGGGTTGGAGAATGCTAGGATTCCAAAGAAGGTCCTACAAAAAACAAAATGCAGGGGGGGGGGGGGGCTAGCCCTCCCAAACCTACAATTTTACCACTGGGCGGCGACGGCCGAGCAAATAAGGGGATAGATCAAGGAGCCAGAAGCCGAGTGGGTGCGCACGGAAGAGGCCTCCTGCATGGAGACCTCCCTCCGGGCCCTCACCACGGCAGCACTCCCATCCCACCCAAAAAACACTCCAGCAGCCCAGTGGTGATAGCCACCCTCCAGTCCTGGAACCAACTACGGCAGCAGTTTGGCCTGACCACAATGTCGTACAAAGCTCCCATCTGCAACAACCATAGGTTCACAGCAGCGCTGACTGGTGCCACCTTCAAAAGGTGGGGACAGGACAGAGGGACACTGACAGTCAGGGGCCTACACATGGACGGCAGGATCGCAACACTGGATGGTCTGACAAAGAAATTCCAGCTGGCCGGGGGAACGAGCTAAGGTACCTGCAACTCAAAAACTTCCTACGAAAGGAGACAAGGATGTACCCACAACCGCCACAACAGACATTACTGGAAGATTTACTGAACGCAAGCATACTAGATAAAGGAAACTAGCGATCTGTATGACCGACTGGTAGAAAGGGCCGACACCATAAGACCATAAGACCATAAGACATAGGAGTGGAAGTAAGGCCATTCGGCCCATCGAGTCCACTCCGCCATTCAATCATGGCTGATGGGCATTTCAACTCCACCTCCCAGCATTCTCCCCATAGCCCTTAATTCCTCGCGACATCAAGAATTTATCTATCTCTGCCTTGAAGCCATTTAGCGTCCCGGCCTCCACTGCACTCTGCGGCAATGAATTCCACAGGCCCACCACTCTCTGGCTGAAGAAATGTCTCCGCATTTCTGTTTTGAATTTACCCCCTCTAATTCTAAGGCTGTGCCCACGGGTCCTCGACTCCTCGCCTAACGGAAACAGTTTCTTTGCGTCCATCCTTTCTAAGCCATGTATTATCTTGTAAGTTTCTATTAGATCTCCCCTTAACCTTCTGAACTCCAATGAATACAATCCCAGGAACGCCAGCCGTTCCTCATATGCTAGACCCGCCATTCCAGGGATCATCCGTGTGAATCTCCGCTGGACACGCTCCAGTGCCAGTATGTCCTTCCTGAGATGTGGGGCCCAAAACTGGACACAGTACTCCAAATGGGGCCTAACCAGAGCCTTATAAAGGCTCAGTAGCACATCGCTGCTTTTATATTCCAACCCTCTTGAGATAAATGACAACATAGCATTCGCTTTCTTAATCACGGATTCAACCTGCATGTTTACCTTTAGGGAATCCTCGACTAGCACGCCCAGATCCCTTTGTACTTTGGCATTATGAATTTTCTCACCGTTTAGAAAGTAGTCTATGCTTGGATTCTTTTTTCCAAAGTGCAAGACCTCACATTTTCTCACGTTGAAATGCATCAGCCATTTCCTGCACCACTCTCCCAAACTGTCTAGATCCTTCTGCAGCCTCCCCACTTCCTCAGCACTACCTGCCTGACCACCTAACTTCGTATCATCAGCAAACTTCGCTAGAATGCCCCCAGTCCCTTCATCCAGATCATTAATATATATGGTGAACAGCTGCGGCCCCAACACTGAACCCTGTGGGACACCGCTGGTCACCGGCTGCCATTCCGAAAAAGAACCTTTTATCCCAACTCTCTGCCTTCTGTCAGACAGCCAATCCTCAACCCATGCCAGTAGCTCACCTCGAACACCATGGGCCCTCACCTTACTCAGCAGCCTCCTGTGTGGCACCTTATCAAAGGCCTTTTGGAAATCCAGATAGACCACATCCACTGGGTTTCCCTGGTCTAACCTACTTGTCACCTCCTCAAAGAATTCTAACAGGTTCGTCAGGCACGACCTCCCCTTACTAAATCCATGTTGACTTGTTCTAATCCGACCCTGCTCTTCCAAGAAATTAGAAATCTCATCCTTAACGATCGATTCTAGAATTTTACCAACAACCGAGGTTAGGCTAATTGGCCTATAATTTTCCATCTTTTGTCTTGATCCTTTCTTGAACAAGGGGGTTACAACAGCGATCTTCCAATCGTCCGGGACTTTCCCTGACTCCAGTGATTTTTGAAAGATCTCAACCAACGCTTCCGCTATTTCTTCAGCCACCTCCCTCAGAACTCTAGGATGTAGCCCATCGGGGCCAGGAGATTTGTCAATTTTAAGACCTTTTAGCTTTTTTAGCACCATCTCTTTTGTAATGGCAACCATACTCAACTCAGCCCCCTGACCCTTTATAATTTTTGGGATATTACTAACGTCTTCCACTGTGAAGACAGACGCAAAGTACTTATTAAGTTCTCCAGCCATTTCCTCATCTCCCATCACTAGCCTTCCAGAATCAGTTTGAATTGGCCCAATGTCTACTTTGGCCTGACGTTTGTTTCTTATGTATTGAAAGAAACTTTTACTATCATTTCTTATATTACTGGCTAGCCTGCCTTCATATTTGATCCTCTCCTTCCTTATTTGTCTCTTTGTTAACCTCTGTTTGTTTTTGTAGCCTTCCCAATCTTCTGATTTCCCGGTGCTTTTGGCCACTTTATAGGATCTCTCTTTTCTTTGATACATTTCCTGACCTCCTTTGTCAGCCATGGCTGTCTAATCCCTCCCTGGATAATCTTTCTTTTCTTGGGGATGAACCTCTGTACAGTGTCCTCAATTATGCATACAAACTCCTGCCATTTTTGCTCTACTGTCTTCCCTGCTAGGGTCTGCTTCCAGTTGATTTTCACCAGTTCCTCTCTCATGCCCTCGTAATTACCTTTATTTAACTGTAACACCATTACATCCGATTTTGCCTTCTCTCTTTCAAACTGCAGACTGAACTCAACCATATTATGATCGCTGCTTCCTAAGTGTTCCCTTACTTTAAGATCTTTAATAAAGTCTGGTTCATTACATAGCACTAGGTCCAGAATAGCCTGCTCCCTTGTGGGCTCCATGACAAGCTGTTCCAAAAAGCCATCTTGTAAGCATTCCATGAATTCCTTTTCTTTGGATCCACTGGCTACATTATTTACCCAATCCACCTGCATATTGAAGTCCCCCATGATCACTGTGACCTTGCCTTTCTGACATGCCTTTTCTATTTCCCGGTACATGTTGCGCCCCTGGTCCTGACCACTGTTAGGCGGTCTGTACATAACTCCCATTATGGTTTTTTTGCCTTTGTGGTTCCTCAATTCTACCCACACAGACTCCACATCATCCGACCCTATGTCGTTTAGTGCCATAGATTTAATTTTGTTCTTAACTAACAAGGCAACCCCACCCCATCGGCCCACCTCCCTGTCTTTTCGATAGGTTGTATATCCTTGGATGTTTAACTGCCAGTCCTGAACCCCCTGCAGCCATGTCTCTGTGATGCCTACCACATCATAATCATTCACGATGATCTGTGCCATTAGTTCATCTACTTTGTTACAAATGCTACGAGCATTCAGGTAAAGTGCCTTAATGTTAACTTTCTTATCAGTACAGATATTGGAAGTCCTAAGATGTCCAAAGTTATCCTTCCTTTTTGTTGCATTCCTAGTCTGCCTCAAGCTTAAATCCACCTGCCTACATGTTATCCTCCTGCGTATCTTGCCATTTAACTCCCTGCTCCCTGTCGCTTTCACTTTCCCTTCCCCCCAACTCAGAAGTTTAAAGTCCTACTGACCACCCTATTTATCCTCTTCGCTAGAACACTGGTTCCAGATCGGTTCAGGTGGAGACCGTCCCAACGGTACAGATCCCCCCGGTTCCAAAACTGATGCCAATGTCCCATGAAGTGGAATCCCTCTTTCCCACACCAATCCCTTAGCCACGTGTTTACTTCCCTAATTTTCCTATCCCTATGCCAATTGGCACGTGGCTCGGGCAGTAATCCAGAGATTATGACCCTTGAGGACCTGTACTTCAATTTTCTTCCTAGTGCTTGATAGTCCCCGAACAGGTCCTCCAACCTAGCTTTACCTATGTTGTTAGTCCCAACGTGGACCACAACAACTGGATCCTCCCCCTCCCGCTCCAGTATCCTTTCAAGCCGGTCAGAGATGTCCCGCACCCTGGCACCGGGCAGGCAACACACCATGCGAGACTCCCGATCCGGCTTGCATAGGATACTATCTGTCCCCCTAATTATAGAATCCCCTATAACAACTACTTGTCTTTTTACTCCCCCCTCTTGAATGGCCTTCTGCACCATGGTACCGTGGTCAGTTGGCTCATCCTGTCCAGAGCCCCTTTCCTCATCCATACAGGGAGCAAGAGTCTCATACCTGTTGGACAAGGTCAAGGGCTGAGGCTCCTGCACTCCTGAACTCAGGTTCCCTCTGCCTGCTATACGCAACATACTAGACGCAACAAGAAAGAAATCAGAGGAGGACCTGGGGATTGAAATAGGGTGGGGACTCTGGAGCGAAGCATTGCATAGGATCAACTCCACCTCCACGTGCGCAAGGCTCAGCCTGACGCAACTAAAAGTGGTACATAGAGCCCACTTAACAAGAAACCGTATGTGTAGGTTCTTCCTGGAGGTGGAGGATAGATGTGAACAGTGCCAAGGAGGCCCGGCCAACCATGCCAACATGTTCTGGTCTTTCCCCAGACTTGCGGGGTACTGGACAGCCTTCTTTGAGGCAATGCCCAAAGTGGTGGGGATGAAATTGGCGATCTTCGGGGTTCCAGACCAGCCAGATCTATTCCTGGGGAGGATGGTGGACGCCCTTGCCTTTGCCTCCCTGATCGCCCGCCGTAGAATCCTGTTCGGCTGGCGGTCAGCAGCACCACCCAAAGCTGCAGACTGGCTGTCCGACCTCTCAGAATCTCTGCAACTGGAGAAAATCAAATTCACCATCCGAGGGTCAGATGACGGCATCCACAGAACATGGGAGCCATTCACCTGACTGTTCCGGGACCTGTTTGTGGCTAACAAACACGCAGAAGAATAGCCAGGTAGCCAGGAACCAGGGGAAAGCAGCCAAAGCATGAGAGGGAGAGATAGACTGGGGGTTGTGTGGGGGGGGGGGGGACAGCTAAACTTAAGAGGAAAGAAAGGCGAACCACAGGAGGGGGGAGGGGGAAGAAGTGGGGGGGAGGGAAGAGGGAAGAGACAGGGAACAGTAGAGGAGAACCACGGAGGGGGGGGGGAGGCAAGGAAATGATAGCCGGGAGGAGGCCACGGGAAACAATAACAAACTTGGCATCTACAGGAACAGAGAACAAGGAGAATACAGGCAAAAGACGGGAGGAACGGCTGAAGCGGAGGTGAGCGCGAACTGACAACGAGATCCGTCTGGGAGAAGCAAGTGACAACACCAACATCAGACCCATTCGAGTATTGCCCTCTGTAATTGTTTCTCCGGCACCCAAATGTATATCTACCTCCCCAGTCTCCAACCCCCCCCCCCCCCCCCCCCCCCCGGCCCCATAATACCCTACCAGTTATTTTTTTTAAATTTATTTATTTATTTATTATTATTACTTTCTTTTTCGGTCTGCCTGTGTGTGCCCTTCTCTTCTATATATATATATATATCTTATTGTGTGGACATAATGGTAAATATACTTTGTTCAAAAACCCAATAAAAAAACATTTATTTTTTTAAAAGGTCCAAACAACCAATGCAAACAACCAAAGGATATTTCACATTTTAAGACTTTTACTGTAAGAAACAAATTAAAATCAACTAAATCAAAGATTACGTAAGAGACAACTAACATATCAAACTAAAGGAAAGGCACTTTTGTATTACCTAACACAATTGAGATACATCTTACAAACCCTGTTGCTGCACAGTGTACTTCTAGCAGAAGTGTAACATTATGGGAAAAAATCCAATTTTACTCTGGTTCTCTTCTCCCTGCTGCTTTGAGCCAAATTATCGATGTCCTTCATAATTAATTCCACTCAACTTGAGTCTTCCAGATTCGACTTTCACCTGCAAGGTTCACATTGGTGACTCATTAGTCATAAAATTTTCAAAAATCCAATTGGTTTTGTTCCCGTCCTTTCAAACAGATAATTAACTCTTACAAGCATCCTGCTTCTCGACAGCGGGTAGCTGCTTTATTCCTCTGCACAGCAGCAGTTAGTTCCTCACTTTTTCCCTATATCTCAAATAACAGCTGCCCCTTTGATGTGAGTTACTGTGAAAAGGTGTAAAAATCTGTCACTTGATTTCAATAGGTTTCTGTTTCAATTTCACTCCCACGGCAATCAGATTACAAAAGCATGTCTCTGAGCTGGGTTGCTTTTGGAATTCCCAATTTTACCATAAGTTAAAGGAGACATTTTGAAAGCTAACCTTCTTGTAAAGTCCAATGGGGTGGCAATGGTGTAGTGGTATTGCCACTGGACTAGTGATCCGGAGACCAAGGATAATGCTCTCGCAGATGTTGAAATTTGAATTCAATAAAAATCTGGAATTGAAAGTGTAATGATGACCATGAAACCATTGTCATAAAACCCATCTGGTTTACTAATGTACTTTAGGGAACGAAAGCTTCCCTCCTTACCTGGTCTCGTCTGCATGTGACTCGAAATCCACAATAATGTGGTTGATTCTTCAGTGCCCTCTGAAATCGCCTGGTAAGCCAGTCAGAGCAACAAAAGCTGGCACAACCAGTGATGCCCAGATCCCATGTACAAATTTTTTTAAATGATCATCAGCAAGCAGGTATCCCTAATCAGCCAGCAGCCAACTTTTGATTCTTTGTGGTAGTTCAAAGATGATGAATGTGGTTGACTGGAGCAGATTCGGAAATCGGGACGCCATTTTAAAAAGGCATACCAATCTCTCACTATGCTCGCCGGAGCTCCGCCGTGTATAAACGGGCCTCTGTGCAGCCTCAGTTGCGTGTTCCTTGTTGAGACACCTTACACAACGCGAGTCACATTGAATAGCCATGTGTTTTTCGGCACTGTAAGCGCCTGGAAACACACAGCTAAACAGGCTCGCTGTGGAACCTTGACCCCATTTGGGTGAATCGTGCCCTTTGTCAGGTGTGTCTCAGAATGCGAAATGAGAAATGGCCCAGCCAAGGTTTCTTTAATTCCATGATCAAACACAAGAATCCATAGGAGTGATTACGTGTCGATTCCTTTAAAATGCAAGATAAAGTTATTTTGTTTTGGTTTCTATCTAGCACAGTAGCACAGTGGAGGCAGCACGGTAGCACACTGGTCAGCACAGTTGCTTCACAGCTCCACAGTCCCAGGTTCGATTGCCGGTTTGGGTCACTGACTGTGCGGAGTCTGCACGTTCTCCCCATGTCTGTGTGGGTTTCCACCGGGTGCTCCGGTTTCCTCCCACAGTCCAAAGATGCGCAGGTTAGGTGGATTGGCCATGCTAAATTGCCCTTGGTGTCCAAAAAGATTTGGTGGGGTTACTGGGTTGCCGGTGTGGGCTTAAGTGGGGTGCTAATTCCAAGGGCCGGTGCAGACTTGATGGGCCGAATGGCCTCCTTCTGCACTGTAAATTCTATGATTCTAAAGCAAGTGATAAACATTGAGTATGTGCCCAATACCACAAGTACCAAATCTATTAGCATGCCCAATCAATCTACCCTGAACATCTTTTTGGGTTGTAGGGGTGAGACCCATGCAAACACGGGGATAATTGCAAATTCCACACGGACTGTGACCCAGGGCTGGGATCGAACACGGGTCCTCAGCGCCGTAAGCAGCAGTACTAACCACTATGCAGTTACATATTCGCTCAGAACTTAAAACCCCTCCCGACACACTCTTTGTCCGATGCCTCCTCTGGTAAAAAGCAATAGTGCTTAATTAAGGTTATGGATTGAGGGCGTGATCTACCGGCCATGCCCCTCTACCCAGCTCATCTGGCCACAAGGCAGCAGATCTCTGGTGAGTCGTTGGACGATTTTTACCGTGTCCTCCTCGTACTGGGGAGGAACTGCGGCTGCCCACAAGTGTAGGCTAGTGAGCACACTGAACTCCTCATCCGAGATGCCTTTGTTGCAGGCATGCAGTCCCCACAGATCCGCCAGAGACTATTAGAAAGGGAAACCTTGAGCCTCACAAAGGCACGGTCCCTCGCTACCTCCCTAGATGTCGCGAACAAAACACCCGCTCATATGCCCCCGACCGCGCGGCGGCCCCCTGGGCAGCGTGGAATTCAGCCTCGCTCTCCCCCACGGACTCGGACACACCCCAGGCCTGCGCCGCAGGACGCCCAGAAAAACCCGCGGGGCACCGCTGCTATTTTTGCGGCCAGGCGAAACACCCCCGACAACGTTGCCCAGCCCGATCTGCAACTTGCAAGGGCGAGAGTGTGTGCGAGAGTGTGTGTGAGAGAGGCTGTGTGTGTGAGAGAGGCTGTGTGTGCAAGAGAGACTGTGTGTGCAAGAGAGTGTGTGTTAGAGAGAGAGTGTGTATGTGTGGGAGAGGGTGTGTGTGAGAGAGAGTGCAAGAGAAACTATGTGTGTGGGAGAGTGTGTGTGTGGGAGAGAGAGTTTGTAAGAGAGAGTGCGTGTGTGTGAAAGAGAGAGAGTGTGTGTGTAGGAATGTGCGTGTATGTGTAGGAGTGTGTGTGTGTGGGAGAGTGTGTGTGTGTGGGGGAGAGAGAGTTTGTAAGAGAGAGTGTGTGTGAGAGAGAGAGAGTGTGTGTGGGAGAGTGTGTGTCTGTGGGAGAGTGTCAGAGAGAGTGTGTGTGTGTGTGGGAGTGTGTGTGTATGTGTTGGAGTGTGTCTGTGTGTGGGAGAGTGTGTGGGAATGTGTGTGTATGTGTGGAAGTGTATGTGTGTGGGAGAGTGTGTATGTGGGAATGTGTGTGTGTGGTGAATGTAACGTGGTAATTCACACTGTATTTACCAATACCATTGTAAGCGCAGTAGCGTTATCCGACCACTCGGGGGAGTAGCTCTGGGAATGCTCAGGAGTTTGTACAGGGCTCCACCCTTGGCTCCGCCCACAACTCCTCCCCCTTGACTGCTGTATAAATAACCGTGTCCAGAGCCAGCCTGCATTCATCGAGAGTTCAACGGGTAACAGGCTGGCTCTGTCGTAAGTAGATTAAAACCACTGTTCATATCTTAAAGCACGTATCTCGTGAATTGATGGTTCCATCAATTTAATCTACATAAGAACAGTCAGGATCGATCATGGAAACAGTCCTCAAGCCTGGACGCCTGGAACTCGACCCACAGGATGCAGAGGCAAAAGAAATCTTCTCCCACTGGCTGCGGTGCTTTAAGGCCTACCTGGCAGAAGCGAGCACAGTCGAAACAACAGAGGAACAGAAGTTAAGTTTACTGCAGGCGAGGGTGAGCCACAGAATCTCTATACAACTAAACTCGGCCGGTTCATATACTGCAGCGCTAGCGTTACTCGATAAGATGTATGTAAGGCCCATTAACAAAGTTTACGCACGCCATGTGTTCACGACTCGCCACCAGCGGCCTACAGAATCACTCGCCGAATTTTTAAGAGAGCTCAATAATCTATCTAATGACTGTAACTATCAAGCGGTTACCGCGGCTGAAAATAGAGAACTTGCTGTACGCGATGATTTTGTAGCGGGCTTCAGGTCTAATTATGTGCGCCAACGACTGCTGGAAAAGGGGGCCCAAGACTTAGAAACAACTGCGAAAATTGCTACCACAATGGAGGTCTCCTTCCGCAGCCTCACCTCGTTCCCCGCAGACCCCGCGACCCAATCATGGACCCCCAACCAGCGACTCTCCCAGGCCTGTGCCACGCGGCCGCCCAGCCACCATGCTGCCCCAGCCAGCCATTTCTGTGGCCAGAATCAGCACCCACGGCACTGCCCGGCCCGCAACGCGACCTGCAGCAGCTGCGGGCGGAAAGGCCACTACGCGAGAGTGTGCATCGCAAAAAGTGCCCCAGCTTCCAAATCCCCAGCGGCCGAAGTAATCGCTCCCCACACCCGCAGGCCCGCGGGGTCCGAAACGCTGCGGCCTATGCCCCGACCCCGCCCCCTCCCGCCATATGCGATCCATGGGGGCCGCCATCTTGGCAAACCTCCACCACGTGCGACTCATGGGGGCCGCCATTTTGGATGCCATCTTCCTCGCCGCCCGCCACGTGCGATCCACGGGCCCGACCTGCATCTCCACGCTCGGACAACTCATCGGAAGAGTACGACCTCCCTGGGCGCTCGTCACGCGGCCCGCAACTCAACGCAGTCACCCTGGATCAATCACGCCCGAAGCATCTGCGAAATTCGATGGCAGAGGTCCAAATCAACGGGTACAACACGCCATGCCTTTTTGACTCCGGGAGCACAGAGAGCTTCATACACCCAGACCTGTTAAGACGCTGTTCGCTCCCCGTTTTCCCCGTGCGGCAAACTATCTCGCTCGCTTCAGGCTCCCATTCGGTCCAGATCCAGGGGCGCACCGCCGCGGCACTCACAATCCGAGGCGCTAGCTACTCAAAATTTCAACTCTACGTTTTGCCCGACCTCTGCGCGCCACTCTTATTAGCCCTAGATTTTCAGTGTAACCTTAAGAGCCTCACCCTCAGCTTCGGCGAGCCCCTGCCCCCACTCACTATCTGCAGCCTCGCTACACTGCGAATCTCCCCCCCTCCCCTCTTCGCCAATCTCACAAAGGACTGTAAACCCGTAGCCACTCGTAGCAGGCGATACAGCCTGCAGGATAGGGTATTTATCAGATCAGAGGTCCGAAGGCTTCTCAGTGAGGGGATTATAGAGGCCAGCAATAGTCCCTGGAGAGCTCAGGTGGTGGTCGTTAAGACCGGGGACAAATTCCGCATGGTTGTCGACTATAGTCAGACCATAAATAGATTTACGCTCCTCGACGTGTATCCCCTCCCCAGGATTGCAGACATAGTAAACCAAATCGCCCAGTACCGGCTCTTTTCCACGGTGGATCTGAAGTCTGCATACCACCAGCTCCCAATCCGCCACTACACGGCACTCGAGGCCGTCAGCTGCCTCTTCCATTTCCTCCGGGTCCCTTTCGGCGTCACTAATGGGGTCTCGGTGTTCCAACGAGCAATGGACCGAATGGTGGACCAGTACGGGCTGCGGGCCACGTTTCCGTACTTGGACAATGTCACCATCTGCGGCTATGACCAGCAGGACCACGACGCCAACCTCATCCGTTTTCTCCAGACGGCACAGAAACTGAATCTCACGTATAACAAGGAGAAATGCGTTTTCCGCACAACCAGACTAGCCATCCTCAGCTATGTCGTGGAAAACGGAGTCCTGAGCCCAGACCCGGACCGTATGTGCCCCCTCTTAGAACTCCCTCTCCCCCATTGCCCCAAGGCCCTCAAACGGTGCTTGGGCTTCTTCTCCTACTACGCTCAGTGGGTCCCTCAATATGCTGACAAAGCCTGCCCACGCTTTAGGGCCACACGATTTCCCCTGTCAGCTGAGGCATGCCAGGCCTTCGACTGCATCAAGGAGGACATCGCCGTATTCTCTGGCACCAGTTTTCAGGCGGGGGTGGGGATCATGCCGCGCCGGTTGGGGGCCATTAGCAATGCCCACCCCCCCCGGCAATTCTCCTGGCACCGATGGGTTGAGCAGCCGTCGGTGTCTGGCCAGTCCCACCAGTGTGGATTGGATATGGTCCCACATAGCGGGACCCGGCTGGTAGGCCGGCTGGTGTGGTCGTGGGGGGGGGGGGGGGGGGCACAGGGGGATCCGGCCCCGGTGGGGGCCACGGTGGCCTGAACCGCGATCGGGGCCCACCGATCGGCAAGCGGGCCAGTGCCGTAGGGGCACTCCTTCCTTCAGAACCAGCCCCTGTAGGGCTCCGCCATGGCAGGCGCGGAGAAGACACCCCCCTGCGCACGCGCTATAATACGCCGGCCGGCAGAACCACGGCGGCGGTCCTGCGCATGCGTTAACTCATGCCAGCCCCACGACGCCAACCCCTGAAGTGTCGGTCTAGCCCCTGGAAGTGCAGAGGATTCCGCAACTTCCGGTCGGCCCGATGCCGGAGTAGTTCGCGCCGCTTTTTATGCTGCCGTTGGCCATCGCGGAGATTCGGGAGAATCCCGTCTGTGGGAGAATGTGAGAGAGAGAGAGAGTATGTGTGGGAGTGTGTGTGTGGGAATGTGCGTGTGTGTGTGTGGGAGAGAGATTGTAAGCGAGAGTGTGTGTGTGAGAGAGAGAGAGTGTGTGTGCATGTCAGCAAGAATGTGTCGGAGTGTTTATTTTTAATTCATTTACGGGATGTGTGCATCGCAGCTTAAGCCAGCATTTAATGCCCATCTCTAATTACCCTTCAGAAAGCGTTGGTGAGCTGCCATCTTGAACCGTTGCAGGCCGGGCAGTGGAGTTATACCCACAGTGCTGTTAGGGAGGGAGTTCCAGGATTTTGACCCAGCGACAATGAAGGAATGGTGATATATTTCCAAGTCGGGGTGCTGGGTAACTTGTAGGGCAATCTCCAGGTGGTGGAGTTCCCACATATCTGCTGCTCTTGTCCTTCTAGGTAGTAGTGGTCATGGGTTTGGAAGGTGCTGCCTCAGGAACCTTGGTGAGTTACTGCAGTGCATCTTGTAAATGGTAGACACTGCGACCATTGTTCATCGGTGGCGGGCTCCTTTGTCTTGGATGGTGTCGAGCGTTTTGAGTGTTGTTGGAGCTGCACTCAACCAAGCAAGTGGAGAGTATTCCATTACACTGCTGACATGTGCATTGTGAATGGCGGACAAGCTTTGGGGGACCTGGAGGTGAGTTACTTGCCGTATGATTCCTAGCCTTTGACCTGCTCTGGTAGCCACAGTATTAATGTTGCTAGTCCTGTTCAGTTTCTGATCAATGGAAACCGCAGGATGTTGATTGTGGTGGTTCAGCGATGATAATGCCATTGAATGTCAGGGGTGATGGTTAGGTGCTCTCTTATAGGAGATGGTCATTGCCTGGCACTTGTGTGGTACAAATGTAACTTGCCATTTGTCAGCCCAAGCCTGTATATTGTCCAGGTCTTGCTGCATTTGGACATGGACTGCTTCATTAGCTGTGGAGTAACGAATGGTGCAGTCATCCACAAACATCCACACTTCTGCCTTTATGATGGAAGGGAGGTCATCGATGAAGCAGCCGAAGATGTTTGGACCTAGGACACTCCCCTGAGGAACTCCTGCGGTGATGTCCTGGTGATGATATGATTGACCTTCAAACACCAATCTTCGTTTGTGCCAGGTATGGCTCCAACCAGCAGAGTTTTCTCCCGAATCCAATTGACTTCATTTTTCCTAGGGCTCCTTGCTGCCATACTTGGTCAAATGCTGCCTTGACGTCAAGGGCAGTCACTCTCACCTCACCTCTGGCATTCAGCTCTTTTGTCCATGTTTCAACCAAGGCTGTAATGGGGTCAGGAACTGCATGAACCTGGCGGAACCCAAACTGAGTGTCTGTGAGCAGTTTACGGCTGAGTAAGTGTCACTTGATAGTGCTGTTGAGGACTCCTTCCATCACTTTGATGATGGAGAGTAGACTGATGGGGCGGGAGGAGGGAGCGCTTTGTGCCAAGCCTGACCCTTCCCATGGAGTGGGCTCTCCCGATTTCCACTCCTCTGATGCGTCTCACAGTCAGCACACGGGACAGGGCGGCACTGTTGTGCATGTGCCGCTGACAAGTGAGACCCCAGAGGACGCCCACCAGGGGCATCGAAGGCCACAGGAGGAGGTACGCAGCTGTCTGCCTCCACCTCTGATGTGCATCCTGGGTAAACACCAAGATGTAGTGGTAGAGCTAGGAGGACAAAGCACGTTGAGGATCACTGAGGGCACTGGGGGTGGGGAGGGGGAGTGGGGGGCCGGCACCATCGGGAGTAGGGTTTGCACAACACATTAAACACCTTTTCGCAAAATCATTCTAATGCATCTGCCACTTCCTTCTGCAATGCAGGCTGACTCCCGGAACCTTTGCTCATCTCCCCAGCGCACCCACCCTAACCCCCCATGGCGGCCCACCCCTGCAGACAGTCCTCCAACCCTCCCCCACCGAGCACTAAGATGGCAAACCCAGAACCCCAGGACTCTCTACTGTGAGCAAAGGTGGCGACTCACCTCCTCGGCTCCCCACAGCAGCCCTTCCGCCAGGTTCACGTTTTTCAAAAGGGGTACTAATCTGCCCCAGCATGACCACGTGCTTGGGGGCCATTGGGTGACTAGAGGGGGGTGGATATGGGGCAGCTCTCATTAATTGTATGGAAATGGAGCTTCAGTGTGATAATTGGTTTCTCACCATGCTATGGCGAGATCCCGATTTCGGCTACGGGAGCGGGCCGGCTGCATCACAAATTGTTTGCCGCCTGAGGTGGATCTCGGTTTTGGCCTTTCCTGCTATTCACCGGCCCCATTACGCTTGAGCAAGAGCGCAACGAGGCTGGAGAATTGCGCCCTAAGTGTTAATGCCGGGACTGAATTGCGGGGTTTCGCATTCCCATTGGGGGGTCAGTTCCGGAGTAATTCAGGACATGCTAATGTGCCAGCATTCTGCCCACAGGAATCTGGAGCAATGCTCATTCCCACGGCGTCAGATTCTCTGGGGCCAGGATTGGCACTGGAGACCTTTACAAACTGGAGCTGCTTATAAGCAGTCCTTTCCCCACACACTCAATCCAACCAAGATGATGGCACCGCGAAGAGTTGCCCCCCATTCACGGATGCAAAGCCCACTGTGCTCCTGCCCACATCCGTCCTGTCCCTGGTCAGATTGGCACAACTTGGCACACTCAGGATCTGAATCACACTGCTGCTACGCTTCCAGCAGGTACACCTTTCCCTGCCTTACCCCTATCTGTAGGACCTGCCCGCTCACAGGCCTCTGAGCCTGGGGCAGTGGTGGTACACACTGGCAGTCTCCATCACACAACCAGGCGCCACCCTGCTGTCGGGATAACACACAGCCCACCCAATGAGGATACCTATAGTAGACCCCACTGGGAAGACAGTACAGGGGCTGTAGAGCCTATCGCTGACATGGATTGTGGCAGCCACTGGGACCCCTGTTGACAGAGACGGGCGGTGAGGATAGACACTCCCAACATCACAGGCCCAATGCTACTCACTGCTGGGGACAGGGGTGCAGCATGGAAGACAACATATTGGGTGAACAGCTGAGGGGTGGTGGTCATTTGGAGGCAAATGTATGTGTGGAGCTGGAGTGCAATGCAGTAGCCTGTTGTATCTGGGCCAAGCTCTGGAGCGCCGCAGCAATGTTCATGTGGGCCCAGTACATAGCTGCCTGTGACTAGTCTTCCCTGTTCTGAGCCTCAACCATCGACCGCACAGTGTGCCTCAGCCCTTGGACGTCTTGACCCATGGCTGTCACTTTTTCACACAAGGCTTCTACCACAGATACCATCTGTTCAGTGTTGACATGGTACTATGTCAGCACCGTCTCCTGCACCGATATGTGTTTGCACTCCTCCAGCCGCACCTGCAGGTGCTGGAAAGTTGGTGACACCCCCTCCTGTCGACCCTGACTCTACGTCTGCATCTCCACCAGTGATTGGAACATACATCCCAGAAGCACAATACCTGCTCAGACCATAGCTAGTTTCTAGGATCAGGCAGCCCTCTGACTCTCCGCTCCTTTGGGAGTCCCTACCTCCACCTGATCTGGTGTGTTGCATCATGTGCGACATGTGCACCAGAAGGTGACCCAGGAGTCACTTCGCTAAAACGTCCTGCCAAGCTGATAGTATCTGTGTTGGGGGGGGTGGGGGGGGGTTTACATGTGAGTGCAGTGACAAGATATCGGTATTGTCCCTATACTGGTCCTCTGGGCTGTGCTAGCATTGTGGCTGGGGCGAGAGACACCAGGTGGGCTGGCTTTGTCTGTTGGATTTGTTGATTGTCACGTGTACTAAGGTACAGTGAAAAGTATTGTTCTGTGTGCAGCTCATACAGATCAATTAGTACATGAAAATAAAATACGTAATAGGCAACATAAGGTGCACAATGTAAGTACATAGACACCGGCATTGGGTGAGGCATACAGGAGTGTAGTATATTCAGATCAGTCCATATCAGGGTCGTTTAGGAGTCTGGTAACAATGGGATGAAACTGATTTTGAACCTGTTAGTGCGTGTTCTCAGAAACCTCTTGTAATTCAAATTTCTCCTACAGCCCAAAGTGAAAGTCAGACAGAAAATTAAAGAAAACAAAAACCTAAAAGTTGCCAATATTATTGAATCTATTGGTCGTGCAAAATGAGACAGGGGTGAACGTGCAAACTCCACATGGACAGTGACCCGGATCCGGGATTGAACCCGGGTCCTCGGTGCCGTGAAGCAGCACTGCTAAGCATTGCGCCACGGTGCCGCGCCTGGTTATACCTTTTTAAATGGCTATAGTGGGAAGAGGTGGAAACGATCCTCATGCAGCTATAATATTAACCTGGGGTGATGATGAGAGTGCATCAACCTGAACTGAATATTTAAAACTGTTCATATGTTAAACGTTCTTCGGCATCAGGATTCACCCATATTCAAAGTTTTAGGTACATGCATGGTGTGCTCCGACAATCAGGGCTTACCTTGCTGGAAATGGCTGCAATTGCCAGGACCAGCGATGTGACAGAGCCCAAATTAACTGCCAGTTTCCAAATGCACAAAAGTTTCAAATGAATGAAGTATAATAGTTCTTACCTGACCTATATACAAAGTTCATTTCTAATGAAATTGTTCATTTATACATTTAGCCAAAAATCTTTAAAGATATCAGAGTTTCACTTATTCAATGATCTTTTAAAATAAATTTAGAGTACCCAATTCATTTTTTCCAATTAAGGGGCAATTTAGCGTGGCCAATCCACCTACCCTGCACATCTTTGTGTTGTGGGGGAGAAACCAAGCAGACATGGGGAGAATGTGCAAACTCCACACGGACAGTGACCCAGAGCCGGGATCGCCTTATTTAATGATTTGACTCATTAAACTGACTAGGATTCAGGTATTTATTATTCAGTAGTAGAAGGTCAAAGGATGATATTTTGTTCAGAAAGAATCGAGTTGACAAAGAAAAAGCTGACCAATTCATTTTTATGGTAAGTGATAGGTTTTATCAGATGCATTTGCTCTTTCTTCCAATAGCCTCATAAAATAGGATACCATGGCAACGAGTCTACAGGCCAAGGAAGATACAGAAAACAGAAACATGTCTAATCCCAGAGGTTATACAGCATGTGACACTCCTTGCAGGAACCAATCAACACTGAATACAGTTGCAGTCACAGTTGCTCTGACATTGGTCTGTTGTGCATTCTGCTGAGGTTGGATTAGAGTGGAAATTTTACACACCACTTTTGTCATGGTTTATAAATCACAGTGTTCACAATGTCGATCCTGACCTATCAATAGTGATGGTTGCAGATGTGACACACTGCTCTTAACTCACTGAGATCCATGTCAGGAATCTGCAAAGTTATTAAAAGGAATGTGCCATCTCAATTCCCATATTGTCCATTCCATTGCTCAGAAACCTACCGATGCTGGCTCAGTATTTTTACTGTTTTGATTTCCTTTCTTTTTAGCCTAATGGTGACAGGATGATAAAGAATAAATGCAAAGCCCTATTTTAGGGGGTAATATTTCTGCTGACAACCGTATCTAAGTTTTTAAAGTAATTTGTCTCGCAAGCTTATTTATTATTGTTTAACCTTTTGTAGATATCTATTTTTTTCTCCAGCAGTTCAAATAGTTTCTAATTGTTATTTTTCCGCTTCACCCTAGTTCCACAAAACTCCAGTTCAAGAAAGCTCAATTGAAAATATTGGTCCAAACTTCAACCCATGGCCCAAGGGTATTTCGGTGTAACTACTGTTGAGGGAATCAGAACCTGGGGTAGAATCCTAATCCTATGGAATTCAGCTCCATGTGGAAGAAGCTAGGATCTTCCACCTAACTCAGCTTCATTTGGAGGAAACTGGGATCGTCCACCCACCTCCATCTAATAGGCCTAACAGAAGCTGTCAGGGACCTTCCAAAGCTCCAAGATGATTCCAGATGGAGTCAATTAATTTGAAGCAGTGGCCTAAAAGCTCCTAAGAACTCCTGAAAAGTTCTGCTGCCATATTTCTTTCAGGCAATTCCTAATGCACGATTCTTCACCTGTTCTATTATCCACCACGATATCTATTGTGGTTGATTCTGCTGATGCATCCTTGAAGGCAACGGCCACCCACCCCACCCAAAGGATTATCTCACCCAACTGTAGGATACAACATCAAAACCAGCGCTATGCAAAAAATAATGAAACACGTTGTTGGTGTGCAGAGATACAAAGTTCGGAAATGGAGGCATAGCCAGTAAACAAGAAAAATGCATAAAACACCCAAAAACAACTTTTCACAAGTCTGCTTTTGCAAGAAAGGTTCCAGAATGCCCATGTGCCCAGTGTTGTTTTGTTATGGGTACTGTAAGTAACACCTAAAACAAAATCAGAAATTTAGGAAACCTAGATCGTAAAATAAGATTTTAATAATCAAGCTGCACATGTCTGTAGCATAACTCTGTTAATTGGACCCAAATTATGACTCTTAAAATTTGGTTGGATAGTAAATTCGGGCTTGCAATATGATGCAAAATTATGAGAGGTATGGACAGGGTGGATAGCAACAAGCTTTTTGCAAGAGTGGGGGTGTCAATTACAAGGGGTCACGATTTCAAGATGAGAGGGGGAAAGTTTAAGGGAGATGTGCGTGGAAAGTTTTTTACGCAGAGGGTGGTGGGTGCCTGGAACGCTTTGCCAGCGGAGGTGGTAGAGGCGGACACGATAGCATCATTTAAGATGCATCTGGACAGATATATGAACGGGTGGGGAACAGAGGGAAGTAGATCCTTGGAAAATAGGCAACAGGTTTAGATAAAGGATCTGGATCGGCACAGGCTGGGAGGGCCGAAGGGCCTGTTTCTGTGCTGTAATTTTCTTTGTTCTTTGTTCTATTAATTAATACTGCCGTAAAAGAAAGTGGTAGATAAAGGCTTACATTCAACTGCAAGAAGAGGTACACCATGTTAATGACATAGAGCACTCCATATGCAATGCCATACTGAATGAAAGCAAATTAGAATGTATCAATCCCCTCAACTGTCTAGGAAACACAGTAACATCTGATGAGTGGCACGGTAGCACAGTGGGTAGCACTGTTGCTTCACAGTGCCAAGGACCTGCGTTTGCCTCCGATAGTCTGGGAGACCCGCTCCCCTCTGGTGCCGTTATGCCTGGTCCATGTTTGTGTGGACCAATGCTAAACACCACTATGGTGAGATCTCCCAGGCACAACCGTTCATTCCCAGGCCTCGAGAGCATCGGGCACTGACATATTTAAGTGAGCCTAACTGCTCACCTAACTATGTAAATCTTGATCTCGCCCACTGAGGGTGAGATCCAGATTGTGATGTCTCATGAGATCTTGTTCCGTCTCGTGAGGCATTTGAAGTGTTACAAATCTCATGAGGGGCCTCTCGTGAGATTTAATGGTCTCTTTGCGTCACTGGGTTGGGCACGACAAGGCCATTCAATCGCCTCTGGTCTCTCATTCATTATCCATTATCCTTCGACAACTTCAATTAACCTGTGGATTCCAGACTGTTGTACGTGCCTGACAGAGGAAGAGTCAGGTAGAGATCCAGGTTTAAAAAGAAAATCAGGCAAGGAGAATGGGATAATTTTTGACACAAGTCTTATGATGTATGAGCGACGAATTGTGCAAAATTAGGAAATGTGTGCTCAGAGGCAGCAGACTTGTAGTCTTCTTCTTGGGCAGTTACTTGGGATTGGGTACGACTTTTTTCAGGTTCTGAGATGACTGGTAAGCCTAATGTGTGACCTGCAGGCTCTTCCACGCAGCGCAGGTGGTACATGAAGGGTTGGGTCCTCAAATACCAGTTCTGACATTCAGAATAGGCAGTTGCTGGACTCGCTGCTTGCATTCTTGCCAACACAGAGCTCAACCTCTCATCCTGTTCCTCATGAGACACCATGAATTATGATGTCATAAAATATTGGGTGTTCCTGGGACACCTTAAATAAATTTATGGATCTTGTCGCTAAATCTCAAGTGCTACATCTATTCCAAAGCCTCTTGTATTGATACAGTCATGCACTGTGGAACAGAAATGATCACCTTCCTAAAGTCTGGGTGCAACACTAGTTGGTGGTATTCCAACTTTAAGTCCAATTGGGAAAACACCTTGTTTGCCAACAGCTCCTTGAATACCTTCTCAATGGTTGCGATAGATTGGCATTCTCTAAGCACTGTCTAATTCTCCAGTCTCATGTCAACGCAGAGTCTTATGTCCTATTTGGCTTGGGCACTACCATTACTGGGCTCATTCAAGGTATTGTTCTTTCCTGTACCAGCCTCCCCGAACAGGAATGTGGCAACTAGGGGCTTTTCACAGTAACTTCATTGAAGCCTACTCATGACAATAAGCGATTTCCATTCCATTTCTACTGGTTCAATGTTATATTGATCAATGGATCTAGACTTGAACTTTGCTCTTCAATGAAAGGGTCTCCTTCATCCAGGCAGAGCTACTGACTTGAGGTTGTCATTAATGGTCAGCTTCACCTGATGGTCATGAAGCTTTCCTATTCCATGAAATCCTCCCAGCGGGAGACCGGGAGATTATTGGACTGTAGGGCCAGCAGGACTGCCTTCCAGACCGTCCCATTCTCCCTCTCCACCTGCCCGTTTCCCCCGGAGTTGTAGCTGGTCATCCTGCTCGAGGCGATGCCCTTGCTGAGCAGGAATTGACGCAGCTCATCGCTCATAAAGGAGGATATCTGGTCGCTGTGGATGTAAGCGGAGAAACCGAACAGGGCGATGATGCTGTTCAGCGCGTTAATGACCGTGGCAGAAGTCATATCGGGGCATGGGATGGCGAAGGGAAATCGGGAGTACTCATCGACCACGTTCAGAAAGTACGTGTTTCGGTCGGTGGAGGGGAGGGGCCCTTTGAAGTCCATGCTGAGGCGATCAAAGGGGCGGGAGGCCTTCACCAGGTGCGCTCGGTCTGGCAGATAGAAGTGCGGTTTGCACTCCGCACAGACCTGGCAGTCTCTGTGGAGTAGGGCAGATTGTGGGCCTTTATGAAGAACAGGGTGACCCCCGGATGACAGAGACTATCGTGTAGGGCCCAGAGTCGGTCCACTTGTGTGCTGGCACATGTACCTCGAGATAGGGCATCGGGGGGCTGGTTAAGCTTACCGTGGCGATACAAAATCTCGTAATTGTAGGTGGAGAGCTTGATCCTCTCAACTTTAAGATTTTATAGTTTTTGATCTTGCCCCGCTGTGTGTTGTTGAACATGAAGGCAACCGACCATTGGTCAATGAGGAGAGTGAATCTCCTGTTGGCCAAGTAATGCCTCCAATGTCGCACAGCTTCCACAATGGCTTGGGCCTCTTTTCCGACAGAGGAGTGCCAAATTTCGGAGGCATGGAGGGTGCGGGAAAAGAATGCCACGGGCTTGCCCGCATGGTTGAGGATGGCGGCCAGGGCGACGTCTGATGCATCGCTCTCGACCTGAAAAGGGAGGGACTCGTCGACCACGTGCATCGTGGCCTTGGCGATGTCTGCCTTGATGCGGTTGAAGGCCTGGTGGGCCTCAGACGTCAGGCGAAAAACTGTGGAGTGGATGAGTGGGCCTTGTCCGTATAGTTAGGGACCCACTGGGCAGAATAGGGGAAAAACCCCAGGCATTGTACCAGAGCCTGGGGGCAGTGGGGGAGGGGGAGTTTCATGAGGGGGCGCATGCGGTCGGGGTCGTGCCCTAGAACTCCATTTTCCACAACATAGCCAAGGATGGCTAAGCGGTTGGTGCGGAATACACACTTCTCCTTATTGTACGTGAGATTAAGGAGTTTGGCGGTGTTGAAAATTTTGAGAAGGTTAGCGTCGTGGTCCTGCTGATCGTGGCCACAGATGGTGACATTATCTAGGTACGGGAAGGTGGCCCGCAGTCCGTACCGGTCAACCAGCTCGAATCGAGCTGCGTGTACCGATTGATAGTCTGACTGTAGTCGATGACCATCCTCTGTTTCTCCCCAGTCTTTACCACGACCACTTGGGCTCTCCAGGGGTTGTTCCTGGCCTCAATGATGCCTTCCCATAGCAGCCACTGGACCTCCGACCTGATGAAGGTCCTGTCCTGGGCGTTGTACCGTCTGCTCCTGGAGGCGATGGGCTTGCAACCCGAGGTGAGGTATGCAAACAAGGAAGGTAGATCAACCTTAAGGGTCGTGAGGCCACAAACAGTGAGGAATGGTAGGGGTCTGCCGAATTTTAAAGTTAAACTTTGGAGATTGCACTGGATATCCAGACCGAGTAACAGGGCAGCACAGAGGTTGGGGAGGACGTAGAGCCAGAAGTTGCTGAACTCTACGCCCTGGATGGCGAGGGTCGCGATGCAGTACCCCCAGATTTCCACGGAATGGAATCCGGAGGCCAGGGAGATTCTCTGGGTAATGGGGTGTACCGTGAGGGGGCAGCGCCTTACTGTGGTGGGGTGGATGAAGCTTTCTGTACTCCCAGAGTCAAGAAGGCAGGAAGTATTGTGCCCATCGATTTTCACCGTAGTCGTCGCTTTCGCGAGGTTGTGAGGCCGGGACTGGTCGAGGGTGATCGAGGCGAGCTGCGGCTGGTGCTGGTAGGCCCTGGGCTGGTCGGCGGTGGCGGCAGGCGATGAGCGGCCAGCCGAGCCTCCCGACAAGCAGGGGTCCTGAGGTGCCATCCTAAATGGAGCCGAAGATGGCGGCGTCCACGGGGCGTACATGGCGGCGACATTAAAGATGGCGGTGCCCATGGGCCACACGTGGTCTGTAGCGAAGAAGATGGCGGCGCCCACAGGCTGCACGTGGTTTGCGGGGACGAAAATAGTGGCGCCCACAGACCGCACGTGGTCTATGGAGAAGATGATGGCGGCGCCCACAGGCCGCACGTGGGGGGTGTGGGAACGCCAGAAACAGCGGCGACCGACCAGGCCTGGCACACAGCAGCAAAATATCTCTTCTTTCCGCAGGTCTTGCAGGTTGCGCTCCGTGCCGGACAGCGCTGCCAGGGGTGTTTCGTCTGCCCATAGCAGTAGCAGTTATGCCCCGCAGAGTTGGCTGGCTGCCGCGCGGCGCAGGCTTGGGGTAGGCTGGGGACGGTAGCTGGTGGGACCCACGATGTCCATGAGGGTCCGTGCGGCCGGGGGCGTCTGCCCTGCGGTCGGGGGCGTACGACTGTACGTTACGGGAGGCGACTGATAGCGAATTCGCGAGCTGTCTGGTTGCCGCAAGGTCAAGTGTACCCCCTTCCAATAGGTGCTGGTGGATGTACGCCGACACCATGCCCATAACAAAAGGTCTCTGATTAAACGTTCTGTATGCTCAACTGCCGAAACTGCCTGGCAGTCACAGTTCCTTCCCAGGATGTGCAGGGCATGCCAGAAATTGTCTAAGGACTCCCCGGGGAGTTGCTGTCTCGTGGACAGGAGGTGCCTGGCGTAGAGTTTGTTAACCGGCCGAACGTAATGTCCTTCCAGGAGCTCCATTGCTTCAGTGTAAGTAGGCGCATCCCGGATAAGGGGGAAAATATCAGAGCTCACCCATGAGTTAAGTACCTGAAGCTTCTGTGCGTCCAAGGGTTCTTCAGCAGATGTTCGGAGGTAGCTTTTGAAGCAGGCTAGCCAGTGGTCGAAGGCCGACGTGGCATTGGCTGCTTGAGGGTGCAGCTGCAGGCGATCAGGCTAGATACGAAGTTCCATCGCTGTAAAATCTCAGCTCAATAAATTGATGCACTATCAATTACTACAAAGACGAGAGTAGTGAATAATCAAGGCTTTATTGAGCTGAGATGTGAGGCCTTCTGCAGCTGCTACCAGAATGGGAGCAGCTCTGGTGAGCACACACGTATATACGCTGCCTACTGGGCGGAGCCAGCAGGCAGGGATTTACCCCTTACTGTACTACATCTAATATACAGTTACTTACAGTTACTACATCTAATATACAGTTAGTGGTGACTACCACATGTTTCTGCCAAGATTAACATCTCTCTTTTTTCAAGCAATTTTCTCTTCAAGGTGTTTGACAGACAACTTTGTACAAACTTATCCCTGAGTTAATTATCCAAATAATTCCTATAATTTCACCCCTTAGATGTTTTTCAAAATTAATTCAAGGGATGTGGTCTTCGCTGGCTAGGCCTGCATTCATTGTCCATTCTTAATTTTCCTTGAGAAGGCAGTGGTGAGCTACCTCCTTGAACTGATGCAGTCCACAGATCTTCCAGGACTTTGACACAGCGACAGTGAAAGAAGAGTGATATAATTCCAAGTCAAGATAGTGAGTGACATGGTGGGAAACCTGCAGGTGGTGGTGTTCCCACCACCCCGACTTGGAACTATATCGCCGTTCCTTCACTGTCACTGGGGCAAAATTCTGGAACTCCCTTCCTAACAGCACCGTGGATGTACCTACACTTCAAGGACTGCAGCGGTTCAAGAAGGCAACTCCTCACCACCTTCTGAAGGGCAGCTCGGGATGGGCAATAAATGCTGGCCTAACCAGTGACGGCCGCATCCCGTAAATGAATAAAAACAATTTGCTGCCCTTGTCTTTTTAGGCGGCAGAGATAGTGGGCTGGATTCTCTGATTCTGCAGCTATGTCCACACGATCCGTTTGGTCTTACGACCAAAAAGTCCGTACCTGCTGATACAGACGCAGAATTGCTGTACAACATGGCGCCAGCTACTCACGGCCCCAGCCTGCCAAAAAGCACCCTCCTGTAACCCCCTCGCCACCCCCATGTAATGATATGTAGAATATAATTTCTTTATAATTTAATAACCGAACTGTAAGCAAAGATAGGTGCCGTATGCATACACTGAGATTCTAGCATCCGACCACAGGTGACATAGTGACAGATGTAGGTCATTAGACGACAGGCCGCATGGAGATAAGAATGTAATCTCTTGGACAACACACAGACAAAGAATCTGAACAACAAGCACAGTCGCATATAGTCAACAGTGATTTATAAGAGGTAACCATAGTTGTTTGTATTTTGCCATAATATCCAACTGCAATCTTACATCATAGAAACCCTTTAGTGTTTCAGTTAATTAATGAACTGTTTTGTTCATTTACAAAGCTATATGTTGTCTGATCACTTCAGTTACAAAGGCCTCCGTGTATACAGAGAATATTACAAGGAACTAAAGGGGTTTATGGAGCAGATGGGAGGGATGGATCCGTGGAGGTTTGGGAGGCCGAGATCAAAGGAGTTCTCTTTTTTCTCCCATGTACACAAAGTGTACTCCCGGATTGATTTTTTTGTTTTAGACAGGGCTTAGCTGGCGGGGGTGGTAGATGCCGAGTACTCGCCGAATGTCGTGTCAGACCATGCTCCACACTGGGTGGATTTACGGGTGAGCAAAGAGGGGGGCCAGCGCCCGCACTGGAGATTAGATGTAGGACAGTTAGCAGATGAGGAGGTGTGTGTGCGGTGAGGGTGAGTGAGGGAGTGTTCAGGGAATTTTATAGTAGGCTGGCATGGAGGGGATGAGGCAGTTTTTGGATGGACTGGAGTTTCCGAGGGTGGAGGAAGAGCTGGTGAAGGGCCTAGAGGTCCCATTTGAGCTGATTGAAGTAGTGGAAGGATTAGAGGTTATGCAATCGGGCAAGGTCCCGGGGCCGGACGGGTACCCAGTGGAATTTTACAAGAAGTTTTCCATGTGGTGGGGCCCTTGCTGGTGAGAGTATTTAATGAGGCTAGGGAGCAAGAGGTTCTTCCCCCAACGATGTCACAGGCTTCAATTTCCCTGATTCTGAAGTGGGAGAAGGACCCGGAGCAATGCAGGTCATACAGACCAATCTCCCTTCTGAAAATGCACGCCAAATTGCTGGCTAAGGAATTGGCCTCGGGATTAGACGATTGAATGCCAGGGGTGATAGGGGAGGACCAGACGGGGTTTGTAAAAGGGAGGTTGTTAACGGAAAACGGCAGAAGGCTGTTAAATGTGACCATGATGCCCTGTGAGGGTAGGGATTTGGAGCTAGTGGTCGCCATGGATGCGGGGAAGGCCTTTTACCGGGTGGAGTGGGAATACCTGTGGGAGGTCCTGGGGCAGTTCGGGTTTGGGCAGGGTTTTGTGGCCTGGGTCCGGTTGCTGTACCAGGCACCACGGTGGCGAGTGTGTGAACGAATCGAGTGAGCTCGGATTATTTTAGGCTGCACTGAGGGCCGAGGCTGGGATGTCCACTCTCCCCACTGCTGTTTGCCTTGGCTATAGAGCCTCTAGCTATGGCACTGAGACTGTCAGGGGATACTGCGGGGGTGGGGAGGTTGGTGGAGCACAGCGTCTCACTATACGCGGATGACCTACTGCTGTATATTTCTGACACGCTGGGGGGAATTGGAGAGATTATGATGATCCTAAGGGAATTTGACCGGTTTTCGGGGTACAAATTGAATATGGGTAAGAGTGAAGTCTTTGTGATCCAGGCGAGGGGGCAGGAGGGGAGACTGGGGGGAGGATGCCGTTCAAGGTGGTGGGAGGAAGTTTTCAGTATTTGGGAATCAAGGTGGCGTGGGGGAAGGAGCAGCTGCACAAATTAAATTTGGCTCGGTGAGTGGTGCAGATGAAAGGGGATTTTAGAAGGTGGCATATGCTCCCGTTGTCACTGGCAGGGAGGGTGCAGACCGTAAAAATGACGGTTCTCCAGAGATTTTGTTCATACTCCAGTGTCTCCCTATTTTTATTGCAAAAGCCTTTTTTAAGAGGGTCAATGCAGTGAACTCTCGGTTTGTGTGGGAGGGTAAAACCCCGTGAGTAAGTAAGATGTTGCTGGAGCAGAGCCGAGGGGGATGGGGGGGTTGGCCCTACCGAATTTTAGGAACTAATTGTGGTGAATGTGATTCACACTATATATAGTTGCCAATATTACTCCATGTATATATGTTCGTTATCTACCCATTGTAAGTGCAGTTGCACTATCCGACCACCAGGGGGAGTCACTCTGGGAGTACGCGAGAGTTTGTACTGGGCTCCTTCCTTGGCTCCACCCAGGACTCCTCCCCCTGGGACCGATGTATAAAGATCAGTGCCTTAGAGCCAGCCTGCCAGTTCACCTGAAGTTCAACAACGAATAGGCTGGCTCTATTGTAAGTGTATTAAAGCCTCTGTTCAGATCCAACTACACGTGTTCGCTGAATTGATGGTTCCATCACTAATATTGGGCAGCAAATATAGCAATGATTAGGAAGTGGGTAGTGGGGGCGGGGTCGGTGTTGGAGCGGGTGGAGGCGGCATCATGTAAGGGCACAAGTTTGAGGGCACTGGTAACGGCACCTCTGCCGTTCTCACCGGCTCGATACTCCACAGGCCCGGTGGTGGTGGCGGCTTTGAGGGTGTGGGGACAGTGGCGGAAGCACATGGGAGTGGAGAGGGCGTTGGTATGGTCTCCAATTTGTGGTAACCACCGGTTTGTGCTGGGGAGGCTAGATGGGGGGTTTCGGAGGTGGCAGCGAGCTGGGATTGAGCAGATAGGGGACCTGTTCATTGACGGCAGCTTTCCATGGTTGGAGGATGTGGAAGAGGGATTTGAGCTACAAGGTGGGAATTGGTTCCGGTATCTGCAGGTGAGGGACTTTGCACGGAGGCTGATTTCGACTTTTCTGCTTCCACCGCTTCAGGGGATGCAGGAGAAGGTAGGTTCGAAAACAGTTGTGGGGGACGGTAAGGTCTCGGAAATTTATAAAGAGCTCATGGTGTGGGAGAAAACCCAGATAGGGGAGGTAAAGCATAAATGGGAGGATGAGTTGGGCAAGGAACTAGAGGCGGGTCTGTAGGAGAATGATCTGAGTCAACGTGTCCTCGTCGTGTGCCAGGCTCAGTCTGATACAATTTAGGGTGGTCCACCAGGCACACAAGACTGCTGCCCATATGAGCAGGTTCTTTGAAGGGGGGGAGGATAGTTGTGGGCAGTGTGCGAGAGGATCCGCGAATCATGTCCACATGTTTTGGGAATGTCCGATGCTTAGGGGATTCTGGCAAGGATTTGCCGAGGTCATGTCCACAGTACTAAAGACAAGGGTGGCGCCGAGTCCCAAGATGGTGATTTTTGGAGTGTTGGAAGTCCCGGGAGTCCAGGGGGCCAGAGAAGCTGACGTTTTGGCCTTTGCCTCCTGGTAGCCCAGAGACGGATCCTATTGGCGTAGAGGGATTTGGAGCCCGCCGAAATTGGGCGTATGGGTTAGCTACATGGTCGGGTTTTTCAGGCTTGTGACGATCAAGTTCGTCCTGAAATTGTTGATAAAAAATTACAAATGCCTTAACAAAATGTTTTTTTTTAAAGTAATGAGGTTAGGAGCTGAATGGCCCTGGCAGAATGCAAACTAAGCTCAGCGAGTAGGTTATTGATAAACAAGTGCTGCTTGATCGCATTGTTGATGGCCCCTTCCATCACTTTACTGCTGATTGAGAGTAGACTGATGGGTTGGTAATTAGCTGGGTTGGATTTGTTCTGCTTTTTGCATACAGAACATACCTAGGTAATTTTCCATATTATCGGATCGGGTAGATGCTATTGTTGTAGCTGTGCTAGAACAACTTGGCTCGGAGTGCAGTAAGTTGTGGAATACAAGTCATCGGTGCTATTGACAGAATATTGTCAGGACCCAGAGGCTTTGCACTATTCAGTGCAAATACCTCAGCCTTTATCCTTTGCAATGATATGCTGAGCTCCCCCCCCCCCCCCCCCCCCCCCCCATCATTGAGGATGGGGATATTTGTGGAGCCTCCAGCAGGGTGATTGATTGTTCACCGCGATTCATGGCTGGATGTGGCAGGACTGCAGAACTTAGATCTGATCCGTTGGGTTGTGTTTGGCATGCAAGTAGTCCTGTGTTGTAGCTTCACCAGGATGACACCTCATTTTTCGGTATGTTTGGTGTTGCTCCTGGCATGCCCCCCTGCATTCTTCATTGAACCAGGGTTGATCCCCTGGCTTGGTGGTAATGGTAAAGTGGGGGACATGCTAACTCAAAAGGTTACAGATGTTATATTACCTTACGTTAAATATATATTACTCTTTGAACAAGCCTAGTTGATGAAATGAACAATGTAACTTGTAAAGATTAACTAATTTATTGAGTAATATAAATAATATTTGTGAGTCCTTTGTACTCAATACTCAACTAGTAAAATAAATAAAATACAGTAAAGATAACGAACTAACTATATAAGGTAATAATGAAATAACTTATAACCTCTCTCTCTCTAGCTAGGCTAGTCTTGTCTGTTCACTCTCCTGAAACACACTCTTCAGAAAGGCGGGAAAGTCTTTCTTATACCATCTGATAGTGAGACATCTAGTGTTGAATTGACTGTACTACTTCTACATACATTGATCATGTATATTGATGTACAGAAATCACTACATCCCCTTTTTTTGACATTTTCTGGCAAATATTAAAATAATTTTTTTTACATATGAAATGCAGTGTATACAATGTACAGCAATCACTAGAGTAATGAAAATGTTCACAAATTCAGATGATTGGGTCTTCTTCTCCTTGTCGATCTTCTTAACATCAAAAGTGATGAAGAAGTTTTAATGTCTTTGTTGATCATCAAATTTGAATGCATTTGCTGTTCAATTTGTTTTGAAATCGTCTGGTTCAAGTCAAGATTAGGAAACATCTTGCAGTAGAAAAATCTGTGACTTGAAGTAGATCTAACGATTTCTTCTCAGAATGTTGCTAACTGAAGTTTTTATCAGATAATGATAATAATCGCTTATTGTCACAATTAGGGTTCAATGAAGTTACTGTGAAAAACCCCTAGTCGCCACATTCCGGCACCTGTTCAGAGAGGCCGGTACGGGAATTGAACCCGCGCTGCTGGCCTCGTTCTGCATTACAAGCCAGCTGTTTACCCACTATGCTAAACCAGCCCCTGATCTTGGAGAGAATTGCCTAATTATGTGAGCAATCACAGACCAACCTCCTTCAGGAAGTCTTAATCTAACAGCATCATTCTCAGATAGAAGGCGAAATTCTCCTACCCCCCCGCAGGGTCGGAGAATCGCCCGGGACCGACGAAAATCCCGCCCCTGCCGTGTGTGGAATTCTCCACCACCCGGGAATTGGCGGGGGCGGGAATCACGCCCTGCCAATTGGCGTGCCCTCCGCGCCGATCGGCGAGAACCCTGCGGCGATTCTCCGGCCCGCGATGGGCCGAAGTCCCGCCGCTGAGAGGCCTCTCCCACCACCGTGGTTTGAACCACCTCTGGTGGCGGCGGGATCGGCGGCGTGAGCGGGCCCCCGGGCGACCGGACCCGGGGGGGGGGGTGCCCCACAGTGGCCAGGCCCGCGATCGGGGCCCACCGATCGGCCGGCGGGCCAGTGCCGTGGGGCACTCTTTTTCTTCCGCCACCGCCACGGCCTCCAGCATGGCGGAGGCGGAAGAGAACCCGCTACTGCGCATGCGCCAGCGGTGACGTCAGCGGCAGCTGACGCACCGGCGCATGCGCGAACAGGCGAAGGCCTTTCGGCCAGCCCCGACGCCGACCAGCGGGCGTCAAAGGCCAGTCGGCGTGATGCCAACCACTCCGGCGCGGGCCTAGCCCCCAAAGGTGCGGAGAATTCCGCACCTTTGGGGAGGCCCAACTCTGGAGTGGTTGGCGCCACTCCGCTACGCTGGGACCCCCCGCTCCGCCGGGTAGAGGAGAATCCCAGCCAGAGTAGACAATTCTTTTGAATGTAGAGCATTCCGTGAACAGACAAGACATAGAACAGCTAGAGAGAGAAGTTATAAGTTATTTCATTATTACATTGTATCGTTAGTTAGTTACCTTTACTGTATTTTATTTCCTTTACTAGTTGAGTATTGAGTACAAAGGACTCACAAATATTATTTATATTACTCAATAAATTTGTTAATCTTTACAAGTTACATTGTTCATTTCATCAACTCGGCTAGTTCAAAGAGTAATATATATATTATGTAAGGTAATATGACATGGTACCAGAGTGAGTTAAGCTTTTAAGAAGACTAGTAAAGATTTAGAATAAAAATAAAGAAAAAAATATTGGAATCAATTATTCGACTACAGAAGTCATTGCAACATCAGAAACTTCGACAAAAACAACTTTTCAATGGACCAAGTTCAAGTACCAAGACATCTAAAGACCACTGGTAATTTGAATTTGAATCGGAAATTGTGTAAACAACAGTTTCAACTCTATTTAGAAGCTAGTGACTTAACTGCTGCACCAGAAGCTAGAAGAATTGCTTTACTCTGTCCCTGGCAGGGCAGCAAGCAATCAAAATCTTCAATTCCTTTAATTTTAATGCTGGTGACGATAAATCAAATTTTGATCAAGTAATAGCGAAGTCTGATCAACATTGCAAGATGGAGGCCAATGAAATTTTAGAAAGATTAAGATTTCACAGAAGAGTTCAAAACGTTGGTGAACCGGTGAATAATTTCATCATAGATCTCAAACTCTTAGCTAAAATGTGTAACTATGCAGATTTACATGATTCACCTGTAAGAGACCAAATTGTTTATGGCAATTGATGATACTGTCAGAGTAGCATTAATTCGGCAAAACGATTTAACATTGCAAATCGTGATTGATAAATGCATCTCCATGGAACATACCAAAAGTCAGTAGTTAGTATTTTATCCCAAGGAAAAAAGCGCAAATTCTACCACGAGGCAGAAAAAATCAAAATGGTGTTGCAGGCAAAGCAGAAGATTGTGAGAAATGGAAGATAGCCTTCGCAAGAATTTTCAGGCTCTGCACATGCGCACTATGCACAGAAATGCGAGACGTCAAAGAAAAGGTCTTCGCATGCGCGTACGTCACTAATACGTCATGACGGCAATGTGATTACGTGTCACAGGTGTGGCAACGCCCACTTAAAGGGAAACTGCCCTGCGCTTGGCAAACGCTGTTTGAGATGTCAGAAGTTAAACCATTATGCTTCTCAGTGCCAATCATCTGCAAGTTACATTCCTCCTACACAGAAAAAATATTACAAAGTGAGAGCTGTGGACAAAAAGATGAAGTTAACACTTCAAGAAGATTTCATGGAAGTTGATGATATTTTCTTGTTAGAAAATCCTTTCTTCGTTGGTGTGGTTGAATCACCCATCAAGAATGATCTGCAAGTAAGCAAGAATTATCTTCAAGCAACAAAGCCAGCTCCTCAAGAATATGAAAAGGAGCTTCAAGCAACTAAAGATCAAAGAATCAATG
Organism: Scyliorhinus canicula; assembly: GCF_902713615.1. Taxonomy (NCBI): domain Eukaryota; kingdom Metazoa; phylum Chordata; class Chondrichthyes; order Carcharhiniformes; family Scyliorhinidae; genus Scyliorhinus; species Scyliorhinus canicula. The sequence continues at coordinate 167,093,550 of NC_052150.1, read as the reverse complement.
CCGTCAGCAACAAATGGATGACTAGTGCATACATTAACATAATTCCAATTACTTTCAGACTGGGCACAGGTGCCTCGGCGAATCTTCTGAATTCCAAGTACTTGTTCAAGATAAAAAGTCATTATGAGATGATGCATCCAGAGTGCTAATTGAAAGGTTATAATGGCAAACCCATTTTCTCACATGGTTCGTGTTACCTGAGTGTCACAAACTGAGACATTCATAAACAAGTAAGATTCGAGATAGTGAATGCTACTCGTTCCTCTTTACTTGGAGCTCAAGCATGCAAAGATTTGCAGCTCATTCAACAAATGTTTCTGAATACCTGTCAGTCGACTGCACTCAAAGATGACATTAAACAACTCTTACAGGAACACCCTGACATATTTCAAGGTACGGGTATGTTACCTTTTCAGTACAAGATACAACTGAAGAAGGATGCCAAATTGGTAATCCATCCACCTAAACGTGTACCTGCTCCTCTTAAAGACAAACTAAAGGCTGAACTATCAAGATTGCAAGTTCAAGGTACCATATCAAGGATTATTCAACCTACTAACTGGGTTAGCTCCCTAATCTGCGTAAAAAACCTGCAGGTGAAATAAGAATCTGAATGGATCCAAAGGATCTCAATCGCAATATCAGAAGAGAACATTATCCAATACCAAAGAAGGAAGACATTACTGTAGAGATGGCCAATGCCAGATTTTTTACCAAACTTGCTGCGTCTCAAGGTTTTTGGCAGATGCAACTAGAAGACTCCAGTAAACGTCTGTGAACTTTTAATACACCTTTCGGAAGGTACTGTTTTAACAGGATGCCTTTCGAATTATATCAGCTTCAGAAGTTTTTCATCGTATAATGGAACAAATGACCGAGAACATAGAAAGTGTTTGGGTTTATGTTGACGACATCATTGGTCAACAACATATGAAACGTGTTCGGGAAGTATTCAAAAGAATTAATGAATATGGTTTGAAACGAAACAAAGCCAAATGCATGTTTGCTGTCTTCTCTTTGAAATTCTTCGGTGACAACATCACAGTTGAAGGAATAAAGCCAGATGAAGATAAAGTGCAAGCTTTCAACGCAATGCAAATTCCTAAAGACAAGAAGGCAGTCTTACGCTTTCTCAGATTTGTCAACTTTCTTGGAAAGTTCATTTCAAATCTAGCTAACAGAACAACTGCACTATGTCAACTGATTAGAAAGAACACGGATTTCATCTGGACTGAAAAACATACTGAAGAATGGACAGATTTAAAACAACAATTGATACAAGCTCGATGCTTATCATTTTTTGATCCTACAAAACATACTAAAATCTCAACGGATGATAGTAAAAATGGCATAGGTGTTGTTTTATTTCAACAAGGCCATTTCAATAATTGGGTTCCTATTGCCTACGGGTCAAGATACATGACTGAGACTGAGTGTAGGTACACCCAAATTGAAAGGGAGTGTCTTGGGCTAGTTACTGGGATTTCCAAATTCTACAACTATGTTTATGGTCTACCCAAGTTCACAGTAGAAACTGACCATCGCCCACTTGTACATATCATTGAACAAAACTTAAATGATATGACTCCCAGACTTCAACGTCTGATGATGAAATTAAGAAGTTTTGATTTCACACTAAAATACACACCAGGTAAAGAATTAGTAATTGCTGACACTTTCTCTAGATCAGTCAACACTGAAATTCTTCAAGAAGAATCAATTAATGATGTTGATTCTCAACTGCAATTATTCAGAGTTACTTCCTGTCTCTGATTTAAAATTTCAACAAATTCGCATTGAAACACTGAGCTACTTTCATGAAAGTCATATGTCATCTTCAACAATGATGGCCGAAAGGTAATTGTCCGCAATATCAAAGCATTCAGTCAGAACTGACTATTGTAGATGGTACATTGCTGAGACAAGATCACATTGTGATTCCACAAAGCATGAGGTCTGAAATGCTTTCTAGAGTTCATGAGGGTCATTTAGAACATAGAACATAGAACAGTACAGCACAGAACAGGCCCTTCAGCCCTCGATGTTGTGCCGAGCAATGATCACCCTACTCAAACCCACGTATCCACCCTATACCCTTAACCCAACAAAACCCCCCCCCAACCTTACTTTTTTAGGACACTACGGGCAATTTAGCATGGCCAATCCACCTAACCCGCACATCTTTGGACTGTGGGAGGAAACCGGAGCACCCGGAGGAAACCCACGCACACACGGAGAGGACGTGCAGACTCCACACAGACAGTGACCCAGCCGGGAATCGAACCTGGGACCCTGGAGCTGTGAAGCATTTATGCTAACCGCCATGCTACCGTGCTGCCCCTTTTTTTTCGTACAAAAAAAAATAATTAAATAAAAAATAAATAAAAAAAAAAAATAAAAATTTTTTTTAAATAAAAAAATTTAGGCATTGAAAAATGTAAATGTCGTGCCAGACAATCGATCTATTGGTCAGGTATCAATAATGATATCACGGACACGATATTATCATGTTCAACGTGTCAGTCACATCAAAATCATCAATGCAAAGAACCAATGCAACCACATGATCCAGTTACATCACCATGAATCAAGGTTGGTGCTGATCTCTTTCACACATTTGGTAAGGACTATCTCGTAGTCATTGACTATTTTTCCAATTTTTCTGGACTAGTGAAATTGAACGACATCACATTCAGTACTGTCACAAAGGCATGCAAGGAAATATTTGCCAGGCATGGTATTCCTCATATTGTCATGTCTGACAATGGCTTATGTATCGCAAGTCATGAATGGCAAGAATTCTCATTGAAGTACAATTTAAAAAAATATATTTAGAGTTCCCAACTCATTTCTTCCAATTAAGGGGTAATTTAGCATGGTCAATCCACCTACCCTGCACATCTTTGGGTTGTGCAGGCAAAACCCACGCACACACAGGGAGAATGTGCAAACTCCACATGGACAATGACCCCGAGCCGGGATCGCACCTGGGACTCTCTAGAGGAGACCGGTTACCCAGCATTTGATAAAGTTTGCCGAGGCCATTGCAGAGTTCCTGCAGATCAGCAGGCCGGCATGATCACAATGACCGTGCATATTCAGCAATCTTGCATTTAGGAGTCCCCCATCTCCTCCTAATGACTCTCCAGCAACCAGCCTGAGTGATGGTCCCTGCACAGTTGACCTCCATGTGTGAATGTTGGTGATAATTCAGTGATGCTACAGGCCACTTTATCTGCCAATATTTATTGGTAGTCTGTTCAGCTTTTATGTATTCCGGTGTTTGGAGAGGTGGACGTCTGTCACCCAGGTGTCACTTGCCACACAGGTAACTTTAGCAGATCATTGTAGCAATTCTACACTGCACCAATATCCTCCTAATGGTGCTTGCCAATCTCAGAACTTCATGCCCACCTCCAACCATGCTTTCTTCATATCTCTTGGTGAAACTCTTCTTTCAGAAGGAGGAAAGTCCACGGACAGGATTGTCCTTCGGTCAACAGCAAAATCGGGAAGGCGATTGGGCGGGGAATTGTTCGTGAGGCTAAAATTGTGACCAGTGCCAGGCACCCGCCAGAATGTCATGCCTTAGTGCCTCGACAACGGCGTCAATGCATTCTTCTCTGCACGTACAGTAAACGGCGTCTGCATATCATTAGCTGGCCTGACCTGGTATTCTCCATGGCCTCCGCGATGCTTTGCCTCCACTGGGGGGAAATTAATCAGGAAAGGTGCCGCTGCCAATGGGGGGGGAGTCGGGAGAGAGAGTAGCTAGGACATGCAGAGGCGCGACCATGGGCTGCTGGTACTGCCACCGGCAGGGCTAGCTGCGGGGTGGGGGGAATGTCTGCCAGGCCCAGGAGAGAGGCAGCAGCAGGAGGTGATGGGGGTGAACAGGGGATGGGCTGTGGGGTCAGGGTGACCATGGGACCGGGGCGCCCAAGACCCATTGCTGCAGCCTGCAAGGCAGCCAACTTGCTCCCCACTGACCACCCACCTTGGCTTCTGGTTCCACTGGCTGAATGGGTGCCCCCACCCCACCACCCTCACATTCCACCCCCCACCCTCCATCCCGCCAACTCCCCCCCCCACCTGACCAGCCGCCACCCTACAGGAGGGCTCCTGACAAGGGCTGCAGAGCGTACCGCTGGCATGGGTAGTGCTAGCCCAGAGGATATGGTTTGCATTGGGGACGCACCATGCTAACATGTCTGACCTTCACCCCCTACAGGCAGTGGACTTCAGAATTCAATCAGGAATGATGCCCTTCATCCAACTCGCCACATCCCTGGGGAATGCACTGAGGCTGTACCCCTAGCAGCAGGGATGGGTGCCAGGGAAGAGGCCCCCATGGTGCAGGGCACCAATGGGACCAGGGATGCGGAAGGCAGAGTACCAGACGGAACGACTGGGGCAGGGTGTGGGGATAGGGATGGAGGGGGAGGGGGCAGGGGGACATACAGGGGGAGGGTCTGCAGTGCTGACCGTTGCCACTGTGTAGCCCAGTGGACCTGGTTGGGCACGGTGGTACATGCTAATATGTCTGACCTTCACCCACTGCAGACAGTGGACTTCGGAATCCAACTAGGAATGGTGCCCTTCATCCAACTCGCCGCAGCCCTGATGGATGTACTGAGGCTGTGAGAGCTGTTCAAGGTGGACCCTGCAGTAGCGGAGCCTGCCCCAGAGAACAGGAGGCAGCTGGTGAGAATGAGGAGCTGGTCGCCCAACAGGCCGAGGAGAAAGTGGAAAGAGGAGCTTCATGAGGCCTCCTGTGTACCGGCAGCACCTGTAATTCGAGGAGCTGCCAGACCAGGCATGCTGTTAAAGACACTGGCTGAGCAGGGAGATGGTGCATATCTGCCAGATCATGGCACACCTTGTGGTGATATGCATCACTGTAAATGCACAAGGGGTTATTGTGTACACACTACACCGAGCTAGACACTAGAGGGAGCACCAGAGACATCATGACACACAGACAGTCAACCAATAGGTCAGTAGGATAGGACACGACCAATGGGCATTCAAGACACACACAGAGGTGACACTACAACAGGGGGGCATTATACCAACCCACATATAAGGACACAGCACACATGATCTTCCTCTTTCCAGTGGAGACATTTAGTAAGTACACAGGGTTGATTGAAACACATCACACCCCCACCACGTGGATTGTAGCAGACTGGTTAGATAGTCTGAGTAGCTATAGCAGGATTAACAGGAGAGTCGAATCCAAGTAGGAGAATCGTGAACAGTTTAATAAATGTGTTAAAGCTATCTCCAAGTCTGAACCTGCCTTTGTCAGAGTGCACATAGAGGAAGCAGCTTATGCTACGTCAAGAGCATAACAAAACATGGTACCAAGGAGTGACCTGTTGAATCCCTACAGCTCAACTCAACAAATTTGTGGCAACCAGCAACAGCACCCAGGCATGTTGTTCGAGATTCCTGTTCCACAGCAGCTCAGGTACCATGGCAATCTCAGTGCAAACTGGCATGCATTCAGGCAGAGATTTGAGATCTACCTGGTAGTGTCCGACCTAGATGGCGTGATGGATGCAGAGAAAATAAAGCTTCTCCATCATGGGTCCAAGAGCAGCTGAAATCTTCCAGACCGTCAAATACTCAAAGGGGCAAAACAAGAGTGACTTCCAGGCAGTCCTGGGCAAATTACAAGAATTCTGCAAGGAAGATACAAGAAAAAAAGGTAAAAGATGCTCCAGCACTGACCACGAGGCGAAGGTTGGCTTTCCATTGCAGAAAACGGCAGTTTTGATTTGCAGCCATCTTGGAAAAGGAGCTACACATGCGCAGTTGCGCAAAGAGCGAACAGAACGGGAAGGTTCGTTTGCACATGCGCGAGAAGCCACGCATGCAAAATTGCGAAAAAGGCCCTAAGTAATGAAACAGCGATCTGCGCATGCCCAACCGCTTCCTACGCGCTACCTCACAAGCTTCGTGATGTCAGAGGCCCTGGACCACGCCCACTTAAAAGGGAAATGTCCCAAAACAAGAAAAAGATTTTAAAGCCTCAAAACCAGATTATTTCACCTGGAACGACAGCACAATGCCTGAAATTCGACCAGTAGCTGAAAGTAACCTCCGCAGAACCCTGCAACAAGCAGTTAGCACCGCCCAAAGAGATGATACAGTCTTTGAAGACTATGACTCAGACCTTGAATTCTTCTTTGGACATCGCGAGCCCAATGCCAGCTCCGACACAAAACGCGATGATATGGTCCTAGAAGACTATGACTAAGATGATGATTTTATCTTGGAAGATGGCTACCCCAGGACCATATCCGAACTGCAACTAGAGGTGTTGTACATTGAAGATCCCGACGACGAGTTCTTCAGATTGGGGAATCCTCAGCCCAGCATATATGACATCCCGACTCATGAGTACAGGATTATGCTGCAGCAGGACGCCAAGAGACAGAGAGTGGTACAAGCCCACAGAGAGCGGCCTGCTGCCACACAGAGAGTGGTCCACGCACCACAAAGAGTCGCCGACTCCACACAGAGAGTGGACCACACACCACGAAGGGTCCCAGCCTCCACACAGAAAGCGATGAAAGACTCCACAGCGAGACAACTGCACGTCGCCACACAGAAAGTGACTCCAGTGACACTAGCGTCCGCAGCGAGCTCGTGGTCAGACTCCACGATAGAAGAAACGCATGACTTCAGAGCGCAGTCCTTGCATGAACAAGAAGTGATGACAGTCTCCACAGTGAGACTAATGCACGATTCCACACAGAGAATGCTGCAAGACTCCACAGAGGGAGTGACACAAGCTTCCACAGTGAGCTCGTGGACAGACTCCACGATGGAAGGAACGCAAGACTCCAGAGCGCAGACCTTGCATGAACAAGACCATGAGGGTCTAGCAACCCCCTCTGAGCAACCAGCAGCAGATGATGCAAGTCTGCCATGCTCAAGTGAACAACAGAAAGACTATGACAGTCTGCCATGCTCAAGTGAACAACAGAAAGACTATGACAGTCTGCCATGCTCAAGTGAACAACAGAAAGACTTTGACAGTGTACCATGCTCATGTGAACAACAAAGCGACTATGACAGTCCACCCAGATTGTTTGAGCCACCAGAAGAAGACTCTGACAGTCTACCCAGCTCAAATGAACGACAAGAAGCTACTGAGGCTCTACCCACTGTATGTGAGACAAGTGACGACAGCATCCCACTTCCCATACCAGATGTACAACATGACAGACCTCAGCTAGTGTGTACAGAGGCACTCGACAATCACAGTGAGACTACTGGTGACTCTGGTGACACCACGTTAATTCAAACCTCATCCGCTCGAGCGTCTCCACAAGCAAATGAATTCCTGAACGTTTTGACTCCGGATGTGGACCATCAAGAAACCTCAGAAGCTGCAAGTGAACCTGAAATGACTCCAGACGGGGAGCATCAAGAAACCTCAGAAGATGCAAGTGAACCTGAAATGATTCTGGATGGGGAGCATCAAGAAACCTCAGCTGACTCAAGTGAACCTGCAATGACTCCAGACGGGGAGCATCAAGAAACCTCAGCTGATTCAGGTGAACCAGAAAGGGCTCCAGACGGGGAGCATCGACAAGCCAAAACTGACTCAGGTGAAACAGACCAGGCACCTGACGGGGAGCATCGACAAGCCAAAGCTGATTCAAGTAAGCCGGACTTGACTCCAGACGGGGAGCGCCGCAACCTCAGTGACGGAACGCTCAAGGAAACAGCAGATGCCACAAAGCACGCTGACACAAGTAACTGTGTGAAAGACTCGTATTATCCACAGAGTGTGGTCCTTGAGCGCAGCAAACACGACAACAAAACTAACCAACACAAAAACCACATCAAAGACAATAACAAGACGCGTACCAAAGGCAACAACGTCGACAACAAGCACGACAAAAACAACAACAATGGAACTACGACTAGTACGACATGGTACAACTCTGCAAATGAGGGAAACTGTTACTGCTGCGCTCAGTACAATGACACCCCATGGCAGGACGACACAGGTTGCGTACATCGCTACCACAAGCATCGAAAGAAAACAAGAGTCCACATCAGACAACAAAGTGATTTGACCACTTCTTGGTTCCTTTAGCACAGGGACACTGATGGCATTCACAAGGACATGACATCATCAACATCACCAACTCACCAACAAGACAAGAAAGCCACTTGACCATATTAATTACTGAACTTTGGACTTATTGTTTAATGATCACTGTTATCATGATTTGTACAGAGCATCACTTATCTACCTAGTTTGTTCAATTTTCTTTAACACTGTACAGAAAATATGTAACACGAAAAAGGGGGAATGTGGTGATATGCATCACTGTAAATAAAGGGGTTAATGTGAACACACTACACCTAGCTAGACACTAGAGGGAGCACCAGAGACATTATGACACACAGACAGTCAACTAATAGGTCAGTAAGATAGGACACGACCAATGGGCATTCAAGACACACACAGGGAGGTGACACTACCACAGGAGGGCATTACACCAACCCACATATAAGGACACAGCACACATGATCTTCCTCTTTCCAGTGAGACACTTAGTGAGTACACAGGGTTGATTGAAAGACATCACACCCACCACGTGGATTGTAGTAGACTGGTTAGATAGTCTGAGCAGCTATAGCAGGATTAACAGGAGAGTCGAATCCAAGTAGGAGAATCGTGAACAGTTTAATAAATGTGTTGAAGTTATCTCCAAGTCTGAACCTTCCTTTGTCAGAGTGCACATCAAGGAAGCATCTTATACTACGTCAAGAGCATAACAAAACACACCTGACAGGGTATGGGGGATGCCACCCACTTCCAGTGGCCATCAAGGTGACTGTCGCTCTAAACATCTACACCATGAGTCCTTCGAGGTGCCGAGTGGGGACCTGTACGGGATCTAACAGAAGTCGGTGCACAGGTGCATCCAAGCTGTAACGGAGGCCATTTATGCCCGCTCAGCACAATATATCAACTTCAATGTGGACCGAGCCCACCAGGATGCCCAGTCAGCAGGTTTCGCTGAGGTGCCTCGGATTCAGGGACTTATCGACGGCATGCATGTTGCCCTACAAGCACCGGATCATCTCGGGCTAGTCTTCACAAACCGGAGGGGGTTCCATTCGATGAACGTGCAGCTGGTGTGTGACCATCAAATGCATATCATGTAAGTCTGCGCCCAATACCCGGGCAGTGTGGATGACGCCTTCATCCTGGCACATAGATTCCTAACCTCTTCGAGCTGCAGGTTGGCTCCTGGGTGACAGGGGTTATCCCCTGCGGTTGTGGCCGATGACGCCTATCTGGAGGCCATAGATCGGCATGGAGACCAGTTGCAACGATGCCCATGCAGTGACCAGGGGCGTGATTGAGCTGGTACTTCAGCATCGTGAAGGCACGGTTCAGGTGCCTCGACCGCTCTGGAGGGGCCATCCAGTATAACGCTAAGAGGGTCTGCCACATCATGGTGACCTGATACGTCCTCCACAACATTGTGCAGCAGAGGGGAAAGGTGCTGGAGGAGGAGGATGAACGTCAGGCCTCGTTCGATGAGGAGAATGCTTGGCAGGCCGAGGATGGGGCAGGGCATGGGCCCAGGCAGGCACAGGAGGCCGCACAACATGTCTGCCAGGGCCGATTCACATAGATTCTCTAATCATCTCCCGGTTAACTAACTAAGGGGCCTGGCCAGCGGCACAGACATCTGATCACATCCCCACACCCCTACGGCTGACCACCCCTCTCATGAACACCCTAACTGCGCCACCCCCTCCGTGATCTCTACCTCACTAAGGGGTGCAGGCCCTGGGTTGGCAGTAATAGCGGGTGTAGTGAACAGGCTGGAGGGTGATGACGACCCACTCTGCAATGAGCTCTAGTTCTCTGCACCATTTGACAACATCTGACTCCTGCCCACGGTAGCACTTTCCACCATCCGCCTGGGTGATCCCTGTATGTGAGCTGGCCATTCCATCACACGGAGGTGGGACGGGGGTGTGGGGAGGCAAAGGAGTATGGGATGGAGAGGGGTTGGGCTGGGGAACCGGAGCGGTGAGCACTGGCTGAACTGGAATCCCTGGTGCAAGCCCGCCCCACGCTCCGCCAATCTCCACCCCCCCCACCCCCCACCCCCTGCTCCCAGGCAGCCCAGCCCACCTCTCACGTCCATCTGATAGCACAGAGAATGATGAAATGTTGTGAATAGGTCTTTACTGTGTAATGGTGAACATATGTATACAGGTTTGTGCCCTAGCCCCTATCGCTATACTATGTGCTGTACCCATGCCAATCTAACTGGTGTTTACCTTTCTGGCCTTACAGGCACTAACACTACATCTAAGTGGATACCCAAGTGGAACATCAGCTGTGATTCCCGCCCTCTGACTTGGATCAGTGCTGGAACCTCTGTTGTTTGTAATATATATAAATTATCTGGAGGAAAATATGGATGGTCTGATGAGTAAGTTTGCAGATGACACAAAGATGGCGAAGTTGTTGAGTGTCAAGAATTGTTAGAGGATACAACAGGATATAGATAGATTGGAGACTTGGGCACTGAAATGGCAGGTGAAGTCTAATCTGGACAAATGAGGGATGATGCATTTTGGAGGATCAAATCCAGGTATGAATTATACTGTAAATGGCAGAACCCTTAGGAGCATTAACATACAGAGGGATTTGGGTGTGCATGTCCACAGTTCCCTAAACATGGCAACACAGGTGGCCAAGGTGATTAAGAAGGCATTTGGACCTCTTGGCTGCTGCAGTTTGTTGATGCTGTGGCTGCAATGCTGATATTGTACCAATTCAGTGCCTTATTCAATGAGTGGGTCAAAATGCTGGCAGCATCATGAGCGACACAAGCCAGGAGTCAGTGGTAAAAGTGAGAGCGTGTGGTGGAGGGTGTTGGTGGGGCTGGAGGTGGGTTCTAGTTCCCTGGGTTAGGGTCCTGTATGGGTCACAGTGCCTCTGCTGTGCTGCGGAGCACTATTCTTCTGGGCCTTTTGCCTCTTCCTTCAACTTCAACTTCAACCTGCAGGCACTATCTATGAGCGGAGCTCACTGGTATTGTGTTAGCGAATTGACATTTGAAGATAGTGCTAAAGGTAAGGTTTTAGCTGAATCAGTGAGTGATTCAGTGACTGGCAATTTAGCTCTTTTATCATCATAAGCTACAGGGGCTGGCTACTTGGAACTGCTACCTCTTGGCTGCTGTCCAGCGGTGTAGTACTGGCAGATCCACCCAATTTCCCAGCGAGAGTGGGCCCCCTTTTTAACTCACTGAAAACATATTCACTTACACGGTTAAAATCGGGCCAATTTTCTGTGCTTCTACCATTAAAAATAACCTTCTAGGGGTCCCAATCAGGGAGGTGAAGAGGAAGTGGGAAGACGAATTGCGGGGGAGGGGGGGAGTTGGAAGTTGGACTATGGAAGAAGATCCTGAAAAATATCAATGCATCCTCATCATGTGCCACGCTCAGCCTGATCCAGTTGAAAGTGAGTAGGATTTTTGAGGAGGTGGAGGACAGGTGTGGGAGGTGCGGGAGAAGTCTGATGAATCTTGTACATATGTTTTGGGCGTGCCCAAAGCTGAGGGGATTTTGGCAGGGATTCTCAGATGTCATGTCAGAGGTCCTGGAAGGGAGGATGACTCTGAGTCTAGAGGTGGCAATATTTGGAGTGTCGGAAGATCAGAGAGCCCAGGTTGAGGGGGGGGGGGGGGGGGGGAGAGAAAGCTAATGTCTTGGCCTTTGCCTCCCTGGTGGCCCAGAGACTGATTTTGCCAGGATGGAGGGACTCAGAGCCTTCAGTGTCGCGGGTGTGGGTCAGTGACATGGCAGAGTTCCTCAGGCTATAGAAGATTAAGTTCGCCTTAAGGGGTTCAACACAGGGGTTCACTCGGAGGTGGCAGCCGTTCATCGACTTCTTTAAAGAAAACTGACCGTCAGCAGAAGGGGAGGAAATTAGGGAGGGGGGGCGTAAAGGGGAGGCATGGAAGTGGAGAATAAGGGCAGGGAATGTAATATATGAGTAACGAGGAGTTAGGGCGGGGGGGGGGGGGGGGGGGGGGGGAGAAGGTGTGTGTGTTACTGTGGGTTTTTTGCGTGTGTTGGACCGTATCCGTTATTCAGAATGTTAATATGTTAAATGTTATAATTATAAATGCCTCAATAAAATGTTTCCTAAAAAAAATAAAAATAACCTTATTGAGTGGCATGAGCCTACTGCTAGCGTAATTCAACAATATGATTAGCAACACTTTGAACATCTCATTTATAAATCATTGAAATATAAATAGCATTACATCTTGCCTTATGGACAAATAATTAAAGACTAATGTTCACATTTATTTTCACTCTGATTTATTTTCACTCCATTACAAAAATAATTTTATTCCACTTAGTCAGAAAGATTGGTAATCTGGTAATTTCAACAAATATGCCTCTATAACCAAGGATCTGCTTTTGACGCTGATCTCCTTGTTGAATGAAACATTCAGTGTCATATTTCACAGAATATGTTTTACAAATGTAATGGAAGGTATAGTAATTTTCCAGAGGTGATGCAGGATAACATTGAAGGATGGCGTAGAGTTCAGTAGTGCACAAGCTGTTACAAGACCATGATTAACAGGAAGAGTGTCCGCTTGCTGATTGAGAGTCCATGCCCTTCTGCAGAGTCTCAGCAAGTTTAGAAATTATAGTTCAGAATAAAAATTGTTTTTTGTCATTTTCATTTAGAAGAATTAACTGAAAGTAAACTTGTAAGATGTCACACCACCCCCAACCCCCACCGCCCCCACACCACCCTCCACCACCACTCACCCCCACACAACCTCCACAACCTACCTCCACCACCCGCCCACAACCCCCACACTCCCCCATCACCACTACCTGCCCCCCAACCCGTGATCCAATCATGCATCCTGTCTTGTGTCTTGCAGGAGCTGCTGGTGATGAGGTGGGCCAGAACACCACTAGCTACAAATTTCCATTCAGAAAAACACCCTTCCACCGCGACTCTCTGTCTTCTATAACCAAACCAGTTCTGTGTCCATCTAGCCAGCCCACCCCAAATCCCATGTGATTTTAGTTTTTGTCTGCCATAGAACATAGAACATAGAACGATACAGCGCAGTACAGGCCCTTCGGCCCTCGATGTTGCACCGACATGGAAAAAAAAAAACTAAAGGCCATCTAACCTACACTATGCCCTTATCATCCATATGCTTATCCAATAAATTTTTAAATGCCCTCAATGTTGGCGAGTTCACTACTGTTGCAGGTAGGGCATTCCACGGCCTCACCACTCTTTGCGTAAAAAACCCACCTCTGACCTCTGTCCTATATCTATTACCCCTCAATTTAAGGCTATGTCCCCTCGTGCTAGCCACCTCCATCCGCGGGAGAAGGCTCTCGCTGTCCACCCTATCTAACCCTCTGATCATTTTGTATGCCTCTATTAAGTCACCTCTTAACCTTCTTCTCTCTAACGAAAACAACCTCAAGTCCATCAGCCTTTCCTCATAAGATTTTCCCTCCATACCAGGCAACATCCTGGTAAATCTCCTCTGCACCCGTTCCAAAGCTTCCACGTCCTTCCTATAATGAGGCGACCAGAACTGTACGCAATACTCCAAATGCGGCCGTACCAGAGTTTGGTACAGCTGCATCATGACCTCATGGCTCCGGAACTCAATCCCTCTACCAATAAAGGCCAACACACCATAGGCCTTCTTCACAACTCTATCAACCTGGGTGGCAACTTTCAGGGATCTATGTACATGGACACCGAGATCCCTCTGCTCATCCACACTACCAAGAATTTTACCATTAGCCAAATATTCCGCATTCCCATGTGGGACCTTGGCAAACACCTTGTTATATTCACATGTTTAAATGTGAAAACAAGGTTCAACTTAATTCCAAACTATAGCCCTGATTTCCTGATCATAATTTCTTGTCAATTGACCTCTCCTAGTGAGAGTGCAAGATTGCAAGTTTACTTGCAGGCTGGCTGCATATATGAGCTGACTGACTTCCCTGTTGACAAAACTTGTGAGCTGCAGCTGAATGCTACAGCAAGGCAAAAACATTAGCAAGGCTCAAAAATAGGCATGCTTGCATTCATCAGCCGGGGCATTAAACACACGAGTTAGGAAATCATGTTGCAGCTATATAAAACTTTGGTTAGGCCGCATTTGGGATATTGCGTGCAGTTCTGGTCACCTCATTATCAAGAGGACTTGGAAGTTTTGGAGAGAGGGCAAAGAAGGTTCACCAGGATGTTGCCTGGTGTCGAGGGTGTTGGCTCTAAGGCGAGGTTAAATAAAGTAGGATTGTTTTCACTGGAATGACGGAGGCTCAGGGGAGACCTGATAGAGGTCTACAAAATTATGAGAGACATAGATAGGGTGGATAGTCAGAGGCTTTATCCAAGGGTGGAAGTGTCAATTACGAGGGGGCTCAGGTTTAAAGTGAGAGGGGGAAAGTTAAAGGGAGATGTGTGGGGTAAGTTTTTTACTCAGAGAGTGGTGGGTGCCTGGAATGCGCTGCCGGAGGATGTGATGGAAGAAGGCACATTAGCAACATTTAAGAGGCATCTGGATGAATAGGGAGGAAATGAAGGGATATGGTCCGAATAAGGGCAGAAGGTTATTTTTAGTTCGGGCATCGTGATCGGCACAGGCTTGGAGGGCCGAAGGGCCTGTTCCTGTGCTGTACTTTTCTTTGTTCTTTGTTTATAAGAAATTAGGAGCAGGAAGGAGTAGGCCACTCAGCCCTTCAAGTTGCTCCAACATTTAATAAATTCACGGCTGATCTGATTGTAACCTCATTCTACATTCTTATCTATCCCCTATTCATGCCCTTCCTTATCAATAATCTGTTTGATTCGAGGTAAGCTGCCGCAGTAGTTTAAAACACAAAGAGGTTTATTACTAATTACAGTCAAACACTGCCACTCCCCGGAGGGTCTCCTTCCCCGGCCTGCACCCAGGTTATATCTAGCTCTACTTTAAAAATATTCCAGTACTCTGCTTCCATTGCCTGTTGACGAACAGTTCCAAAAATTCAAAATCCTCTGTGAGAAATGATTCTCCTCACCTCTATCTTAAATGAGCGACCTCTTATTTTTAAACAGTTCCAGATTCTCCACAACCGCCTTGTCAAGACCCCTCAGGATCTTGTGCTTCAATCAAGTAATCACTCACACTTCTAAACTCCAGCAGATCCAGGATAGTCTGTCAAATCTTTCCTCATAATACAACCCTCTCATTCCAGGTGTTAGCCCACTAAATCTCTTTGAACTGCTTCAAACGCACTTATGTCCTTCCTTAAAAAGGAGACCAATACTGTACACAGTACTCCAGATATAGTCTTACCAATGCCCTGTATAACTGCAAGATAGCCTCCTTACTTTTGTATTCAATCCCCCTTGCAATAAACAATAACATTCTATATGCTTTCCTCATAACTTGTTGTGCCTGCATATTAACCTCTTGTGATTCATGCACTCGGACACCTAGTGCGGAATTCTCCGACCCCCCGCAGGGTCGGGGAATCGCCCTGGGCTGGCGTAAATCCCGCCCCTGCCGTGGCCGTAATTCTCCGCCACCTGGGAATCGGCAGGAGCGAGAATCACGCCCCGCCGATCGGCGTGCCCCCCGCACTGATTGGCGGGCCAACCGCGGTGATTCACCGGCCCACGATGGGCTGAAGTCCCGCCGCTGACAGGGGAATCCCGCCGACGTGGTTTAAACCACCTCTGGTGCCGGCGGGATTGGCGGTGCGAGCGTGCCCCCGGGGTCCTGGGGGGGACTGGGCGATCGGACCCCGGCGGGTGCTCCCACGGTGGCCTGGCCCGCGATTGGGGCCCACCGATCGGCGGGCGGGCCAGTGCCGTGGGGGCACTCTTTTTCTTCCGCCGCCGCCATGGCCCCCCACCATGGCGGAGGCGGAAGAGACCCCCCTAACGCGCATGCGCCGGTGGTGACGTCAGCGGCCGCTGACGCTCCAGGGGATGCTTTATTATAAGTGGTTACTGAGCTAATGACAATAACATTGCTTAGAAAACAGATGCATATTTTTAAAGAAAATTGCAGAATGGTTACCGGGGCTGAAATTTTCCAGCCCTTCTTGTCAGTGGGATCTTTTGGTCCCGCCGATGTGAACGGTGATTTCAATGACTCGACAGCCACGAGGGGCTGGAAAATTCTCACCTGGAAAAGGGAAAAGGAATAGGATTTGTTTAAATAACTTTGGTGGAAGAGTGACACAGCTGCAATGGCCAATGGCTGTTTTGCGCTGTGCTGTAAATTTGATAATGTTGAGTAAACAGTACATTTTTATAGTGAAGGAATTGTTTTAATTTATTTTTGAATCCTGATTTGGCTACATTTACAGCACTTGTGATGCATTGCACATGCCACATCATGATGATCACGATGTGTTTGACAGCATATTTTAAATCTTATTTCACCACCACATGAACTGCCATATGATTCTCATATTGTTAAAAAAAAAGAACATTCCGGTGATTCCTGCAGCAAAAGCATTCACTCTGGACTCCAAATGAATAAGATAAACATTCCTGTGCACTCAACCAGGCAAATAAGCAGAGTCTGTTCGATTGAAGCAAGTGATCTGCTGGTCTCATTCTTCAATCTATCTAGCCATACACACTTTCCTAGTACAGTACACTGGGGTATTCTTTATTGCTTAATGAATTGGCTGCCAGGGGAGGTCTGTTACCATTAATCTAGGCGGTTAACTAGAATAAGGATTTATGACTGAGGCATTGCGCAAAATGACTGGATACAAGTAAGGTATGCTAAATGTATGGTAAAGGTTAGAAATTGCTTTGCTTAACATAATTTATATATAGTCACATAATTAATCAAAGGCTCAAAGAGAATTGAGTCACAAATTGAACCAAATTCTAATTTCTAACTGGGATACCCCATTTTGTGGCCAACTGAGATTGAATAAATCACTAAACCTGTACAGGGGAGCAGCAGAGTGGCTGATTTACCAATGGGATTTGAGGTGAAGTACACATTCATGTTAGTGCTGACCTGATCGTTGTTGTCCCAAAGAAATTTTGATTTAAAAATTACAGTTTTGAGCCCTTTCAATCTCCATAACAGCCTATTCTCTAAAAGGAGGGATGCGACCTTACACCTTCCTGTCTTCTTTGAAAAAACATTACGTTACATTCATTTGAAAAATTCAAATTAATGGGAAAATACATTCTTTCCACTTAATTGATATTAAATGGATTGCTTCAAATGGATTAAACATAAAGTAAGCAAAGCTCGGTTCCCTAAAGGCACATTTAATGTTGCAACTTGGCTAGGTGTAGGAAGTATACAGCCTTGCCTCTATTAGTTTTGATGAATTGCTTCTGGACTCTGTTCATTAACCACCCTAATTTGAACCACAATTAGATTTTGCTTTCCTGCTAAAGACAAAGTGAGTTGAAGACTCCCTGGCCATTAATTAAACCTCCTGACTGGAGTTTGTAAAGATGGATGTTACAGCTGATGCAGCTGTGCATCTCAGAGAAAGATGAAACAGCTGATATAGCCCAATGTAACCTAGAGAAAGAATTATTGAATATGGATTCAAAAGAAAAAGAGCCTTTTAAAAAATATTTAATTATTTTAAACAGAATTCCCTGTGGTCCTAACTTTGGCTAGCTATGACATACTGCTTTGATATTCAAATGCATGGATTCACAGGAATAAATCTGCTTTTTTAACCAGTGGCATCATGCAGGTCGACATACTCTCTCCTGGTATGTTGTCACAAATCCTTAATCCTGCACCAGTCCTCATCTTTATTCCAACCAGGTCACCAATTTACAGGTTGGCTTACTGGTGAGAAGCGATATTTCTCTGAGAGTGTGGCCATTCTTCTCTGGAACGACAGACTGGACTGCATAGCTCTTAGGTAGTGGTTACTGTCTCTAGGACTTTGTTTCGCCCTCTCTTCCAGGTGACGTTTACTGCCTCTGGGTCCTCTTTATACCCACTCCTTGATATGAGGAGCATAGGAGAGCATGCCAGAAGCAGCACCAGGCAGACCTCAAAACCAAGGTGTCAAGCTGATGAAACTCCAACACAGGACTACATGCATGCTAAACATTTGAAGCAGCATGCAATATCTTTATTATTGTCACAAGTAGGCTTACATTAACACTGCAATGAAGTTACTGTAAAAATCCCCTATATAATATACGATCCCTTATATAATATACAAAGCCAAGCAATCCCACAGCCAACAGATCAGATCAAAGGTCTGCAGTCCTGCCACATTCAGCCATAAACAGTGGTGGCCAATGAAACAACTAACCAGAAAAAGAGGCCTCACCATGGATGACGAATCTGAACATCCCATCGCCTTCGCCTCAAGAACGTTAGGTGACACAGAGAAGCTCAGATCGAGAAGGAGGGTTTGGCTGTCATGTTCGGATTCAAGAAATTTAATCACTATGTATACGGGCATCGCTTCACCGTTCTCATGGACCTCAAAGCCCTCCGAGGGCTCTTCAAGGAGGATCGGGCGATTTCCTCCCCATTGCTTCCACCCTCATACAGCAATGGGCGTTGCTGCTCTTAGTATGACTATGTTTTGGAGCACTGGTCCGGGACCAAGATTCCCCATGCTGACCCGTTAAACCTTCTGCCCCTGTCAACCAGGCCACCTACACCAGCGGCGGCTGGTGAGGTCATTGTCACACTCCATTCTATGGATTCGTTACCTGTCACAGTGTCCCGCCTCCTGGACTCGCAATCAGCTATCCCCTGTCCGCCACATGGTACAGTATGGGGCTCAGCACAGGGCCTTACCGCAGGACCTGAAGGCCTGCGCCATAAAGATGCAGGAGCTTAGCATAGAGGGTGTGCTCCTTTGGGGGACCCGCGTTGTGGTCTCCGAACATGGATGCGGCCTGCTCTTGGTGGACGTTCAGGCGTGTCCAAGATTAAAATGTTAGCTCAAAGCTACATCTGATGGCCCAGCATTGATACAGACACCGAGTGGGTGACTCAGTGCTGCGTCCAGTGTCAGGCACACCAGAGGTTGCCTTCTGTAGCCCCGCTCCACCTGTGGGAATGGCCAGGTTGTCATGGCCTTGCCTCCAAATAGACTTTGCGGGCCCCTTTCAATGGGCAATGTTCCTCGTCCTTGTCAAGGCAGACACATGCCACCACAGGCTACTCTGCGAGTTCGCCCCGGGAGACACGGTACACCTCCGGAACTTCGGCAACGGGGCTGCTTGGATTCCGGGCATCGTGATGACAAAAACGGGTCTGGTTTCTTGCCAAGTACAGATCCAGGGCTGCGAGTCTAATCGTCACGTGGACAATCTCCAAAGCCGTGTGCCAGATACACCAGCTGTACCTGCCATTGATTCAGATGTCCCTGCTCCGCCAGTTGTCAAAGATTGGCGAGGACACCAAAATGGCAGACAAAGAACCGCCTAGTTCCAACTCGGAAACCGAGATAGACATTCTGCCACTGCCAGAGGCGCCCGTGCTGGCTCTCATGACCGCACCAGCAATGGTACCACCGCCCAGACCTCGAACGTAAATGCCACTCCCCAGTCCGATATATGCCTCCTGACGCCGCAAGGTCTGAGCATGAATGCCCCAGAGGTGAAATGGTCCAAAGGCCTTGCACACTTGCCCATGGATGTGGATGTTACTCCAGACTTCGGGGTGGAGGAGTGTTGAGGAGTGGAGATCTCGGGATCAGGCCAATACGATTTTCCATGATCTCCCGGCCTAGGTGCAGGTCAGGGAAGGAGACCCTTAGGGAGTAGAGGACTATTGGAATTGTATTGAAATAAACCGTGTTCATAATTACCATTATCATCTCTGCGTTCAAACTTATCACGGATTCAACACATTTGCAACAATCTTCTGCCAGAAGTGCAGAGTGGATAGTCCATCTCGGCCTCTTGAGGTCCCCAGCTTCATAAATGCCAATTTTCAGTCAATTTGATTCAAAAGACAACAACTGCTAATAATATTTGGTCTAGAAGTGAATCCTGAGCCACACTTGCCAGCAACGAAACCAGAATTATTTAACTGGAGGAACTTGAAACCACTACAACCACCAGCCAAAGGGCATTAAGAAAATGTTTTGAATTAAATGCTGACCAATCCACAGGTCTTTATGTACTTCATCCTAGAATCTTAAAAGTTGTGGCTGTTGAGAGGTAGATGCATTGGTTTAAATTTTCCAAAATTCCCCTGATTCTGAAAAGGTCCCAGTACCCTTTCCCTGATTGTTTTAAGTTTCTTTCTCCCCTTCATCTCTTGATGCGCATTTATTTCTGGGATATTATTTGTATCCTCTACTGTGACAACAGATATAAAATATCTGTTAATTTCACTCACTATTTCCTCATTTTCTTTTTTTTTTTTTTTTCTTATTTCCTCATTTTCTGTTATTAGTTCCTCAGACTTACTCTGTAGAGGATCAAAGTTCATTTTACTTACTCTTTTCCTTTTTAAATACCTATAGAAACTCTTAATGTCTGTTTTTATATTTCTAGCTAGCTATCTCTTCCACTCTAATTTATCCCTCCCTATTTTTTAAACCATTCTTCACTTTTTAAAAATATTCTGTCCAATCATCCAACCTGCCACCAATTTTCACGTAATTGTGTTTTTTCTTTCAATTTGATATTCCTTGTTAGCCATGGGTGGTACATCCTTCCCTGGAGTTTTTCTTTCTCACTGGAATGTTTCCTTGCTGAATGTTACAAAATATTTCCCTAAATATCTGCCACAGCACTTCTATGAACTTATCCCTCAACCTAATTTCCGACTTCACTTTAGCCAGCTTGATGATCTCCCCCTCATTATTGTCTTATTTAGTAGCCCCCATTATTTATTTATTTCTACCCCGTCCAACAGTGTGGTTACTGTTAGGGGGAGCCTATACACTATTCCAAGTGACTTCCTACATTTTCTATTTTTTATCTTTACCCAAAATGATTCTTCATATTGATCTTTAGAACTAAGGTAATCTCTCTCTATCATATGGTCATCCTTAATTAACAGAGTCGCCCCTCCACTATTTCTTAGCTTCTTGCCCTTTTGAAATATTTGAGCCCTTGAATATTCAGGTCCAAGCCTTTGTCATCTTGCAGTTATGTCTCTGTAATGACTACAAGATCGTATATCTTTCTTTCTATTTGTACTGTCAATTCATCTGTTTTGTTATGAATGCTGTTCACATTTAGAGCCTTCTAACTCTGACTTTTTAGCATTTTTGCAATCTCTAGTCTCATCAGCGGGTGTGTTCTTAGGTTTGTGTTATCCATTAACCCCTCTCTGATTATCTCTTCTCTCATTGCTACCTTTCTCTCCTGTCTTGTCTTCTCTCTTTAATTGTTCACTTCTTCCCACACTTTATCCCTTGCTCCCACTATTATGTTCAAAGCCCTCTCGGCCATCCTATTTCTATGACTTGCCAGAATGCTGGTTCCAGCAGGGTTCAGGTGAAGATCGTCCAATGGCACAGCTCCCTCTTTCACCACTATTGGTGCTAGTGCCTCACAAATCAAACCCATTTCTCCCACACCAGTCTTCCAGCCACATATTCAACTCCATAATCTTATTTATCCCACTTAATTTTTATCATGGCTCAGATAATAATCAGCTAGTCATGATTACCTTTGAAATGCAGCTTTTTAATTTATACCCTAACTGATCATAGCCTCTAAGCAGAACTTCTTCCTTAATCCTAACTACATGTACTACAACTACCGGAGCTTCCTCCACCCACTGCAATTGTCTCTCCAGCCCAGAGGTAATGGCCTGAACTGTGGCATCAGGCAGGCAACACAGCCTTCAGGACTCTCACTCTCGGCTGCAGAGGACTTTGTTTTGCACCCGGACCATACAGTCCCCTACTACCACAACATTCCTCTTTGCTCTCCCCTCTTTGAATGGCCTCACAACATGGTCAGTTCACACATTCACCCTGAAGCCCCCACTTTCAGCCATACAAGCTGTGGTGATTGTCCACACGGGACACTCATTGAGCATAACAAGAAAAACAAAAGCCAAAAGAAGCACAGCAGAAACGAGAACAACAACAGCAAGAACAAAAGCAACATGAAGCGTGACAAGAACAACAAAAATCGCAAGAAGCACTGCAGAAACAAGAACAACAACAGCACCAACAAAAACTACAAGCAGAACGACAAAAACTACAAGAAGAACAACAAAACCAACAAGAAGCATAACAAAGACAGAAATGACAAAAACAGCAACAAGAACGGCAACGAAAACAACAAACACAGGAACGATAGAAACAACAGCAATGAAACAACGACTTGTACAAAATGGTACAACTCTGCACATGAAGGACAATGCCACAGCACACTGCAAAACAATGACAAGGCTACAAACATGCCATGGGATGACAACGAATCGCACAAACTCACATCTGCTCCAGAACAAGCAAGCATACCAGCTTTCAAGGCAGATGAAATACTAAATCGATACCACAAGCACAGAAAAAAGTCTATGTCAGTCAACATCAGTAGTTCGAACATGCAAAAACCATGGGATGACGTATTGGTTACTTAAAATAACAAGGAACACCAACAACATTCACAACGGAGTTGCAATATCAATATCACCACGTCAACAACAACAAAAGAAAAAACTCTGAACAAATTCATCAAGTTTGGACTCATAAATGTTTTTATTAAGATTGGACTCATAAATATAAATTGGCTTTGTAAAATATGCAATAGCACCATCACTTGTATAGATACACATATCATAAGTAACTGTTTTGTACAATTTTCTTTAACGATGTACAGAAAATATGTAAAGAAAAAAGGGGGATGTGGTGATTGTAGATCTGAGTAGATGCAATACAACTGAGCAAGCACTAGAGGGAGCATGGGAGAGCTATATATACACAGGGACAGGAAGTGATGACACACTTCATGGAAGGCAGAACTGGTAGCAGGACACAGACACACAAGCAGGCAGCATTTGAGGTAGCCATAAGTTAAGCTCTGAAGAGAGAACAAATTCACAATAAAGCATCTTCTCCAACTTTGAGACTACGAGCTTTATTAAGACACGAGGAACAACATACAAGCTGCAAGCATCTCAAACCTTCTGGACAATTCCAACGGTTGAGGTTCTCTACTTCTACCTTCTGGGTCCCCATACCTGCCACAGTCACACTCTCTTGTCTCTGACCACTGACCAGTTCAGTAGACACACTAAGGGGTGTGTCTGCCTCCTGGTACAAAATGGCCCAGTAACATTCCTCTTCCTTTATGTTTCAGTGTGTCTGCAGCTCGGCCTCCAGCTCAATGACTCTGAATAGATGCTCCTCAAGCTACAGGGACTTACTTTGGACAGGTTGGCCTGGGTTTCACTGATGTTCAGGATCTCCCACATTCTACAGTCACAACCTAACATCTGCCTGGCCATCTTTATAGTATGTTCATTTATTTTCCTTAACTAATTTATAATTAATAAACATCTCTACTCTCAATAACCTTCACTACTGCTGTAAAGCCTACTACAACAAATTAAAACTTACAAGCACTGATAAATACATAAGTTTTGGAGGCAAGTGAGCAAAATATTCACCAACCAAATCATTTATGTGTTTTCCTGTGATGTCACACTGATTTCTCTCAGAACAGAGTCACTTCCCTCTGGAGCCAAGATGGAATTGCTTGGATAGTTTTCCAGGTTTTGCTCTCTCCTCTGGGCCCTCTTGTTACCCACTCTTCTAGAGTGCTGCTGACTGCCTCTAGGTCCTCCTCAGGCACACTCTTCTAGGTGTCG
This sequence comes from Scyliorhinus canicula, assembly GCF_902713615.1. Classification (NCBI taxonomy): domain Eukaryota; kingdom Metazoa; phylum Chordata; class Chondrichthyes; order Carcharhiniformes; family Scyliorhinidae; genus Scyliorhinus; species Scyliorhinus canicula. The sequence goes on along the minus strand of NC_052150.1, from coordinate 167,069,677 downwards.
GTTTCTCCTCTAGGTCCTTTTTATCCTGCTCCCCTAGGGTTCTGCTGACTGCCTCTGGATCCTCCTTTGGCCCACTCTTTCAGGTGCAGCCGTCTCCTCTTGTCCTCTTTTCGCTTGCTCTTTTAGGACATTGCTGACTGTCTCTGGCCCTCCTTTGGCCCACTCTTCCAGGTGTTGCTGTCCCCTCTGGGTCCCCCCTTTACCCGCTGTTTTTCGATGTCACTGTCTCCTCTGGGTCCCCTTTTCACCCACAATTCCAGGTGCTGCTGACTGCCTCTAGGTCCTCCTTTCGCCCACTCTTCTAGTGTGCTGCTGACAGCCTCAGGGTGCTCTTCTCTCCCAGTCAACAATCTGCTGGAGCACAGATAGCTGGGCGGCACGGTAGCACAGTGGTTAGCACTGTTGCTTCACAGCTCCAGGGTCCCAGGTTCGATTCCCGGCTTGGGTCACTGTCCGTGCGGAGTCTGCACGCTCTCCTCGTGTCTGCATGGGAGTCCGCCGGGTGCTCCGGTTTCCTCCCACAGTCCAAAGATGTGCACGTTAGGTGGATTGGCCATGATAACTTGCCCTTAGAGTCCAAAAAGGTTAGGTAGGGTGGAGGTGTGAGCTTTAGTGGGGTTCTCTTTCCAAGGGCCGGTGCAGACTCGATGGCCGAATGGCCTCCTTCTGCACTGTACATTCTATGATTCTATGATTCTGCTGTGGGATTCTGAAAGCCCAAAGTCCGCAGTCACAATGGCAGCAGTCTGTGCCTGCATGAGCTGAGCTTTAACAATCTCAGTCGGAGATTCCACAGCAGCTGTGAGACACTGGATGGCTCTAATCATAAAAATCATAGAATCCCTACTGTGTAGAAGGAGGCCATTCAGCCCAATAGAGTCTGCACCAAACGACTCTACCCATGTTCACTCCGCCCTATCCCCGTAAATTAACCTGCGTATCTCTCGACACTATGGACAATTTATCACAGGCAATCCGCCTAACCTTCACATCTTTGGACTGTGGGTGGAAAGCGGAGCACCTGATAGAAACCCACGCAGGCACAGGCCGAACATTCAAACTCCACACAGACAGTGACCCATGGCTGGAATTGAACCCAGGTCCCTGGTGCTGTGAGACAACAGTGCTAACTGCTGTGCCACCGTGTCGCATGTTGCCTGCGTCCCTACAATCGGCTGTGAGTTTATTACACATGATAATGCCATGCCCAATTACCAGCATTTTCCAATGTTTCTTCCTGTAACATTTGTATTTATATTATTTACTTAAATGTCACTGAGTCCCAGAAGTCATTCATAATGTGAAGTGTTTTAAGATATGACATAATTGCTATATAAATGCAATTTATAGTTTCTTTTAGCACAAAATTCTTTAAATTAAAAGCAGAGAATCAGAAGTTGCTGCGCAGGTGTTTTGTGGACCATACATCACCAGTTGCCATAAATTTGAATCTGGCTTGTAAGCTAATTATCGCTGGCAGTCACTACTCCTTCACACACCAGTATTGTGTTGCAGCATCTACGTTCCATCAAACCATTAATAGTGTGACCGTGCAACAAATTGAATTTGTTATGGAAAATGGCCATAGTTCTGATTGAGTGCACAATCGTAGGTATGTTCTAATATCCTTCCCCTGGGTATTCATCATTATATTCTCAGCTATTAAATTCAGTTGGCAAGACAAGCACTTTGTGCAGAAAAGGAACATCAACTCCTCATTGGCATTTTCAATTCCCTGCATTGATTAGATAAATAGTCTCTGCTGTGTTGATTTCAGAACATTGTACTAGCTTATCTATCTCTGCTGTTAAGTTCCATTTTGGATTTGAAGCTGTTAGTGAATTTGCTCTCTCAGGCGCAGCAGGGTTACTGGATTAATTGTAAAGGATTTGGGCTGTTGTTGTAAATTGCTAATGCAAGCATTCACCAATCCATTATACTTTGTCGATTTTTGTTTTGAACTGGAGCTTAATAGTGAGACTTTTTGAAGTGCTTGTAATGAAGGACAATGCCCATATACATGTTAAGACTAATGAGATAAATAACAGACAATGAAATGGATAGATTGGCATTTATATCCAATATTGTGAAACACCATAAAAACGTATTTGTGCTTTGCCCCTTGCTCACATACAAGATGGATGACTTCAGATAGGACAAAAATTTATGAAAACTCCTAAAGCAATTAGAAATACAGAAATGCCTTCAGAAATTTAAAGATGCATTTAAAAACGATGAATAAAAAATTGACCACAGTGAAATTCCATTGGTTGGGTAAGGAAAATAATGCAATTCTATATTTCAACCTAATGATTAAGGAGGAGACAATTTGATCTGCTCCTTCCGGCCTCGTCAATTTTTTTAATTGACCATTTTATTTCTTATTTGTATCTTTGGTCTCTCGAAAAATCTTTGACAGCTTAGTGGGATTCTGCGGGCGGGGTTCTCCGTCGGCCGACGTCAAAATCGGGAAAGGCAATTGGGCGGTGAATCGGTTTTGATGCCAAAATCATGGTACATGCCAAATCACAATTCTCCGGTACCTCAACGGCAGCATCCCGTTTGCATATTGATGCACGATCAATTGCACGAAAGACTCAGATTGGTACAACTGTGGCTTTATTACAGTCAGATGCGTGGCCTCCTACTGCAACTGGCAAAATCACTGATTAGAAGGAGGATACGCATATTTATACGGCTCCTTGTGGGCGGAGCTAGCCGGCAGGGGCTACCGGCGAACCTGTGCAGATCCGACCTTACATCCCCTAATACAGGTGCACACAGTGGTTCACCACACATCATTAGCGGGTCTGACCCGGTATTCTGCAGGGCCTCTGCAATTCTCCAACTCCACTGGGGGAAATTCCCGATGGCAAGGTTCACTTGTGCTTTTAAAAATTGAGAAACAGGTGCCGTGGCTGATGAGGCAGAGAGATTGGCTAGGACACGCAGAGGCACGACCATGGGCTGCCAGTCCTGACATTGGCCAGACGGGTCGTGGGGCGGGAGTGATGCGCTCCAGCGCAACCAATGCCATCTTGTTGGCTGGGATGGTGTGTGCGTGGAGTGAAGTGTGTATATGCAGCTGCAGCTTGTCGGCATCCTGAGTGGCAATCGCCGGATCCAGCGAATCTGATACCGTTTCTCATCGGAATCGATTGTGTTCCACGTGGTGCTGATGCTAACACTTTGTGAACGTATTATGCCAATAATCCACCATTGTATTTGTATCTGTGCTGTTGCCCTTGTATTTGTATCTGTGCTATGTTGTTGCCCTTGTGGGCTTCTCCTATGGGCCATTGTATGGCATTATCCATAGGGGAACATGTTGGGGAATGTATGGGCTCCGCCCATGGCTCCTCACCATGTGTGCGTGGGTTTCCTCCGGGTGCTCCGGTTTCCTCCCACAGTCCAAAGATGTGCCGGGTAAGTGGATTGGCCATGCTAAATTGCCCTTAGTGTCCAAAATTGCCCTTAGTGTTGGGTGGGGTTACTGGGTTATGGGGATAGGTGGAGGTGATGACCTTCAGTAGGGTGCTCTTTCCAAGAGCCGGTGCAGACTCGATGGGCCGAATGGCCTCCTTCTGCACTGTAAATTCTATGATGATAACACTGGCATCGGGTGAAGCATACAGGGGTGAAGAGTTAATCAGGTCAGTCCACAAGAGGGTCGTTTAGGAGTCTGGTAATGTTGGCCATCATAGTGAGAGGATTTGTGTATATGAATAGGGATGTTTTGCCTCAAATGTATAGGACATTGGTGAGGCCACACCTGGAGCATTGTGTGCAGTTTTGGTGTCCTTATCTGAGGAAGAATGTTCTTGCTATGGAGGGAGTGCAACAAAGATTAAGTCGGTTTGGATTATATTCATTAGAGTTTCGAAGAGTGAGAGGGGATCTCATAGAAACTTATAAAGTTCAAACAGGATTACTCAGGATAGATTCAGAATGTTCCCGATAATGGGGGAGTTGTGTGAGGATAAGGGGTAAACCTTTTAGGACTGAGGTGAGGGGAAACCTTTTCACCCAGAGAGTGGTAAATCTGTGTTCGCTACCACAGAAAGTAGTCGATGCCAAAAAGTTGTGTAATTTCAAGAAGGAACTAGATATAGCTCTTGGGACGATCAAGGGATATGGAGGGAAGTTGGGATCAGCGTATTGAACTTGATGATCAGCCATGATTATAATGAATGGCGAAGCAGGCCTGAAGGGCCAAATGGCCTCCTCCTGCTTCTATTTTCTTTTTTTTTAATAAACATTTTATTGAGGTATTTTTGGTTTTACAGCGACAACAAAATAAACAATTATTCATGAATCTATCAACATAGTGCAAAAAGCCGTCTTCCTCCCTTCCAGGTCCCACGTTTATTAACCCCCTACTCTAAGGTAAACTAACCCTGATGTGTTAGGCAGGTTGGTTCGATGTGGACTGCACTTGATGCAGTGAAGCTAGAAACAGACCTCTGACACTGGAGAAGATCCAACACGGTTTTATTCAACAATAGAACAATATACATATTCAGCTGTGGGTCGACACTATACTGAACTGACTGGAGACCTTGTACTAGCCTGACCAGACTTACTAGCTACCGCATGGTGTTTGCACTGGCTAGCTCGTGGACTCTGACTGTCTCAGTGGCTGGGTCCAGAGAGAGCGGGAAACCTAGTGCCCTCTGGCTTTATAGTGGTAGTGTCCTGTCTGGTGATTGGCTGCACTGTGCTGTGTGCTTACTGGTCATCCAGTGTGTCAATCACTGCCTGTCTGCACTTCATTATATACATGAATGGATATTATGACATCACCCCTTTTTTTTTAGCTGAATAAATGCTAAGATGTGCCTGACTATACACAAAAGGTGTCGAAATGAACGTATATACATAGTAAGGTGTCGATAGTGCAGATACATGGCAAACAAAACGATATTTACAGAGGTCAAATCGATGAAGTCACAAAATGTACAAAGGTTCAGTCTATAGATTTAGTCTTTGTGGTGGGTGACAAATTCTTGTTGATCGCCGCAGAGGTGGATCAGGAGCCGCCTGCACTTGGATAGGCGGGATCGCTGCCATCGCAGTAGTCGCGTGGGCAGGATTGCTGGTAGATTGGTGGCCTTGTGGTAGGGTACGTCCGGAGGAAGCATCATAGGCGGCGGGGCACATTCGTCAGGTAGTGGGCGTGGAACTCTTCACAGTGCCCATCTGTTGCAATCAGCTGAGCCATCAGCAATGCGGACAAGGAATGATCTTGGGGCCACTTGTTTGATCACAACAACTGTGGCTGACTAGCCGCCCTCAGGCAACTGGACATGAACATGATCAGTTGGGGCCAGCTCGGGTAGATCCGTGGCATGAGCATCATATGTGGCTTTCTGTTGGGCCCGTGACTGTTGCATTTTCTGTAAAACCGTGAGGTGTCAAGGTCTGGAACAAGGATGGTTGGAACTGTGGTCCTCAGAGTGCGATTCATGAGCATCTGCGCTGGAGACAACCCAGTAGACAGTGGGGTTGCCCTGTATGCCAGCATTGCCAGGTTGAAGACGGAGCCTGAGTCTGCAGCTTTGCACAGCAGCCGCTTTACAATATGGACCCCTTTCTCGGCCTTCCCGTTTGACTGCGGGTAGTGGGGACTGGAGTTACGTGACGGAAGTTGTAGGACTGTGCAAAGTCAGACCATTCCTGGCTGTAAAAGCAAGGACTGTTGTTGCTCATTACCGTGAGCAGTATCCCGTGCCTGGCGAATGTTTCTTTGCTGCTTTGATTACCGCCTTCGACGTGAGGTCGGACAGTTTCACTACTTCTGGGTAACTGGCGAAGTAGTTGACCAGGAGTACGTAGTCACGCCCCTTGGCATGGAAAAGGCCGACACTGACTTTGGACCACGGAGAGGTCACAATCTCATGCTGCTGCAACGTTTCTTTGGGTTGAGCTGGCTGAATCGTCTGACAGGTAGGGCAGTTGAGAACTGTGTTAGCAATGTCCTGGCTGATGCCCGGCCAATAGACCGCCTCCCGAGCTCTGCGTCGGCATTTCTCGGCTCCAAGGTGACCCTCATGGAGTTGACCCAGCACCATAGCCCGCATGCTCTGAGGAATAATAATCCTGTCGAGTTTCAGAAGGATGCCTTCCACCACCGTCAGGCCGTCTTTTACGTTATAGAACTGGGGACATTGTCCCTTCGGCCAGCCATTGGGAAGGTGCTGCATCACACGCTGCAGCGGAGGATCCTTGGCCATTTCTTCACGAATTTGGACCATCCGTTCGTCAGAGGCTGGGAGGTTGGTGGCACACAATTACACTTGTGCTTCTATCTGGCAGATGAAGTCACCTTGTTCACACGGTGTGGTAATGGACCTGGATAGGGCATCTACAACGATCAGCTCTTTGCCTGACGTGTAGACAAGTTCGAAGTCGTAGCAGCGTAGCTTAAGACAAATTCGCTGTAACTGAGGTGTCATGTCATTTAAATCCTTCTGGATTATGTGGACTAGAGGCCTGTGGTCCGTTTCTCCCGTAAATTTTGGCAGGCCGTAAACATAGTCGTGAAACTTGACTATCCCTGTCAGGAGGTCCAGACATTCCTTCTCAATCTTAGCGTACTGTTGCTTAGTGGGCGTCATGGCCCTGGAGGCATACGCCACTGGAGCCCAGGACGAGGAGTCATCCCACTGAAGGAGCACCGCCCCAATACCATCCTGGCTTGCATTAGTTGATATCTTGGTTTCCTTGGTTGGGTCGAAGAACGCCAGAACCGGGCCTGTGGTGAGCTTTGCTTTCAGCTAACGCCATTCCTCTTCATGCGTGGGCAGCCACTGGAATTCCGTCGACTTCTTGGCGAGATGGCAGAGGGCCGTGGTGTGGGATGCCATATTGGGAATGAATTTCCTGAGGAAGTTGACCATCCCGAGAAAGCGGAGAACCGCCTTCTTGTCCTCTGGGGTCTTCATGGTGTTGATCGCCGAGACCTTGTCGGCATCTGGCCGCATGCCCTGCTGCGAGATGTGGTCACCTAGAAACTTAATATCTGATTGACCAATTTCGCACTTGGCCCTGTTGAGCTGGAGACCATGTTCATGGATTCTCTGGAATACCTTCTTGAGGCGAGCGATGTGTTCCTGGGGCATTGTGGACCAGATAATGACATTGTCAACGTACACTCGCACCCCCTCGATGCCCTCCATCATCTGCTCCATGATGCGGTGAAATACTTTGGAGGCAGATATGATGCCAAAAGGCATCCGGTTGTAGCAGTAGCGACCAAACAGAGTGTTGAATGTGCACAGCTTGCAACTGGATGGGTCCAGCTGTATTTGCCAAAAACCCTTGGAGGTATCCAGCTTTGTAAGGAATTTGGCATGAGCCATCTCACTGGTCAACTCTTCACCTTTTGGTATCGGGTAATGCTCCCGCATGATGTTACGGTTTAGATCCTTGGGGTCAATGCATATGAGAAGCTCCCCTGATGGCTTCTTGACGCAGACCATGGAGCTAACCCAGTCTGTGGGCTCTGTGACCTTCAATATGATGCCCTGGTCTTGGAGGTCCTGTAATTGCTTCTTCAGACGATCCTTGAAGGGTGCTGGCACCCGGCGCGGTGCATGGATTACAGGGGTGGCGTTCGGCTTGAGCAGGAATTGATATCGGTATGGGAGCGTGCCCATTCCATCAAATACGCTGTGGTACTGTGTGATGATGTAATCTATGTCGGCTTGCAAGTTTCCATCAGGCGAGGCCATCGCCGGTGATGATGACATGGTGTGGACTCGCTGAACCAGGTTCAGGAGCTTGCAGGCGCGAGCACCGAGCAGGGATGCCCTGTCAGGCCTGACGATTTCAAACCGCAGCATCGCCTTGATCGCTTGATTGGATTCCCCTAGTTGACACGAGCCACTGGCAGCTATGGCATTGCCACTGTAGTCAAGGAGCTGGTAGGCCGGTGGAAGAATGCTTGGTCTGACGCGAATGGTGTAGAGATCGGATTTCGAGATGAGGTTTGCTGATGCGCCGGTGTCCAGTTTAAACCGAATGCGAGCCTTGTTAATTGTGAGGACAGCACACCACTCGTCGTCGGGATCCACACTGAGGATCGAGAGGCGCTTTGCCGTCATAGTGGAAGGCAGCGCATGCATCGTTATGATGCCCACCCGGTATGGGGACTTGAGGCACTCAGCATCAGAGTCTGTTCGGCTGTCGGGATCGGAATCTGGCATGCCTTGCTGTATTGAGCGGACACTTCTGCGCTGCAGCTGGGATCGCTGGCTGCTGAGTGATGGAGCAGATCTGCAAAGGGCTGCCACACTGTAGACACCGGCGTCCTTTTGCCGGACATTGCCGCTTTAAGTGGGCGGAGCCACAATTCGGACACGTCATGACACCGACATCAGCGCGTTTCGTGCGCCATCACGCATGCGCAGTGCGGTCGATCGGCGTACACACCAGCGCAGTCGGGTTGTCGGTCTCGTCGTCCACTAGGTCGTGGCGCGCACGTGCAGGGACCTGTTAAAAGTGCGCAAAACGGCCACTCTCCTCGATGCTCAGGCCCTGTATCTGTGCGATGGCCTGCACACTTTCCGCCTCGTGGGAGGCCAGCTTTGCAGTCTCTGTCGCCCTGATGTGGGAGTAACGATTCTTAGCATGTTCATGGACAACGCACATCTCCATAGCGACAGGGAGGGTCAACTGTGTGACTTTCAAAAGCTGCTGGCGAAGGGAGTCGGAGTGGACCCCGAAAACGATCTGATCCCGGATCATGGAATCAGCCGTCGAGTCATACTTACATGACTGCACTACGATGCGGAGATGGGTCAAGAAGGACTGAAAAGGTTCATCCTTACCCTGAAACCTCTGCTGGAAGATGTACTGTTCAAAGCTCTCATTCACCTCAATGTCGCAGTGGCTGTCGAACTTCAGCAGGACTGTTTTGAATTTAGTTTTGTCTTCGCCTTCAGCGAACATAAGGGAGTTGTAGATGTGGATGGCATGGTCCCCCACTGTGGAGAGAAATAACATCTGATGCGGCTTTGAGGTCGGAGGCCTCGATGTGCAAGAGGAACTTTTGCTTGAAGATCTTCCAATTGGTGCCGAGGTTGCCGGAGATGCGGAGCTGCGGAGGAGGGTGGATGTTTTCCATTTCACTGGATGGCTGCTTGCTGGTCAATGCTGATTAACTCGAGGTAGGTCCGTCAATTTCAGTACCACTCTGGTACCATGATGTGTTAGGCAGGTTGGTTCGATGTGGACCGCACCGGATGCAGTGAAGCTAGAAACAGACGTCTAACACTGGAGACGATCCAACACAGTTTTATTCAACAATAGAACTAATATACATATTCAGCTGTGGGTCGACACTATATTGAACTGACTGGAGACCTTGTACTAGTCTGACCAGACTTACTAGCTACCGCGTGGTGTTTGCACTGGCTAGCTCGTGGACTCTGACTGTCTCAGTGGCTGTGTCCAGAGAGAGCTGGAAACCTAGTGCCCTCTGGCTTTATAGTGGTAGTGTCCTGTTTGGTGATTGGCTGCACTGTGCTGTGTGCTTACTGGTCATCCTGTGTGTCAATCACTGCCTGTCTGCACTTCATTATATACATGAGTGGAGATTATGACAAACCCCCCCCCCTCCCCCCCTTCTGCTGACGATTAATTTTCTGCAAAGAAGTCAGCGAACGGTTGCCACCTCCAGGCAAACCCTAACAGTGACCCTCTCAAGGCGAACTTGATTTTCTCCAAAAAGAGAAAGCTAGCCATGTCCGATAGCCAGGTCTCCGACTTTGGGGGCTTTGAGTCCCTCCAAGCTAATAATATCCGTCTCCCGGTTACCGGGAAAGCAAAGGCCAGAATGTCTGCCTCTTTCTCCTCCTGGATTCCCAGAACTTCCGACACCCTGAAAATCGCCACCTCTGGACTCGTTGTCACCCTTGTTTTAACATTGTGGACATGACATCCACAAACCCCTGCCAGAATCCCCTAAGCTTTGGACATGTCCAGAACACGTAGACATGGTTCGCTGACCCTCCCGCACATTTTACACACCTATCTTCCACCCCAAAGAATCTGCTCATCCGGGCCACTGTCATGTGGGCCCGGTGAATGACCCTGAATTGTATCAGGCTGAGCCTGGCACATGCTGTGGACGCGTTGACTCTACTCAACGCATCCGCCCATAGACCATCCTCTACCTCTCCTCCCAACTCCTCTTCCCACTTGCGCTTCAGCTACCCAGTCTGCATCTCCTCTGACCCCATAAGCTCCTTGTGAATGTCAGAGACCCTCCCTTCTCCCAACCATGCTCTTGAAACTACTCTGTCCTGTATCCCCTGCTTCTATATTCTATGTATGATTCTATGTAAGAACTCCTAGTGTTGTTCTTCATTTTTTTTTTGTATTAGTCTAGGAACAAAGACCACATTGGAGGTTCCTCTGGGAGTTCTCTAGCCGCTTTGTGTCTCTGGGAGGATTTCCTCAGCCACAGGAAGTAGGCGATTGAGAAGAATGTGAATCAGGATTTTATCTGTTGTGGGCAAGAGGGAAATGCTTCCATCTTATCATAGATACTGTGACATTCAATTAATTTCCTGCGGTAAAGTTTTATATTCTTATTCAGCCCTCTTCAAGGTATTAAGCGAAGCTTAGAGGAAGATATTTATTTGTTAATTCATTTCCACATCTAAATCTTCATCTTCCACATTACACTTCTCTTCTCTGCCTCCCCAAGCTCCCCACACCCTTTTCTTATTCTAGTAGAAAAGGAACCATCATACTCCATGGAATATTTCATTGCTTTAATGTATATCCAGCCCAATATCTCTAGTCTAGCCCATTATCAAAAAGATAAACTTATCAGGTTATTTTGTGAAGGAGTTAAATGGAAAAGCCAGCTTTTTCTCAGAATCTGTTCCAAATATCTGCCACTCTGTGTGTTTAGAATGGTTGATTTTAAGCCTCCCTTGAGGCTTTTTCAATTCTAAATTTGTGACTGTCAGTCCTATGCTCACAGTACTTGTATCAGCGTCATCTATGACTCTCAGCATTTTAAAAGACCTTTTTTTATCATCTGTGACTTTCAGCAGGGTGACAAGGGGATGGATTGTGGGCAAAGGGGCTTCATTTGTTTTCTTATTCATTAAAGAACAAAAACAAAATGGCAGCTTTGAACTGATTATTGCACTGTGCGATAGGCTCCTGAGTCTTGGGGCTGGATCAGAAAGTCTACTTTGAAACCAATTGCTATCACTGTCAATGGAGTCAGAAGGTTGCTATAGATAGCAAAAGTGCTTCAGTCTATAGCTGTTGTTTTCTATTTTATGCTCTGTATTGCAAAGACTTTCTTTTATCGTTTGAAGTGATAGCATTGTGAATTCACAAAGGGGACACTGAAGAATCCTTGCTCATATGCTCTTCTGCATTATGGCATTACATTAAATAAAAAACTACTTAAATGCAAAAGTGTTCAGTTATGAGAGAAAGGGAATCAATGACTTTATTCACCAGAGGTGGTGACATTTTGAAAAGTCTAAATCAGTATTTAATAGCAATAACCTAGCCAAGGATTATAGCTCCAGTTGTTTTTTTGTGGCAACGGGTTCCAATTCGAGGGGTGGAATTTACAAGTGGGGAACTTGGGAATAAAAAAGGAAGTGAGAGAATATAAATACTTGATAGATCTTGAAAATAATGAAATAAATGTGATAGAAGTAAACAAATTATTTAATTTGAAGATTAAGTATAACCCTCCAGGGAGGTGTGAAATCAGCACAAATTAATTGCTTGCAGGTAAACTTCCAGAGAAGACATTTCTACTAGTGGGTCCATGTCCATTGAGATGTATTGGAGGTATTTGCAGTTAGAGCATAGAGCATAGAACACTACAGCGCAGTACGGGCCCTTCGGCCCTCGATGTTGCGCCGACCTGTGAAACCATCTGAAGCCTATTTAGTTCTATTTAGTTCTATTTAGTTCTTTTTCAGGGCAATTTAGGGGAGGTGGTGTGGTGAATGTATTATACTAATAATCTACCAGTGTATTTGTATCTGTGCTGTTGCCCTTGTATTTGTATCTGTGCTATGCTGTTGCCCTTGTGGGCTTCTCCTATGGGCCATTGTATGGCATTATCCACAGGGGAACATGTTGGGGCATGTATGGGCTCTGCCCATGACTCCTCCCCTTGAAGGGGGGTATAAGGAACAGTCAACCTGTAGGCAGTTCTCAGTATTGGTTCAGTCACAGGCAGGCACTGTTCTAAGTTGATTAAAGCCACGGTTTACTTCTACTCATGTCTCGAGTGAATTGATGGTCGTATCAGGTGGATTAGGAATTTTAATTTGGTTAGGCCTAAATAAATAAGGGCACAAATGAAACACCGCTTATTATGCTAAAATTCACAGGATATTATGCAAAATTTCTGTTCATTTAATGACACTCCCAATGGCCAGAATTTTCTGCCTTTTCCCGCCGGCGGAACCAGCAACCCAACTCCCCCACCACAGATTCCTCAGTAGTGAAGGATACAAACACCAGGAACACCTGTTGATTACGTCAGGACCGAAAGATCCTACTGCTGACCAGTGGTGGGTCGACTATGCTGCTGCAAACATGGGGAGGGGGATGGGGGGGGGGGGGTTTATTGTTGGAAAATCCCGCCCAGTGTTTGGCTCGGATTTTTTACGAGCATCAGAAGTGCCCAACTATTTGCAGGTTATTGTATTAAAATAAAACCCCAATAATTTTGTTGTAAATGTTCAGCACCGCCATTTCTGTTAGGGCCATTCACATTACAGTGAAAACTGTTTAATTACAATCTCGCAGGACAACTTTGTAAACTTTGAAAAACAAATGAGAATTTTAAAGGCGAGAAGCAGCAAATGTGAAGGCTGGCCTTTATTTTGCCTAAATTTCATACATCTTACAGGCTGGGTCCAGCGTGGCGTTTAGAAAAGTTGGGAAATTGCTCCCATTTTGCAAGGTTTTTAACGCTGTGAAGAATTCAGTGATCCTACCATGTGATCAAGAAGTCAGTAGCCTCTGAATTTTCTTTTCCAATGTGTTAAATTCATCAAATAGGTCAATGTCTGCATAAGCAGCACTTCATCAACATTGGTTAGCCCATGTTTATGGTTCTATCCCAGTTTCTTCCCAGCCCTTCAGGATATCCACTTTATTTTTGGGAAATATCAGAACCTGAGACACTGACATCTGTGTGACTAGGTTTTGGTTCCTCAAATCCTTCAAATTGTTTCAAAATAGCCCCCTACTCATGTAGTAGCTAATACAGTTGCTTCACTTGTTAAGCTGTTTGGAAATTCAACGTCCATTCATCTCTCACACGTGTAACTCAAATAGGGTAGAAATCCAGTCAAATTAGTTCTTAGGCATTAAACCCAATCAGATTGAGCAGTGAAACCCTCAGGTTCAAAGCTGACAAGAACGAAGCACTGCAAATAGCCGAGACGAGTATAGGAAGTGCAGGGACAAAGTCAAAAAGGAAATAAGGAAATCTAAGAGAGGACATGAAAAATGATTAGCAAGTAAAGTTAAAGAAAACCCAAAGATGTTTTCCTAATAATGGTAAATGGTTAATTAAGGAAAAAGTGGGACCTATCAGAGATGAAGAAGCGAACCTGTGTGTTGATGCAGAGGCTGTGGGAAGGTTTTAAATGAATATTTTGTCTCCCTGTTTACAAAGAAAATAGATGATGCAGATATAGTAGTCCAGGAGGAACACTGTGAGATACTGGATGGGATAATGAGAGAGGAAGTACTCGAAGCATTGTAATCATTGAACATACAGTGCAGAAGGAGGCCAATTGGCCCATCGAATCCGCACCGACCCACTTAAGCCCTCACTTCCACCCGATCCCCGTAACCCAATAATCCCATCTAACTTTTTTGGTCACTATGGGCGATTTATCATGGCCAATCCCCTAACCTGCGGACTGTGGGAGGAAACCGGAGTACCCGGAGGAAACCCACGCAGACACGGGGAGAACATGCAGACTCCGCACAGACAGTGACCCAGCGGGGATTCAAACCTGGGACCCTGGTGCTGTGAATCCACAGTGCTGGCCATTTGTGCTACCGTGCTGCCCTAATTCTTGAAAGTTGATAAGTCGCCAGGGCCAGAAGGATTCTTTCCAATGTTTCTGAAGAATGTCAGGGAGGAGATAGCAGATGCTCTGAGGATGATTTTCCAATCTTCCCTAGATACAGAGGAGGTATCAACGTTCTGGAAAAATGCAAATGCAGTACCATTGTTTCAAAAGGGATCGAACGAAATGCCAAACAATTATACGCCAAGAATTATAGTCAAGAATAGTCAGCGTGGATTTGTTAAAGGAAAGTCTTGTCTCACAAATTTGATTGAATTCTTTGAGGAAGTGAGAAGAAAAGTTATTGAAGGTAGTGCAGTGGATGCTATGTACATAGATTTTAGCAAGGCGTTTGACAAAGTCCCACATGGCAGATTGGTCTTGAAGGTGAAAGCCCATGGGATACATGGAAATGTTGTAAACTGGATAAAAAGTTGGCTTAGTAACAGAAACAAAGGCTAATGGTCGACAGCTGCCCTTGCAATTGGAAAGATGTTTCAACTGGTATTCCATAGGACTTGGTATTGGAACCCTTACTGTTTATTTTATATATTAATGATTTTCATGTGAATGTGGGGAGCACAATTGGGAAATTTGCAGGCGACACAAAGATTGGCCGAGTGGTGGACAGTGTAGAGGATAGCTACAGTCTCCAGAATGATATAGATGGTTTGGTGGAGTGGGCAATAAAATGGCAGTCGGAATTTAAGACAGAGAAGTGTGATGTCATGCATTAAGGGAGGACAAACCGTATAGGGAGTACACAATAAATGGGAATATACTTAGAGTGGTAGATGAAATGAGAGATCGTGGCGTACAATGAGCCACAAATAAATGTATGCAATTGTATTGGAACAATGGGCTTGCACAAAGATTTCCTTCACTCGACAGAATCCTTTGCCCCTGCAGGGAGCGAGGAAGGTAGTGGGCAGGCCTGAGAATTTGGCGGGTTGGCGACAGGACTGATATCCAACAGTTTCCTGCCTCCACTGGGAGTAAATTCTGGGTGGAAAAGCCCAGGCCCACCTTATCATAAAGATGAAGACGGCACAAAGAAACTTGTACTCTTCATCTGATATACACATTGCCCTTTCCTCCTGTGAACCTGATTGGAGTGGGATTGTGAGGACAAAACAGGCCCCCCTGTGCATTAAAGGTAAGCAAACATGGCGTGGTTTGCAAAGGTCGGCTTCCATGGGTTGCAAAGCTCAGCCTTCATGAGTGGCAAAGGTCGGCTGGTTGGCAAAAGTAGGTCCGGGAAAAAAAGTTTGAAAAACGCGTCATTAGAGCACCATTAGTCAGACTTAATTTCACTGTCAGTACTCTCTCACCAGCAATTAAAACCATAGAGGATAGAAACAGATAGACCTCACCCCCTCAAGCCTGTTCTGCTATTCAAAGAGATCATGTTTGATCTGAAACTTCAATCTTTGTACCTCCCTTGGGTCCAAATACTTTTCTACCTTTGCCTTGCAAAGCATTATTTAACTATGGTTTAAAATGATCAATTGAACTAGCATCTATTGCTTTTGATGGGAGCACGTTCCATACATTCACCACCCTTTGGATATGAAGCGTTTCCTGACTTCTCTCCTAAATGGTATTGTTATGTTTTTGTCCCATTGCCCTCAAGTGCCCCACTTCTCTAACTACCCTGTCAATTTCTTTCAACATCCTTACAACCTCAAACAAATCATCCCTGAATTTTCTATATTCTGGGAATATAAGAGTAGTTTATATAATCAATCCTCATAATTTGACCTTTAGAACCCTGGTGAACATTCTGGTGAACATGCGCTGCTCTCGGTCGAAGGTCAATATCTCCTTTCTAAAGTACAGTGCCCAGGAGTGTGCTTAGTACTGCAAATGCAATCTAGCAGCATTATGTATAGCTGTACTTAAACGTCCTCCCCTTTATATGCCAGTCCTATAGTTATTGAGATTAATATTGCATTAGGATTTTGAGCATGACTACTATATATTAGTGATACGGGTACATGGACCCCTAAATCACTTGGACCTCCACTGTTCCTAGCTTTTCACCATTTAAATAACACTTAGGTCTATCCAATTTTGGTCTAAATGGATAAACTTGCACTTATCTGTGGTGAGGTCCATAGGTTTGCTCAATCACTTCATCTATCAATATCTCTTTATAATTGTATTCTTCCTTCTACAATGGGAATTAATCATAGTTCACAAAGGTCCATAGGTATCATTCTCCATTTGAAAGAGACAATTAGTTAATAGCTTGAGTGAAACCACTTCACATCAAACGTGGTGCAAAGCAAGGAAGCAGGCCTCCATGAACTACCAAAACTGGTAACCGGGATTGAACACATGCGATTGGTGCCATTCTGCACTTAGAAATCTAAGTTAACTGACTCCAACTTCAACTGCAACACCATTAATCTTCGAATTACTGGAACACTTGGATATACTGCTCTCTATTTTGGTATCTATATAAATGCACTGAATAGTTGAAGCCCCTGCACAAATCATTGTGTCAGGCCACTAGTTATTTCAATCCAGCTTGACTACATACCCATTATCCCAACTCGTAAACTTCTACTGCCTAATCAATATCTTAACCAGGCAAAGAAATGTGCATTCACTTACACAGGTTTTGGCCGTGATTCAACAGGAAAAAACAGAAGGCGGGTTTCTCCAACCGCACCCACCCTGCCATCTCTCAGGGTGCCATCCGACGAGTCGGTTGTGCTGGGGGACCCCGCCCTGCACACGCATCCCCGGCCGCAGCAGGGGCCCCTGGGCACCAGACCCCAGACCCCAGATTCTGGACCCCAGATCCCTGCCAGGGACATTACAGGTTCCCTCCCCGATCCACACACACACACCCTCTAGTCGCAATGATGTATCCAGTGCTGAGGAACAGCACTTGGGTGTTTGATTGTTAGCTGCTGCTTCTGTGGTGTTAATGCCTCCAGTTTTTGGGCAAAGTATCCATGTCTCACGGTTTCAAGCAAGTTAGGTAACAAGCAAGAAGGTAACAAACAAGTTAGACAAAGGAGAACCAGTGGACGTGATTTATTTAGATTTCCAGAAGGCCTTTGACAAGGTGCCGCATAGGAGACTGTTAAATAAGTTAAAATGAAATGAAAATCGCTTATTGTCACGAGTAGGCTTCAATGAAGTTACTGTGAAAAGCCCCTAGTCGCCACATTCCGGCGCCTGTCCGGGGAGGCTGGTACGGGAATCGAACCGTGCTGCTGGCCACCTTGGTCTGCTTTAAAAGCCAGCGATTTAGCTGAGTGAGCTAAACCAGCCTATGGTGTTAAGGGACGATCCAGGCATGGACAAAGGACTGGCTGACTGGCAGAAGGCAAAGAGTGGGGATAAAGGTGTCTTTTTCAGGATGGAAGCTGGTGAATAGTAGTGTGCCTCAGGGGTCTGTGCTGGGACCACAACGTTTTACAATATACATTAATGATCTGAAAGAAGGTACTGAAGGCACTGTTGCTAAATTTGCAGATTATACAAAGATCTGTAGAGGGACAGGTAGTATTGAGGAAGCAAGGGGGCTGCAGAAGGACTTGGACAAGCTAGGAGAGTGGGCAATGAAGTGGCAAATGAAATATAATGTGGAAAAGTTTGAGGTTATGCACTTAGGAAGGAGGAATCTAGGCATAGACTATTTTCTAAATGGGGAAATGCTTCGGAAAGCAGAAGCACAAAGGGACTTGGGAGTCCTTGTCACAATTCTCTTATGGTCAATGTGCAGGTTCAGGCAGTTAAGAAGGCAAATGCAATGTTAGCATTCATGACAAGAGGGCTAGAATACCAAGAGGGATATCTTTCTGAGGCTGTATAAGGCTCTGGTCAGACCCCATTTGGAGTATTGTGAGCGGTTTTGGGCCCAATATCTAAGGAAGAATGTGCTGGTCTTGGAAAGAGTCCAGAGGAGGTTCACAAGAACGATCCCTGGAAAGAAGAACTTGTCGTATGAGGAATGTTTGAGGACTCTGACTCTGTACTCGGAGTTTAGAAGGATGAGAGGGGATCTTATTGAAATGTACAAGATACTGCAAGGTCTGGATAGAGTGAACGTGGAGAGGATGTTTGCACTTGTAGGAAAAACTAGAACCAGAGGACACCATCTCAGATTAAAGGGACAATCCTTTAAAACAGAGATGAGGAGGAATATTTTCAGCCAGAGGGTGGTGAATCTGTGGAACTCTTTGCCGCAGAAGGCTGTGGAGGCCAATTCACTGACTGTCTTTAAGGCAGAGATAGATAGGTTCTTGATTAATAAGGGGATCACGGGTTATGGGGAGAAGGCAGGAGAATGGGAATGAGAAAAATATCAGCCATTATTGAATGGCGGAGCAGACTCAATGGGCCAAGTGGCCTAATTCTGCTCCTATGTCTTATTGTCTTCTGGGTTGATTTGGGTGCCAGGCAGCAACATGGCACATCTACCCACGGGAATCTACTTGAGAGCTGTGAAGTGCTTGTTAAACTAACAATGCAAGTTCCCTATTAGCAACAGCCTTCAGCTGTGCAGCCAGAGACTGACACAGTCAGTGGGAGTTAAAGTGACCGATGGGCAGCAGATGAATTTGCCTCTGATATGAGTATACACGATCCTGGGGGTGGCATGTTGGACCTGCGGGCAATGAGCCCATCACCCCCTGTCCAGGGGCTAACCTGCTGACTGGGCTCATGCCCCCCTGGGGGCTCTCTCACTCCCTTGAACACTGGGGCCATTCTGCCATTTCTTTATTTTAATTTGTATTGTTTCTCACATATTTTTAAAGGTCCCATATTATTTTTAATTACCCTTCTTCTCCTAATATAAGCATAAGAACCTTTTTGTGTTATTCTTAATATCCCTCACAAATTTCTTTTCACGTTCCCTTTCTGTAGCTCTCTCTTTTTTCATCTTCCTTTGCTACTCCTTGTATCTCTCCTGATTCCCTGTATCCACATTATTCTGTGCACTTTTATATGATCTTTCCTTAATTTTTATGGTATCTTTCACCTCTTTTATTGACATGACTATTTTATTTGGTAAGTAGAGGTCTTGGCCCTTAGGGCTATATGTTGATCCTGCATAAGATAACTTCATGTCTCGAACACCTCGCACTGCAAATAAAAGTTTTTAACTAATTTTCTGTCATCAGTCTGTCTCATTCTGTTAAAGTTACCTAGAATCTTGATAACTGTATTAATTTTCTCCTATTAAAATCCAAGATTGAATCAATTATGTTATGATCACTATCAAATAAATGCTTCCAAAAGAAACTCATTACTCCTTCTTAAAGCTAATGGGCTGAATTCTCCGCTCCCGGGAAAAATCGGGAGGACCGTCGTGAACTCGGCCGAGTTTCACGACGGCCTCGGATGCCGCTCCTCGACCGCTATTCTCCCCTTCTGGCGGGGCTAGGAGAGGCGCTCCGTAACTCTCGGCTGCCGGGCGGCGCGCCGAGAGTGACGCGACGGCGGCGCCTATGTGACGTCAGCCGCGCATGCGCAGGTTGGCCGGCTCCAACCCACGCATGCGCGGCTGACGTCACGACGGCTGACAGCTCGAACCCGCGCATGCGCGGTGGCTGTCTTCCCCTCAGCCGCCCCGCAAGATGGGGCTGCTTGATCGTGCGGGGAACGGAGGGGAAAGAGTGCGTCCGATTGAGACGCCGGCCCGACGATCGGTGAGCACCGATCGCGGGCCTGTCCCCTCCCGAGCACAGTCGTGGTGCTCATTCCCCACCAGGCCCCCAACAAGCCCCAAAACGGGCATCTCATGGCGATTTCACGACGGCAGCGACCAGGTGTGGTTGCCGCCGGCGTGAAATGGTCGCGAACGGCAGGCCGCTCAGCCCATCCGGGTCGGAGAATCGCCGGTCGCCATGAAAAACAGCGAGCGTCGATTCTTCCGAGCGGGGGGTGGGGGAATCGCGGGAGGTGCCACGGGGTCGTGAAATTAGTCGGGGGGCCCTCCCGCGATTCTCCTACCTGGCGTGGGGAGCGTAGAATCACGCCCCTTGTCTTCTTCCTAGCTCTCAAACATATTGGGGAGAAATGTGTTCATGTGGCCTCACATTGTGTTGGCACAATACACACTTACATTGATTTCCCAGGCAAGGCAATGCCATATTCCCCATCGATATCATTGAGAAACACCGGGCGAGATTCTCCAACAATGGGGCTATGTCCCCACGCCGGCGTGAAAACTGGTGCCAACCACTCCGGCGTCAACGGCCCCCAAAAGTGACAGATTCTCCACTTTCTAGGGGCTAGGTTGATGCTGGAGTGGTTCCCGCAAATCCAGCCGGCGCCAAAGGACCGGCGCGAATTCATGCATGCGCGGAACAGGCGGCGTATTTCCACGCATGCGCGGAACGGGCGGTATATTTCCGCGCATGCGTGGGGGTTCCCTTCTCCACGCCGGCCCCCGGGCAATATGGCAGAGCCCTACAGGGGCCCGGCGCGGTGGAAAGAAGGCCCCTACGGAACCAGCCTGCCCACTGATTAGTAGGCCCCGATCGCGGGCCAGGCCACCGTGCCCCCCCCCCCCCCCCCCCACTCCCCACCCCAGGACGGCCCCCGCACACTTACCTGCCAGGTCCCGCTGTGTGTGAGGTGAGTAATTCATGCTGGCGGGACTGGGCAAAACTTGTCGGCCACTCGGCCCATTGGGCCCGGGGAATCGCCGAAGGGGGCCACTGTCAACGGCCCCCGACCGGCGTGGCAAAAATCCTGCTGGGCACCCGAAAATGGCGCCGGAGAATAGGGAAGCCAGCGTCGGGGTGGGATTCGTGCTTCTCCCCACCCACCCCGGGGATTCTCTGACCCGACCATGAGGGCTGGAGAGGAGTAGCCTATGCACTGCCTTCCCACAGGACATCAATGTAAGGAGAAGCAATGCTACACTAAACAAATTTATCCCATATTACTCCATAAAACTTTCTTCAAGTTGCCATTATATCCTCTTTTCCTCATGTTTTACGTTTCTCTCTTCCTCATGTTTTAAGTTTAAGAATATAATACTGAGGTAGAGTATTAAGCAACCTGATCCTGTTCTGCCATTCATCAGACGAATGCTGATCTTAACTTCAACAAAGTGTATCTTACCCAACACTTCCCATGCAATCAAAACATGTCATTGCCAGTATTCTACACCGAATTGTAAATTCCCGCCTCAGTTCTATTCTATCCACATCGACAATATATTGAGAGAATGGAATTTCACTTTGGACACCAGAGACACCACTTAAATTCAATGTGCTTATTCATATTTATAATTATTATTATGGTAAATTAACAGATTGTTTCAGCTTTCAGTACATACAGTCTTCATTTATAATTGCACTCTGCAATTACCAGCATTGAAATATTATTACATGGTTCTGGCTCCATAGAGCTGATCATTTTAGAGTCCAAGTGAAACTGGAAAATAGGAAAGCCGAAAAGGGGCCAATACTTAAATCCAAAGAGCCTCCACTATTATCCTGTCTGACATGTTGTGACCTATGATATATCACCCTGACTAACAGCGAAAGAGCACAAAACATTTTGTGTACCAAATGTTCTCGCAATTATATTGTTGATGAACAATGCTATGAAAAGATCTCTCCTAATTATTTTGCTGTATTTGTATTGCTCTGTGTGGATGTCACGGGCCTCAGTCAACTGGTCCCTAACTCTCACATTTTCACCGGTTTTTGGCATTGATTGGAATTTACTGGAATGTGCTGCACAATCTTCCAGAATGAATATTTGACTGGACTTGACAGAAACAATACAACAGAGGTGGGAAAACCTGTCAAATTATTCTCCTCTCTTAGCAGTTTTGCTGTTTGAACCCCAAAGCATCAGACTTAACCACAGCAACGTTGAAATTTCTGTCTTATGTGAATTATTTTCTCGAATATGCTTTTTGGCTTCTGAGGAGTAAACTCCATTGATTCTCTCCTTGATTGTCAGTCTCCTGCTGAACAAACTCAGTGATTCATGACCAGAGCTGCTAATAGTTCCACAGAGAAGGCAGTTTTCTTCTCAAACCACCCTCCGGCTAAGTAAGAAAAAGACTGTAACTATAAACACTGCTTTTCATCCTTATATATTTTATCTTCTACCCTTCCACTTAGAGTGATGGATTCTCAGGAAACAATTATTATTATTTTTTCCCCATATTTAGTTGTGTACAGGTTGTTCGCAAACTTGTTCCCAGTAAGAAAGCTAGTTGAAGGAATGACGCCTAAATAGTTCCATTATAATGCAGCCAAAACAGTTTATACCTTTTATAAGTTTATTTAATTCAAATCATCAGTTCTTGCAGAAGGTAACAGATGGGCTGTTTAATATTTTCCACATATCATAGATCATAAAATTTACAGTGCAAAAGGAGGCCATTCGGCCTATCAAGTCTGCACCGGCCCCTTGAAAGAGCACCCTACTTAAACCCACACCTCCATCCTGTCCCCGTAACCCGGTAACCCTTCCTAACCTTTTTGGTCACTAAAGGCAATTTAGCATGGCCAATCCACCTGACCTGCACATCTTTGGGCTGTGGGAGGGAACCGAAGCACCCGGAGGAAACCCACGCAGACATGGGGAGAATGTGCAGACTCCGCACAGACAGTGGCCCAAGCTGGGAATGGACCCTGGAACCCTGGAGATGTGAAGCAACAGTGCTAACCGCTGTCCTCTCACATGAACCATAAAATGACAGCCCGGTTGCATCATTTACATCGTATTTAACATGTGAACAGTGTTATGATTTTCCCTTTCAGCTTCATATATTTTAAATTATATGTGCAATATATAAAATTAAGACTGGCTTTGATAAGGATGTGTAATATCAGAGAATACCTATCTTTGCACTGAAACAGGGTACACAATGATACCCATAAACAAAATGATGTTTCTGGCCTTGCTAGAAAACAAATGCCCACAAATTTCCAACCTTTATATTGCACTTCTTTATATCTCCTTTGTCTTTTCCAAATAAATGGAGAGAGAATTGTTTAAAGCTGTCTGCTTTTGGTTCTGCTATGTGAATAAGATAATTACTACAGGCCCAGCCTAAGGGCTCAGGTGGAACAAGGTGCAGTGTTATTAACTGTCCTGACAGTTCATTTCACAAGAGTCCTATTATGTCAGTACTCTAAAATATTTGAGGGCTGGGCCTGAGGTTTTATTAAAAACATTCTTCTTCCCCCCTCACAATGAAAATATTGTCCTTCTCCTCCCATCATGGTGATGCTTGAGTGCACATTCCCCCAGCTAACTCTTTTTCTGACTGGAGATTTCCACTTCAGGCTCCATTTCTTTTTCTTGTATTAATGAGAGCAGTCAGGATAAACCGCTCTTGGATTTTCATATGTATCAAGTTACTGATTTTCCACATTATACACTTTTGAGGAATGAGAAAAATCCTCTGCTGAGATTGGAGTTATGGATTATCATACCCTTTCATAAAGAGGAGAAAACAGCACTTACAAAGGCCTTGTTGGCTGTGTTTAATTTCTTTTACTTATTTAATTTCTCCCCCCCGTTTCCTCATTCATGTCAGTGTACTGGTCCACATGTGCGGCAACACTTTGACGTTGAATTCAAGTGGACCTTCTACATGCATGAACATCAATAATGATTGTTTCTCTTTTGGCCACCATCAATAATTCTAATCTCTACTGCACCTCTACCCACAGTCATCGATGCCCCATTCGGGGTGGCATGTGGCGCAGTGGTTAGCACTGGGACTGCGGCGCTGAGGACCCGATTTCGAATCCCGGCCCTGGGCACTGTCCGTGTTTGCACATTCTCCCCCTGTCTAGCATGGGTTTCACTCCCACAACCCAAAGCTGTGCTGGTTAGGTGGATTGGTCATGCTAAATTGCCCCTTAATTGGAAAAACAAAAATAATTGGCTACTCTAAATTTATAAATTAAAAAAAAATTAAAAATCAATGCCCCATTCATTATAATGGAACAAAGCCGCTAAAGCCGACTTGTAACAGTTGTCTATGGTACGGAGGAAGGCCGAGCCAGGATAGCTTGCAATGTATAAGTCTCCTTTATGTCCTTGACATCCAAGTCCAATATCTTGTTGCTAATCACCAGCTGCTTACTCCAGACCTTCATGTGGGGAGATTTGACAAAGAGATTCATCTGCTGTCAGCCTTTGTCATCTTACTGAATATTGAGTGTAAGATTTGGCTTCCGACAAATATTAAACCTTTGTACCAAAAAACCCACTTCACAATTTGTCCAAGGGATGTGGTACTGAAGTTTCATGCAGGTGAACCATTGGATTCATGCCATATATGCCTAAAGATGAGAACCTGAATTCCAGGCCTCTAGAAAAAGAATCAGAGGCCTCAGGCCAGTAACATGGACATTGAAGCAAGGTATACAACCTGAGACAAGCATGGAGTCTGGGATCATTCTGTTTGTGCAGTATTTTAGTTTTCTTTCTGTTCTGGAGTTATGATTGGTTGAAGGAATTCTATGATGTTACTGTATTACAAACATCATCCATATAAACAGAAAACCTTTAATCAGAAACTAATTGATCTGTTGTATTATTAATCAGGGTAATGTTGAATACAAATACGATTGCATGGCACTGATATTTTCAGCGGTTTCAGTTGGCTGGTTTGTGGTGCAGAGTGACATCAACAGCGCAGGTTCAATTCCCGTACCGGCTGAGATTATTCAAGGAAGGCCCTACCTTCTCAACCTTGCCCCTCGCCTGAGATGTGGTGATCCTCAGATTAAGTTACCACCAGTCAGCTCTCCCCTTCAAAGGGGAAAGCACCCTTTGGTCATCTGAGACTATGGCGACTTGCGAAGCAAGTGTCAATTGCGCCCTTACATCACTTTACTGATGATTGAGAGGAGACTCTAGGTAATTGGCCGAGATGGATTTTTCCTCCCTTTGTGTACAGGTCACACCTGGGCAATTTTCCACATTGCCGGGTAATTGCCAGTGTTGCAGCAGTACTGGAACAGCTTGGGTAGGAGCGCAGAAAGTTCTGGAGCACAAGCCAGGAATATTGTCAGGGCCCATAGCCGTTGTAGGATCCAGTGCTTTCAGCCTTTTCTGGATATAGCATGGAGTGAATTGTATTGATGCAGACTGACATCTGTGATGCTGAGGAACTCCAGAGGAGACTGAGATGGATCATCTACTTGGTACTTCTGGTGGCTGACGATTTTAGCAAATACCTCAACCTTGTCTTCTGCACTGATGTGCTGGGCTCCTCCATCAGTGAAGATGGGGACATTTGTGAAACTTCCTCCTCCAGTGAGTGATTTAATTGTCCACCACCATTGACTGTTCGATGTAGGAGGACCGCAGAGTTTAGATCTGATCGTTGGATGTGAGATCGCTTATCTCTGTCTATGACTTACTCCTTATGTTGTTTGGCATGCAAATAGTCCTGTGTTGTGGCTTCACCAAGTTGGCACCTCATTTTTATGTATGTCTGGTGTTGCTCCTGACATGCCCTCCAGCAGTCTTCATTGAACCAGGGTTGATCCCCTGGCTTGGTGGTAATGGAAGAGTGGAGGATATGCCGGTCCATGAGGTTACAGATTGTGGTTGAGTACAGTGTTGCTGCTGTTGGTGGCCCACAGCACCTCATGGTTACCCAAGCATGAGTTTCTAGATCTGTTTGAAATCGATCCCGTTTCGCACTTTGGTAGGGCCACAGAACACAATGGAGTGCATCATCATGTCTCCACAAAGACTGTGTGGTGGGTACTCTTACAGATACTGTCATTGTCGGATGCATGTGCCACAGGTAGGCTGGTGAGGATAAGGTATAGTATGTTTTTACTTCTTGATGATTCCATTACCAACTGCTGCAGACACTGTTCAGAAGCTATACTCTTTAGCACCTGGCCGGCTCAGTCAGAAGTGGTGCTTCTGA
Organism: Scyliorhinus canicula; assembly: GCF_902713615.1. Lineage (NCBI taxonomy): Eukaryota > Metazoa > Chordata > Chondrichthyes > Carcharhiniformes > Scyliorhinidae > Scyliorhinus > Scyliorhinus canicula. Next base: position 167,043,694 of record NC_052150.1, on the reverse strand, counting down.
GTCACTCTTGGTGATGGATGTTGAAGCCCACCCTCCACCCACAGTACATTTTGCATCCTTGCCAACCTTAGTGCTTCCTCCAAGTGGTGTTCAACTTGGAAGAGTATTGATTCATCAGCTGATGGAGGAGGGGGTGCGGCAGTAAGTAGTAATCAGCAGGAGTTTTACTCACCAAACATGAGTAAGGAAACCTCTTGATGATTACCACATACTGGTTGAATAGCTGACAATGCGTGCAAAGTGTCCAGAACTGGACACAATACTTTGCGTATAAGGGCGGCACAGCAGCACAGTGGTTAGCTTCACAGCGTTGGGGACCCAGGTTCGATTCCCTGCTTGGGTAACTGTCTGTGCGGAGTTAGCACGTTCTCCCATGTCTGCGTGGGTTTCCTCCGGGTTCTGGTTTCCTCCCACTGTCCAAAGATGCGTGGGTTACAAAGAACAAAGAACAAAGAAAATTACAGCACAGGAACAGGCCCTTCGGCCCTCCCAGCCTGCGCCGATCCAGATCCTTTATCTATCCCTGTCTCCTATTTTCCAAGGTCTACTTCCCTCTGTTCCCGCCCATTCATATACCTGTCTAGATGCTTCTTAAACTATGCTATCGTGCCCGCCTCTACCAGCTCCGCTGGTAAAGCATTCCAGGCACCCACCAACCTCTGCGTAAAAAACTTTCCACGCACATCTCCCTTAAACTTTCCCCCTATCACCTTGAAATCGTGACCCCTCGTAACTGACACCCCCACTCTTAGGAAAAGCTTGTTGCTGTCCACCCTGTCCATACCTCTCATAATTTTGTAGACCTCAATCAGGTCCCCCCCAACCTCCGTCTTTCCAACGAAAACAATCCTAATCTACTCAACCTTTCTTCATAGCTAGCACCCTCCATACCAGGCAACATCCTGGTGAACCTCCTCTGCACCCTCTCCAAAGCATCCACATCTTTCTGGTAATGTGGCGACCAGAACTGCACGCAGTATTCCAAATGTGACCGAACCAAAGTCCTATACAACTGTAACATGACCTGCCAACGCTTGTACTCAATACCCCGTCCGATGAAGGCAAGCATGCTGTATGCCTTCTTGACCACTCTATTAACCTGCATTGCCACCTTCAGGGGACAATGGACCTGAACTCCCAGATCTCTCTGCACATCAATTTTCCCCAAGACCCTTCCATTAACCATATAGTCCGCTCTTGAATTTGATCTTCCAAAATGCATCACCTCGCATTTGCCTGGATTGAACTCCATCTGCCCTGAACCCCATACGACTTCACTTTTGCCATCAATCTGCCATGGGAAACCTTATCAAACGCCTTACTAAAGTCCATGTATACGACATCTACAGCCCTTCCCTCATCAATTAACTTTGTCACTTCCTCAAAGAATTCTATTAGGTTTGTAAGATATGACATTCCCTGCACAAAACCATGCTGCCTATCACTGATAAGTCTATTTTCTTCCAGATGTGAATAGATCCTATCCCTCAGTATCTTCTCCAACAGTTTGTCTACCACTGACGTCAAGCTTACAGGTCTATAATTCCCTGGATTATCCCTGCTACCCTTCTTAAACAAAGGGACAACATTAGCAATTCTCCAGTCCTCCGGGACCTCACCTGTGCTCAAGGATGTTGCAAAGAAATCTGTTAAGGCCCCAGCTATTTTGTCCCTCGCTTCCCTCAGTACCCTGGGATAGATCCCATCCGGTCCTGGGGACTTGTCCACCTTAATGTCTTTTAGAATACCCAAAACTTCCCCCTTCCGTATGACAACTTGACCGAGAGTATTTAAACATCCATCCCTAGCCTCAACATCCGTCTTGTCCCTCTCCTTTGTGAATACCGATGCAAAGTACTCATTAAGAATCTCACCCATTTCCTCCGAGTCCACGCATAAATTCCCTCTCTTGTCTTTGAGTGGGCCAATCCTTTCCCTAGTTACCCTCTTGCTCCTTACATATGAATAAAAGGCTATGGGATTTTCCTTAACCCTGTTAGCCAAAGATATTTCATGACCCCTTTTAGCCCTCTTTATTGCGCGTTTGAGATTCGTCCTACTTTCCCGATATTCCTCCAAAGCTTCATCAGTTTTGAGTTGCCTCGATCCTATGTATGCTCCTTTTTTCATTTTAGCTAGTCTCACAATTTCACCCGTCATCCATGGTTCCCTAATCTTGCCATTTCTATCTTTCATTTTCACAGGAACATGTCTGTCCTGCACTCTAATCAACCTTTCCTTAAAAGACTTCCACATTTCAAATGTGGATTCAGCCTTAAACAGCTGCTCCCAATCCACATTCCCTAGCTCCTGCCGAATTCTGTTATACTCTGCCTTTCCCCAATTTAGTACTCTTCCTTTCGGACCCCTCTTGCCTTGTCCATGAGTATTCTAAAACTTACGGAATTGTGATCGCTATTCCCAAAGTAATCACCGACTGAAACATCAACCACCTGGCCGGGATCATTCCCCAATACCAGGTCCAGTATGGCCCCTTCCCGAGTTGGACTATTTACATACTGCTCTAAAAAACTCTCCTGGATGCTCCTTACAAACTCTGCTCCATCTACGCCTTCAACACTACACGAATCCCATTCAATGTTGGGAAAGTTAAAATCTCCCATCACAACCACCCTATTGCTCCTACATTTTTCTATAATCTGTCTGCATATTTGTACCTCTACTTCATGCTCGCTTTTGGGAGGCCAGTAGTAAAGTCCCAACAATGTTACTGCACTCTTCCTATTTCTCAGCTCCACCCATATTGCCTCAGTGCTCGAATCCTCCATTGTGCCCTCCTTAATCACAGCTGTGATATCATCTCTGACGAGTAATGCAACTCCTCCACCCCTTCTACCTTCCTCTCTATCCCTCCTGAAGCATCTGTACTCTGGGATATTCAGCTGCCAGTCCTGCCCTTCCCTCAACCAAGTCTCAGTAATACCAATAGCATCATATTCCCAGGTACTGATCCAAGCCCTAAATTCATCTGCCTTACCTGCTACACTTCTCGCATTAAAACAAATGCACCTCAGACCACCTTTGCGTTCATCATCCCTTCCCTGTCTACTCTTCCCCTTAGTCACATTGAGTTTATTGTCTCATACCTTACTGGCTTTAGTTGCTGCTTCTTTACTGACCTCTAACTTCCTAATCTGGTTCCCATCCCCCTGCCACATTAGTTTAAAACCTCCCCAACAGTGTTAGCAAAAGCACCCCCTAGGACATTGGTTCCAGTCCTGCCCAGGTGTAGACCATCAGGTTTGTAATGGTCCCACCGCCCCCAGAACCAGTTTCAATGTCCCAAAAATCTGAACCCCTCCCTCCTGCACCATCTCTCAAACCACGTATTCATTCTTACTATTCTTGAATTTCTATTCTGACTGTCCCGTGGCACTGGTAGCAATCCTGAAATTACTACCTTTGAGGTCCTACTTTTTAACTTATCTCCTATCTCCCTAAATTCTGATTGTAGGACCTCACCCCTTTTTTTAACCTAATTGTCATTTGACAACAGTCCCTTCACAAACCACCTTCAAATTAGGCTGACCGCACTGCATGTTTGCAAATCTCCTCGGAACAGTCAATCAGTAGCTCCGCTCTGATGCCCTCTGCTGTATGCTTGCTTGCACTCGAACTCCTCGGGTCTCTTTCACAGGTGCACCTTCAAATTAGGCTGACCGCACTGCACGTATGCAAATCTCCCCGGAACAGCCAATCAGTAGATCCGCTCTGCTGCACTCTGCTGGATGCTTGCTTGCACTCAAACTCCTCGGGTCTCTTTCGCAGGTGCACCTTCAAATTTGGCTGACCGCACTGCACGTATGCAAATCTCCCCGGAACAGCCAATCAGTAGCTCCGCTCTGCTGCCCTCTGCTGGATGCTTGCTTGCACTCGAACTCCTCGGCTCTCTTTCGCAGGTGCACCTTCAAATTAGGCTGACCGCACTGCACGTATGCAAATCTCCCCGGAACAGCCAATCAGTAGCTCCGCTCTGCTGCCCTCTGCTGGATGCTTGCTTGCACTCAAACTCCTCGAGTCTCTTTCGCAGGTGCACCTTCAAATTAGGCTGACCGCACTGCACGTATGCAAATCTCCCCGGAACAGCCAATCAGTAACTCCGCTCTGCTGCCCTCTGCTGGATTAGGTTAGGTGGACTGGTCACGCTAAATTGCTCTGGAGTGTCCAAAAAGTTAGGTAGGGTTGCTGGATTACGGGGATAGTGTGGAGGTGTGGACTTAGGTAGGGCGGTCTTTCCCAAGGCCAGTGCAGACTCGATGGACCGAATGGCCTCCTTCTGCACTGCAAATTCTATGAAATCCAGGCCCCTCTGCTCCTCCACCTCCTTAAGAGGTCTATCCTTTATTTTATATTGTCTCTCCATGTTCTTCCAACCAAAATGAATTACTTCACATTTCTCTGCATTGAATCACTTCACATTCCATCTGCCAGCTGTCCGCCCATTCCACCCACTTGTCTTTGTCCTTTTCCCTCTCGTGAATGGATCAAGAATGAATTGGCAAAAGAAGCAAAAGCAATATGAGGAAAACATTTTTATGTCGTGATTTTTTACGGTCTGAAATGCATTGCCTGAGAGTGTGGTGGAGGCAGGTTCAATTGAAACATTCAATAAAAAATTTGACTATTATCTGAAAAGGACGAATGTGCAGGGTTACAGGGGTAAGGCGGGGGAATGACACTTGGTAAATTGCTCATTTGTAGAGCCGATGCAGATATGGTGGTCCGAATGGCCTCCTTCAATGCTGTACCAATATTGTGAATCTGTGTGTTGCTAGCAGCAATGCTAAGTATGTAAGGGTGAGAAGTTATGCTTAATTCAGATTGTTCAGAGGTGGATGAAGTAGATGTAATGAATTGAGCTGTGTCTGAGGCCAGCAGTTCACATTTAATGATATGACGGACGAGATCCTCCCGTCCGCCAACAATGTGTCTCTTGGCAGCGCGCTGTTCGCTGGTGACAGCGGGAAGATTCTATCTTCCACCAGTTGTCAATGGGATTCCCCATTGTAACCACCCCACATGCCGGGAAATCCATGGGTGGAGGTGCGCTGCCGGTGGAGAAACTGAATCGCAATGGTCTGAGAATTCCGGCCAACATTTGAAGATGCATTCACTAATATTTACCATTCAAGCGAGGTCACTAAGTTAGCATATCTGCACCCAGATATTTGTAACTACACCACCATGCATTGACTATGAGCGATAGGTTCGCTACTGCCTTCACAATGTCTATCTGGAGTCCTCCCTGGGATGGAGGACCTCCCATTTCTATTCACCTCCTACTACAAGTCCTCATCACCGTACCAGATAACATTGGAGCATGTTCTGCATTCTATTGCACCATTTTTAAGTGTTGCTCCTGCTCAAACACACTTTCCGAGTCACTTTCCAAGTACTTTCTGCAGCCAGAATGCACCGTCCTGCACCAACCTCTTCCCCCTACCCCGACCACCCCTTGCTCTAAGTGGTTGAGTTTAGCTTTAAGCGGTGATAGCTTTTCATGGTTTTGTGGGTATCTGTTCAGGTGTCTTGCACTCAGCAGTGCATTTACCACTGTTTGCATACTACAATCATGCGAATGAGCAGTATGTCAGGGGAGGCAGTGGCATAGTGGTATTGTCTTACTAGTGGACTAGTAAACCACAGCCCCAGAGTAATTCTTTGGGGATCCAGGTTCAAATCCCACCACTGCAGATGGTGAAATTTGAATTCAATAAAAATCTGGAATTAAAAGTCTAATGATTACCATGAAACCATTGTCAATTGTCGTAAAAACCCATCTGGTTCACTAATGTCCTTAGGGAAGGAAATCTGCCATTCTTACCTGGTCTGGCCTACATGTGACTCCAGATCCACAGCAATGTGGTTGACTCTTAACTTCCCCTCAAGGGCAATTAGGATGGGCAATAAATGCTGACCTAGCCTGTGATGCCCACATCCCATGAACAAAAAAAAACAATTAATTTGCGTGCTGGCTCCATCAGGAGCAATGAGCATAGATAACTTGTGCAATGTGTGCACCATACCGCTTTTCATTGAATTTAACAGGCAAGTCACTACAGTAAATTATAAATTGTGGCACAGCCCTTGCCACTGACATGTGGGGCGGTGTTCACCGCCAGCGGGGTGCTCCGTTTTACCAGCGCCCGGGGTGTAACGGAGAATCCCACTGGTGGGTCAGGCCAGAAATGTGCTGTGTCGGGGTCCGGGGGCGGGGGGGAATCCAGCCCATGGTTTGAGCTTTTAATGTTCTTCTCAGTGGTGCATCCTTTATCTGAGTTTCCTGGGATTTTGTTACTTCTCCCCTCTCTGCTTGAGTCCATTTACACTGGGATGGAGAGTACAAAACCTACAAGGAGACAGAGAACTGATTAGACCCTTCCTTAAGCTAAAGGTCATTTTCATTTTTGGCAATAAACTTCACAGAACATTCCTCCATGTCTATTTTTCATTGGTGTGTCATTTAATGTATACCTACCTTCATCTACATTCGTGTTTAAAGAATTTTAAAAATCAGCACATTCTTCCCATGTCTGCGCGTGTCTCAATCCCCACAACACAAAAAGATGTACAGGGTAGGTGGATTGGCTATGCTAAATTGCCCCTTAATTGGAAAAAAGGAATTGGGTACTCTTACTTTCTTGAAAAAGAATTGTCAAAATCATTCAGTATATTAAACAAATGTTGTTTCAAAGATTAAAATTGTCATCCATGCAAAAGAGAGAAAATTGGGATGTTTAAACTGTGGGTTCTTGATTACTAACAAATCCATTATCAATGTCCCTTTTATCAGTATCTGTATTTCCTATAAGTGATGGTAGGGAAATATGTAAAGCTTTAGTTTAATCTCAGGGTCTTGATCTTTATAAACTGCCTGAGTTTCATTATCATGGTTTGCTATGTCATCAGAATTCCTTGATTGAATTACAGTCTCATAACTTTACTTCATATCTATTAGTCTCTGTATAAAATAAATCTATCAATCTAGTTGTACACAATCCATCAAACACATCCTTTCAGGAAGGAAGATATTTTGATTTGATTTAACAAAGATTCATTGTGTTATTCAATGCTTTGATTAATTTCTGTTAAAACATACTTCTTCATAGTTTAAAATCGTAACTTTCTTTCTTATGCGCGAGATTGTTATTTTGCACAAGTCGTTTGTCAGGATAACTCAAGTACTTCCGGTGGCAGCATGTTGGAGAAGGACGTGCTCTAGGTAGCTCCCACAAGGGTACTTGTTTTTTGGCCCTTTTTGTCTAGTTCCCGGGACTTTTTGGTGGGAAAATTATTATTTTTTTAAATATATTTGATTCCAAACAATGTAAAAAATTCCACAAACTTATGAAAAAACACTCAAATATATTACAATCAGTTTGTCATTTTTTGTTTTTGCAAACGCACTATTATAACCCAGAAGTCCCCAACCCCCCCCCCCCCCCCCCGCAATATCTACTCCCCCTCCACCCCCCCCCCCCCCCCCCCCCCCCCACCCTAATTGCTGGCAACAAACAGATCTTTAAAGACAGAGATGAACGACCTCCACCCTGAGTAAACCCTTCTTCCAACCCTTGAAGAGCATATTGGATTTTTCTCTAGTCACAGAAATTCTGCCACGACCGCCAACCATGCCATGGCCCTAGGTGGCACTCAGGCAGGATTCATTGCTGGGAAATCAGAGAGGCGAAGGCCAAGATACTGGTTCTCTTTTGCTCTAGAAGTTCCAGCAAATCTAACACTCCAAAAATCACCACCAATGGGAACGGCTGCAACCTCACCCCCACGATCATCAATATGGTCTCAAAGATCGAGGCCCAGAACCTTATCAATTTTGGACAGGACCAGATCATATGTGAGTGGTTTGCTGTCCCCTTAAACACCTCCTACACCTATCCTCCACCTTGGAGAAGAACCCATTCCTGCGTGTTCTAGTCATGTGCACCTTCAGGACAACTTTAAATTGTATCAAGCTCAGACTGGGGCAAGAGGAAATAGAGTTTACCCTATACAATATCTTACATATTCCCACATATTCTTCCCACTTCCCCTTTATCTCTTTTAATGGAGCCTTCACAAACTCCAGCAACCACCCACATATATCAAAAATCATCCCTTCCCCAGCTCATCACAAGATAACATCGTACATATCAATGTGTGACTTGGCAACTAGGGAATCAAAAGATTTATTTTCAATCAAAGCCCACACCTGCATATATCTAAACTTTTTCTTTCAACTCCTCCAGTGTCGCAAACCTACCTTCCTGAAACAGATCCCTAATCCGCTCGACCACCCCCTCCCTCTTCCAAATCCTTTAGGTTGTATCTATCCCAAACAGTGCAAATCTATGGGGTTGGATTCTCCGTTAACGCACGGCGAAATCGGGAAACGCGATCGGGCGGAGAATAGCCCCTGATGCCGAAAAGCTAGATACAATTTTCACGCCCAATCGGGATTCTCCAGCCCCCCCAAAGACGACAAAATTGTGTGCCCACCTCGTGGCCTGAAAGTACAGTGGCAATCTCGTTAGCAGTCCTGATGGCCGATTCTCCGGGGCCTCTGCGATTCAGCGCCTCAGATGGGCCGAATTTCTAATGTGCTAGAAAAATTTGTCAACCTGGCATGCTGGCTGTAGCGGCAGAGAGAGGAGGTAGGAACCGGTGAGGGGTCACTGCCGGCTTCTGGCTCAGACACCGGCCATGCTTTCTGTTGCCAGGGCTGGGGAAGGGGAGGGGGAGGGGAGGTCCAGGCCGAGCAGCCGGGGAGCACCTCAATAGGCCAAGGGCGGTGCCCAGGCACCGAACGGCATTAAGATGGCCATCTTGCTGGCCACCCATCCCGGCCCCTGGGTGAACGCAGTTACAACGGCCATATGGATGCCCCCCACCCCCGACCCAACCGGCAGCCACTCACCGAGGGACTACCCAGGGCCATACCGACGGCAGCCCCCAGTGAGGCAGTGCCATCCAATGGTGCCTCTGGCAGCAGGGACCGCCGCCAGGAATGGGGGCACCGAAGGGGCCGTGGTGCTGGGGTGGGGGGCATGCGTGTTTGGTGCGCACGGTGACAACCGGACACCGTGTAGCCCATGGTACCTGGTTGGACAAGGGTGTTCGCCATGATAACATATTTGCCTTTCACCACACTGCAGAGAATTATTGCGTCTGGACATCAATCTGTGATGCCGGCCGCGACGGCGATGGACGCTGCCCTGTGGCAGCATGAGCGGGGGGCGCTCAGAGAGAAGGCGGGGGCTGTAGCTGAGTAGCTGCAGAGGGGCAAGTGGCAGCAGCTCAGGCTGGAGGGCTGCCCGCCCGACAGGTGAGGAGGAGGAGGAGGTGCCTGATGAGGCCATGCGTGTACTGCGACCACCTGTCCTTTGAAGACTTTCCGGACAAGCCATACAGAAGGAGACTGCAGTTGGGCAGGGAGATACTGCGACACATCTGCCAGATGATGGCACACCTGGCACCGCATGAGTATGGGGGAGGACACCCCCTACCAGTGGTCGCCAAGGTAGCCGGTCATGCTCAACATCTACGCAACGGGGTCGTTCCAGTCACCGAGTGGAGACCTGTCCGGCATCTCCCAGGCATCGGCACACAGGTGCATCCGCGCCATCACAGACGCCCTGTTTGCCCAGATAGAGCGGTACATGCAGTACCCTGTGGACCACGCCCAGGCAGCAGAGTTCGCTGCCATCGCCAGAATGCCCCGGGTCCAGGGGGTCATCGATGGGGTGCACGTTGCCCTATGGCCACCTGCGGACTAAGGTCACTGGCGGATAACAGGCCGCTGTTCACCAACAGGAAGGGCTACCATTCGATGAACATTCAGGTGGTGTGCAATCATCAGATGCACATTATGCACGTCTGCGCCCGATACCCGGGCAGTGTGCACGACTCACTTATCATGGTGCACTCAGTGATTCCCTTCATGTTCGAGGGACACCCCACACCCCCGGCTGCGGGGCTGGTTGATGGGCGACAGTGTTATCCATTGTGGTAGTGGCTGATGACGCCTTTACAGAGGCCACAGAGCGACGCAGAGACCCGGTACAACGACGCCCATACAGCGACCACGGGTGTGATCGAGAGGTGCTTCGGGTCCTGAAGATGCATTTCAGGTGCCTGGACTGCTCAGGAGGGGCACTCCAGTACAAGGCGAGGAGCATCGCCCACATAATGATGGTCTGCTGCGTCCTCCACAACATTGCGCAGCAGAGGGGCGATGTGCTCGAGGAGTATGAGGGGGAGGGGGACAGTAACTGGGACATGGGGCCTGGCCAGGCACGGGAGGTCGCATGACACCATCGCCAGCGCCAGAGCGCACAGAACACCCTCATCGAGACACGTTACACAGACTAGGGGGGGGAGGGGTTCGCTGGCCAGGCACACGGACACCACCATACCACACTCCCTCACCTCCCACACCACCAAACATCCTTACCTCTCACACCATCGAACATCCTCACCTTCCACACCACCAAACACCTGCACCTCCCACACCGGAGAATCCAGCCCATGGTTTCTGCAGATTGGTGACAATACTGACATGCCCCCTAATCAAAAATGCTGCCGAACCTGATTTAGATTTTAAGGAATGCCACTAATACCGGGTTTGTGGTGAATTCAGCTGGGAAAACAGGAGAGGGGCCGTAACCAATGCCCTTAAACAGAACCCAACACAGGAGACTTCTTCCATTTGACACCATCTTGACCCCCTGCTCCCCCCACCACCGTCGCACCTTCTCAATATTCGCCGCACAATAGTAATGTGGTAGTATGACTAGAGGTACTACGGCACCTGGGAGTGCGAGCTACCATTGGTGTAGAAGGCTCGCTGCTCATTGGCCCAAGTGTTGCTTTCTCATTGGTCAAGACGTAAGGTAGCTCCGCCCAATGAGGCGGGGTATAAGAACCCGTGGTCCCAGCAGCCATCGTTCTTTCTGTACTCAAGCTGCTGGGGAAACATCTTGTAGATTAAAGCCTTCAATTCGGCCTACTCCTTCGTTTCTGTGGTTATTGATCGCACATCAAGTAGAACATTAGATTTGGTAAGACCAGCCCTCCCAAGCGCTGCCCCTCTGCAGAAAGGCTCTCCGAATCCTGGATGTCTTGCCTTCCCACACAAAAAACGAGATTAACTTATCCACCCTAACAATAAAAGATTTGGGGGGGGAAGATCGGGAGGGACTGGAACACAAATGGGAATCACGGCAGAATGTTCATTTTGATCGTCTATACTCTTCTCACCAAGAAAAGCAGGGGGGGCATCCCACCTCTCCAAGTCCCTTTTCACCCCCTCTACCAACTTCAATTTGTGCAGCAAGACCCAATCATGACCCACCTGAATGCGAGATACAAAGAACAAAGAAAATTACAGCACAGGAACAGGCCCTTCGGCCCTCCCAGCCTGCGGAGATATCCTAATCTTGTTTTGAGCAGCTTGAATGGCAGCGTTCCCAGGGGGATTTACCAGAAATACTTCACACTTGGTGACATTAAGTTTGTACCCTGAGAAGAATCCAAGCTTCCTTAACAGCCCCATTATCTTCCCCATACATGATAGAGTGTCCTAGACGTACAACAACAGCTCATCCTCATAAATTTGATTTAGATTTGATTTAGATTTATTGTCACATGTACCAAGGTGCAGTGAAAAGTATTGTTCTGTGTACAGTCCAGGCAGATCATTCCATAGATGAAAAACATAGGACACACAATAAATACACAATGTAAATATATAGACATAGACATTGGATGAAGCATACAGGGTATAGTGCTACAACAGTACAGAAGATGCGTAGAGAGATTAGTTCAGTCCATAAAAGGGTAATTCAGGAGTCTGGAAATAGCGGGGAAGAAGTTCTTTTTGAATCTGTTAGTACTTGTTCTCAGACTTTTGTATCTTCTGCCTGGTGGAAGAGGTTGGAAGAGAGAATAACCACAGTGGGAGGGGTCTTAATAATAATATTAATCTTTATTGTTGTCACAATTAGGCTTAAGTTACACTGCAATGAAGTTAGTGTGAAAATTCCCCTAGTTGCCACACTATGGTGCCAGTTCGGGTATACTGAGGAAGAATTCAGAATGTCTAATTCACCTAACAAGCATGTCTTTCGGGACTTGTGAGAGGAAACCGGAGAACCCAGAGGAAACCCCCCAGACACCGGGGTGGGGGGAGGTGCAGACTCAGCACAGACTGTAACCCAAGCAGTAATTGAATCTGGGTCCCTGGCGCCGTGAAGCAACAGTGCTATAATCTTTGATTATGCTGCCCGCTTTCCCAAGGCTGCGTGAGGTGTAGACAGAGTCAATGGATGGGAGGCGGGTTCGCATGACATAAAGGGACACCGTATGTATGCTCCTTACCTCCTCTCTTGATACCTCTCCATTATTGTGACAACCTAACAATGATGGCCAAGGGTTCAGTTGCTTGTGCAAACAACAACGGCGACAACAGACATCCCTGCCTCCTGCCTTTGTACAGCCGGAAATATTCTGAGCTCAGCGCATTAGTGCTGACTCTCGCCGTGCGAGAAGTATATAACAGCCTCACCCAGGAGATAAACGTTGGCCCAAACCCAAAACATTTCAGAGCCATCACTAGCCCTCCCCCCTCTTTCTTAATCTGGGTTATCTCTTGTGCAGCTGCCTGTCATCTCAGCTGGTGAGCTAATAGACTGCTGGCCTTCTCCCCACACTCATAGAATGCTCCCCATCAGTGACACAGTTGGCTCACCGCTACAAGGACGCCCATGCAGCAACCAGGGACGTGATCAAGCGGTGCTTCAGCATCCTGAAGATGCAGTTCAGGTGCCTGGACTGCTCTGGAGGGGCCCTCCACTGCACTCCCTCTCTGGCAAGCCCCGACCAGCCCACCCCTCACCCATCTGACCGAGGCAGGTTGTAACAGTATGAACAGGTGTTTAATGTGCACAAAATTTTACAGATACTTGCCCTAGCCCCTAAAACTAAACTGTGCCCTGCACCCATGCCAACTTAACTGGTGTCTAGCTTTCTGGCCTTACGGGCCCTAATGCTATGTCTAGGTGTATCCCCAGACGGCACAGAAGGAGTGGAGGCAGCCAGCTGTGACTTCCGACCTGCGATGAGGGTCCCCTTTGGCAGCCATCTTCTGGGGAGACCAGGCCTGGATGGACCCGGCTGCTGCTCAGGTGTTGTGATGCCGCCCTGTTCTGCCCGTTGCTGACCAGATGTGACCAGGACAGGAGGGAGATGGAGTCCGAGGTACTGCGGTATTCTGGCACCTCGTCTGCAGGAGTCACCATCACAGGCCCATCACCTCCTCCTCCCTCGGGGTGCCCAATGGCCCCACGGCTACTCCATATGACGGGGGTGCAAGCGGACCTTTCCCCTGAGGCTTCCCCGCCACCTAACGTTGCCAGTCCTGGAGGCCCGCTCTAGTCTCAACCAGTGTCTGCATGCTCGCAGCTATGGAGCACAGGGGGTGATCATTGCTGTCTGGGACTGCGCCACATCACCCATTGACTCTGCCACCACCTACTGGGTCTGTGTCACATCAGCCAGTGACTGTAGCATCTTACTCTGGGACTGGGCCATCTCCCTCTGTGTCTGCGGCACATCAGCCAGCACCTGGACAATACCGGCGACGTTCTCAGCCATTGCCCGCTGTGACGCTCAGAAGCACAGCTGCAATGTCCAGGTAGTTTTTGCACATGGCTGCTTGTAAGGCAGCAACTTGTCCTCGGCACCAGCCACAGCCTGCACAGAATGCCCCAGGCATTGGACATGCTGATCCATAGCCAAATCCCTCACCCCCCAGGGCCTCCACTATGGACGCCACCTGTGAGGTGTTGGCCTGGGTGCACCTCTTGTTTCTGCATGCGGCTGAACTCCTCCACCTGCGCCTGCAGGAGCTGGATGCTCACCGACTATCCTTCATGCAGTACCTGGCTCTGTGACTGCATCTTCACAATCAATGGGGCTGTCCTTTCCAGTAGCACAAAACACATCTGGACGGCAGCTAGTCTGTGGGGTCGGCCCGCCCTCTGTCTCTCCGAACCCTCGGGAGTTCCTACTTCCACCTGCTGTACCAGAGGCGATGTGTGGTGCGCACCAGATAGTGTCCCAGGCGCCTCTTCACTAAAGCGCCCGACTATAGGTTAGGTCCATTGGCCATGCTAAATTGATCTTAGTGTTGAAAAAGGTTAGTTGGGGTTACGGGGAGAGGTTGGAGGTGTGGCCTTAAGTAGGATGATGTTTCCAAGGGGCAATGCAGACTCGATGGACCAAATGGCCTCCTTCTGCACTGTAAATTCTATGATTCTATAAAGTCCTGCCTTCTAAGGGCCATTCACCAAGCCAGCTGTGCTGGAAAACCTTGCTCTGCACACACACCCCAGGACACAGCAGGGGCCCCTAAACCCCAGACCCTTTATCCCAGACCCCTGCCGGGAACATTAGGGAGACCGTGCTCAGATGCCCTCCCCTGATCCATACACTTACCCTATGATCGCAAGGATATCCCCAGTGCTGAAGGCCAGCTCTTGAAAATGTGATTGTTGGCTGCTGCCTCTATGGTGCTGATGCTTCAGGCAAATTGTTCAGGCTTCAATGTTTGATTGAAATGCGATGCAATAATCATCGTCTGAGACATGGCACATGTACCCATGAGAAGCCACTTGAGAATATTTTGTTTATTGAACAGTCAACAGTAACAAAGATTGGAAAATCAATTACGTAACAACAACAAGGAAACTTCACCATCCCATATTAGTAACAATCCAAAGCTATATCGGCTCATTTTTATCAAAAAAAACAAACGCAAGGTATCACCCCTCTCAGGTTCCTCAACAGGAACAGAGGATAAGCCTGAGAATGTGTTACTATGTCCAGAACTTGGTTGTAGAAATGAGCTGCCAATCAATGTGTGACTTGTTCCATGCATCAGTGTAATTCTCCGTCCAGGAGCCTCAATAGTGCAGGTCCTCCTACATTGCCCAATCTCACCGGAGCCAAATCCTTTTTTATTTTATTTATTCGTTCATGGGACATGAGGGGAGGCAGTGGCGTAGTGGTATTTTCACTGGGATAGTAAACCCAGAGTAATGCTTTGGGGACCCAGGTTCAAATCCCACCACTGCAAGTGGTGAAAATTGAATTCACTAAAATTCTGGGATGGGAAATAAATTATGGCACACCCTGCAACACTCACGAATGAATTTAAAAAAAAGACTATGCTGGGATTTATTGCCCATCCCTAATTGCCCTTGTGGGTCGGTTAAGAATCAATCACATTACTGAGGGTCTGGATCATGTGTAGGCCTGGCCAGGTAGGGAAGGCAGATTTCTTTCCCTAAAGGACCGGATGGGTTTTTATGACAAGCAACAATGGTTTCATGGTCATTATTAGACTTTTAATTAAATTCAAATTTCACCATCTGCTATGGTGAGATTTGAAGCTGAGTCCCCAGGGCATTACTCTGAGTCTCTGATTTCCTCCTCCAGTGACAATACCGCTACACCACCGCCTCCCCTATATTCCACATATTCCACTGGCGTTCACGGTGCAGTTGAAAACCCTTGACTTCCACATGTTTAACCCACGGTGACATGCCAGTTATACGCAGCACTCACCACACCAGCAACAAAAGCACCAACAATCTGAAAGCATTTCTTCAAAGGCATCATTAGGAGGCCCATTTGGATCAATTTCTTTTTGAAACCATTTCATTTAAGCATTTATAATTTTAACATTTAAACATTCTAAACAACAGAGCAGTCCGACACACACAACAACGTCACAATAACATACCCAATTTCCGCCCCCCCCCCCCACCCCGCCCAGACTCCTGACTGCCTGTATATTAGATTCCCTATCCTTATTCTACAATGCCATGCCTCCCCTCCCCCCTCTCCCCTCCCCCCTCCTGCTGACAGTCAGTTTTCCTTAGTAATGGTTGTCCCAAAAATACATCTGGTTCATTCATGTCTTTTAGGGAAGGGAATATGCTGGCCTTACCAAATCTTGTCTACATGCGATTCCAGACCACAGCAATGTAATTGACACTTAACTGCCCTCTGAAATGGCCTAGCAAGCCAGGATGGGCAACAAATGCTCGCCTTGCTAGTGAGCCCCACATCCCGTGAAAGAATAAAGAAAGAAAAGTAAACATTGATCCTTTTAAGACAGAGACAGGAGGAATTATAATGGTAAACAAGAAAATTATAGAGACATTAAAGAAATACTTTGCATCATCTTCAATGTGCAGGTAGACAATATTAAATATATTTTGAAGTAATGGGGAACCAAAGGTGTCATGAATGAGACTAAGGGGCAATAAATCCCCTCGGTCTGATGGCCTGCACCTCAGGATTTTAAAAGAGGTGGCTGCGGAGAGAGTGGATGTATGAATTTGATCTTCCAGAGTTCCCATGTGTTATAACCCCCACGTGACCGAAGGGCATGACCACATTGATCTTCCCATAGGTCATATGAAGGACGAGCTCCCCCTCTGAGGAATGGAGGCCCAAAAGTGGACTTGTTAATTCTGCGAGATAAAAGGCAGCCCAGGAAGGAGCCAGCATCTCAGGATGGTCCACAAACTTGCTTAGCTTCTGTCTTTCCTAGCTAAGAGTAGGAAATAAATTACTTTTGACTCACCTTTTCGGGACTCCTCATTGTCTACAATTTTGCCGACGAGGATAAAACGGTACTACAGACAGTACTGGAGGCCACTCAGACTAAGGCTGCTTCACAATGCAAAGGGCCAAGGTTTGCACTGTTTTTAAAATGCCGCTCTTCGGTACACTTGACGCATTTGATGAGACTGTGGAAAATTGGGCCCAGAGCAAACGCTATTGCTGGGGAAGATCACCAGAAGGTGATCCTTTTGACCCCCTGCGGGGTCCTACTTTTAGCGTTATAAGGAGCCTAACCTACCCTGTTGCCCCAGACACCAAGACGTTTGAGGAATTTGTGCCACTCGTGACCCCAAGCTGTCAGCCATTGTTCAAAGTTCCCGATTTAATGCGGCTAAGACAACCCCGGGCAAGTCTATTACAGTTTCTGACACGATTACGCACACTGGCAGAACACTGTGATTATGGGCTGTCCCTACCCAGGTGCTATGAGAACGCCTTGAATACAGCATAAACAATATGGTGGGCCAGCAGAAATTGCTGGCCGAACCATCGTTGGACCTTAAAAGGGCCATTGAGATCTCTCTCGCATGGGAGAGCATGGAGAATGGGGTCCAGGAGCTCCAGGACACATAGGGATGAAGGTGAATAGCGTAGGATAGGATGCCCCCCATTCAGATGAGCAGTGCCCCCTTGGAATGGGATTTCTGGGACTCCGCCCTTGCCCGAACACTGTTGGGGCCGGGCCTGTTGGCTGAGGGCTGCTGCAGCCAGGCGAGACATCTCCCCAGAACCACTGGAGGAGGAGGATCCACAGAACTGCGACAATGGTGGCCAGAGAAATAGCAGGGACCAACAATGCTGGGTCAGCCAAGAAGCGCTTCACCCTGGTTGAGGGACTAGCCCATCTAGAGCCTGGACCCTCCACCTAGAGCAGATTGATGAAAAGAGTGCATGCAGTTGAATAGTAGCGACACACCATGGGTCACCCCGATCAAAATCACTGCCCAGGTGAATGGTCACCCACTAAAAATGGAGCTGGACACGGGGACTGTAGTCTCAGTGATAGGGCATCAGATGGTGAAAAAGATCAGGACGGGAATCCAACAGTTAAACTTAAGGGACACCAAAGCGAGGTGGGTAACATACACAGGAAACCGCCAGCCATCGTGAGTACAAAAATCATCCCAGTTGCCTACAGATAGCAGTCTGCCTGATTGCCTTAGATAATACTACGGGGACCCGGCCTGAGTCTGTGGGCCGTGATTGGCTCCGTTTGAACTGGCAGCGGATTTTCAGAATGGATTATACAAAGTCCTGCGGGACGTTTTTCAGGAGGGCCTGGATAAAATCAAAGGCGCCATGGCCAAAGATACACGTAAAACCTAAGGCTTAAAATACTTCAGGGCCCGCCCAGTTCCCGCGCATTGCTGACAAAGGAAGATGATGAATTCAACCGCTTGGAAAATCTAGGAATCATCCGGCCGGTACAATTTGCAGATTGGGAAGCAGCTGTACTCCCAGTACTGAAACCAGCCAAAACAGTTTGCTTGTGCGGGGATTACAAGCCAACAGTAAACAAGTCCCCTCATGTGGAAAGATACCCAATGCCTTGAATAGAGGACCTCCACGCAAAGTTGGCTGGAACACACTCTTTTTCTAAACTCGATACAAATCACATGTACCTTCAATTGGAGTGAGACGGTTCCAGAAAATTTGTGGCCATTAATGCCCACAGAGGCCTCTATGAGAATACAAAATAGCCATTCGGAGTGTCATCAGCTTGTGCTATTTTCCAAAAAGTCATGGAGAATATCCTCCAAGGATTACTACGAGTGGCGGTCTATTTGGACGACATCCTGGTCACTAGAGCAAACAATCTACAAAAGAATGTAGATAGGTTAACCAAGTCAGCAAAAACGAGGCTGATATAAAAAAAAACATGGAGAAATGTGAAGTACAATTTTGACAGGAAAAATAAGAAAACAGAATATGCGAGAGAATGGAAAATGTTGGCATTCAGAGGGACCAGGTGGGCCACGTAGACACAGAAAATCCCAGAAGGTAAACATGCAGGTGCAGCATTTAGAAAAACAAATTGCTTTCATCTTGTATTACATAGGAATTGAAATATATCATTGTATAGGACTTTTGTGACTACACTCAGAGTAATATGTACAGCTCTGACCTCTTTATCTAAGAATGGATGTACTTGCTTTACAGGGAGTGAAAACAAAGGTTCACTGGACGAATTCTAAATTAATTATCCTGTGAGCTCCGAGGATGCAACCGTTATAGTGGTGGCACAGCTGTCATCCCCACCCCCCACCAGCGCAGATACACGCACCTCAGGAGGACATGTTAGTGATCAGGCATCAGGGCCAACAATCTGATGAGCACCACACAGCTGATGATGCACATGAGGTGGAGGCAGGAAGCCCCAGGTAAGACTGCAGTCCACAGTCGGAGGTCTGCTGGATCCCAGAACCTAGCTGGGTCCTAGCCTGATGCTAAGCCTGTGGTACTTGGAGCTGATGGAGATGATAGGGAGCAGTCGGGACATTCAGAGGGTCACTCCAGAAGATTCATAGCTGGTTGGAGGAGTCCCAGAGGCTAAGGGTGCAGGAGGTGTCTCCGGCAATGCGTAGCATCGAGGCCAACACTGCTAGGGTGGCGACCGCAGTGGGAAGCCTGGTGCATGACGTCTGCACCATGAGTGAAGGTTTCCAGTGACGTCCATAGATGAGGGTCTCGGCAGAATGTCCGCCTTGCTGAGGGATGTCACTCAGTCCCAGGCCGACCTTGATGAGGTTCCTGCTCTCAAATGGGCATTGCCGATGCACTGCGGAGCTTGTCCCAGTCGTAGGTGGGCATTGCCGAGGCACTGCAGAGCATGTCCTAATCACTGAGGAACATCACCGAGGGTGTCGGCACGATGGTGCGAACAATGGCAAGCCACCAGGGCTGGCACTCAGAACTCGAACCAGTTGCACCTCCATCCCAAGGTGAACCCCGGGGCCAGATGGATACTGAGCAGGAGGCAAGGGTGCTGAGTGCCCAGCCGGACCCGTCCCATGGAGTGGCGAAGGTGGCCACCAGCTCCCCTATGTTCCACCCCTCTGTTGAGGCCGTGTGTCGAAGTCAGCACATGGGACAAGGCGCATGGCGGTGCATGTGCCGCCGGCAAGTGAGCCAGGACCCCCCCCCCCTCCAACCTCAGAGCCCCCAGAGGACACCCGCCAGGGGCACCAAAGGTCACGGGACGCGGTAAGCAGCTGCCTGCCTCCACCTCAGATGTGCATCCTGGGGAAACATCCAGACGTAGTGCTAGAGCTGGGAGGGACAAGTACGTTGAGGCCTTGGCAGTCGGTGGAGGTTATGGGTGGGCTTTGGGGCAGATGGGCAGGGACAAGGGTTGTCTGCAGAATGGGTAAATGATCCCAGGGGTTGACATGGTGATGCCGCGAATGATTGCCTGCCGATTGCACCCCAAGTGCCACTCACACCCTCCCATGGCCCATCCCCGTGGAAGGTCCCGACATACAGCCGAGATCCCTCACCCTTCACCGAGCACTGGGATGACAATCCCACAGCCCTGGGCTCTTCGGCTGTGAGCAAAGATGGCTACTCACCTCCTCGTCTCCCCAAAGAAGTCCTTCTGCCAGGTTCACGTTTTTCAAAAGGAGTACTAATCGGTGCCAGCGTGAGCACTTTCTGGGGAGGAGGCTGAATGACAGGAGGCCATTGGATATGGGGAGGCTCTCGGTAATTGTGTGGAAATAGGGCTTAAGAGGTGGGGTGAAATTCTCCCCTACCCAGTGTAGCTGAGTGGCGCCAACCACTCCGACGTCGGGCCTCCCCAAAGGTGCGGAATTCTCTGCACCTTTAGGGGCTAGGCCCATGCCGGAGTGGCTTCCGCTCCATTGACTGCCGCCAACGGTCTTTGGCGCTACGCCGGCCGGCGCGGGGCTGGCCGAAAGGCCTTCGCCGGCCAGCATGAGTCCGCGCATGCGCCAGAGCGTCAGCGGCCGCTGACGTCACCACCGTCGCATGCGCGGTGGGGGGGGGGGGGTCTCTTCCACCTCCACCATAGTGGAGGCCGTGGCGGCGGCAGAAGAAAAGGAGTGACCCATGGCACTGGCACGCCTGCCGATCGGTGGGCCCCGATCGCGAGCCAGGCCACCATGAGGGCACCCCCTGGGGTCCGATCTCCCACCCACCAGATTATGACCAGGGAGAAAGACGATGAACAACCGTCACAGCGCTCACCCATACTCTCAGCAGCACAGAGACTCACATCTCTGTAGGCAGCACGGTAGCATTGTGGATAGCACAATCGCTTCACAGCTCCAGGGTCCCAGGTTCGATTCCGGCTTGGTTCACTGTCTGTGCGGAGTCTGCACATCCTCCCCGTCTGTGCGTGGGTTTCCTCCGGGTGCTCCGGTTTCCTCCCACAGTCCAAAGATGTGCAGGTTAGATGGATTGGCCATGATAAATTGCCCTTAGTGTCCAAAATTGCCCTTAGTATTGGGTGGGGTTACTGGGTTATGGGGATAGGGTGGAGTTATTGACCTTGGGTAGGGTGCTCTTTCCAAGAGCCGGTGCAGACTCGATGGGCCGAATGGCACTGTAAATTCTATGATCTATGATCTTGGTGGGGCACAGTTCTAGATTAGGCTAGGGGCTACTTTCTGGAGAAGTTCTCACTGACATGTTCCCACAGCAGACAAAGGCAGGGACAGCCCAAGTCTCCAGCACTTGCAGGGCTGCTGAGAGCAGACAGCCACCCGCTAGCTCGGAGTCATTTGACCAGCTTCTGGAACAAAGAACAACAAGTGTTACGGCACAGGAACAGGCCCTTCGGCCCACCAAGACCGTGCCGATCCAGATT
This sequence comes from Scyliorhinus canicula, assembly GCF_902713615.1. Lineage (NCBI taxonomy): Eukaryota > Metazoa > Chordata > Chondrichthyes > Carcharhiniformes > Scyliorhinidae > Scyliorhinus > Scyliorhinus canicula. The sequence continues at coordinate 167,022,153 of NC_052150.1, read as the reverse complement.
CCTTATTTAGACCTACTACTTATTTCCCAAATGATCTGTATCCATCCATTCCCCGCCTATTCATGTGATGATCAAGATACATCTTAAAAGTTGCTATCGTGCCTGCCAGCATCACCTTCACTGGCAACATGTTCCAGGCACCCACCACGTGCTGCGTGAAAAACTTTTTCCGCACATCTCCCCTCTCCCCAAAACTTTCCCCCTCTCATCCTGGGAAAAAGCTTCTGACTATTCACCCTGTCTATACTTCTCGTAATTTTGTAGACCTCAATCAGGTCTCCCCTCAGCCTCCGTCTTTCCAACAAAAACACTCTAAGTTTGTTCAACCTCTCCTCATAGCTAACACCCTCCAGCCTAGGTAACATCCTGTTAAACCTTCTTTATGCTCTCTCCAAAGCATCTAAGTCCTTCTGATAGTGTTGCGACCAGAACCGCATGCAATATTCTAAATGTGGCCTCACTAAAGTTTTATACAACTGTAACATGACCTGCCAACTCTTGCACTCAGTGCCCCGACCGATGAAGGCAAGCATGCCGTATGCCTTCTTGACCACCTTATCTACCTGCATTGCCACTTTCATGGAACTATGGACTTGAATGCCCAGATACCCCTGTATGTCAATGCTCCTAAGGGTTCTGCCGTTTACTGTTTAATTCACACGTAAATTTGATCTTCCAAAATGCGTCGCCTCACCCAACTCTCCAATCTATCTATATTCTGCTGTATTCTCTGACAGCCCCCTTCACAATCTACAACTCCACAGATCACAGTGTCATATACAAACTTGCTAATCGAACCATCTACATTTCTTCCAGATCATTTATATATATTACAAACACCAGTGGTCCCAGCACTGATCCCTGTGGAACACCACTAGTTACAGATCTCCATTCTGAAAAACTCCGAAGTGACCTTCCAACGCATGATGTATAGTCAACAAGAGGTGGAGTGAGAGAATATTATGCAGCGGTGTTTGAACTCCTGAAAGAGAACAACCGCCAAAGTTGTCAAAGGGACGAGGGCAATGAATCTTACGTGATGAAAGGCAAGATAGTCGAGAAATCCGGATTTCGGCACCAAATGTAGATTCCTGGTTAATTTGCTGTCAGTCTAGATTCAATAAAATCTGAGATGGATTTGCAGGTATCATATCATTTAATAATAACTAACTTGCAAGGCTGACTCAATCCATAGGACCTCAGGACACACACACTGTCTTCTGAGAGCCCAGAATAAAGAGAGAGAGTATACAAAGAAACTTCTGCTGATATATTCAAAATCACAGTAAGATTCACATATAAGCTTCCCATTGGTCATTCTATACACCTCCTGACCTGGCCCTATATCCTAATTGGTCACTTTGCATTGTAACCCCAGCATCCTTTTCACCATGCTCACCACGAGGTTCCCATCCCCCGCGAGCCATGCTCTGCTCTTCCTTTGTTCTGTCTGTGAACACAGTACGCTCAGGGTCCTGCGGTCCACCCCCCTACCATCAGACCGGCCCTACTATCTATCCTATCTTAACTAATAATTCTAATTTTATCACATTCATTTATTCATTTCCTCAACATGATGAAGGTTCAGCTCAATTTTATTAACTAACTTCTAACTAACTAACACACGATGACTGTGGGTCTAAATGATGCTAACTTAAACTAGAGACTTAAGCCTTGTCCAAACCAGTTGATTCTCTCAGCATGTGGTTTGAGTCTGTGCTGGGCTGGATGAGTTCTTGATACACTGAGAGACAGCACCCAGAATGAGCGGGAACTGTGGTGCCCTCTGCCTTTATAGTGTGTGTATTCGAACTGGTGATTGGCTGTGGTGTTTACACATGTTGATTGGTCCCTGTGTGTGTCCATCAGTGTGTGTCTGCACCATGATATACTGGTGTATATTATTGATGAACCATCAATTGGACGCGAGACGAGTTGCTGTACAAAAGTTAATAAGCTAGATGTTAGCCCTGCGGTCGACTACAGTAAATGGACGACCGCCAGGCATTCTGGGTATTTATACCTCGCCCTGGAGGCGGGGTTAACTCAGCCTCTCGACCAATCGGGGAGCCATCACATGACTGGTCTCAACCAATCGGTCGAGAGGCACATGACCGACCAGGGCCAATGGTAAGCCGGTGTTCTGCACCAATGGCAGGCAGCTATGTAAATCATACCACCACAATTATGACAGGCAACAACTCTTCAGGCTGCATCCGTCCCTGCTGCAGATGTCGGGGCAGCATTGAGAAGGAGTGGAAGGCTGAGATAAATCAAAACAGTTGGTTCACAACTTGTTGCAACTTGTTGAACACAATAATTATAACTAATTAAACATCTTCTAATCTATTCAGTTTCACTACATACTGTCCACTGCTTCCATTCGGGTGAGCGCTGTGAAGGTTGTTCGTCGTCTTCCATTCAACGTCCTTCTAAAGGTTTTGTGAGCACGCAGGCAAACCCATGACTAAATTTGCTGGGGAAGGGTCTGTGGTAGTACCCTTCAGAGCCTCGTGCAAGCTCCCTCACATGCACACCGAGCCTTTATTCATCAAACCAGTCTCACTGGTCACTAGCATATTCAGTCTTGCCTACTGCAGTTTCCTTTCTGTTGTCTAGCTGAGATGACCTGCATCTCCGCCCACTCACTAACCCAACTCCCAAGCATCACCTGTGGCCACCCAACATAAGGCTCTGCTCGCCTTCAATTAAAACCTATAGTGATGGTTACATTTTTTATAAGCTCCCCATCATTCCCCCCCCCCCCCCCCCCCCCCCAAGTCATCCATGTCCTTTTCCACATCACCATTGACCACTCCTGGCATCATCTTCAATCTCTATACCACCATCCTCCAGCCCAAAACCCTCGCTTTCCAGGATGCGTTCAAATTGACCTCACTGACCCCTGCCTTCCCGCCTGCTGTGTCCCGGTGTAACTCCGTGTCTTGACTAACAACTTTCGCCGCCCTTTCACCCGACACGTTGAACCCTCATCATCCCACCCTGCAGGTTCCCTCTTTCGCAGATTACGTTAACCATCCTCTCCTATTATACCCACCCTTAGCTTGCACCCCAGCAATCAGCAGTTGAGTTGACTCCACCTACCCCTCCCTGTAAGTACGTTCACCTGAACATTCCCCACCCCCTTGGAGTGTGGAGATGTCCCACCTTCGAAAAACTGCTTCATAGAGGGACCATTTGGTAGAGAATCCATCCACCATGTTATGCACATATTCTGCAGGATGTGGTAACCATAGGCCTCCATCATCTTCCTCTTGTAAGATGTCCAGGAGCTGAGCAAGGCCCTAAAGGTAAGCCCTGATTTGTGCATGCTACTCATTTTCAAATGGCATTCAGGCTGACATGAGTTCCCTCTGGCGTGACACAAGATTGGAAGGCGCAAGGGGATTCCACGGAGTGAGCAGCTGTTTTACTGAGCATTCCTGAGATATTAATGAATGTAAACGGCATCCACACTATTAGATGGCAGGGTAACTGACCCGCCATTAACCCATCGTCAGGAGAATTGCAAACTGCTTTCAGGTCAGCACATTTACAGCTTTTAGGCTTACGCTAAATTCTCCAATCCCGCCGAGGGAATGGACAAATTCCGTCAAAAGAGTAGTGAACATTTGGAATTCTCTATTGCAGAAATATTGTGGATGCTTAGTCAGTGCATGTATTCAATTTAGGGATTAGCAGATTTTTAGACACTCACTCAAAGAATCGTGGGGTTTGGAATAGTGTGGGATGGTGCAGCTGAGAAAGATTAGCCACAAACTGATTGGGTAGCCTGTTCCTATTTCTTATGTTCTTTACATCTATGATGGCAAATTATCTAAATATTTAATTAAAGACAGATGTATCAAACATCTAGATGAATGCATAGTAATTGGAAGCAACCAACATGAATTTTAAAAGGGAAGAGCATGATTGACAAACATGAGCTCTTTGAAGAACTGATGGATAGATTGGATGGGAGGAATGCAATTGATGTGGTGTACTTAGGGCGGGATTCACCGTTCCCCGCCTCCAATTTTGTAATCGCCGATTGGGCGGAGAATACTTTATGACGCCGGAATTGGGGGCAACTTTATTAAATCGCTTCTTGATCTTTGTTGTTTCAATGAAAGCATCCCCTACTTTTTAAGTCTTTTATTCATATTTCCTTATACCAAGCAGTATTCTAGCAAATTTGTGCTTTTTCTATTACCTCAACATCATACCAATAAAAAAAGCCCAAAAACTGCACTTAATATTCCAACTGTGGTCTTGTAAATGTTTTATTTGGAGCCCCGTTACATCTCCACTTTTGTATTCTATAGCACTTACCATAAAACTGTGTATTTTATTAGCTTTTTTAAATGGCCTAATCCCTTGAGCTGCATATTTCGAATGTCTTGTCAATCTGAATTGCCAAGTCCCTCTGCTTGACCCACAGATAGAATTCAATATCAGTAAATGTGAAGTTGAATTTAAAGTGGGACCCACGCTAAAATTCAACTTCACATTTATTGATATTGAATTCCATCTGTCATCTATTTTGCCTAACCACTATATTTTCAATTGTCGCTTTTCTTAATCCTTTGGTTCTCAGAATTATTTGTATCATCTGTAGATTTGGACACCAAATCCAAATTATTCATGTGGAAGAGAATTAAAATGATCTACAGTAAGCAGTCTTACAACACCAGGTTAAAGTCCAACAGGTTTGTTTCAAATCACTAGCTTTCGGAGCACTGCTCCTTCCGCAGGTGAATGATTCAAGAACAGAACCCTCTGGGACACCACCACGAACTTCAAACAACTCTGAGAAATTGTCCTTAACTCTTTTTTTATATTTCTTCCCTTCTGACCAGTTCTTAATTCAAATTGCTACTCTCCCAATTACACATTCCTCATATTTCCCTGTAGTCTCCTTTCTGGCGTCTTGTTAAAAGGATATGGAAAGTCCATGGACTGGATTCACCATTTTTGTGCCGAAGTGCGGAGGATCTGTGGCGTTTTGTGTCAAAATAATCGGTGCCAACTCCTCACCAATCCTGCAGCTGGTGAGGGACTAACAGCCGTGTATAAGTCTTGGCTCCCATGATTGAAATGGCTGGAGAATGGCCCGGTCCGTGATGAGCTGCAGTGGTTGCACCATGAAACATGGCGCGGCCGTGTGCGGACCTGACCTGTCAGAAAGTGGCCCCTCTGGCCACCCTCTCACCAGTCCCCCCAGACCTCGCGGAAGCCCTCCCGGCCAGCAGCATGGCTCCTGCCCGACTGTGGCGGCGCTGGACATAGTCCACAGCCGCAACACCAGGTTCCCGACCACTGAGACCACACCTCAACCGCACGGGCAGGAACTCGGATTATTGGGGGCAGAGCATCGGGGGTGGGTCTTCAGGTGATGTTCTAACGCCGTCCCAACGGCATGTAGCGCGTGACATGATGATGCCATTTTAGAGGGGGCGGAGGATACAAAACTTGCGGAAAATTACATAGAAATAGAAAGATCTTAGATCTTTTGAGGGATCCAATAAAATAGACATTGATAGAAGGTTACACAGAAGATTACAAATAGAAAGAGATACCTATTTTAGAAAGGATTGTGAGATAGTGGCATGAATATATTACAGTACTGAAGCAGAGAGTGTGGGCTGACGTTTTGCCTGGGCGCAGAGCTTTGTTTCAGTAGATGAATGGCCACATTTTGATTTTCTATTGGAGGGGGGAGTTTAATTTTCCTCTACATTTCCAATTTCTTCTGGCCTTTTTGTGCGTCAGCAATGTCTCATGTGGCAAAACGTACACCCACCTTGCTGAGATTGGGTTCACCATTCTATATGCGAGCTAAAATCGGATTTCCTTCTGCATACAATTTTCTTTTGGTGATGTGGGGCTCTGGAAACCCATTAAAAGCACGTCAGGTTTGAGAGTTTGTGATACAAATGGAAAACGTATTGGGGACATTCTGAAAGGTAAGTGTAAAGTGTTTTCACACTTTCAAATATCACTAGAAGTTGCTTTATTCAAATGCAGATTTGTTTTTAATGCAGTGTTTCATCATAGGTATATTAATGAAAAGTGCTTGAGGTACTCCGCAGGTCTGTCAGCATCTGTGAACAGAAAAACAGATTTAACATTTCAAGTATTTCCTGTAAATTGTGATTTTCTTTCAGATTTCCAGCATCTGGAGTATTTTGCTTTTATTCATCATAGAGATCTGTCCTTTAAAGGAAAATTGACCCTTATATTGACCAGCCTGTGTATTTGTTCACCTGCATTGCAGTATTTAGCCAATGGAACAATGCAATTATTTTACAATGTTTTTCCAAAGCCGTGAAAGATACAACAAAATGTCCTGTCATCCTGTGTTGTCACCTTTTCTGCTGTGATTTGAATGGCTCTGGCCAATAGCAAAAAACTTGGTTTTGATACTTGGAAAAAAAAACCTAATCACCTGCTCCTTTCCACTGATCAATAGACACTCTACTTTGAAAGTGAAATGAGTACCTTCTGTTCTTCCCTTCCCTGTACAGTTGTCCATTATTTGCACTGCCCTAGCCATTCTGAATGCTTGGCTGGGTTTTGAGTCCAAATTAGTTTCAGAATGTTTTCCATTCACCTGAAAATAAATGACAGTTTCAAGAAGTTGAAATACAGGTTTCCCCTTTGATGTTTGTTGACACAAACTAATGGAATTACAAGAATTGCAATGGGCAGCACGGTAGCATGGTGGTTAGCAAAAATGCTTCACAGCTCCAGGGTCCCAGGTTCAATTCCCGGCTGGGTCACTGTCTGTGCGGAGTCTGCACGTCCTCCCCGTGTGTGCGTGGGTTTCCTCCGGGTGCTCCGGTTTCCTCCCACAGTCCAACGATGTGTGGGTTAGGTGGATTGGCCATGCTAAATTGCCCTTAGTGTCAAAGTAAGGTTAATGGGGGGGGGGGGGGGGGTTACTGGTATAGGGTGGATACGTTAGGCTTGGGTAGGGTGGTCATTGCTCGGCACAACATCGAGGGCCGAAGGGTCTGTTCTGTGCTGTCCTGTTCTATGTTCTATGTCTGTTTACACATTGTAGGTTGCACTTTCTTCTCTGTATCAGTGACATGGAGGCTTTTATTAGGTAGTGAAAGGCTGTCACCGCTCACACACATGGACATTAACCCTCACACCCCCAGTGACCTCACCCCGCTATGGGGTCGCTGAGGGCCTCCCCTCCTTCCCACACCTCCTTTCGGGTGCCCCACCCCCCATTCAGGACCCCCCACCCTTCACCCCTCCAATCTTCCAGAAGCCCCTTCATACCGATCCTCCACTCCCCCATTCGTCATACTTCCTACCATCCCTCCTTTCATGATCAAGGCCCCCGTCATGCCCCAACCATTGGCAGTTCCACTCTGGTACCTGGGCACTGGTCTATAGTTCCCTGGCTTATATCTCCAACCTTTCTAAATTCATGGGACCACATTAGCTGATCTCCAATCCTCTGACACCTCCTTCATGACCAGAGAGGAATTCAAAATTTGGGTCAGAGCCCTTGCAATCTCTTCCCTCGTCTCCCATGGCAGTCTGGGGCACAATTCATCCGGACCTGGAGATTAGTCCACTTTTAAGCCTGCCAACGCCTCCAATACCTTGTCATTCCCTATGTTAATTTCCTCAAGAACCTCACAGTCTCTCTCCCTGAGTTTCATACCTACATCCTCATTCTCTTGGGTGAAGAGGGATATGAATTATTCGTTCAACACCCTACCAATCAATGTCCTCTGACTCCACTCACAAATTGCCCCCTTGGTCCCTAATGGGCCCTACTCTTACCTTGGTTATCCTCTTCTCATTGATATATTTATAGAATATCTTGGGATTCTCCCTACTTTTACCAGTCAGAGGTTTTCATATCCCCTCTTTGCTATCCTAATTGCTTTCGCAAGCTCCATCCTACATTTCTGTACTCCCACTAATGCCTCCACTGATTTGCTCCTTTTGTACTTGTTAAAAGCCTTTCTTTTCCTTCTCATATCTCTGATCATCCATAGTTCTCTGGACTTGTTATTCCTTCCTATTACCCTATAGGTAAAATGTTGGGACTGTACCCTCACCATTTCCTTTTTGAACACCACCCCACCACTGTTCATCTTTAGATTTCCCCACTAGGGGCAGCACAATTGCACAACTGCCTCACAGCGCCAGGGACCCGGGTTCAATTCCGCCCTCGGGTGACTGTGTGAAATTTCCACTTTCTCCCGTGGGTTTCCTCCGGTGCTCCGGTTTCCTCCCACAGCCCAAAGACGTGCAGGTTAAGTGGATTGGCCATGCTAAATTACCCCTTAGTGTACAAAATGTTAGGTGTGGTTATTGGGTTATGGGGTTGGGGGGGGGGATTGGGGCTAGGTGGATTGCTCTTTTAAGGGGTTGGTGCAGAATCAATGGGCTGAATGGCCTCCTCCTGCGCTGTGGGGATTCTGTGATTCTGTGAAGCAATTCTTTCCAGTCTACCTTGTCCAGATCCTGCCTTATTTTACTAAAATCCACTCTCCCCCAATCCAGAACCTTTTGCTGCAACTTGTCTATTTCTTTGTCCACAACAAACTTAAATTGTACCATGTTGTGGTCACTATCACCCACCAACACATGAACCACCTGTCCGACTTCATTCCCCATAATTAGGTCCAGCACTGCACCATCCCTTGTTGGACCCTCTATATACTGTATTGAGCTAAAAAGTTCTCCTGTATACATTTTAAGAGCTCCACTCCATCTCAGCCCTTACCACTATGACTATCCCAATTAATATTGGAAACATTGAAATCACCTAATATAATTACCTTATTAATATTTTTACACACCTCCAGAATTGTGCACATATTTGCTCCTCAATTTCCAGCTGACTCTCTAAGGGTCAAATCCAAAGCTCTCTGGATGACAAGGCAGGAGTGTTCCCTTCCAGTCGGGGAACACTTCAGCAGTCAATGACATTCAGCCTCCGATCTTTGGGTAAACATTCTCCAAGGTGGCTTTCGAGACACACGACAATGCAGAATCGCTGAGCAGAAACTGGTAGCCAAGGTCCGCATGCATGAGGACGGCCTCACCGGGATCTCGGGTTCATGTCACATTACATATAACTCCCTCATTGCAGAATCTTACCAACTGGCTTGATTATCTATGATTATCCCTCACTCTACTCACACTTTTGAACCTGTAAAGACTTGTTTACCTGTAAAGATTCGCATTCCAACCATTCTTCGCATTCCAATCTGTAATTATCTTACAATTGTGTCGATGCCTCTATATACTGTGTTTGTGAACCTGCCTCAATTCACCTGATGAAAGAGCAGCGCTCCGAAAGCTTCTGATTTCAAATAAAGCTGTTGGATTTTAACCTGGTGTTGTGAGACTTCTGACAAAAGGGATAGCGATTAAGATGAAGAAAAAATAGAGTGCTTATGACAGCTGTCAGTTGGATAACACAATGGAGAGCCAGGCTGATTTTAGAAGATTCAGAGGGGAAGTGACACAGCAAATAAGAGAAGCAGAGAGTATGAAAGGAGACTGGCAGATAAAATAAAGGGGAATCCCAACGTCTTCTCTAGGCATATAAAAAGTAAAAGGAGGAGTATAGACGATTGGCACAATTTTTAAAAAGTACGCATGGATGCAGAGGGCACAGGTGAGGTATTAAATGAATTGTATCTGTCTTTACCAAGGAAAAAGATGCAACCCAGGCCATGGTGAGAGAGACACCTGAAAGACTTAAAATTGGACTAAATAGGAGGTGGTGTTGGATAGGATTTCTGTACGTAAAGTTGATGAGGCACCAGGACTGGATGAGATGCATCTAAGGTCACTGAGGGGAGTGAGAGTAGAAGTTGCTGACCATAATTTTCCAATTTTCTTTAAACTCAGGTGGTTCCAGAGATTGGAGAATTGTAAATGTTAGATCCTTAATCAAAAAGGATATAAAGATGATCCCAGCATCTACAGGCAAGATCCCAACATCGACAGGCACCGATGATATTCCGGCAATAGTACTAAAGACTTGTGCTTCTGAACTTGCCGCATCATTAGCCAAGCTGTCCAATACACTACAACGCTGGCATTTACCTGGCATAGTGGGAAATTGCCCAGGTGTGTCTTGTACACAAGAAATGGGACAAATCCAATCCAGGCAATTACCGCCCTATCAGTTTACACTCCATCATCAGCAAAGTGATGGAAGGAATCATCAACTGTGCTATCAAGCGGCACTTGCTCAGCAATAACCTGCTCACTGATGCTCAGATTGGGCTCCGCCAGGGTCACTCAGCTGCTGAGCTCATTACAGCCTTGATTCAAACATGGACAAAAGTGCTGAATGCCAGACGTGATGTGAAAGTGACTGCCCTTGACATCAAGGCAGCATTTGGCCGAGTATGGCATCAACGGGCCCTAGCAAAACTGGAGTCAATGGGAATCGGGGGAAAACTCTCCGCTGATTGGAGTCATATGTGGCACAAAGTAAGATGGTTGTGGTGGTTGGTCAATCATCTCAGCTACTGGGCATCACTGCAGGAGTTCCTCAGGGTAGTGTCCGAGGCCCAACCATCCTCAACTACTTCATCAATGAGGTCCATCATAAGGTCAGAAGTAGGGATGTTTGTAGATAACTGCACAATGTTCAGCACCATTTGTGACCCCTCAGATAATGAAGCAGTCCATGTCTAAATGCAGCAAGACCTGGACAATATGCAAGCTTGGGCTGACAAGTGGCAAGTTACATTTGCGCCACACAAGTGCCAGGCAATGACCATCTCCGACAAGAGAGGATATAACTATCACCCCTTAACATTCAATGGCATTACCATCGCTGAATCCCCTACAATCAACATCCTTGGGGTTACCATTGATCCGAAACACAACTGGAGTAGCCATATTAATACTGTGGCTACTAGAGCAGGTAAAAGGCTAGGAATCTTATGGCGGGGAACTCACCTCTTGACCCCCCCAATCTCTGTCCACCATCTACAAGGCACAAATAAGGTGTGTAATTATTCTCCACTTGCCTGGGTGAATGCAGTTCCAACAATACTTAGGAAGCTCGACACCATCCAGAACAAAACTGTCCACTTGATTGCTACCCCCTTCCACCACTGATGAAAAGTGGCAGCCATGTGTACCATCTACAAGATGCACTGCAGTAACTCACCAAGGTTCCTTCGGCAGTACCTTCGAAACCCACAACCACTACCATCTAGAAGTATAAGAGCAGCAGAAACCTGGGAACCCCACCACCTGGAGGTTCCCCTCCAAGTTACTCACTAGCCTGATTTGGAAATATATCGCTATTCCTTCACTGTCGCTGAGTCAAAATCCTGGAACTCCCTCCCTAACAGCACAGTGGGTGGACCTGCACCTCCTAGAATGCAGCGATTCAAGAAGGCAACTCACCACCATCTTCTGAAGGGCAACTAGGGATGGGCAATAAATGCTGGCTTAACCAGCAAAGCCCACATCCCTTAAATGAATTTTAAATAAAGGTTATATAGAACTTGTGTATCAGACACAAGAAAGTTGTGAAGGCATTGGAGAATGCAGAGAAGATTCACAAGAATAGTTCCAGATACTTTAGTTATGAAGATCGATCGGTGAAGTTGGGACTGTTTGCCTTTAAAGCAATTGACAAAGGAAGAAAAAGTGAAACGAGGAAAAGCTTTTTCAGGCAGCAAGTGGTTTGAGTCTGGAACACACTGTCAGAGTGTATGGTGGAGGCAGATCAAATCAAGATATTCAAAGGAGGATCAGACTGTTACCTGAAAAGGAAGAATGTGCAAGGTTACAAAGAGAAGGCGGAGAGAGGAACAAGCTGAATCGCTGACTTAGAGTCTATAGAATTCCTACAGTGCAGAAGTGGGCCATTCGGCCCATCGGGTCTGCACTGACCTTCCAAAAGAGCACTCTACCTTGGCCCACTCCCCCGCCCTATCCCCATAACTCCACGCATTGATTGATCATGGCCAATCCACCTAACCACCAGGTCTGTGTACTGTGGGAGGAAATCGGAGCACTTAGAGAAAGCCCATGCAGACACAGGGAGAACGTGCGCAGACAGTCACCCCCGCTGCAACTGAACCTGGTTCCCTGGCGCTGTGAGGCAGCAAGGCTAACCACTGTATCACCATCCAGTGATGGAGAATGGGTGCAGACTCAATAGGCCAAAAAGCCTGCTTTTGTGTTGTAACAATTCTGTGATTCTGTCTCAGGCTGAAGGGAGCTGGTATCAGGCGGAATGGGGGCTGCTCTTGGGCAGAAGATGTCTGGTCTCGGGCTGAAGGGGGCTGGTCTCGGGCTGAAGGGGGCTGGTCTCGGGCTGAAGGGAGCTGGCCTTGGGCTGAAGGGGGCTGGTCTCGGGCTGAAGGGGGCTGGTCTCGGGCAGAAGGTGTCTGGTCGCGGGCTGAAGGGAGCTAGTCTCAGGCTGAAGGGAGCTGGTCTCAGGCTGAAGGGAGCTGGACTCGGGCTGAAGGGAGCTGGTCTCGGGCTGAAGGGAGCTGGTCTCGGGCTGAAGGGGGCTGGTCTCGGGCTGAAGGGAGCTGGACTCGGGCTGAAGGGAGCTGGACTCGGGTTGAAGGGAGCTGGCCTTGGGCTGAAGGGGGCTGGTCTCGGGCTGAAGGGGGCTGGTCTCGGGCTGAAGGGGGCTGGTCTCGGGCTGAAGGGAGCTGGCCTTGGGCTGAAGGGGGCTGGTCGCGGGCTGAAGGGAGCTGGACTCGGGCTGAAGGGAGCTGGTCTCGGGCTGACGAGGGCTGGTCTTGGGCTGAAGGGAGCTGGTCTCAGGCTGAAGGGGGCTGGTCTTGGGCTGAAGGGGGCTGCTGTCAGGCAGAAAGGGGGCTGGTCTTGGGCAGAAGGTGTCCGGTCGTGGGCTGAAGGGAGCTGGTCTCGGGCTGAAGGGGACTCGTCTTGGGCTGAAGGGAGCTAGTCTCAGGCTGAAGGGAGCTGGACTCGGGCTGAAGGGAGCTAGTCTCAGGCTGAAGGGAGTTGGACTCGGGCTGAAAGAGGGCTGGTCTCAGGCTCAAGGGGCTGATCGCGGGCTGAACGGAGCTGGTCTCAGGCTGAAGGGAGCTGGTCTCGGGCTGAAGGGAGCTGGTCTCAGGCTGAAGGGAGCTGGTCTCAGGCTGAAGGGAGCTGGTCTCGGGCTGAAGGGAGCTGGTCTCGGGCTGAAGGGAGCTGGTCTCGGGCTGAAGGGAGCTGGTCTCAGGCTGAAGGGAGCTGGTCTCGGGCTGAAGGGAGCTGGTCTCGGGCTGAAGGGAGCTGGACTCGGGCTGAAGGGAGCTGGACTCGGGCTGAAGGGGGCTGGTCTCGGGCTGAAGGAGTCTGGTCTCGGGCTGAAGGGAGCTGGTCTCGGGCTGAAGGGAGCTGGACTCGGGCTAACAATGTACTGGTCTCGGGCTGAAGGGAGCTGGTCTCGGGCTGAAGGGAGCTGGCCTCAGGCTGAACGGAGGTCTCGGGCTGAAGGGAGCTGGACTCGGGCTGAAGGGGGCTGGTCTCGGGCTGAAGGGGGCTGGTCTCGGGCTGAAGGGAGCTGGTCTCGGGCTGAAGGGAGCTGGACTCGGGCTGAAGGGAGCTGGTCTCAGGCTGAACGGAGCTGGACTCGGGCTAACAATGTACTGGTCTCGGGCTGAAGTGGGCATGTCACCGGCTCAAGAGACTGATCGCGGGCTCAAGGGAGCTGGACTTGGGCTGAAAGGGACTGGTCTCAGGCTCAAGGGGCTGATCGCGGGCCGAAGGGGTGGTCTCAGGTTGAAGTGGACTGATCACGGGCTGAAGGAGAGAGGTCTCGAGTGAAGGGGGCAGATCACATGTTGAAGGGTCAGGTCAAGTGCTGCAAGGGGAGCAATAAGGGGGGACCAGATGAAATATAAATGCAAGCTAGCTAGTAATAAAGATAGCAAGAGTGTTTTTTCAATATATAAACTGTTAGAGAGAGGCAAGAATAAACATTGGACAGGAAGAATTGAGACATAGATTATTTATTAAATGGGAAAAGGTTGAGGAAATCAGAAGCACAAAGGGACATAGGAGTTCTATTTCAAGATTCTCTTAAGGTTATCGTGCAGATTGAGTCAGCAGTTAGGAAGGCAAATGCAACGTTAGCATTCATATTGAGAGGGCTAGAATACAAGACCAAGGATGTACTTCTGAGGCTGAATAAGGCTCTGGTCAGACCCCATTTGGAGTATTGTGAGAAGTTTTGGGCCCTGCATCGAAGGATACTAGCCTTGGAAAGGGTCCAGAGGAGGTTCACAAGAATGCTCCCTGGAATGAAGAGCTTGTCATATGAGAAACGGTTGAAAACCCCGGGTCTGTAATCATTGGAGTTTAGAAGGATGAGGGGGGATCTTATTGAAACTTGCAGGATACTGTGAGGCCTGGAGAGAGTGGACATGGAGGGGATGTTTCCACGAGTAGGAAAAACTAGAACCAAAGGACACAGCCTCAGACTGAAGGTACGATCCTTTGAAACTGAGATGAGGAAGAATTTCTTCAGCCAGAGGGTGGTGAATCTGTGGAACTCTTTGCCGCAGAAGGCTGTGGAGGCCAAATCACTCAGTGTCTTTCAAACAGAGATAGATAGGGCAACACAGTGGCGCAGTGGTTAGCACTGCTGCCTCCCGGGGCCAAAGTCCCAGGTTTGAACCCAGCCCTGGGTCACAGTCCATGTGGAGTTTGCACATTCTCCCCGTGGCTTTGTGGGTCTCACCTCCACAACACAAACAGATGAATTGGCCACGCTAAATTGACCCTTAATTGGAAGTAAAGAATTGGGTACTCTAAATTTATTGTTAAAAAGACAGAGTTAGATAGGTTATTGATTAATATGAAAATCAGGGGTTATGGGGAGAAGGGAGGAGAATAGGGATAAGAAACATATCAGCCATGACTGAATAGTGGAGCAGGCTCAATGGGCTTTATGCCTAATTCTGCTCCTATGTCTTATGGTCTTCTTGCGCTGAAGGGGATAGGTCTCGGGCTGAAAGGGGGCTCGTCACGAGCTGAAGGGGGATGCTGTTGCGCTGATGGGGGGCTGTTCTCGGGTTGGAAGGACTGACCTGGGGCTGAAGGGAGATGTTTTTGGGCTGATGGCGCAGGTTTCTGGCTGAAGGGCAGGTTTCTGGTCTCGCTCAGATAGGTGCTAGCTCAGGTTGAAGGGCATTGGCCTCGGGCTAAAGGAGGCAGGTCTTATTTGAAGGGGCTGGTCTAGGGCTGAAAGGTGGATGTTCCTGGCCTGAAGGGGGCAGGTCTCGAGATGAAAGGAGCTGGTCTTGGGCTGAAGGGGCATATTTCGAGCTGAAGGGGGCAGGTTTCGAGCTGAAGGGGGCAGGTTTCGAGCTGAAGGGGGCAGGTTTCGAGCTGAAGGTGGAAGGTTTCGAGCTGAAGGTGGAAGATTTCGAGCTGAAGGGGCAGGTTTCGAGCTGAAGGGGGCAGGTTTCGAGCTGAAGGGGGCAGGTTTCGAGCTGAAGGGGGCAGGTTTCGAGCTGAAGGGGGCAGGTTTTGAGCTGAAGGTGGAAGGTTTCGAGCTAAAGGGGGCAGGTTTCAACTTGAAGGGGGCAAGTCTCGAGATGAAAGGAGTTGGTCTCAGGCTGAAGGGGGCAGATGTCAGGTTGATGGGGGACTAGTGTCAGGCTGAATAGGGCAGGTTTTGGACTGAATAGGACTGGTCTTGGGCTGAAAGGGGGCTGGTGTCAGGCTGGCCCCGGGGCAGGTTTTGGGTTTGAAAGGGTTTGGTCTCGGGCTGAAGGGGTTTGGTCTCAGGCTGAAAGAAGTTAGTCTTGCTGCCAGCATTCTTTCCACATCAGGTGATGACACAACTACCATCTCAAGTCCCACTTCCAGATGCAGAGTTGTCAGCAACGTCACCTGCCAACCTTTAATTAACCTGCCGGTGCGGATTTATCCATGAACATTGGTCGAAGTAGAAGAGCTTTGCCCATTCACCTCTGGTTCTACATCTGCAACTCCCATCTGTTCATGCAGAATTCAAACTTGTGTGTATCTATTATATTTACTACATATAAAGAAAGAAAAGAAACACTGGCATTGCATTTTGGGATAATAATGAATTGCTAAAACTTTCCATGTTTCTCCCATTAGCTACAGCAAACGCTGATGTCAAAAGAACAGAAATTGCTCATTTATTCTCTTAATCCAAAGTTTAGAAGAAGAACATGCTCTGTGAATGGCTGTGTTAACATATAGCCTGCACAAAATAGAAAGCATGGTAAATTCAGAAACTGGATTGCAAGTCGGCACATACAATAGTCAAGAAGCAAAGGAACTGAACTCAATATCTCATACATCTTGCCTTTGTGCTTATCTTTGGCGTTCAGTCTAAAACCCACTGAGGATATTGCATGTCAGCATTGCTGACTTTTTATGACAAAAGCTTCACATAACCTTCAAACAAAACTGCAGAGCAGGCCAATCACTGACAACACGCTGAATCCCACAGGTCCGGTAAATGTTATGTTTTCATCTTCCAATGTACTCCGATTTTAAACTTGCCTTTAATAGATACTGCATGTCATGTTTCTTAGCAACCTCAATTTTGGGCCTGGGCACAATAGCATCGAGGTAGCACGCAGTAAGAAAGGGGAACAGTTACAAGACTAGCACAAAATTAGCATTACAGGAATTTAAATCAATCCTTGAATTGCACATTTATATTCTTTTTTTTGTATCACTCACTCATGTGTTGCGGGCACAGTAGACTGATTAGGAAGATGGACAGTTTTTCTTAATTTTGGAAAGGCATAATGAAATTGCGGCTGGTTTAGTTCAGCAGGCTAAACTGCTGGTTTGTGATGCAGAACAAGGCCAGCAGCGCGGGTTCAATTCCCGTACCAGCTTACCCGAACAGGCGTCGGAATGTGGCGACTAGGGGCTTTCAACAGTAACTTCATACTTGTGACTATAAAAGGTTATTATTGTTATTATTATTAAATAGACAATTTACCTCCACAAAATCGAGTACAGAAAGTCATATGACATTTTCTGTGGCGACTATACAGATAAGGACCAACTCATGTCTGAACGTGCCTTTTTAAATTTGTTAAAATGTAAATGTCCTTGTGGCGCACCTTCCATTGAAGAGAATCAGGATGCAGTACAATCACTTATGGGATTTACAGATACTATTGCCTAGCCTTTCACAGAAATCCAAATTTTTTATTTTTTTTCTTCAATTTGAAGTACCCATTAAAATTTTGCCAATTAAGGGGCAATTTAGCGTGGCCAATCCACCTACCATACACATTTTTGATTTGTGGAGGTGAAACGCACGCAAACACGGGGAGAATGTGCAAACTCTACACAGACAGTGACCCAAAGACGGGATCGAACCTGGGACCTCGGCGCCATGAAGCAGCAGCCCTAACCACTGCGCCACCGTGCTGCCCTTTCAGAAATTCAAATATAATGGCCACCGCATGCGCAGCATCTGCAAACTTGAAATATAACAAAGTGGAGTGTGAAGGAACAATTTTATCACAAGCAAGTGTGAACGGCCACCATTATTTCCATTAGTGCGACAATATAACATTGTATCATTATGTGGACACTGGAAGTATTGATTTTGTAGTCACACGATCAAAACTGACTTGAGATAGTAAATATGTTATTGTTCTGAGAATAGCACAAAAAGGTTAGTCTAAAGTGCAAAGACTAGGGTGGAACTATCTCTTGCCCAGCATAAGATATCACCCTTCCTCAAAAGTCATTTTAGGGTGAGAATTTGGGCTTATCCATTTTACCTGAAATGCTATGATTCTTCAATACAGAGGCTTAACCATTTTTGGTTGGAAAGCAAAAAGTTTGCAATTATTTTGGGTGAACCAGTGTGAACTCAACACAAGAAATCACTGTCCTTCATTTTTCTCCAAGGAGTGAGAGTCAGAGCGGAGATTTAAAAAGAGCGGGAGCTGAGAGTCAGAGCGGAGATTTAAAAAGAGCGGGAGCTGAGAATCAGAGCAGAGATTTAAAAGGAGCGGGAGCAACGAGTCAGAGCGGAGATTTAAAAAGAGCAAGAGCTACGAGTCAGAGCGGAGATTTAAAAAGAGCCGGAGATCGGGGATAGGGGAAGCCCAAAAAGTAACCCTGCTTAGGCATTGGGCTGGAAGGGGGTGGCACATCCAGAAACAGCAGCAGCTTCCTTTAAAAATTGGGAACCCCTCCTCTCCTCCCTTGCATTCCGCTCCACAAAAAGGACTGGCCCCCATAAGTCCTTCATTCCCCCTTGGCCTCTCCACTAACCCACTCAACCTCCCTCTGCCCACCTCCATGGGGATCATCTCTCCACCCCGCCCTGAGAACCCCAAAACGTACTTGGGCCTAGACTACTGGAATGTACCTGATCTTTGATTAGGCTCTGGGGGCTTCTGGCAGTTCCTGTCCTGTCCACTGCAGATTGTGGTGTTGCAAGGACTAGAGAGCTGCCAGGAGGGACTGAGGTCCCACCTCCAGCCAATTAACACTTGCTGGAGCTCAAAATGGCTGCCTGCCGGATGGTATCAGTGTGAGTGTGATGCACTATCAATTACCACGAAGACGAGAGTAGTGGAATAATCGAGGCTTTATTGAGCAAAGATGTTGTGCCTCCTGTAGCTGGAACCAGAATGGCTGCAGCACCGGCGAGCACACACATTTATACGCCGCCTACTGGGTGGAGCCAGCAGGTAGGAATTTACCCATGTACCTCTAGTATATGTGTCTTACCGTGATACATATAATACAGCTAGTGGTGACTATCACATTCACCCCCTGTTAAAAAAAGAGTCCGGTGGGGGTGGTGGAAAAGAAATTTACAAGTTCAGTCTGTCGGGGGCCTTGATGCTCCTCTGTGATCGCCTCAGTCCTGGTGGTGATGTGGGCGCCGACTTGGTCACGGGTGACTCCGGGAGCGTGTTGTCTTTG
This sequence comes from Scyliorhinus canicula, assembly GCF_902713615.1. Taxonomy (NCBI): domain Eukaryota; kingdom Metazoa; phylum Chordata; class Chondrichthyes; order Carcharhiniformes; family Scyliorhinidae; genus Scyliorhinus; species Scyliorhinus canicula. Next base: position 167,003,226 of record NC_052150.1, on the reverse strand, counting down.
TCTTCGTCACCCCTGAGTGGAACCAGTGGGAAGAAGGATCCTCCTGGGGCGGGGGCTGCGATGAGGTTCACTGGGGGGAGGGTAAGTGGCGCAGGGGTGAATGAGGGAACTAGAGGGGGGGTGAGTGGGGGTGTTGGGTCGGGGGCCGTGGGTGGGGATCCAGTGGGTGCCAGATCCCGGAGGGAGACTGTGTCCTGGTGCCCGCTGGGGTGCGCCACGTAGGCGTACTGTTGGTTCACGTGTAGGAGGTGGATCCTTTCAACCAAAGGGTCTGACTTATGAGTCCGCACATGCTTGCAAAGGAGGACGGGTCCAGGAACTGTCAGCCATGTTGGGAGCAAGACCCCGGAGGTGGACTCCTGGGGAAGGCTAAGAGATGTTCATGGGGGGTTTCGTTAGTCGCGGTGCAGAGGAGCGATTGGATCGAGTGGAGCGCATCAGGGAGGACCTCCTGCCAGTGGGAGACCGGGAGATTTTTAGACCGCAGGGTCAGCAGGTCAGCCTGCCAGACCGTCCCGTTCTCCCTCTCCACCTGCCCGTTTCCCCGGGGGTTATAGTTGGTCGTCCTGCTCGAGGCAACGCCCTTGCTCAGCAGGAACTGATGCAGCTCATCACTCCATCGCTGTGGATGTAGATGGGTAAACCAAACAGAGTGAAGGTACTGTGGAGGGCTTTAATGACCGTGGCAGAAGTCATATCAGGGCATGGGATGGCAAAAGGGAACCGGGAGTACTCATCGACCACATTCAGAAAGTACGTGTTGCGGTCGGTGGAGGGGAGGGGCCCTTTGAAGTCCATGCTGAGGCGTTCAAAGGGGCGGGAGGCTTTCAGCAGGTGCGCTCGATTTAGCTGGTAGAAGTGCGGCTTGCACTCTGCGCAGACCTGGCACTCTCTGGTGACAGTCCTGACCTCCTCAATGGAGTCGGGCAGGTTGCGGGTCTTGATGAAATGGAAGAACCGGGTGATCCCCGGGTGGCAGGGGCCATCGTGGAGAGCCCGGAGTCGGTCCACTTGTGCACTGGCACATGTACCGTGGAATAGGGCGTCAGTGGGCTTGTTGAGCTTCCCGGGGTGATACAAAATCTCGTAATTATAAGTGGAGAGCTCGATCCTCCACCTCAAGATCTTATCATTTTTGATCTTGCCCCTCTGTGTATTATTGAACATGAAGGCAACCAACCGTTGGTCAGTGAGGAGAGTGAATCTCCTGCCGGCCAGGTAATGCCTCCAATGCCGCACAGCTTCTACAATGGATTAGGCCTCCTTTTCAATAGAGGAGTGCCGAATTCCGGAGGCATGGAGGGTACGGGAAAAAAAGGCCACGGGCCTGCCAGCCTGGTTGAGGGTAGCGGACAGAGATACGTCCGATGCATCGCTCTCGACCTGGAAGTGGAGGGACTGGTCGACCACGTGCATCGTGGCCTTGGCGATGTCTGCCTTGATGCGGTTGAAGGTCTGGCGGGCCTCAGCCATCAGGGGAAAAACTGTGGACTGAATGAGAGGGCGGGCCTTGTCCCACTGGGCAGAGTAGGAGAAAAACCCCAGGCATTGTTTCAGGGCCTTGGGGCAGTGGGGGAGGGGGAGTTCCATGAGGGGATGCATGCGGTCGGGGTCGGGCCCTAGAACTCCATTTTTCACGACAAAGCCAAGGATGGCTAAGCGGTTGGTGCGGAACATGCATTTTCGTACCGGTCCACCATTCGGTCCATCTCACGTTGGAAGACTGAGGCCCCATTAGTGACGCCGAAGGGAACCCTAAAGAAGTGATAGAGGCGGACATCTGCTTGCAGTGTATTGGCAGTCCTCCGGGCGGATGGAGAGCTGGTGGTAGGCGGACTTCAGGTCCACTGTGGAAAAGACCCGATACTGTGCAATCTGATTGACCATGTCAGATATGCGTGGGAGGGGGTACACGTTCAGCTGCGTGTACCGATTGATGGTCTGATTGTAGTCAATGACCATCCTGTGCTTCTCCCCAGTCTTTACTACTACCACTTGGGCTCTCCAGTGGCTGTTTCTGGCCTCAATGATGCCTTCCCGCAGAAGCCGATCAACCTCCAACCTGATGAAGGTCCTGTCCTGGGCACTGTACCATCTTCTCCTGGTGGCGACCGGGGTTAGGTTCGCAAACAAGGAAGGTGGATCAGCCTTAAGGGTCGTGAGGCTGCATACGATGAGGGGGGTAGGGGTCCGCCGAATTTGTGCCTGGCAGTCTCACAGTTCCTCCCCAGGATGTGCAGGGCACGCCAGAAATCTTCTAGGGACTCACCGGGGAGTTGCTGTCTCGTGGACAGGAGGTGCCTGGTGTATAGTTGATTGACTGGCCGAACTGAATGTCCCTTCAGGAGCTCCATTGCTTCGGAGTAAGTGGGTGCATCCCGGATGAGAGGAAAAATGTCAGGGCTCACCCGTGAATAAAGGACTTGGAGCTTCTGTGCGTCCGAGGTTTCCGCAGCGGATGTTCGGAGGTAGCTTTCGAAGCAGGCTAGCCAGCGGTCAAAAGCGGACATAGCATTGGCTGCTTGAGGGCTCAGCTGCAGGCGATCAGGCTTGATGCGAAGATCCATTGTTTTGAAAATATTTGCTCAATGAATTGATGCACTAACAATTACCACAAAGACTAGAGTAGTGGAATAATCGAGGCTTTATTGAGCAAAGATGTTGTGCCTCCTGTAGCTGCTATCAGAATGGCTGCAGCACCGGTGAGCACACACATTTATACGCTGCCTATTGGGTGGAGCCAGCAGGCAGAGATTTACCCATGTACCTCTAGTATATGTGTCTTACCGTAATACATATAATACAGCCAGTGGCGACTGCCACAGGGTGTGTTCTACGCAGGTCCTTGGATGGCAGGAAGAAACCCCGCAATTCTAAAAATCCTGGACCTGGTTATTATTACTGATCCTAAATTTTTAATCCAGATTGATTTATTTAATTGAATTTAAATTCCCTGCTGCCATAGTGGGATTTTGAACTCGTGCCTCCGGATCAGTAATCTAGGCCTCAGATTAGTAGACTGGTCAACATTACCACAATGCTACCATCAAGCTGTAGGATTTTAGGTTCCTTCTTGTTTAAAACATAATAATTTCCCTGTACATATGTAAAACATTGCTCCTTAATACCGATACTTTGCTCAGAAAAATCTACATCTGGGTCTACCAGCCACTGCTTTTCTTACCCACAGTATCCTTTTAAATTAATCATGAGGAAACAAGATACTAAAAAAAAGATAAACACAATGTTAAGCTGTTTGATCTGCACTCAGCTCAATGGATGTCCTCTTGTAGTGAATTTATTTTGATGACTAAAGTTTGATACTCTTTGACAGTGGAGGTAAACACTGAAGATGAAAGCAGGATTTATTTTTTGCCAGCCAACTGCAGGGAACTCATGACAACTAAAACCCAAATGTGTTTTCCAGGGTCTCCTGTGAATAACTTTTCTTTAACTAAAGAAATGTCAAAACTATGGTCATATATTTCTGTGCATTGTTGTTGTGATTTGCTGTTCATGCCCAGTTTTAGTAAATCAGAAAAAATCATCTATCCATTTGTCTTTAAAGTTATAAACAGCTTAATAAAAAAAACATAATATGGATTTTAAAATCCATACATGCAATTGTTAAATCGTGAGCTTTCCATTCCCCCAAAAGTCCAGAAATATTTCAAGTCTGAAATACAAGTAGAACAAGTGCAAAATATGTAACTGATAAATCCGCACCTGAAAGAGAATGATAGCTGAATGTTTTATGGCCAAATTGCAGTTAAATTGCAATGCTAGCCTATCAATCTCTTCCAGATGTTGAGTAAATAAGAACAACTTGCATTTAGAACATGCCAAAGAGGAATAGTGTTCCATGAACAATCACAAAGTAAAGCAAATTACTTAAGATCTTGGAAATGTGAAGCATGCACACCTTTGTTCAAAGTCTTTTACATTTTTAAACTTTTCCCAGTTCCAATAAAAGGTTATCAACCTGAAAGGTTATCTGTGTTTCTCACTCCACAGATTCTGTAAAAATTGGTAAGAATCAACGTGGACATGCCGAATTTCTTTAGTTTCCTGAGAAAGTATAGGCGCTGTTGTGCTTTCTTGGTCGTAGTTTCGACATGGGTGGACCAGGACAGATTATTTGTGATGTGCAACCGAGGAATTTGAAGCTGTTAACTATCTCCACCTCCGCACCATTGATGCAGACAGGGGTGTGTACGGTACTTTGCTTCCTACCAGCATCTTAGTTTTGCTGTTGTTGAGGAAGAGATTCTTGTCATTACAACACACCACTAGGTTCTCTATCCCCCTGCTGTGCTCTGACTCATCGTTGTTCGAGATCCGACTCACCACAATCGTGACATCAGGGAACTTGGAGATAGAGTTGGAACCGAATTTTGCCACACAGTTGTGTGTGTATAAGGAGTATAGTAGGTGGCTCAGTACACTCCCTTGCTGGATCCCGGTATTGAGAACTATTGTGGAGGAGGTGTTATTCTTTATCCTTATTGATTGTGGTCTATAGGTCAGGAAGTCAAGGATCCAGTTGCAGAGGGAGGAGCCAAGTCCTAGGTTTTGGAGGTTTGATACGCGTTTGGCTGAGATTATGGTGTTGAAGGCAGAGCCGTAGTCAATGAATAGGAGTCTGACATAGGAGTCTGTGTTGTTGAGATGCTTCAGGTATGAGTGTCGGACCAGGGAGATAGCGTCTGCTGTGGACCGGTTGTGGCGGTATGCGAATTGCAGTGGATCAAGGCATTCTGGGAGTACGGAGTTGATGTGTCTCTGACCAACCTCTTGAAACACTTCATAATGATATATATCAAGGTCACCAGATGTTAGTCGTTGAGACAAGTGCCTGGTCTTGAAGCAGGTGGGAACCTCGGAATGGAGTAGGGAGAGGTTGAAGATGTCTGCGAACACATCCGCCAGTTGGTCCGTGCAGGATCTGGGTGCATGAACATGGACTCCACTGTGGCGCTAACAATTGCACTCAAAGACGAGAGACAAGTACAATCGAGGCTTTATTGCTGTGTGATGCTATTCCTCCGGCTGCAACTGTAGACTAGGGTCTGAGTGACTCACACGCATATTTATACACAAGCTCCCTGTGGGCGGAGCTAGCTGGCAGGGCTTACCGGAGGAACCGGTACTACTGCAAGTATGCATATCTACAGTGGTTATCACCACATCCACCAGGACCCGTTGCTTTCCGAGGGTTCACTTTCAAGAAGGCTGATCTGACTTCGGAAGCTGTGACGGCAGGTATGGGTGCGCCCGAGGCTGCTGGGGCAGTTGACAAAGGTTTGTTGGTTGCCTGCTTGAAACGATCATAGAATGCGTAGAATGGTGTGCATGTCTATAGACCCTTGAAGACAACAGGACAGGTAGATAAGTTGGGATATTTGCCTTTATTAGCTGAGGCATAGAATATCAGAGTAGGGAGGTCATGATGGAGCTGGACAAAACACTTGTTAGGCCACAACTACAGTACTGTGTAGAGTTCCGGTCACTACACTATTGGAATAATGTGATTGCACTAGAGAGGGTGCAGAGGAGATTCACCAGGATGTTGCCTGGGCTGGGGCGGTTCAGCTATCAAGTGAGGCTAAATATGCTGGGGCTGTTTTCCTTGGAGCAGAGAAGGCTGAATGGGGACCTGATTGAGATGTATAAAACAATGAGGGGCATTGATAAGGTGGATACAAAGGAACTTTTCCCCTTAGCGGAGTGTCAATAACCAGGGGGCACAGATTTAAGGTAAGGGGCAGAAGGTGTAGAGGGGATGTGAGGAAAACATTTTTCACCCAGAGGGTGGTTGGAATCTGGAACTCACTGCTTGAAAGAGTGGTAGAGGCAGGAACCCTCACAGCATTTAAGAAGTATTTGGATGAGCACTTGAAATGCGATAGCATACAAGGCTATGGGCCAAATGCAGGAAAATGGGATTAGAGCAAAAGGCCAGTGGGAACACGATGGGCCGAAGGGCCTCTTTCCATGCTGTAAAAACTCTTATGATTCTATAAAGTCAGGAGTTGGGGATGCAAAAGCTTCACTAGTTTTCAATTGTTACTTAGAGAAGTCCCTTAGTAGTATTTACACTAAATCAAATGATATGCTGGTATTAGATTATACCATATATTAAACTATCACATTATTCAGCTTTTTCTTCAAGGCAACAAATTCTGATTCTAAACACATAGAGCTGGATTTTATGGAAGGCCCAAGGTTCGCCACCAGGACCAGAAGTGGGAGCCACTGCCACTCGGGCAGAGGATATTCACGGGAAAGGAGCTGACAGCCGGTCGGGGAGGCATCCAGTCAGGTGTGGAGACGACATGAGGTCACGCTTCGCCATAAGTTCTGGAACCATATTTAAAAGGCTATCTCGTGCCCCCTGAAATTAATCCTCCCAAGAAAGTTGCATCAACTGAAGGCCCAAGGAAAGAAAACTTGTGAAGGGATGGCCGGAGGAACAGCCCACGTGGCCCCACGGTTCGACGATGCCTTCCAGCAGGTCCTCCTCCTGGCTACAAGTGAAAGGAGAAAGGACTTCATATTTGGGGACGGGAAGAGGAGAGCAGCGAGTCAGACCAAGCAAGTCTGGATGGAGATTGCAAAGGAGATTGTAAAGGAGTGGTCCCTTAAGCCAGACGGCAGTATCACAATTGGATTGATGACTTTATGTGATCAGCCAAGGTGAGTGAACAACACATTGCTTTCTATAGGTGCTTACATGTGTCCAAATGCGAGGCTAGGATTGGTAGAAAGGAATGGTGATAGATTGAAAAATAATAATGTCCTTGTACACCAGTTATTGAAAGCAAGATGCAGGTGCAGCAAGCAGTTAGGAAGGCTAATGGTATGTTGGTCTTCATTGCAAGAGAATCTGAGTGCAGGACCAAGGATGGTTTACTACAGCTGTATTCAGGAAAGATATAGGTAGATTTTCGAGACAGTAAAGGGGTCAACTGGTATGGGAAAGAGTAGGAGTATGGCATTGAGATAAGAGGATCAGTCATGATCACATTGAATGGTGGAGCAGATTGGAGTAGACTCGATGAGCTGAATGGCCTACTCTTACTCCTATTTTCTGTGTTTCTGTTAATGCCAACACAGCCAGTGGTAATGAAGTCAATAAGCAGCATCGCCTGCCATTGGCATGGATGCCTCTCTGTGAAAGGGACCGGTCAGTCAGAGTTGACCCCTGTACTGTCACCTCTGAGTGGTTGTGTGCAGGAAACCATCATAGTGTGCCATCATAGATACTTAGGCTGTTTCCATCATGCGTGTTTCTGTCAGGCAATTAACAATAGTGATCTATATGCTTGCAGGACAATAAAGTGCACAATACCAGAAGAAGGGACAAGCCAGACGGTGACCATTTTGACCCCAATAGAAGTGGAGGCTTTTGAAAGCAGAGGAGAAAATGGGACTGGTTCCACTATTGATGGCAAGTCATAAGGCAAACTCAAGACAATGAGTGGCTGAATACAGAAGCAAAATGGAGCCCATGGTGTAAATGTGTACATCAATGGTCACCTAGAGCTTCATACTAGTAGTAATCGGAAAAACATGACGGAATACAATTATGTTTTTCTTTCATACAGGTCAAGCACAAGAGCAGACAGCTTCAGTAGCCAGTGATCAGCCAGTAAACTAGAAGGATGAAGAGGCCTCAGATGGTGCACTGCCACATCATTTCCTGCAACCTTCATGAGGGAAGGGCCTCTCACATTGATGGCTTTTCATTCATGAGTAGATTTGGAGTGACAACCTGCCAGGCACAGCACAAAGAGGCACCTGAGTAGCTAACAGATACTGCAACAGCCGAGGCTACCACCACTTGGAAGATTTTGGGAGGCCAGGGTGATGCTGAGCCGCAGATTGATGACATTCCTCTTGGGCCAGATGGTGGAGCTACAGGGGTGTGGGAACATTTGGCAAAGTTTTCCAGAGGTTCTATGGACTGAAGCACGAGCGATGACAGAATCCATCCAGGGAAAGAATACCGCTATGTACGTTTGGCTTCCTCCAGATCCTCGGACTCCTCAGATGAACAGGAAGGTACATGCTGCCCTGAAAAGTAGAGGAGCAACTGCATCTGGAGGCTCACCTCAGGCAGCTCCTAGTGTGGATAGCAGTTCCTCAATCACCCCTCTTAGTGGCCTCACAAAGCCTCAATGACAGAGGAGGGCCCTGCACCACAGGCCCACAATGCGGTCTCAGGCAGCCAGAAAATAGCCACCAAGGTCATCCGAAGCCATTGGCAGAAGTTTCAGCAGGCTGCCCCCACACTAACTGACCGCACAGAGGGAGTACCTTATAGGAGCACATGTCAGAGATTTCAGAAGAATAACTTGCCAACAGTTCGTGAGTTAATATTCTAAAAGCATGCTGACTTATTATTTTCCTGCTCTCCAATAAATTTGTGTTGAGGTGAGGCAACACTTATCCTTTCATTTCTGCCAGACCACTGGGACTTTAGCAGTATCCTAGCTCTGTCAAACAGTGTGATGGAAGGATGGAAGAGATCACACAACCTGAGGTTGCTGCATTCCCATGCTGCAGCCCACTGTCTTATTGAGTGCAGATACATAGTAAGGTCAATGAAGGAAACGGCGACAGAGCTGCAGAAAGATGAATCGTTCTTTGATTGAATGGATCTGTTGGTGAGGATCATTTGAAACGTGTACATGTTAGTGTGTTCTGAGTCTCCCTTCTGCACATCTGATTGTGCTCTGTCTGTCTCCCTGGCATTCTTCAGCGTGCAGCATCTGATCAGCATCTTCCTTCACTGAGGGAGGAGGCATCGTGATCTAGGATGTCCTCATTGGTCAATTCCTCTGCCCTCTGTAGTGCCACAGTGTGGTAGTCACCACTGATGTATATGTTAGGTGATTTGTGGTAAGGCCCTGTACTACAGGTACGGGGGTAGTCCCCTGCCTTCTGGCTCCGCCCAGTAGGCGGAGTATAAATATGTGTGCTTACTGTACAGCAGCCATTTCACCAGCTGCTGTAGGAGGCCACACATCTCAGTGTATTAAAGCCTCGATTGCATTCAACTCTCGTCTTTGTGTAATTGATCGTGCATCACACAGCTCTAACACAGGACAATAAGCAATGTCCTTGCTGGGATATACAGAAGGGCTCTGAAAGGTTGCTCTCAGCATCTGAACTGTATCTTCAGAGGTCCTGTGGCCCACTCGATCATCACTCGAGTTGTCCATTGGGAGGTGTTGTGTCTCTCCTTTGCATCAGTGCGGGCATTCCTTACTGGTGTCAGTAGCCATGCCTTCAATGGGTACAGAATTTCAGAATTGCTACAGCACAACACAGCAGGTCACACGTCCGCTCATACAAAGAACAAAGAAAAGTATAGCACAGGAACAGGCCCTTCGGCCCTCCAAGCCGTGCCGACCATGCTGCCCGACTAAACTACAATCTTCTACACTTCCAGGGTCCGTATCCCTCTATTCCCATCCTATTCATGTATTTGTCAAGATGCCCCTTAAATGTCACTATCGTCCCTGCTTCCACCACCTCCTCCGGCAGCGAGTTCCAGGCACCCACTACCCTCTGTGTAAAAATATTTGCATCGTACATCTACTCTAAGCCTTGCCCCTTGCACCTTAAACCGATGCCCCCTAGTAATTGACCCCTCTACCCTGGGGAAAAGCCTCTGACTATCTACTCTGTCTATTCCCCTCATAATTTTGTAGACATCTATCAGGTCGCCCCTCAACCTCTATTGTTCCAGTGAGAACAAACCGAGTTTATTCAACATGTCTCTGGCACTGAGTCTGGCTCTGGGGCTCAGAAGGGAAGGGGGGAGCATAGAAAAGCAATAGTAATAGGAGATTCAATGGTTAAGGGAATAGATAGGAGATTCTGTGTCGCGAGCGAGACTCCCGAAAGGTATGTTGCCTCCCGGGTGCCAGGGCCAGGGATGTCGCTGATCGTGTCTTCAGGATCCTGAAGGGGGAGGGTGAGCAGCCAGAAGTCGTGGTGCACATTGGTACCAACGATGTAGGTAGGAAAAAGGGTGTGGAGGTAATAAACAAGTTTAGGGAGTTAGGCTGGAAGTTAAGGGCCAGGACAGACAGAGTTGTCATCTCTGGTTTGTTGCCGGTTGCCACGTGATAGCGAGGCTAGGAATAGGGAGAGAGTGCAGTTGAACACGTGGCTGCAGGAATGGTGTAGGAGGGAGGGCTTCAGGTATTTGGATAATTGGAGCGCATTCTGGGGAAGGTGGGACCTGTACAAGCAGGACGGGTTGCATCTGAACCAGAGGGGCACCAATATCCTGGGGGGGAGGTTTTCTAGTACTCTTCGGGAGGGTTTAAACTAATTTGGCAGGGGAATGGGAACCGGATCTGTAGTCCAGCAACTAAGGTAGACGATAGTCAGGATGCCAAAGCACGTAGTGATGCAGTGGGGAAGGTAAAAATGACAAAGGAGAGTACTTGCAGGCAAGGAGATGGGTTGAAGTGTGATACTTTAATGCAAGAAGCATCAGGAATAAGGGGGTGAACTTAAGGCATGGATCGGTACTTGGGACTACGATGTGGTGGCCATCACGGAAACTTGGATAGAAGAGGGCCAGAAATGGTTGTGGAGGTCCCTGGTTATAGATGTGTCAACAAGATTAGGGAGGGTGGTAAAGAGGTGGGGGGTGGCATTGTTAATTAGAGATAGTAAACAGCTGCAGAAAGGCAGTTCGAGGGGGATCTGCCTACTGAGGTAATATGGGTTGAAGTTAGAAATAGGAAAGGAGCAGTCACCTTGTTGGGAGTGTTCTATAGGCCCCCCATAGCAGCAGAGATGTGGAGGAACAGATTGGGAAACAGATTCTGGAAAGGTGCAGAAGTCACAGGGTAGTAGTCATGGGCGACTTCAACTTCCCAAACATTGAGTGGAAACTCTTTAGATCAAATAGTTTGGATGGGGTAGTGTTTGTGCAGTGTCCAGGAAGCTTTTCTAACACAGTATGTAGTATTGTCCGACCAGAGGGGAGGCCATATGGATTTAGTACTTGGTAATGAACCAGGGCAGGTGATAGATTGTTAGTGGGGGAGCATTTTGGAGGTAGTGACCACAATTCTGTGACTTTCACTTAGTAATGGAGCAGGGATAGGTGCGAGCAACAGGGCAAGGTTTATAATTGGGGGAAGGGTAATACAATGCTGTCAGACAAGAATTGAAGTGCAGAAGTTGGGAACATAGGCTGTCAGGGAAGGACACAAGTGAAATGTGGAACTTGTTCAAGGATCAGGTACTGCGTTTGTCTTTGATATGTATGTCCCTGTCAGGCAGGGAAGAGATGGTCGAGTGAGGGAACCATGGTTGACAAGAGAGGTTGAAATGTCTTGTTAAGAGGAAGAAGGAGACTTATGTAAGGCTGAAGAAACAAGGTTCAGACAGTGCGCTGGAGGGATACAAGATAGCCAGGAGGGAACTGAAGAAAGGGATTAGGAGAGCTAAGAGAGGCATGAAAAATCTTGGCGGGTAGGATCAAGGAAAACCCCAAGGCCTTTTACACATACGTGAGAAATATGAGATGACTAGAGTGAGAGTAGGTCCGATTAAGGACAGTAGCGGGAGATTGTGTATTGAGTCTGAAGAGATAGGAGAGGCCTTGAACAAGTATTTTTCTTCAGTATTTACAAATGAGAGGGGCCATATTGTTGGAGAGGACAGCGTGAAGCAGAATGATAAGCTTGAGGAGATACTTGTCAGGAAGGAAGATGTGTTGCGCGTTTTGAAAAACTTGAGGATAGACAAGTCCCCCGGGCCGACGGGATATATCCAAGGATTCTATGGGAAGCAAGAAAATGAAATTGCAGAGCCGTTGGCAATGATCTTTTCGTCCTCGCTGTCAACAGGGGTGGTACCAGAGGATGGAGAGTGGCGAATGTCGTGCCCCTGTTCAAAAAAGGGAATAGGGATAACCCTGGGAATTACAGGCCAGTAATGTCTTACTTCGGTGGTAGGCAAAGTAATGGAAAGGGTATGAGGGATAGGATTTCTGAGCATCTGGGAAAGGCATTGCTTGATTAGGGATAGTCAGCACGGATTGTGAGGGGTAGGTCTTGCCTTACAAGTTCTTATTGAATTCTTTGAGGAGGTGACCAAGCATGTGGATGAAGGTACAAGCAGTGGATGTAGTGTACATGGATTTTAGTAAGGCATTTGATAAGTTTCCCCATGGTAGGCTTATGCAGAAAGTAAGGAGGCATGGGATAGTGGGAAATTTGGCCAGTTGGATAACAAACTGGCTAACCGATAGAAGACAGAGAGTGGTGGTGGATGGCAAATATTCAGCCTGGAGCCCAGTTATCAGTGGCGTACCGCAGGATCAGTTCTGGGTCCTCTGCTGTTTGTGATTTTCATTAACGACTTGGATGAGGGAGTTGAAGGGTGGGTCAGTAAATTTGCAGATGATACGAAGATTGGTGGAGTTGTGGATAGGTGAGGAGGGCTGTTGTCGGCTTCAAAGAGACATAGATAGAATGCAGAGCTGGGCTGAGAAGTGGCAGATGGAGTTTAACCCTGACAAGTGTGAGGTTGTCCATTTTGGAAGGACAAATCTGAATGCGGAATACAGGGTTAATGGTAGGGTTCTTGGCAATGTGGAGGAGCAGAGAGATCTTGGGGTCTATGTTCATTGTTCTTTGAAAGTTGCCACTCAAGTGGATAGAGCTGTGAAGAAGGCCTATGGTGTGCTAGCGTTCATTAGCAGAGGGATTGAATTTAAGAGCCGTGAGGTGATGATGCAGCTGTACAAAACCTTGGTCAGGCCACATTTGGAGTACTGTGTGCAGTTCTGGTCACCTCATTTTAGGAAGGAGTGGAAGCTTTGGAAAAGGTGCAAAGGAGATTTACCAGGATGTTGCCTGGAATGGAGAGTAGGTCATACGAGGAAAGATTGAGGGTGCTAGGCCTTTTCTCATTAGAACGGAGAAGGATGAGGGGCGACTTGATAGAGGTTTATAAGATGATCAGGGGAATAGATAGAGTAGACAGTCAGAGACTTTTTCCCCGGGTGGAACACACCATTACAAGGGGACATAAATTTAAGATAAATGGTGGAAGATATAGAGGGATGTCAGAGGTAGGTTCTTTACCCAGAGAGTAGTGGGGGCATGGAATGCACTGCCTGTGGTAGTAGTTGAGTCGGAAAATTTATGGACCTTCAAGCGGCTATTGGATAGGTACTTGGATTAGGGTAGAATAAGGGAGTGTAGGTTAACTTCTTAAGGGCAGCACGGTAGCATTGTGGATAGCACAATTGCTTCACAGCTCCAGGGTCCCAAGTTCGATTTCGACTTGGGTCACTGTCTGTGTGGAGTCTGCACATCCTCCCCGTGACTGCGTGGGTTTCCTCCGGGTACTCCGGTTTCCTCCCACAGTCCAAAGATGTGCAGGTTGGGTGGATTGGCCATGACAAATTGTCCAAAATTCTATGATTAACCTAGGACAAAGGTCAAACCTCTCCTCATAGCTAATGCCCTCCACACCAGGCAACATCCTGGTAAATCTCTTTTGCACCATCTCTAAAGCCTCCACATCCTTCTGGTAATGTGGCGACCAGAATTGAACACTATACTCCAAATGTGGCCGAACTAAGATTCTTTACAGCTGCAACATGACTTGCCAATATTTATACTCAGTGCCTCGGCCAATGAAGGCAAGCATGCCGTATGCCTTCTTGACTACCTTCTCCACCTGTGTTGCCCCTTTCAGTGACCTGTGGACCTGTACACCTAGATCTCTCTGACTTTCAATACTCTTAAGGGTTCTACCATTCACTGTATATTCCCTACCTGAATTAGACCTTCCAAAATGCATTAGCTCACATTTGTCCGGATTAAACTCCATCCTCCCCGAACAGGCGCCGGAATGTGGCGACTAGGGGCTTTTCACAGTAACTTCATTTGAAGCCTACTTGTGACAATAAGCGATTTTCATTTCATTTCATTTCATCTGCCATCTCTCCGCACAAGTCTCCAAACGATCTAAATCCTGCTGTATCCTCTAACAGTCCTCATCGCTATCCGCAATTCCACCAACCTTTGTGTCGTCTGCAAACTTACTAATCAGACCAGTTACCTTTTCCTCCAAATCATTTATATATACTACGAACAGCAAAGGTCCCAGCACTGATCCCTACGGAACACCACTAGTCACAGCCCTCCAATCAGAAAAGCACCCTTCCATTGCTACTCTCTGCCTTCTATGACCTAGCCAGTTCTGTATCCACCTTGCCAGCTCACCCCTGATCCTGTGTGACTTCACCTTTTGTACCAGTCTACCATGAGGGACCTTGTCAAAGGCTTTACTGAAGTCCATATAGATAACATCCACTGCCCTACCTGCATCAATCATCTTTGTGACCTCTTCGAAAAACTCTATCAAGTTAGTGAGACACGACCTCCTCTTCACAAAACCATGCTGCCTCTCACTAATACATCCATTTGCTTCCAAATGAGAGTAGGTCCTGTCTCGAAGAATTCTCTCCAGTAATTTCCCTACCACTGACGTAAGGCTCACCGGCCTGTAGTTCCCTAGATTATCCTTGCTACCCTTCTTAAACAAAGGAACAACATTGGCTATTCTCCAGTCCTCCGGGACAGCACCTGAAGACAGTGAGGATCCAAAGATTTTTGTGAAGGCCTCAGCAATTTCCTCTCTAGCCTCCTTCAGTATTCTGGGGTAGATCCCATCGGCCCTGGGGACTTATCTATCTTAATATTTTTCAAGACGGCCAACACCTCATCTTTTTGGATCTCAATGTGACCCAGGCTATCTATACACCCTTCTCCAGACTCAACATCCACCAATTCCTTCTCTTTGGTGAGTACTGATGCAAAGTATTCATTTAGTACCTCACCCATTTCCTCTGGCTCCACCAATAGATTCCCTTGCCTATCCTTCAGTGGGCCAACCCTTTCCCTGGAAACCCTCTTGCTTTTTATGTACGTGTAAAAAGCCTTGGGATTTTCCTTAACCCTATTTGCCAATGACTTTTCGTGACCCCTTTTAGCCCTCCTGACTCCTTGCTTAAGTTCCTTCCTACTTTCCTTATATTCCACACAGGCTTTGTCTGTTCCTAGCTTTCTAGCCCTGACAAATGCCTCCTTTTTCTTTTTGACGAGGCCTACAATATCTCTCGTTATCCAAGGTTCCTGAAATTTGCTGTATTTATCCTTCTTCCTCACAGGAACATGCCGGTCCTGAATTCCTTTCACTGACACTTGAAAGCCTCCCACATGTCAGATGTTGATTTACCCTCAAACATCCTCCCCCAGTCTAGGTTCTTCAGTTCCCGCCTAATATTGTTATCATTAGCCTTCCCCCAATTTAGCACATTCACCCTGGGACCACTCTTATCCTTGTCCACCAGCACTTTAAAACTTACTGAATTGTGGTCACTGTTCCCGAAATGCTCCCCTACTGAAACTTCTACGACCTGGCCGGGCTCATTCCCCAATACCAGGTCCAGTACAGCCCCTTCCCTAGTTGGACTGTCTACAAACTTTGCCCTGTCTAAGCCCCAAGCACTAAGTGAGTCCCAGTTAATATTGGGGAAGTTGAAGTCTCCCATCACAACAGCCCTGTTGTTTTTACTCTTTTCCAAAATCTGTCTACCTATCTGCTCCTCTATCTCCCGCTGGCTGTTGGGAGGCTGGTAGTAAACCCCCAACATTCTGACTGCACCCTTCTTATTCCTGATCTCTACCCATATAGCCTCACTGCCCTCTGAGGTGTCCTCCCGTAGTACAGCTATGATATTCTCCCTAACCAGTAGTGCAACTCCACCACCCCTTTTACATCCCCCTCTATCCCGCCTGAAACATCTAAATCCTGGAGCGTTTAGCTGCCAATCCTGTCCTTCCCTCAGCCAGGTCTCTGTAATGGCAACAACATCATAGTTCCAAGTACTAATCCAAGCTCTAAGTTCAACTGCCTTACCCGTAATACTTCTTGCATTAAAACATATGCACTTCAGGCCACCAGACCCGCTGTGTTCAGCAACATCTCCCTGTCTGCTCTGCCTCAGAGCCACACTGGCCCTATTCCCTAGTTCTCCCTCAATGCTTTCACCCTCTGACCTATTGCTCCGGTACCCACCCCCTGCCATACTAGTTTAAACTAGTCCACACCGACTCTCTTAATGAGCCATTCCCCATCCCATGCCCACATGATTGCACACCCCCATGCCCGACTGTGCATTCTCCCCCTCCGATGTCCTGAACGTAACCCCACTCCAGCACCTCCCAGGTAGGGCCCTCCTAACGCTCAACCATTTGCCACGTCAACTGAAGCCCCCAACTAACTGTCTTTTTATATCTGCCGAGATTCTGAAGCCACATGGTTTCTTAGCACTGTTTCAAAATTCTGAAACCGCCCGTAAAATTGCAGATACTTGTCTGATTAACAGGATTAATTACCTTCCAATTTGTGTTTGAGCATACGGCTCTGCCGCCATATTAAGGCTGCCCTTCGCAATATCCAGTTGCAACTTAAATATGTTGAGGGACAGCAATCCCTAGTCAGTGGGAGAGCAAACCGGAATATAAAGACCCGGCCCGAGTGTGGGCTGGACCAGCGTATATAGTCGGCGGGATTCTCCGTTCCTGAGACCCAGGGTGGGATTCTCCATTGCCTGATGCTGATATCTGGGGTGGTGCCTGTTTTCGAATAATCCGCCCCTCCAAAACAGCATCATAGAGGAGTATGTCGCACACCGCTGGGACAGCCTCAGGACATTACCTGAAGGCCCTCCCGATGCTCCGTATCCGATGGGCTGAGTTCCCGACAGCGCAGGGCACGTGTACTCTCATTTTTCATGATCCTGCCACAGTCGGGCATGGGGGGAGGGAGGGGGGGGCAGCCATGCTGCTGTGGTGACGGGGGGGGGCAGCCATGCTGCTGTGGTGAGGGGGGGGCAGCCATGCTGCTGTGGCGAGGGGGGGCAGCCATGCTGCTGTGGCGAGGGGGGGGCAGCCATGCTGCTGTGGTGAGGGCTGGGGGGACTGGTGGGCGGTGGCCAGCGGGTGGCCACTATCTGTCAGGTCGGGTCCGCGCATGGCCGGCACCATGTTGTATGATGCGACCGCTGCAGGTCATTGCCGTGGGCATACGCGGCTAGTGACCTGGCCGTTTATATTGGGTAGGCCGTGCATTTTATGTGGCACAGCTACTAGCCCCTCACCAGTCGGAGGAACGGGGCTGGGCCCTTGCTGATTTTTTTCATTGTAAAACTAGACACTTCCTCCGGACAAAGCCTCAAAATCGGAGAATCCAGCCCTATACTACAATGTCTAGTTTTACAATAACAACAGGGCAGGAGTCGTGGACTTCCTGGACCACTTCAGCGACTGTTGAGGGGCTACCACCGGTGCCATGTGAAACACAATCGGTTCCGATGAGAAACGATGTGGGATTCGCTGGATTCGAGGTTGACACTCAGGAGGCTGACAAACTGCAGCCGCATATACACACTGCTCTCCCCACACACACCATCCCAGCTAACAAGATGGCAGCAAGGAGAGAGGCCCATTATTCACTGACGCCGAGCTTAAGACCCACCATGGAAGAAAGGTGAGCAACGCGGTACCCCCAGGAAGGAGGCTACCAGCCACCGCCTTTGACTGTACCTGGGCGCAGGTGGCAGAGGCAGTAAGCACTGCCAGCAACAACATCCGGACCGGCTTGCAGTGCCGTACGAAATGGCACAACCTCCTCAGCGCAGCCAGGGCGAGTAGGCAGTGCTGTGCCTCTGGCACCAACCCCCGTTACCCCCCACACACACACCCACTGGAGGGCGGCCAAAGCCCCACCATGCACGACATGCCAGCACCCATATTGGCTGCCATGGCTGGGTGCCTTGGCCACTGAAGCCACCAGCTTCCCCCCCTGGGCTGCATGCGTCAGACTGTCTAATGCTCTGCATATTCTGTTCCCCCCCTCCCAGCAGCCCAGAACACAGGCAGCAGGAGAAGAGACTGGAGGGGGACCGCCAGACCTGCGACTCCTCACCGTATCGGCCAGAGCAGCGGGCCCTGGACATAGTTGGCAGGCTCAAGGAGATGGCATGGAGATGGCCTTGGACCAGGAAATGAGACTCAACTGAGTTGTGGTTCCCCGTGACACGTGTATTACCTCCCCAACACCACCTCCGCCCCACCTTCATCCCCACAACACCTTCTCATCACCACCCCTACTAACCCCTCCCAAACACGCCCTCTGGGATTGGTCTTTCTGGTGTACCCCACCTCCAGCCACAGCCACAGCCAGAGCCCCAGGTACCGACCAGCGACAAGGACACCAACACAAGCCATTGACCCGAGACCAAGAACACGCCGGAGCTCAAGTCCGGGGATGACACTGATTTCCTGTCACCGCTGTCTCCAGCATCCTCCACCATCGCAGAGACACTCGCCTCGGTTGGGTATTGATGCAACCATGAATTCACACGAGACAGAGAGTTGAAGTCAACAGTGGCTTTAATCAACTAGAACAGTGCCTGCCTGTGACTGCTCTGCAATGAGAGTCGCCTACAGGGCAGCTGCTCTTTATACCTCCCCTCAAGGGGGCAGAGCCAGGGGTGCAGCCCACAAGGGCACCGACATGATACAATCAGTGTAGTACAGTACAATGGTCCATAGGTGGAGCCCGCATGGACAACAGTGTGATACAATGTAGTACAGTGGTGAATGGTCACTATAATACGTTCACCATATTCACCCCCTGTTAAAAAAGTGAAGTCTGGTCGGGTGAAGGGCTCACAGGTTCAATCTGTCCCTGATCGTATGCTGCGATTGCCGGAGCTCTGGTTTTGCAGCGGGCAAGGGTGTAGAACACATCGGTGCGGGCATGGGTGGTGAACTCGTCGATGCGGGCACATGCGTGGACTCCGGGAGTGTGTCTTTAGGAGCTTCATTCCTGTAGGTCGGCGAAAGGGGGAAGGAGTATAGGAGGGGGTGTGGAGGCCATGTAGGGGTGGGGGTGCTGTTTGGTGTAGGTTGGTGGGGTTCTCTGGTACACCTAGCAAGCCCATAGTCACAGTCTGTCCTGTCCTGCTATACCAGGCTTAAACACCAGTCCACACTTCTAGATTCACACTATTTCATGCCAAACTCTGGGTGTTGGAGTACAAAGAACACAGAACAAAGAAAAGTACAGCACAGGAACAGGCCCTTCAGCCTTCCAAGCCTGCGCCAATCTTGATTCCCGAACTAAAAAAACACCTTCTGCCCCTACTCGGTCCATATCCCCCCATTTTCTCTCTATTCATGTATCCATCCAGATGCCTCTTAAATGTTGCTAATGTGCCTGCTCCCACCACATCCTCTGGCAGCACATTCCAGGCTCTCTGCATGAAAAACTTACCTTGCACATCTCCCTTAAACTTTCCCCTTCTCACCTTGAACCTGTGGCCCCTTGTAATTAACACTTCCACCCTTGGTAAAAGCCTCTGACTATCCACTCTGTCTGGGCCTCTCATAATTTTGTAGACCTCTATCAGGTATCCCCTCAGTCTCCGTCATTCTAATGAAAACAATCCTGGTTTATTCAAACTCTCCTCATAGCCAACACCCTTGAGACCAGGCAACATTCTGGTGAAACTCCTTTGCACTCTCTCCAAAGCTTCCATGTTCTTCTGATAGTGTGGTGACCAAAACTGCATTCAATAATCTAAATGTGGCCTAACCAAGGTTTTATATAGCTGCAACATGATTTCCCAACTCCTGTATTCAATGCCCCGGCTGATGAAGGCAAGCATGCCATATGGTTTCTTAATCACCTCGGCAACCTGTGTTACCACTTTTAGAAACTGTGGACCTGCACGCCCACTCCCTCTGTTTGTTCATGTTCCTGAGAGTTCTGACATTTACAGTATACTTCATACTTACATTTGATTCTCCAAAATGTATCATCTCGCATTTATCTGGATTAAACTCCATCTGCCATTTCTGTGCCCAAGTCTCCAATCTATCTATATCCTGTTGTATCCTCTGACAATCCTCGGCACTATCACAAACTCGACAAATCTTCATGTCATCCGCAGACTTACTGATCAGACCATCCACATTTCTCCAGATCATTTAGATATACCACAGTTCTGAGCAACCCTAGTTTTGGGGAATTCTCAGAAATGGGTACAATGACAAATTAGAAGATGGATCTCAAGCCCAGTAGGTAAGTAGGTAGGGTCTAAAGTCTAAGAGCAGGGTTTCCTGGGGGGGGGGGGGGGGTTGTGAAGAGGCAGTTTGGCGATGTGTACAGCATTTTGCGTGGCTCTCCCATCCTGCCACCAGAGAGCTCAATGCGGGGGTCACCTTTGGTGAGACCGGAAGATCCCGTCAGTGGAAAGGGCCAGATAATCCCGCCCTGAGAAGAATAAAAGAAAAATCCTAGTGAGTGTGGCAACTGAAGGGGGTTTTGTGAAGTGGGAATATTGAGGACAGTTGTGTGTGGGGTATGGAAACATTGATGTAATAGGTCACTGGGTGTAACTGAACTGGAGGGAGGGTTTCTGGGTTGTGGAAGTCTGACATGGTCCTTGCATATCTAAGTATGCGAGAGGGGTTCCAGCAATAATGAAAGGTTATTGCAGAAGCTGAGATTTTTTTTTCAGGGTGGAAGTAGTTGAATGGAGAATTTATGCAATGGGGAGGAGATCACAGGGATTGTGATTGGGAAGTGGTTGGGCTTGTTGACACTGAAGCAGTTAAGAGCCTGATAACAACAGGGACTCTGGTCAGTCAGTGTTGGAGAGGAAGAGGCTAAAGAAAGGTGACTGATTTCTTCCAGAAATTTGAGTCCATCCAATGTCTCTCCCCCTGCCTTTTTGATATTTCTGTATCCTTCTTGGGCTGTCGAGATTTTCCGAATTTTGATTCCCATCCTCAGTCAATTAGTTCAGCAAGGCTAAATTGCAAATAGTACGATTACACTGTTTGCTAACCCTCTACAAAAACCAGCATTTAACATTCAGATGAAAATAGCAAACAACACAAAATTTCACCAATTTATTTCTCAGCACACAATGTCCAGAGAAATTCTTATCCCAGTGATCCAGAACATTGCAAAAACCAGTCCATGCGTACCCAGTACAGATTTACTTTTCAATAATTACAACAGAGAATTGCCAAGTTTTACATCTTGGTATCTTAGCATAGACTTATCGGCAGCTGCCCTGATTTGCTCCCAGAATTCATCTTGCAAGGAAAGTATTCACTCATCCACTACAACACTTTTTACACAATCCACCAAATCCTGCGATGAATAACTTGCCTCCATATTCCCCAAAGTTTGTGCAGCATAGACAAGACACAATTCAGAGGTGTGATGGAATACTCACCATTGTCAATATTTTTTACATCTGCTGAAGAGAAATGTTCAAAGAAAATGACAAAAAAACACACAGGAACAGTTTTTCCATTCGGCGCCAATCCGGGCAGGCCCGGTGAATAGCGGAAGAGTCCTAAATTTGGCTTCACGCTGGGTAGAAAACCGCCCACGAGTCACCGACCCGCAGTGCCCTGTGCGATGTGCATCACACCCTCGCCATTAGGCTCATTTAAATATGCGCAGCCTAGTTGCGGCTGAATTCCCTCGGCTCCCGGAAGTCACTGGTCACGTCGGTGAGGCCTTACCTGGTCGTCAATTAAAACTGGTCTCCAGTCGCGATGGACACTCTGGGGATCTCAGAGGCCATTAGAGCCTCCCCTTGGTCAATGGCAGGCAGGACAGTACCCTGGCAAACCCCTGGCACCCAGGCACCCTGGCACCCTAGCAATGTCAGCCTGGCCCCGCAAGGGTCTGGTTGGCACTTTCAGGATCCCAGATGCAATGCCAGGGTGCCAGGATGGCAGTGCCAGGCTGCCCGGGTTCTGAGTTGGCATTGTCAAGGGGGCCATGCCCATGAAAGGGGGTCTGAAAGGGTGTATGCAGGGTGGGGGTGAAAGGGTTTATGAAGGGGCTTCATAAAGTTTGGGGGAGTGAAGAGGGAAGGTCCTGAAAGATGGGGGTCCTGAAAGGGGGGGGGGATCCTGAAAGGGGAGAGGGTTGCCTCAAAGGAGAGGGCCCTCAGCAACCCCATAGTGGGGCATGCTCACTTGGGGTGGGGGGTAGGTAATGCCCATGTGTGCGGCGGATGGCATTGTCCCAGGGTGGAGGGGGACCCTCAAACTCACCCTCAAAGGGGCACCCTTTTAAAATGGCGTCTCGATCTCTGAGGAGCTGGTCTTGCCAGGGTTCAGTTCCTCACTGCTGAAAACATTTTGAAGTGTGGGCTAGACCAGGGAGAAACTCCCCAAGGCCACAAAAAACAAGTAACTGTGGGTGAACCAGGTCTGCATCTCACCCAAAAAGACGGCAGAAAACACCCTGCCAAAATCGGCCAAAATCGCACTTAGTAATTTTTTGGATGAATTGTGCCCATAATCTTTTTCAATGTCTGTATAGATTTTCTCTATGGTTGCATGTGACAGTCTCCTAAAAATTGATCTTCAATTCCTAGAGATTCCAGGTCAGTCCTGGAGGGTTGGCAATCTTACCTGTCTGGATGACTGCAATCCAGAAGCTTGACTCCTACCAAGAAAAATTTGACCGGCACCCCATCCATAACGTTAAACATTCACTCCCTCCACCACCAGCACTGAGTGGCAACAGTACAAGATGCGCTGCTACAACTCACTGAGGCTTCAACAACAGAACCTTCCAAAACCATGACCTCTACCACATGTAAGGTCAAGGGCAGCAGACACATGGGAACACCACCCCTGCATGTTTCCCCCCAAGTCACACACCATCCTGACTTGGAATTATATTATCATTCCTTCACTGTTGTGGGATTACACCCCCAGAACTTCCTTCCGAAGAGCACTGTGGGTGTTCCTAAACCAGACAGATTGCAACAGTCCAAGAAGATGGCTCACCACCACCATCTCCAGGACAATGAACAATGGACAACAAATGTTGTCCTTGCCATCAACGCTCATATCCCATGAACAAATAAAAGTAAAACCAACCACATGTAGTCATTGGTCATTAAAAGGGAAGCATCTTGGTTTTGAATCCCTGTTACTCGACCTCCTGTGGGAAGTAGCACAGCACATAGGCTGACTGGCTGGGATCAAGCGGTCATTGAAGTTTGAATTTTCCTGCCAGCTTCAGGACCCTGATCTTGGAATCAAATAGGGGTCCCAAGCCTGCACTCGCTATCGGCAGGACTAGTGGCACAATCGTCTGTGAGCTCTTGATGATGCTCCCAATGAGAGGGCCAGCAGCCCTGAAACATTGGCAGCCCATAACGAGAGGTAAGCACTGCTAAAGCAGATCAAGGAGCAGGAGCACACCAAACCATGGAGGTGCCTTTACTGGCCAACACAGAAAAGCTGCAATGAAGACTCCCAAAACTGGTAGGGACATTGGGTTACAGGGTACATGGTCCTGCAGGCCCATTCACTGACAGAGCTGCTGTCTTTCATTCTCATGGACCCGTCAATGTATATGGAGTCTTCAGCTCCAAATTATCTGCCATTTCGACTGAGCTGGCAGCTTTGCACATGGAGACTTGTATAGTTGGTAAAATGCCAGCAATGGCACCAAATCTCCGCTGAGTATGGCCTTAAATGGACTTATTGATGACCTTCATCCTTGGAGCAGGCAACCAACCCATGTTGGGGAACTATCCCAACATGGCTCCCCACGGTTCTCCCTGCAACAGGCCTCCACCACCGACCCTATTACCACCAGGCCAATGTGTGCAGCAGGATGATACACCAATATCCCTGCCCCACATAAGGCAGATTCAATCCTGTCTGAACCTCGAAAGGGAAAGAACCAACTGTTCCGCACAAACCCAACAGTAATAGCACTTTGCAAAACATTGATAAAGTGGCTGTTTAAAAAGCCGTAAAACAATGATTACAGTGCAATGGAGAGCAACAATTAATGTAAATGAACTGAAATCCACAAAATGTGTTATTTATGTGTACAATTAAAAACTGTAATTTGTACAAATTAGTGTTTGTCAAGTCTCTTAGCAGGAGCTTAATGCAAGATTCATTGGCAACCAGTGTGTTTAGGAAATCAAAGAAAAGAAGAAAAAAACTGACTTGTGTCCCAGTTTGAGCAAGTGAACGGTTTAAACTTTAAGGACTTATGGAACTCGGGAAGAAGTCTAGATAGGGAATGATACTGCACCAAAAGCAAAACATACCGGAAATTGTCTTTCTACTGACAGCACGCTCACACCCATCCTCTGAACGGGCTCAGCACGGGAGCTATTGATCTTGGACTGCTGTACATGGGGCACACACTGTACACATGTATGAGGTGTGACATGAACATAGAACATACAGTGCAGAAGGAGGCCATTCGACCCATCGAGTCTGCACCAACCCATTTAAGCCCTCACTTCCACCCGATCCCCGTAACCCAATAACCCCATCTAACCTTTTTGGTCACAAAGGGCAATTTATCATGGCCATTCCACCTAACCTGCACGTCTCTTTGGACTGTGGAATAAAACTGGAGCACCCGGAGGAATCCCATGCAGACACGGGGAGAATGTGCAGACTCCGCACAGACAGTGATCCAGCAGGGAATCGAACCTGGGACCACGGCGCTGTGAATCCACAGTGCTATCTACTTGTGCTACCGTGCTGCACGATGTTATAATAGTGAATATTTTACTGTGACAGATTTCCATTCTCCCTAGCTACAGGTCATGACTCCCTGCCCCAGCACCCACTCAGTGCTCTCCATTTTTCTTGATCTTCTGTGATCTAGTGCTATGTCTAGATGTGTCCTCAGGATGCACATTGGAGGTGGGGCAGCCTGCTGCTTTCCATGTCCTGTGTCCTTTGATGCCCTTTGCAGACATGCTCTGGAGGGCCTGGAGCCGGAGCTGGGGGCCCCGGATAACATACTGGTGTCACTGGCATGACCATGCCATTCTGCTCTACCCACTGCCCTTGAGGTGTAACAATGTCAGGAGGGGGGATTCGGGAGAAGTGGAGACTGCCATAGTTCCTTGGTGGCAGGCCCCGGGGTTTATCTCCAGCGTTTCCTCCTCCCTGACCATCTCCGTAGGGTCCTGGAGGCACCGTGGAATAGAGGAGCAGCTGAAGTGAACTCCAGAAGCCCCTGAGTCACCTGGCACTGCCAGTTCTGGAGGCTCCCCATTGGCTACACCATAGTGTCAATGCCGTCAGTGATGGTCCTCAATGACTCGGCCATGCTCTGCAGTGCCTCAGCAATGCCCACCTGCATCTGGGATATGCCCCTCAGTGACTGGGACATGATGTCGAGGCCCTCAAAGAACAAAGAAAAGTACAGCACAGGAACAGGCCATTCGTCATGCTTCCCGTCTAAACTAAAATCTTCTACACTTCCTGGGTCCATATCCCCCTATTCCCATCCTATTCATGTATTTGTCAAGATGCCCCTTAAATGTCACTATCGTCCCTGCTTCCACCACCTCCTCCGGCAGCGAGTTCCAGGCACCCACTACCCTCTGTGTAAAAAACATGCCTCGTAGATCTCCTCCAAACCTTGCCCCTTGCACCTTAAACCTATGCCCCCCAGTAATTGACCCCTCTACCCTGGGAAAAATCCTCTGACTATCCACTCTGTCTATGCCCCTCATAATTTTGAAGACCTCTATCAGGTCGCCCCTCAACTTCCATCATTCCAGTGAGAACAAACTGAGTTTATTTGGCCAGTTGGATAACAAACTGGCTAACCAATAGAAGTCAGAGAGTGGTGGTGGATGGCAAATATTCAGCCTGGAGCCCAGTTACCAGTGGCGTACCGCAGGGATCAGTTCTGGGTCCTCTGCTGTTTGTGATTTTCATTAATGACTTGGATGAGGGAGTTGATGGGTGGGTCAGTAAATTTGCTGATGATACGAAGATTGGTGGAGTTGTGGATAGTGAGGAGGGCTGTTGTCAGCTGCAAAGAGACATAGATAGGATGCAGAGCTTGGCTGAGAAATGGTAGATGGAGTTTAACCCTGAAAAGTGTGAGGTTGTCCATTTTGGAAGGACAAATATGAATGCGGAATACAGGGGTAACGGTAAGGTTCTTGCCAATGTAGAGGAGCAGAGAGATCTTGGGGTCTATGTTCATAGATCTTTGAAAGTTGCCACTCAAGTGGATAGAGCTGTGAAGAAGGCCTATGGTGTGCTAGCGTTCATTAGCAGATGGATTGAATTTAAGAGCCGTGAGGTGATGATGCAGCTGTACAAAACCTTGGTAAGGCCACATTTGGAGTACTGTGTGCAGTTCGGGTCACCTCATTTTAGGAAGGATGTGGAAGCTTTGGAAAAGGTGCAAAGGAGATTTACCAGGATGTTGACTGGAATGGAGAGTAGGTCATACGAGGAAAGGTTGAGGGTGCTAGGCCTTTTCTCATTAGAACGGAGAAGGATGAGGGGCGACTTGATAGAGGTTTATAAGATGATTATAATAGATAGAGTAGACAGTCAGAGAATTTTTCCCCGGGTGGAACAAACCATTACAAGGGGACATAAATTTAAGGTGAATGGTGGAAGATATAGGGTCAGAGGTAGGTTCTTTACCCAGAGAGTAGTGAGGGCATGGAATTCACTGCCTGTGGAAGTAGTTGAGTCGGAAACATTAGGGACCTTCAAGCGGCTATTGGATAGGTACAAGGATTATGGTAGAATAATGGAGTGTAGATTAATTTGTTCTTAAGGGCAGCACGGTAGCATTGTGGATAGCACAACTGCTTCACAGCTCCAGAGTCCCAGGTTCGATTCCGGCTTGAGGCACTGTCTGTGTGGCGTCTGCACATCCTCCCCGTGTGTGCGTGGGTTTCCTCCAGGTGCTCCGGTTTCCTCCCACAGTCTAAAGATGTGCAGGTTAGGTGGATTGGCCATGATAAATTGCCATTAGTGTCCAAAATTCTATGATAATCTATGATTAACCTAGGGCAAAAGTTTGGCACAACATCATGGGCCGAAGGGCCTGTTCTGTGCTGTATTTCTCTATGTTCTATGTTCTTAACTGCTCCTCATAGCTAATGCCCTCCATACCAGGCAACATCCTGGTAAATCTCTTCTGCACCCTCTCTAAAGCCTCCACATCTTTCTGGTAGTGTGGCAACCAGAATTGAACACTATGCTCCAAGTGTGGCCTAACTAAGGTTCTATAAAGCTGCAACATTACTTGCCAATTCTTATACTCAGTGCCCCAGCCAATGAAGGCAAGCATGCCATATGCCTTCTTGGCTATATTCTCCACCTGTGTTGCCCCTTTCAGTGACCTGTGGACCTGTACACCTAGATCTCTCTGACTGTCAATACTCTTGAGGGTTCAACCATTCACTGTATATTCCCTACCTGCATTAGACCTTCCAAAATGCATTACCTCACATCTGTCCGGATTAAACTCCATCTGCCATCTCTCCGCCCAACTCTCCAAACAATTTAAATCCTGCTGTATCCTCTGACAGTCCTCATCGCTATCCGCAATTCCATCAACCTTGGTGTCGTCTGCAAACTTACTAATCAAACCAGTTACATTTTCCTCCAAATCATTTATAAATACTACGAACAGTAATGGTCCCAGCACTGATCCCTGCGGAACACCACTAGTCACAGCCCTCCAATCAGAAAAGCACCCTTCCATTGCTACTCTCTGCCTTCTATGACCTGGCCAGTTCTGTATCCATCATGCCAGCTCACCCCTGATCCCATGTGACTTCATCTTTTGGACCAGTCTGCCATGAGGGACCTTGTCAAAGGCCTTACTGAAGTCCAAATAGACAACATCCGCTGCTCTACCTCATCAATCATCTTTGTGACCTCTTCGAAAAACTCTATCAAGTTACAGTAAGAAGTCTTACAACACCAGGTTAAAGTACAACATGTTTGTTTGAAACACTAGCTTTCGGAGCACTGCTCCTTCCTCAGGTGAATGGAGAGGTATGTTCCAGAAACATATATATAGACAAATTCAAAGATGCCAGACAATGCTTAGAATGCGAGCATTAGCAGGTGATTAAGTCGTTCCAGATCCAGAGATCGGGGTAACCCCAGGTTAAAGAGGTGTGAATTGTCTCAAGTCAGGACAGTTGGTAGGATTTCGCAAGCCCAGGCCAGATGGTGGGGGATGAATGTAATGCGACATGAATCCAGGATCCCGGTTGACACCGCACTCATGTGTGCGGAACTTGGCTATAAGTTTCTGCTCGGCGATTCTGCGTTGTCGTGCGTCATGAAGGCCGCCTTGGAGAACGCTTACCCAGATATCAGAGGCTGAATGCCCTTGACTGCTGAAGTGTTCCCCGACTGGAAGGGAACATTCCTGCCTGGTGATTGTCGCGCGATGTCCGTTCATTAGTTGTCGCAGCGTCTGCATGATCTCGTCAAAATGTACCACATTTCGGGACATCCTTTCCTGCAGCGTATGAGGTAGACAACGTTGGCCGAGTCGCACGAGTATGTACCGCGTACCTGGTGGGTGGTGTTCTCACATGTAGTATCCATGCCGATGATCTGGCACGTCTTGCAGAGATTGCCATGGCAGGGTTGAGTGGTGGCGTGGTCGCTGTTCTGAAGGCTGGGTAGTTTGCTGCAAACAGTGGTTTGTTTGAGGTTGCGCGGTTGTTTGAAGGCAAGTAGTGGGGGTGTGGGGATGACCTTGGCAAAATGTTCATCTCCATTGATGACGTGTTGAAGGCTGCGAAGAAGATGTCGTAGTTTCTCCGCTCCAGGAAAGTCGTCGTCCAGTACTTTCCCGGAGCAGAGAAACTACGACATCTTCTTCGCAGCCTTCAACACGTGTGGTGCTCACCAGGTCTGTGTAAGCCTGTCCACTAATGTCACCCACCAAGGTGTGTGTCTCTGTGCTGGTGGAAGGTGGGGGTGATAGTCTCACCAATGGTCTCCTCAGAGCTCTCCAAGATGTTGTCTTGGGTGGCAGGTATGGGTACAACCCCAGATGGCCCACCTCATCAGATAGTGATTCTGCGAAATAACAGACATGTGGATAGTGAGAGGGTAGGATAGTTTGTCTGACATGAACAACTCACTTGAGACAGGTCATCTGGGTGAAGTGGCAGTGGACCCTCACCTCTCAGGCACAGGCCAACCTCGCTGTCAGTGACTGCTTTTTCTTGGGCAACCCACAATTTCCAGGGCCCGTTCCTCATAGGGGGTGAGGACTCGGATCTCTGGGAATCCTCCCACTGCCTTGGCCCTTTTCCGTTTGTTGTGGGCTCTCTTCTCCTGTGGGAACAAAGAGAGGGCATTGTGAACCAGAAGCTTGATGGCTAAGGGGGTTCTATAGCAGGTCATATTGTGGGCATCACATGTGGACATGAAGGCGTTGGGCTGGTAGGTGCCAAAGGGGTGCTGAAGAACAAGCTTGAAGATTGGATGCGAGGGGGCGCGAGGTGTTGGACAGTCGATGGGGAGGGGGGGGGGGGGGTTTGGGAATTTGAGGAGTGGCAGGCAGAACTGATGCCAGGAGAGATGTGGTAACTTAGCCTTGTAACTCGATGGAGGTCATTGGTCTTCTTCCGGTATTGAACAGCAGTTCTCCTCGTTATGCTGCTTGCACAGGCAGCAGTTGCCACTGCCTTCCAGGTGATATTTCGCACCCTGCTGCTGGTCCTCCAACCCTTATATTTTGAAATTTGTAGTGTTATGTATTGAAATATGGATGCCTGGCAATTTCTTCGGGGTCCTTGTCTGTGCTATTTTCCTAAGGGTTCAACCCACCTCCAACTGATTTTACAGCAGAATATTAGGGTAATCGTATTGAAAGTCTGACTTTTCCTCAGGATTTTATATTTTTACTGTCTCCAATCAAGTAATCATACACATTGGTTAGTTCTTCAATCTCACTATTGACCAGATTCTAGCAACTGCACAGGCCTTAACTCCTCATAACAATTGATCTTTCAGTTCCTTCCACTCTGTTTAATTGCACAATTGCACAGTTAAACTTCATTAACAACAGAAATTTGGAAATAGTGTATGTTAGCAGTAAAATATAATACCTTATGTTGGCAGTAACATATAAGAGGACATAGCTGCGTGTTTAGGAAGGAGGAAGGATGCGAGATAGATTATATTAAATATCCTATGAATCCTCTAAGCAGGTGATTCTAGTCTCAAATCCCACTCCAGTAGAACTTTCATGATAAATATTAAAAATCTTAATATATTACCAATTACCTTTAAAAAACTTTAAATTAGGAGATCTTTAAAGGAAGTAAAACTTGCATTTATACATCTTTCACATCCTCAGAACATCTCAAAGTGAGCAACAATCAATTGATTATTTCTGAAGTGCACTCTGCTGAACGAAGCAAGAAATGGCAAATAGTTTGTTTCCAGCAAGATCCCATAAACAGCAAACCAGTAAATGAGCGAATCATTTGTTTTTTACACAGTCGGTGCAGGGAGGAATGTTGGTCAGAACATCAGAAGATTGTCCTGCTGTTCTCCAAATAGTGCCATTAATTTTTTTTTTCATTCGTTCATGGGCCACCATTTATTGCCGATCCTGGAGGGCATTTAAGAGTTAACCACATTGCTGTGCATCTGGAGTCACATGTAGGCCATAGCAGGTAAGGACGGCAGATTTTCTTCCCGAAAGAGCATTAGAAAACAAGATAGATTTTTACAACAATTGACAATGGTTTTACAGTCGCCATTAGACTTTTAATTCCAGATTTTGTTTTTTTTATAAATTTCAAACTCCACCATCTGCCATAGCGGAATTTAAACCTGGGTCCCCAGATATCCTCTGGATTATAGTCAGGCATTGTGGATAGCACAATTGCTTCACAGCTCCAGGGTCCCAGGTTCGATTCCCGGCTTGGGTCACTGTCTGTGCGGAGTCTGCACATCCTCCCCGTGTGTTCGTGGGTTTCCTCCGGGTGCTCCGGTTTCCTCCCACAGTCCAAAGATGTGCAGGTTAAGTGGATTGCCCTCGGTGTTGGGTGGGGTTTACTGGGTTATGGGGATAGGGTGGAGGTGTTGACCTTGGGTAGAGTGCTCTTTCCAAGAGCTGGTGCAGACTCGATGGGCCGAGTGGCCTCCTTCTGCACTGTAAATTCTATGATAACACTGTGCCACTGCCTCCCCTTAATCTTTTGCATTCACCTTTAACTTCCTATTAGTAACACAGCACCTGAGACAGTGTACAACTACCTCAGGAAGCACTGAAATGTTAGTGAGATTCTGTAGTTCGACCCACAACATTCTCATTCAGAGCCAAGAATGCTACAAACTCAATCTTGCAAACCTGCATTCTTTATCACTTAGCAGGGTGAGAGCAGCAGGTGGCACCACCACCTGCAAGCTTCTCCCCAACAGGCCTTGCGCCATCCTGACCTTTAAACAAATTGTCATTCCTTCACTGTCGCTGCCTCAAAGTCCTGGAGCTGACTCCCTAACAGCACTGTGGGTGTACCTAAATTACAAGGACTGAAATGGTTCATCGCCACCTTCAAAAGGACAATTAGGAATGGGCAATAAGGGCAGCATGGTGGCCTAGTGGTTAGCACAGCTGCCTCACGGCGCTGAGGTCCCAGGTTCGATCCCGGCTCTGGGTCACTGTCCGTGTGGAGTTTGCACATTCTCCCCGTGTCTGCGTGGGTTTCGCCCCCACAACCCAAAAATGTGCAGAGTAGGCGGATTGGCCAATCTAAATTGCCCCTTAATTGGAAAAATAATTGGGTAATCTAAATTTATTTTAAAAAAGGAATGGACAATAAATGCTGACCATACCAACAATCACACATAAGATGAATTAATTTATTCATAGATGTTAAAAATGTTAGTTTTTTTCAAGTGTGCCAATCAAGGACTAAATACAAGCCAAGGGAATTAAAAAGTTATGCGCCGTTCTTCAAAAATTGGATGTACAAATCCGCAAGAGGAGGGAGATACTCAGTTTAACACTAAGACATGCTGAGCATGATTTTTTTGAAGTCAAGTTAGCTCCAAGATTTCATATCTGGCAATAGGAACTAGACTTGATTTTCTATGGCAGACTCAGAAATCCAATACTTTAGTTCACTGGAGTACAATGGATCTTCCTGGCTGAGGATACCTGATTAGAACATAGAACATAGAACAGTACAGCACAAAACAGGCCCTTCGGCCCTCGATGTTGTGCCGAGCAATGATCACCCTCCTTAAACCCACGTAACCAGTATACCCGTAACCCAACAATCCCCCCATTAACCTTACAGTACGGGCAATTTAGCATGGCCAATCCACCTAACCCGCACATCTTTGGACTGTGGGAGGAAACCGGAGCACCCGGAGGAAACCCACGCACACACGGGGAGGACGTGCAGACTCCACACAGACAGTGACCCAGCCGGGATTCGAACCTGGGACCCTGGAGCTGTGAAGCATTGATGCTAACCACCATGCTACCGTGAGGCCCCTTAATGAGCTTAGTGAAGTAATGAAAGCTGTAAGATAGATTTTCATTGGTGGTTGGAATTCTTCCCACTCTGCTCTTGGTAAGCCTTGAAAACAATGACAGAATATAATCATAGAATCATATAATCCCAACAGTGCAGAAGGAGGCCATTTGGCCCATCGAATCTACACCAACCCTCTGAAAGATCACTCCACCCAGACCCACTCTCCCATCCTATCTCCACAACCTAACTTGCACGTCTTTGGACTGTGAGAGGATATCGGAGCACCGGGAGGAAACCCACGCAGACAATGGGAGAACATGTAAACTCCACACAGTCACCCAAGGTCGGTATCGAACCTGGGTCCCTGGCACTGTGAGACAGCAGTGCTAACCACTGTGCCACCATGGATAATATCGGTTTGATAAATACTGTAAAGGAAAACATTACCGTGTTCTGGGCTGGTAAGTCTCAAGAGGGTCGTGTGCGTTAGCTCTTGTCTAGCTGCCTATACCAAAGCATTAAACTCAGTAATTTCTTCTCCAGATTTTTGAATGTCCAAGCAACTTCATCACAATTCTCCAAATGTTTGGTGATGAGTGAGAGTTCTGAAGACAATGGCTTCAGAATCCAGACGGGTCAAGCAAGGCTGTGTGATAGCCCCCATTCTCTTTACAATCTACCTGGCACCAGAAATGGCTATTCACCATAAAGATCAACGGCCCTCTGGTATCAACATTAGATACCATCTAGATAGGAAACTCTTCAACCTCAGTCATCACCAAACCAAAACTAAACTACCATAGATATACATGATCTGCAGTTTGCAATGACTGCAGTGTCATTGTCTATGCTGCACCAGATTTGCAAATCACTCTTGATCTTTTCAATTCTGCATACAAGAAACTCTTACTGTCCTTGAATGTTGGCAATATAAATCATTTCTTTTATTCTTTCATGGGATGGATAGGCCATGACAGTTGTCCTGGTCACTATTACTTAAACTAACTTCTTTATTTATTGAATATAATTTCACCACCTTCTTGAAGCCAGTTCCACAGGCATTCAGGCAAAACTCCTACAAAATCAACATTGATGGACTGGACACGGTATTCACAGCTGGGGTTTCACAGTTCTGGTCACTACATTGCAGGAAGGACATAATTGCTTTGGAGAGAGTGCAGATGAGATTTACAAGATTGTTGCCAGGGATTGAAAATTGCAGAGATGAGGACAGATTTGTTGGCTAGGGTTGTTTTCCTTAGAACAGTGGGGGATAAGGGGTGACCTAATTGAGGTATACAAAATTATTAGGGAGCTAAATAGCTTAGACAGGAAAGGTCTTGTCCCCTACCTATGGCGTCAGTAACGTGGTAACCCTAAGCATTGATCATGGCCAATCCACCTAACCTGCACATCTTTGGGAACTAAGGAGAAAATTATCTTGGCCAATCCACCTAACCTGTACATCTTTGCACTGTAGGAGGAAATGGAGCACCCAGAGGAAACCCACACAGACATGGAGAGCAACGTGCAAACTCCACACAGACAGTCACCCAAGGTTGGGATCGAACCTGAGACCCTGGCACTGTGAGGTAGCAGTGCGAACCACTGTGCCATCATGCCAAGCTCAACTCATTTAATGTTCAATTCATTTAAAAGGTACTTGGATCTGCATCGGAAATGCTGTAACCTGTAAGACCAGGTGCTGGAAAGTGGGTTAAAATGTACTGTATATTCAGTGTAATTCCACGTAATATATATGAGTTAGAGAAAGAGTAAAGTGAAAGATAAAATGAAAATAAGTCAGGAGATTTCATTTTATGAGGCAAAATGAAAAGAAGATTACGGGAGTTTGAGCTATATATTTTCTTTACTATATGGAGAAGCGTGTTTTAACAAATCAACAATTTAGGGTACATATAACAGTTATAAATAAATGCACAGTTCATAATCTAGTCTCTTTACTGTCCCTGTTCCAATGGCACTGTTTTGTTTCCGACACTAAACAGAAATTGCAGAAGATTGTGGATAGAGAAGTGAGTGAAAATGAGAAGAAATGAGAAGGAATGCAGAGGGGAAATTAAGCTAGGGAATTGTGTTTTTTTCTGAGCATAAGCTATCAGGAAACAAGGGGCAAAATTCTCCCCCCCCCACGACGGGTGGGAGAATAGCGGGAGGGCCTTCCCGACTTTTTTGACGCCCTCCCGCTATTCTCCCCCCCCCCCCCCGCCGAAATCCCGACACGAATCGCTGCCGCCGTTTTTTTACGGCCGGCAGCGATTCACAGCTGTTAGAAGGGCCGAAGTCCCAGCCCTTTACGACCTTTTTACGAACGGCAAACACACCTGGTCCTGCCATTCGTAAAAACGTCGTGACCACCTGGAAAAAAATAACCATGGCACCGATTGGCACGGCAGTACCACGGCCGTGCCAAGGGTGCCATGGGCCCGCGATCGGTGCCCACCGATCGCGGGCAGCGGGCCCGATGCCCGCGCACTATTTGTCCTTCCGCCGCCCCGCAGTATCAATACGCGGGGCGGCTGAGGGGCAACCCGGACCGCGCATGCGCGGGTTTCGCGCAAAAACGCGATGACGTCACCCGCGCATGCGCGGGTGGAGTCTTCCCACCTGCGCATGCGCGGCTGACGTCATATGACGCGTCAGCCGGCGCTAAGTCCGACAAGCGGGCTTAACGATTTTCGTTAAGCCCGACTTGTCGGGGCCTCCGACGTCGGGCTGCTAGCCCCGACGGGGGACCAGAATCGGTCCCCCGTCGGGAAGGGGCGCGATGCCGTAAAACCCGCCCGGGTTTTACGGCAGTTTGACGATTTCTCCCGTTTTGGGAGAATTTCGCCCAAGATGTCTAGGAGTGCCCAAAAAGAAATTCATACCAGAATGTAAGTTCACAGTGAAGAGTGAAAAGTTCGAAGATGCAGACAAATTTTGTGACCTAGGAAATATGTTAAAATTGGACGGAACTGTGCAACCAAGAAATAAAACAAAGAGTTGTCGCGGCCAGAGATGTGTTTCAAAAAATGAAAAAGATTATGATCAACTCATGATTAACCATGAAAACAAAGCTGAGAATCTTGGAACACCGCAACAATTTGACATATGGGGTGGAATTTACCAGCTGCTCATGCTGGCGGGATATTACAGTCCCACCGATGGTGCATGGGTTTCCCGACGTCGAGGGGTGCAGTAAACTGGAAATCCCATTGACAACAACAGGAACAGAAAATCCTGCTGGCAGGCCGCCTCCGATGCCAAAAACACGCGACGGCTTGCCCGGTAAATCCCGCCCATAGAAGCATGTGTTGTACGAGCAATGAAGAAATGCAGTGAAGAAATTAAGCTAGGGAATTGTGGTTTTTGAGACGAATAAGGAAGATATTTTGGACAAGCCACACTACCAATGAAGAAGTGGTAAAATCTGCTGACCACGATCAGGAAGAGACAGCTTGAATTTCTTGGGCATGTAATAAGACATTGTGGCTTTGAAAGTTTGATGTTTCTGGGAAAGATCGGTGGTAAAAGAGACCAAGGTAGGTAGACAACGATCTTTCTAAAGAGCCTTGCAAACTGGGTGAATGTGCCGCCAACAAAGATGATTCATATCTCTAGAGCAAGATTAACATGGTGGTCCAAGGATGTTAATACCATTCAGGGACAATTTGCAGCTTTCCCAGCCTTTTACCATTAGCAGAGTAGCCTCCTGCCACATTAGCAGCTACCTGGCTTAATAGAGGAGGTCTGTCTTTCATAGAATCATAGAATCATAGAATTTACAGTGCAGAAGGAGGCCATTCAGCCCACCGAGTCTGCACCGGCCCATACAAAGAGCACCCTACTGAAGCCCACATATCTATCCTATCCCCGTAACCCAATAACCCCAACTTAACATTTTTTGGACACTAAGAGAAATTTAGCATGGCCAATCCACCTAACCCGCACCACCTTTGGACTGTGGGAGGAAACCTGGAGCACCCCGAGGAAACCCACACAGACACAGAGAGAACATGCAAATTCCGCACAGACAGTGACCCTGCTGGGAATCGAACCTGGGACCCTGGAGCTGTGAAGCAATTGTGCTAACCACTATGCTACCCTTTCTGCAGGCGACTCAGAGCCAAAGGCTCTGGGCGCGATTCTCCGCTGCCCACGACGGGTCGGAGAATAGCGGGAGGGCCTTCCCGACATTTTTCCCGCCCTCCCGCTATTCTCCCCCCCCCACCCCCCCCCCACGGCCGCCCCACGACACGAATCGCTGCTCGCCGTTTTTTACGGCGAACAGCGATTCTCCCCAGGCCGATGGGCCGAGTTCCCAGGCCTTTACGGCAGTTTTCACGAACGCAATCACACCTGCTCTCATCGTTCATGAAAACGGCCGCAAAGAGCCGTCCCGGACAACCATGGCACCGATTGGCACGGCCGCACCACGGCCGTGCCAAGGGTGGCATGGACCTACAATCGGTGAGCACAGATCGCGGGCAGCGGGTCCGATACCCGCGCACTATTTGCTCCTCCGCCGCCCTGCAGGAGCAGTCCGCGGGGCGGCTGAGGGGCATGACGGCCCGCGCATGCACAGGTTTGACGCATCTGCGTGATGACGTCATCCGCGCATGCACGGGTTGGAGCCGTCCAACCCGCGCATGTGCGGTTGACGTCACCTTGCGCGTCAGCCGCCGTGACGCTTGGCGCGCGGGCTTAGCGACGGTCGCTAAGCCCGCGATGCCGTGCTTCACGGGGCCGCACTGCTAGCCCCGCCCGGGGGGAACAATCGGGTCCCGGGAGGGGGCGCGGAGGCTGCCGTGAAACACGGGCAGTTTCACGGCAGCCTTTACGACTCGCCGCATTTGCGGAGAATCGCGCCCTATGTCCCAATAATTGGGCTGGAGGCAACAAATACTGCACTTGTGGGCCAGATGTCTCATCCGGAGGCATGTCCCCTCTGTTAAAAGGGGCTTATCAGGTTCCAACCTTATCATTTTTGGTTTGGACTCACTTCCAATAACACCTCCACACTGAAGCATCTCTGTGGTCCCTTATCTGCCTCACCAATGCCCATTTCTCTACAATGCTGATCCTGCGACCAGCAATTGAGAGCTTAAGACTCCAATTTGGTCCCAATGTTAGGATTGCAAAGCCCACAGCAAAAGCCCCACCCTTACTGTTATGATTCACAACGTGACAACACCATGCAATTAACAATGGTGTTTCTGATGAGCCGGTTAACCTCAAACTCCTCCACAGGCCGTAGCTGGAAAGCAGAGGCTAAACCTTCCAATCATGTCAGGGCCCAAATTTATAAAAAGGATTTTAGTGTCATAATTTTAGCAAACCTGACTTGTACGAGTAGCTTTAATTTAAAAAAAAAGATTCTAACATGATTGTCCATTTTATAGGTTTAAAATCTGACTGGAACAAGCAAGCAAAAAGGCTACCTTTAGACAAAAATCTAAATTGTAATTGCCTATTAATATTGGTCGTTTTTAATTAAACTCTGAAAGTTTTGTGCTTTTAGATTGGGGTTGGAGAAGTGTTGAAATTTCTCCAAAGGTTCTGCTTTGGTACAAGACGTTAGGTTGGCTGGTAGGAGGAAAGGTAAAACCTTGACTATAGTTCAGTCAACAATCTATTAAATTAAAAAAGACTGGCCCTCTTGCAGTTCTGTCCTCACTTGTAAGTGACAAACTGTTCGAAAGAGGTTTTCTGGCAGGAGCAATACATTTTCCACAAGGCAGTGAAATCTTCACAGAGTGTCTATGTCTGGTGAATGCCCAAAATATGAAAGCAATTTTCAGGAGCCCACAGCTTAATCCCATCACTTTTTTTTCCCTGGCACAATATTCTGGATCACGATTCACAGTGACTGATAATAATGCATGATGGCTGGGAGAATGGATGAGTGAGCACATTGAGTTATTACTCTCTGAGCCTACAGTAACTTCTCCAACAATATTTGCATTTTTCTGAGAGCAGATTGAATGCTAA
Source organism: Scyliorhinus canicula (assembly GCF_902713615.1). Taxonomy (NCBI): domain Eukaryota; kingdom Metazoa; phylum Chordata; class Chondrichthyes; order Carcharhiniformes; family Scyliorhinidae; genus Scyliorhinus; species Scyliorhinus canicula. The sequence continues at coordinate 166,964,795 of NC_052150.1, read as the reverse complement.
CAGGACTGTAATGCATTTATCACTCTGGCAGTTATACTTGCCTTTTCTATTAAACGAAGGGATCCAAATCTCTGATATGTTTTCTTCTCCTTCCTGCTGGAATCTAAAACCTTGCATTTGAAATTATCAGCCTGCTTAATGAAGGCCCATTTACAAGACAACACCAAATGGCTGATATGTCACCAAACAAAACCTCCGACAATGGTGTTTCATCACATTCAATCTCAAACCCCTCCACAACATTAATAACACGAGAGCAGAGGCTAAACCTACCTATCTGTCGATTAGCACTCATGTCAGGACCCAGCTTTACAAAATGGGTTTAGTGTTGCTGCCCTCAATCAGTGTCCTCTCATTTACTTTCATTAATTTCCCCATTTTTCAAACTAAAGATAATAAATGGGCAGTGTAGGCGCTTAATGCGCTATTCAAATAAAACGGCTGTACTATTTCTCTCTAAATTGAAATTATTTGTCATGAAATTATGACTGTTCAGACAACTTCAAAATATGTATTAGCATTATCCATCAACATGCAGCTTCTTGTGCTTGTATTAACGCTTGAACTTCATGATTGCTGGATTTGTAATAGATGCTGTTGCTAAATTAAATCAGGTTAGTGAAATTCTGATTAAACTGTTCAAATTAAAATCTTTCCATCAGATAGTTTTCAAAGTTTCTGAGTGTAGAATGCGCACAGAGTGACTACAAGGAAATGATAGGAAGGATACAAAAACTGGGGGTTTACTAACATATGTAAACTACACTCCCTGAAGGGTTCTCTCATGCCGACCTTCACTTAGGTCAGGGATTTTAATAATAATCTTTATTGTCACAAGTAGGCATCTTTTAACACTGCAATGAAGTTACTGTGAAAAGCCCCTAGTCGCCACATTCTGGCGCCTGTTCGGGTATACAGAGGGAGAATTCAGAATGTCCAATTCATCTGACAGTACGTCTTTTGGGACTTGTGGGAGGAAACCGGAGCATCCGGAGGAAACCCACACAGACACAGGGAGAACATATAGACTGCACACAGACAGTGACCCAAGCCAGGAATCGAACCTGGGACCCTGGAGCTGTGAAGCAACAGTGCTACCCACTGTGCTACCGTGCTGCAGGTTTTATACTGCTCAGGCTCCCTTTGTTAAGGGGAAGCCCCGCTCTGTTACTAGGGAAGTTCGTACTCAGCAGAGATCACGGGGAACTTGATGGCCCACACCCCGTGACCACTGTGGAGCTTGTAACACTTCTCGGGCAGCACGGTAGCATGGTGGTTAGCATAAATGCTTCACAGCTCCAGGGTCCCAGGTTCGATTCCCGGCTGGGTCACTGTATGTGTGGAGTCTGCACGTCCTCCCCGTGTGTGCGTGGGTTTCCTCCGGGTGCTCCGGTTTCCTTCCACAGTCCAAAGATGTGCGGGTTAGGTGGATTGGCCATGCTAAATTGCCCGTAGTGTCCTAAAAAGTAAGGTTGGGGGGGGGGGGGGGGGGGGGGTTGTTGGGTTACGGGTATAGGGTGGATACGTGGGTTTGAGTAGGGTGATCATTGCTCGGCACAACATCGAGGGCCGAAGGGCCTGTTCTGTTCTATGTTCTATGTTAACCCCACGCCCCCACCTCCCCACATTCCCGCAGCAGCTCAAACAAGTGTGGAGGTGGTGACGCATGAGCAACCTCCGTCATGGCATGTGGTGTGGTCCAGTAGCAAAAAAGGAAACTGGCTAAATGCGTCTCCAGGTATCCCATGGTCTACATTTTCATCCCCTGTTTGAAAGTTTGGACAGCACACTTGGCCAAACCATTCGAGGCTAGGTGGTATGGAGTGTGCGCATGTGACAGATTCCTTTAGATTTCATTAATGAGCCAAACTCCGGGCTGGTAAAAGTCATGCTGATATCGGACACGAGTACGTCCAGGGTGCCATATGTGCTAAACGTCAGGAAAAGACGCTCAACCATGGCCTCTAGTGCACTCCTATCCATTAGGAGTGCACGTCAACTATTATGAGGAACATGGACCCCTGGATTGGTGCAACGGTCAATGTGGAGGCGGGTCAAAGGTCAAGCCGCCATTCCCACGGGGTGGAGGGATGCCACTGGTGGCAGCTTTCGGTGTTCCTACCATTGCACACACTTTTTTGCCAACTTCTCTATGTCAGCATTTATTCCGGGCCACGAGGCATAACTGCGGGCCAACGTTTTCATCTTGGAAACTCCAGGGTGTCTATTGTGGAGATCCTGTCGAAGTGGGCCGCGATGCCTTACTGGGTCGCTTATAGTAACTATGGTTGCTGACTCACGTCCCCCAAAGGATGACACCGTCCTTGACGCTGAGCTCTGTGATTGGACGTGTAAGCCCTCAGGTCATCCGGCAAGTAGTGGTGTTAAGCCCCATACAAAACAATGTGCCTGACGGTGGACAACTGTGGGTCTGTCTGAGTTCAAGCCCAGATTCGGTATGCCGTGACGGGCAAAGAGTCCATGAAATGCAGGGCGGTGATAAGTTCGCCAGCCGTAGACGGCATTGGCAGCCTGGTCGGTAGGGGGAGGTGGCTTAATGCATCCACCTGGGGAATCTTTGTCCCAGAATGATGCTCCAACACATATTCATAGGCAGCCAACAGTAGGGCCCAACATTGGATCCATGTGGAAGTGATGGGGAATTGCCCTGTCCTCCTTAAATAGGCCCAGCAAAGGCTTGTTGGCACATAAATGCATGGCCATAAATGTACTGGTGGAACTTCTTTATTGTGAACACTAGATCAGACTCTCTTTCTCAATTTGGGCATTTTTACGCTCAGCGTCGGCAAGTGTCCTAGAGGCAAATGCGATTGGACACTGTCGCTTTGTCCATGCATGGTGTAGGATGGCCTCAACCGTGTAAGGTGAGGCATCACATGTTAGCAGGAGTGGCTTGGCAGGGACAAAATGGGTTAACAAGCGTGACGATGATAGCTGCTTTTGTACTTCGGTGAAGGCCACATGGTGTGGCTGAGCCCATTTCCATGGCTGGCCCTTTTCAATAACCTATAGTGGGGGCCAGAGAATTTGCTAGTTTCGCAACAAATATCCTGTAGTAGTGGATGGACTGCAGAAATAAACAAAGTTCCGTCGGCCCTTCCGGAACAATGGGCCTTCCGGATTGCCCGCACCTTGTCCTTGAACGGGTAGAAGCGTCAGAGAACCTCGGTCAGGTTCTGCAAATGTTCCTGGTCGGAGGCCCCGCAACAAACATGTCGACCAGGTTGACCACCACATACGGCATACCCCGCAGGATATTCTCCATAGCCTGCTGAAATATAGCACATGCAGAGGAGATCCTGAAAGGCAAAATGGGTGTATTCAGACAGTCCCAGGTGTGTATTTTCAGGACCCTGGGTCCAAAATCAGTTGGAGGTAGGCATGGCTCATATCCAGCTTTGTAAATGTTCGGCCGCCACTGAACTTTACGTAGAAGTCCTCTATGGGATCGGATAATGATCCAAGCAAGATACTCTGTTCACTGTCAACTTATAGTCTGCAGAGGCAAATGGAGCCATCAGGCTTCATTAGGGTATGACCGTGGCCACCCAATCGAAAGGCTGCATGGGATAGATTATGCTCGAGCATTCCAAATGTTCAAGTTCCGCGTCTTAAAGCATGTGGGACAGGTTGGGCATGAAAATAGCATGGTTGCGCCGATGGATCGGCACTGATCTTGGCCGCCGATCCTTTGATGGTGCTCAGACCCTCCTGGAACACTTCTGGGAACTTAGCCAAAACACCCTCTGGTCCATTGGGGCACATGAGCCAGACTTTCTGCCACTCGAGGCAGAGGTGCTGCAGCCAATCACGGCCCAGTAAGGTCAGCCTGTCTCCACGCACCACTACCAGGGATAGGCTGGCCGACTGTTGGTGGAGTGGTTAGCACTGCTGCTTCACAGCGCGAGGACCCGGGCTCAATCCCGGCCCTGGGTCATTGTCCGTGTGGAGTTTGCAAATTCTCCCCATGACTGCGTGGGTCTCACTCCCACAACCCAAAGATATACAGGGTTCGGGCTTGCCAACACTAAATTTCCCCTTAATTGGAATTTTTTTTTAATTAGCAAAAAGGAAACTGGCTGATTGTTGCCCATATTCTACCGGGACGATCAAGGTACCTGCGATGGCAATGGCTCGCCTATGTATGTTGCCAGCCGGGCATCTGTATCTTGCAAAACCAGGGCCTGGATGCTCGATCCGATCTGGTTAAATGTGCGCTGGCTGATCACAGAGACTGCTGCCTTGGTATCGAATTCAATCTGAATGGGGTGCCCGTTCACGTGGAGTGTGACATGGATTGATATGGGTCGTATTCATCATCCGCATAATATGCCCCTGCACAGGGAAGGATGGTGGAGTGGCCTTCTCTTGGGCGTCTGTCGCCCCAGTCTTGGCGGCCTGTTGTTAGCCCGCATCTGTGCTCCTTGTCTTCCCGGTTGGGGGAACTGCTCAATGGCCTTCCGAGCCCCTTTGACTGTTTTCTGGTTCCCCGCAGTAGCAGGCCCAAGGTCAGGGCCCACCTCTTCAGGCTATGGATGTGGTGCATGGTGTGCAGCCTAGAGTTCCAAGGTCCGTGTGAGATTATACAAATGTATAGCAGGTGAAGAGTTAATGTTATGTTAAGCCTAGCCGCTAGAGCTAAGGGACAATACTATAAATTGTACCGGCTCTTGGGCTTGGGATGGAGACTAGATCTGGAGCTGCAAACGATAAGATTCATTGTGTTTTACCAATTTAGTTAAGAGATAATTGTTATAATTAGTAGATAGAGATAGCGTTAGTGAGTGCTGTTTAATTCTTACATGTATGTTTGCTATTCAGAATAAGTGTCAAACTCAAATTTAGTAGTGTTAATAAAATTAGTTTAATTCTTCAAAAGTGCTTTGTGTATTTTTGTGATCACTACACCTTCCATCCTGGAAACCCCTCACAAAGATCAACACAATCAGGACCATTAACCCTTCGAGCTCCTGGACACCCTGCTGTGCACTTTCGTGGGTGATAGCTCAACCACTCGTTGCAAGTTGAAACAGGTTTTTGTTAGGAATGCATTGCAGATTCCGTAAATCAAACGGAATCTCAAGTATAGTTTAGCATTGTCCCGAACTCACAAAATGCAGCCGGTTTTCATAGGCGGGCCAGAAATTCGGTGATGGATTCCCCCTGAATTTGGGTAGCTGCGTGAAGTCGAAAATGGTGGACAGTTATCAATGGCTTGGGGTGAAATGTTCCCCGACTAAAACCACTAAAGTCGCGAAAGACTGTGAGTGGGATTGTCCAATTGGCAACGCCAAAATCGCATTCGGCGATTGGGCGGAGAATCCCTTTTGACACTGAAATCAGGGGCGGTGCCTGTTTTTGGATGCTCCGCCCCCTCCAAAACGACATCATCTGGGAGTACGCCGCACGCCGTTGGGACGGCCTCAGGACATCACCTGAAGGCCCTTCCTTGATGCTCCTCCCCCAATGGGCCGACTTCCCGACGGCGTGGATCCCTTGTGATCTGAGGTTTCGTCAACCTTGCGTTGTGGCTGCAAACTGTGTCCAGCACCGCCACAGGGGGGAGAGCCATTCTGCTGGCCAGGGGGGTCTTCGGCGGACGCTGGGGGACGGGTGGGGGTGGTCTGGGGGTGGCGAGGGAGATTACAGGGGGGCACTATCTGGCGGGCTGGGTCCATGCACAACCGGCATCAGGTTGTACGACACGTCCATGGATCCGGCAATTCTCCGATCATTTCTGTTGGGAACGCTGAGGGTTTTATGTGGCATGGCTGCGAGCCCCCCACCGGGTGGAGCGTCGCTACGGGGGTGAGATCCAGTTTCCCTACTTTTGGCATGTCTGCTGGCTGAAGAGCAGCCTTCTGAAGCCTTTGAAAAGTGGTCGGAGTGCACAGCACTTGGTGCCCATGGCAGTTCCACTTTACCTTTGTCGCCAGTGTAGAATACTCAGAGAGTCACCACAAGGAAATGATAGGTTGGATGCAAAAACTGGGTTTATTAACTTCTGTAAACTAGACTACTCAACATTTCGAAGAATTTCCCACTCTGATCTGTACTTAGATCGGGGTTTTTATACTTCACAGGCTCCCCTCATTAAGGGGAAGCTTTGCTCCATTACCAGCAAAGTTCGTACTCAGCAGACATCAAGGAGAACCTGATGATTCGATTTGATTTTATTGTCACATGTACCGAAGTATTTTTCTGCAGCCAAGGAAATGTACACAATACATACACAGTGGATAAAAAAGAATAGTATATAGTTACAGTGAATGACAAAAAGTACACAGTACATCGACAAATCAGTAATTGTTTACTACACGGAACAAAGGCCAAACAAAGCAAATACGACATGAGCAAGAGCAGCATAGGACGTCTTGAATAGTGTCTTACAGGGAACAAATCAGTCTGAAGGAGAGTCGTTGAGGAGTTTAGAAGCTGTGGGGAAGAAGTTGATGGTCCACATCCCGTGACCTCCATGGGGGTTGCAACACTGAACTTGCATGATTTGCTTTTTTTATTCATTCATGGGATGTAGATGCTGCTCGCTGGGCCAGCATTTATTACCCATTCCTGAGGGCATTTATGAGTCAACCACATTGCTATGGATCTGGAGTCACATGTAGGACGATAGATTTCCTCCCCCGAAGAATATTAATGAACAAGATGGGTTTTTACAACAATCGATAATGGTTTCATGGTCATCATTAGGCTTTTTAATTACAGGTTTTTAATGCATTCAAATTTCACCATCTGCCATGGTGGAATTCGAATCTGTGTCCCCAGAACATTACCCTGGGTCTCTGGATTACTAGTCCACTGACAATACCACTATGGCACTGCCTCCTCATAATACTGTAATTTATAATGATTTGCAGAGATGACAGCATCTCGAGCCGTAATCTGCTGTGCAAGAACATCTGTTTAAAGCTAGGCTCTTAGTTGATGCAATGTATACAATATACAGTGTATATAATGTATATCGTGGATTAGAGTGGGGCAAGGGATATTACTTCATATCATATTTTTGCAATGTCAAAAAATTCGAAAAGGCTTCCTGTAAGGTTTCAGGGCTAATAATGGAGTGAAGAAACGTACCTTAAAGCAGTTTGTATACCCATATACAACCTTGACAAAATACATGGATATTCTCATATTTATAAAGTTAATGCTTTGACCATTTAAAGTCTTGACAGTCATGCTCGTACAACTGTGCCTCTTTATGAAGTGGATGGCCAATAATCTTTCAATTGTTTCTGATACAGCTGAGCCAGTCATTTATTTCCATACATTATTTACTCGGTCATAGTCCCTTTAGATGGATTACAAACTCTCTGGCCTCCAATATTAATGTCATTTAATTCCCTGCCCATCAAGAAATGAGCATACTCTATGGCAGCCAAGGATGTACTGTATACTCCAGCCAATATGAAGTATGCCAACTGCAATTCAAAAGACTGGAATGTGTTTACTGCTGGGAAATATAATCGACGGGAGACTTGATAATTATAGAGCAAGATGGAAAGTGACACAGCCACACAATGTCAACTTAGGAAATGTTATACTTCATCACTCATATTGATTTACCAGTTGGATTCTAACCGTTACGTTACAAAAGGCAACATCCAAGAGGGAAGTGGAGAACTGGAGAGATAGGCTAAGAACAAAAGTTAACAGATGAAGAGAAAGATCAGGATGGAGATTAGGAAGCTGGAGAAAGAGGCACAGAGGAAGAGTGATATGCTGATGAGACAGATTGGCAACAAGAACGCCAGCAGAAAGAAAACTGATGTGAGATTGAGTGGAAAGATGGGGAGAGAAGAAAGCCAAGTGAGAAAGAGAATAGGAGGATGGAAAGATGGGTTGGCAAAGAAAGCAGCTAGCTGGAGAGATATACGGGGAAGAAATGCAAGAAGCCTGATTGGAAACGGCTACATACAGTTAGGGGAAAAATAGAAATGAAGTGGGAGGCAATAAAATGTTTGAGGATTTCCAAGAGGAAAATGGAGTTGGACTTAGGGCAGAGTTTTGCAAGGACAGATGGGTCAGGAATATGGGGCTGGATTCTCCGTTCCGCCGCACCACATTTCTGTTTCACCCCACCGGCGGGATGTTCTGTTACGCCGACTGGTCAATGGGGTTTTCCATTGTAAGATAGCCCAAAGACGTCGGGAAACCCCCAGTCTGCTGGCAAAATGAAGCAACCCGCCAGCGGAGAATCCAGCCCATGTTTTTTGAGAAGGGATGTGATGAGAGTGATTTTGAAAGAGAGGAGACTGTACTTAAGGAGAGGAGGCCATTTATAATGCCAGCTAGTATTGGAGGCAAGAAGGGTAGTTCAGTGTTCAACAATGTAGTGAGGTCTATGAAGCTTGTGATCGATCTCATGGACAGGATGAGCCCAGAAAGGCATGAGGCGAGATGGAAGTTGAACTGAAGAAACATGCAGATACAAGTCTAGTGCAGGGGAAGGTCTGGAGGATGGGTCTGGCTTGCTTCCAGAGGCAGTTGACCAGATGGTCCCTATCTTAGTCATAAAGAACTCTATATAATTGGATAACAATTGCACTATTTGATAGAAACCACAAAAATCAAACAATTATTATGACCTAATTTACCAACATTTTAAAAAATGCTTTTCTGGTAACATGAGCATTCAAGGAAAATAGCATCATAATTAAACAAACCTTTGTGTCAGAGAACTGCAATAGGTTAGAGCATTACTTTTTTTTATTCCTAGTCATCCGAGGTCTGCCTTTGATCCTAGACTGGAACCCACATACGCAAATCCAAAAGTCAATATATCTCATCTCTCTTGGTCCCACACCTTTACAAAGCTGACTGGAATATCCAGAAAACATCAAGATCTGGTGTAACCACGAGCTGGGTTTTACATGCCCCAGGTGTGTGTTTGGCAGGAAGGCACGTAAAATAGGGCAGGTGCCCAGCCCACCTCCTCAGATCACCCCCATAACACAGTAGGTGGGCAGGTACCGGATTTGGCAGCCCTGCTGCCATATGTAAATAAAGAATTATGGGTCAATTGAAATTGTTAACATGGTACAAGGGTTTAGCACATGTAGTGTTAATATTCATGGTCAGGAGGCCGAGGAGAGGGAGCATACGGTGTCCACCAGCTTGCCTCAGACCTTCCGCAATTGACGGGCTCTGCAGGGGCATCCTCCAACAATTGCATTTCAATTTAATTGGTTATGTTTCCATTTGCCATTTTATTTTATTTACAGTACCCCACCAGGGGCCATCACCCTGTCTTTTTTTGTTTAATTTATGACTATTGGCTTTATTAAAAGAGTATAGGGTTAACGTTCGTGGCCAGGTGGCCCTTGGAAGGGAGCATGTGGTGTCCACTGACACGCTTGAGGCCTTCTGCAACCGGTGGCAGCTGAGGTACATCATCATCCCTGGGAATTATATTTTGATTTAACTAGTTATGCTTCCTTTCATGTTTTCATTTTAGTTACAGTGCTTCACCAGGGACTCTCATCCCCTCTCGTTTTGATTTATGTTCAACTAGAGTTAACGTGAGACTGAGTACAACCTACACCTTTCTAGCTATGAAGAAAGGTTGAGTAGATTAGGATTGTTTTCGTTGGAAAGACGGAAGTTGAGGGGGGACCTGATTGAGGTCTACAAAATTATGAGAGGTATGGACAGAGTGGATAGCAACAAGCTTTTTCCAAGAGTGGGGGTGTCAATTACAAGGGGTCACAATTTCAAGGTGAGAGGGGAAAAGTTTAAGGGAGATGTGCGTGGAAAGTTTTTTACGCAGAGGGTGGTGGGTGCCTGGAACGCTTTGCCAGCGGAGGTGGTAGAGGCGGGCACGATAGCATCATTTAAAATGCATCTAGACAGATATATGAACGGGCGGGGAACAGAGGGAAGTAGATCCTTGGAAAATAGGCGACATGTTTAGATAAAGGATCTGGATTGGCGCAGGCTGGGAAGGCTGAAGGGCCTGTTCCTGTGCCGTAAGTTTTCTTTTTTCTTTGTACACAGTGATGCAAGAGAACACATGACCCATACCTAGGTGTCAGTCTAATGTTGGACAGAGCAGTGTGCTTGAGCAAGCTAGGAGGCAGCCCCTAACTTGAAACATTTTGCTTTCTATATGTGCATGGTTCTTGTAAGTTAATAAGTATATAAAACGTACACAGTTAATCTACTTAAGAGTACAAAGTATCTAATACAATAGTTAACTGCCAAGTGACCCCAATAATATGCTGGCCATATGATAATACGGTTGGCAGGAGCAGATGAGTGGGAGTGGGGGCAACTCATTTTTTAAAATAAGCTTTTAAAAAGACAAAAATGAATGGGGCTACTATCTTTGGCGATGCTCTTTGTGCATTGGAGCAGCTCCTGTATAGTAGTTAACCCCTTTCGTTCCAAAATGTACCACACCTGTCTCCCCACCCCAACGCCCTCCCCCCAAAATCCCACTCTTACCTCATTCCAGAATCCATTGGCCCTTCTTCTTGGGATTGCAGGCAGTCCTGCCAGTAACCCCAACTGACCTCTTCTTGCTGTTGGGAATGCTGGAGCTGCCAGCCAATCAGATTGACTGACAGTGTCAGTGGGTGGGTCTTCCTCTCCAGTCAGGGGTGGAATCGTTGGGAGTCCTTGTGGTGTAGGTACACCCACAGTGCTGTTAGGAAACAAAGTAGGGCAAGCATCCGGGGGGAGGGGGTGGAAGGCCTAATGTGTTTCCGGGGAATCAGAAGCATTCTCATCAGATAGTCTGAGAGTCAAACAAAATCCTTGGGGTTATTTCATCCATTTTTACTATACTCGTGCTTAATATTTTAACGGTGAATAAAATTCACAGACTGTTTATAGTATTGTGCATTTTTCAATGAATTAATTTTAATCAACAAAAGCAACGGTGCAGAGTGCAGCTCTATAATCACAGTATGTTTGGGGGACATTTACAAATGATGAAATCTCAATTAGTCATGATGTCAATGAATGAGTACTCATACTGTGAATGCATTAACAAATCTCATTTAATAAAGGGGAGGAATATTTGCAGGAGAGGAGAGGTTGGTTTGTCTGCATATGGGAGGTAAACCTCGAACAATTGGGATCCCAGTATTATCCTGCCCTTTTCTGGGTTTCTCCTGGGCAAACCTGAAGGTAAATGTTAGTCCCCATGCCGTTGTTGGATAATGTATTTAAATGTAGGTTAGTTTTTTAAAAAACGCAAATTCTAATTTTAACAGCCAGCATTCCTAGTCCCTGAGCAAAATGCCAGGGCTACTAAGCCTAGTGCCATGGTGGAAAGCCTTCTTCATTGAAACTGGTAGGCTGGGAAGTCTTTGATCAGTAAAATGGAAGAGCTGCAGCAATGTCTAGATCAGAGGTTCCTCTCAGACAGTATCTTCAGTGCTTACCAACTTCTTGGAAGTTACTTCCTGTCTTGTACTTTACTCACCTTCAACTGCACTTCTCTGCTGCCAGCCATCACCATGGCAGGAGACCATCTTACGCAACTCGAACATACACCCTTCGTGAAGGGCAGGAGCGACAGCAACAACAACACCAGTACCTGTAACAGCTGCCTTCTTCTCAGCCACATGCTGCTCCCTAAGGCCGAGGGAATGGGTACTTCGATTTTGCTTCAAGGAACCACGAACCCCAACAGGGTTTGTACAGGTAGTGGATCAGCTCTCTCAACATGGGCGGGATTCTCCGGCCCCCCGCCGGATCGGAGAATCGCCGGGGGCCGACGTCAATCCCGCCCCCGCCGTGTCCCGAAGTCTCCGGCACCAGGGATTCGACGGGGGCGGGAATCGCGCTGCGCCTGTCGGCGGGCCTCCCTCCGGCAATTCTCTGGCCCACGATGGCCGAAGTTCCACCGCTGTCATGCCAGTCCCGCCAGTGTGGATCAAACCACCTACCTTACCGGCAGTACCAGGCGGCTCGGGCGGGCTCCGGGGTCCTGGGCCCACCGATCGGCGGGCAGGCCTGTGCCATGGGGGCACTCTTTTCCTTCCGCCTTCACCATAGTCTTCACGATGGCGGAGGCGGAAGTCACCCCCTCCCCTGCACATGCGTGGGGATGACGCAGCAGCCGCTGACACTCCGGCGCATGCGTGGACCTCCGCCGGCCGGCGAAGTCCCTTCGGCCCTGGCTGGCGTGGCGCCAAAGGCCGTTCCCGCCGGTCTGCAGGGCGCCAACTACTCTGGCGCGTGCCTAGCCCCTCAATGTTAGGGCTTGGCCCCTAAAATTGCGGAGACTTTTGCACCTTTGGGGTGGCCCGACGCCGGAGTGGTTCACGCCACTCCATCATGCTGGGACACCCCGCCGCGCCGGGTAAGGGAGAATCCCGCCCCATGTTTGAGAACCTGTGCCTCAGGAGGCTCAGGTTTCATGGCAGGTCATCTTACATCTCTTGGAACATGACCTCCTTCTCAGTGGCATGCATTTCCAGTGGCTATTAAGGTGCCTGTTGCTGGAGGGCTACTTAGAATCATAACATTTATAGAATCTACAGTGCAGAAGGAGGCCATTTGGCCCATCAGGTCTGTACCAGCCCTTGGAAAGGGCACCCCACTTAAGCCCACACTTTCAACCTATCTCTGTAACCCAGTAACCCCACCTAAACTTTTTGGACACTAAGGGCAATTTAGCATGGCCATCCACCTAATCTGCACATCTTTGGACTGTGGGAGGAAACCGGAGCACCCAGAGGAAACCCACACAAACACGAGGAGAACATGCAGACTCCGCACAGACGGTGTGTTGTTAAAAACTCACCACTATTCTTAGAATTCCCCCATACCAAAAAGGGTCGATATTCTAAATGGTGAACAGGGATTTTCACTCCCTGACTCCAATGTAGGCTTCGGTGGGTGCTATTCAGGTCAAACTATATTTTCAAGTTATCCCCCGGTATAATCCATACCTTCACCAAAGATTTCATCTACTTACCACTTAGTAGCATCGATCCTGGGTCCCGCATTGCTAAGTAAGTAAAGTAGACTTTAGGAATAAACCACTGTTTTAGGTTAAATTAAGTTATTTTATTATTATATTTTTTCTTTTAAAAACTGCAATCACTTTCGTTACAGAAAGGATCTTCTTCTGGATCCTTCTGGTTGGTTGAAGGTACCTTCAGGCCCAACTTGACAATCAATCGTCTTTAAAGTCTGGTCTTCTTTAGATGTATTCCCTGGTTAGCTCGATTGCTATGTCTTGTCGATCCCATGTACTAAGCTATGAGAGCTGACTCTGCTGGCTATCTCTGAGCTGACTCTGAGCTGACTCTGCCTCCTGTTTAAATTCTAGTCTTCCTCAGATGTATTAGCTGTTCAACTCGGCTGCTATGTCTTATCTTTCCCATGACCAAGCTGGCTGTAAGCTGAATATGCTTCCTTCTCTTGTTCCTCCTCTCCTCTCTCTGGATTCTGGTTCTGGTTCTGGTGGTTCCTGCTCTGGTCTCTGGGTCTATATTCTCTTTCTAACAGTTATTAAGTTTTTATTACCTTATTGTAATGTAACTATTATTTCACTTTGATTGTAAAAAGTACCTTTGATCTAAAAATTCTAACACCACTAAGTATTAATTTTGACCATGGCCTCAGCCCTAGGGTCTCTGATTACATTGTTTCATTTGTGATGTTCAAAGTTCCTTTGTGATATTCAAAAATGCTTTGGTTTCAAGAGGTGTTACTTTTAATTCCTGTCATTTCTATAGTTTTATTTTCCAATTGTGTCCCCCAGCTCATAATTTTGACTTTGATTTTGGCTTTAAATGATGTTTCTCGTAGACTGATAGTCTCCAATTTTCTTTAATTTACTTGATATCGGCAGAACTTCACACTTAGAATTGTCAGCAAATTCAACTGATCCTCATCCTTTCCTTTCCAGCTGTTTACGAAGATAGTTAATTTCAATGAAGGTGTGAAACATTGCTTTTAGCTGTATGCTAAAATCCACTTGGTTATAACTTGAAAGACCTGCCTGTTTTAAACATTCATCACCTAATGCAACTGAAACCTTCATCCATGCTTTTCCAGATGCTTACTAAGATAGTTACTTTCAATGAAGGTGTGAGCCATTGTTTTTAGCTTCATACAAAGAGCCTGTTTTGTTTGTTTGGAAGAAGGAATCTGCATCTTATAATCCTGCTCTTGGCAGCTGCTATTAACTCTTTGTGGGATCTTTCCCTGTATCCTCTCATGTTTCTCTCAGACCAGATATTGCCAGACTTCCATGTTTCAAATGACACATCTTTCCATATTTTCAATAACAGGTGACCCAAGCCGGGAATTGAACCTGGCGCCCTGGAGCTGTGAAGCAACTGTACTAACCACTGTGCTACTGTGCTGCCATCTTGGATCTCTGCCTCTCCGCAAAGTTGTGTGCACTTGTCCCTGCAAGGAAAAAATCTATTCAACCTCCTATTCCCTCTTCTGCTCTAATAAACAAAAGCAAGTTGTTTTATCCTCTCCTCCATTGGATATTCTTGTGCCATGCTGCATGTGTATGCCAGGAGAATGTTTCAAACACTAGCTTTCGGAGCACTGCTCCTTACTCAGGTGAAGGAGCAGTGCTCCGAAAGCTAATATTTGAAACAAACATGTTGGACTTTAACCTGGTGTTGTAAGACTTCTTACTGTGCTCACCCCAGTCCAATGCCGGCATCTCCACATCATGGCCAGGAGAATGGACATTCCTTTCCCAGCTTTTAAACATTTTTTCTTATTGTGAATTTGCCAATAGGAGGGACAATAGGTCCATCCTGTGTTGTCTCGCTCTAACTGTGGGGAAATTGCTTGGTTTCTACAAAAATAAGACTGCAGTCAGTGGCTAAATATTTGTAGAGATTGCAAGGCACTTCTCCCACTTCTCCATAGCATCCTATATTGTTATTCCAAAGAAATATTGACCACAATACATATAATTTCAGAACATCATCTTTACGGCATCAAACAGCTGAAGACTTTAAAATATCTTCATAAATTTTTAATATAAAGGAAAATATTACATCCTTCCTGTACTTAAAGTCGCACATTCTTGAACAACGGAACAAGAAAGATTATCGAGGAATTTAATTAATGGAACCCTTCGATAAGAAGGCAACAGACTAGAAGCAAAAGGGGATTTGCATTAAAGCGAGGGGGAAACATAACTTTTCTCGACAAAGACTATGTCCTCTTTGTCCTTGGTGAAAGAAAACAAATATCTAACTCCACCTTTCAAAATGATTTATTGCATGTTATTGTTGGCCTGTTCAATAATGTTCAATACTAAGAACCATTGCTTTCCACTCATTCTCCTGCTTCAAATTTATTGTGCAGTTTTTTCTTCTCCAGAGGTCTAAAATATTTTAATTGGTAGCAAAAAAATACAGCATAACTATTTTCATTATTCATGGCAACTTTCACAGGGGAAAGCATACATTAAGGTCCTTTAATGTCAAATGTCAGCAATTTAAAAAAAAGTTTAAGTACGCCATTCTTAAATGGTTTATCTTTCAGCTTAAAAATCTCAACACACATTAAACTTTTTAAAGCAATGTTAAATATTGTATCAAGTGTAAATATGTTGGTCTTGTTAACATTGTTATACCAGTTACCACAGTGACTGAACCACAGCAAATCCAGTGGGAGCTAGGGCCTGTAGTGTGGAGATCAATATGTCAGGGCAAGAAAACAGAACCGTATTTGAATTTTAACAGGGACCTTTAAATTAAGGGACATGGTCATCAAATTATAACAAGTACTTTGTTGAGCTTGGGAATTACCACCTGCACAAATCATCCTACTAATAAATAATTAAGATATCTGTCGAAACAACTTTTGGAATCCTATCATACAAATTGGGGTTTTTCTTTTCTTTTTGCTGTGTCACAGAAGATATTACGGAATAACATCACAATTCTACTTAACTAATTTACCATACCATTATGGTAAAAGTCTCATTTCAATCTGGATTCATAGCACAGCTGTAACAGACACCATCTGGCATCTTCACAAATTCAGAAACAGCACTGGCATTTTTAGCATTGAGTGAGTTGCTGTAACAAGTCTAATCTTTAAAGACATTTACTTTGTATTCCCTATGGTAACACGTTGAGGCATTTTGAAGGTGTTGCTTTAATATTCCACAGAAGCACAGCTGGTGTAATTACACTACCAGCACATAGCCTCTTCATACCCACTGCAGCTATGTGAAAAAAAATGTTTCAAAAGATATTGGCCTGAAATTCCCTGACAATGTGCCCTGAAAAATAGTGGAATTCTGACTGTCCACGCAAAAGATCGAGGAAAATCAGGCAGAACAGACACATCTGTTATTATGATGCAACCAAATTACCTAAACCTTTTGTGCAGAATTCAGAAGATCTTTGCCCCCATTCACTCCTACAATTCATAAAGGAGAAGCCAACCCAATTTCCCTGTATTTAAACGGGCTCAGAATGCGTGTAAATTTGGTAGGTGGATTGGCCATGCTAAAATTGCCCCTTAATTGGAAAAAATTATGCTCACAACTGTCAAAAGTAACCCTAGTCTTGGAATTCACCTCAACATTATACCAGAGTTACACAAGGTGGATAGATTAGAGAAGCCGCAAAATGGCTGTGCAGACAACAATGTGCAGTTAACTTGAGTCCATTGATTGCAATCAGGGTGGTATGCCAACTTCATGCTGCCTGTTTATTTGAACCATCTCCATGTCCAGCCAGCGCTAACCGTATAGTTCCTTGGTCGCACACATCGACAGGGGCTCAATATCAAGAGTGGCTTGCACCACTTAAAGCTTGACTGCTAAAGGTAAGGTGCAATGTGGCTGGAAGTAATGACTGAAGAGAATCTGTCCTGGGAAAGAGCGAGGAATGGCACAATAGGAGAGGCATCAGTCACCAAGGTTCTCAGACACTGAACTGGAGGTTTCAATGGAGGAGTTGAAACAGTGGACAGAGGTTCAGTATCTTTAGGGATGCAGGTGGCCCTCCAGGTACAATTTCAAAAGCCAATTGAAGCAAATAGGCACAGATGATAATGTTAGGACATGAGGCCTGAAGAGTTCAATTACTTCACGTAAGTGGTCAACAAATGCATCTTCAAATGCATTTACCTACACCAGTAGTGTCACAGCCACTGCCCAAATCATCACATTCACCATCACTCATTTATCAACAATCTCGATCAACTAGACCTCATGCATAATATTTATATGCTCCACCTTACACTTGTACCCTTATCACTGTTGTAAGCCTCTGGCCCACATCTCAGATTGCATATGCTGTCAACCATGACAGCCACATCAGCTAAACAGATTTCTGAACACATAATGACTCACTCACTCTCTTTTGCAGGACATAGTGGCGCACAACCAGAGGCAATAAGAGATAAATGAAGGGGAACAGGCACATCAGTATGTCGAACCCACCATGGAGGAGACAGTGTTGGCTAGGAGCTCGGGCTCTTGGTGTCTGTCCTGTCCATCATGGAGGCGATGACATACTCCAATACCATACTTGATACCAATATCTGAGAAATAGCGAATGGTGATGAACATTGTGCAGTCATCTGAAAACATCTCCACTTCTCACCTTATGACGGAAGGAAGGTCATTAAAGAAGTAGCTGAGGATGTTTGGGCCTCGCACATTACCCTGAGGAATACTTGCAGTGATGTCCTAAAGCTGAGATGATTGAACTCCAACCACCACAATCATCTTCCTTTGTGCCAGGTATGACTCCTTCCAGCGGAGTTTTCCTCCGATTCCCATTGACTTTCGTTTAGCTAGGGCTCCTTGATGCCAAACTCTGTCAAACACTGCCTTGATGACCAGGGCAGTGACGCTCCCCGCTCCTTTGGAGTTCAGATTTTTGTCCATGTTTGAACAAAGGTTATAGTGAGATCAGGAGCTGAGTTACCCTGGCAGAACCCAAACTGCGTTCATGAGCAAGTTATTGCTGAGTAAATGCCGCTTACAGCACTGTTGATGACCCCTTCCATGACTTTGTTGATGACTGAGAGCAGGCCGATGGGGCGGTAATTGATCGGGTTTAATTTGTTCTGTTTCTTGTGTACAGGACATACCTGGGCAATTTTTCACATTGCTGGATAGATGCCAGTGTTGTAGCTGTGCTGGAACAGCTTGACTAGGTTCTGGAGCTTCTGGAGCACAAATTGTCGGTACTATTGGTGGAATATTGTCAGGGCCCATAATCTTTGAAGTATCCAGTGCCTTCAGCCATTTCTTGATATCACATGGTGTGAATTGTATTGGCTGAAGACTGGCATCTGTGATGCTGGGGATCTCTGGAGGAGGCCGAGCTGAATCATTTACTCAGCACTTCTGACTGAAGATTGCTGCAAATGCCTCAGCCTTTTCTTTTGCACATATGTGCTGGCCTCCTTCATCATTGAGGATAGGGATTTTGTGGAGCCTGCTCCTCCAATGAGTTGTTTAATTGTCCACCATCATTCATGACTGGATCTGGCAGGACTACAGAGCTTAGATCTGATCCGTTGGTTGTGAGATTGCTTAGTCTGTTATTTGCTGCTTATGCTGTTTGGCGCACAAGTAGTCCTGTGTTGTAGCTTCACCAGGTTAACATCTCATTTTTAGGTATGTCTGCTGTTGCTCATGGCACATTCTCCTGCACTCTTCATTGAACCAAGGTCGATACTCTGGCTTGGTGGTAATGTTAAAATTGGAGATATGCCAAGCCAGGAGTTTCCAGATTATGGTTGAGTACAATTCTGCTTTTGCTGCTGATGGCCTACAGTGCCTCATGCATACCAAGTCTTGAGTTGCTACATCTGTTTGAATATTTAGCACAGAACATGATGCAGGGTATCCTCAATATGAAGACAGAACTTTGTCTCCACAAGAACGGTGGTCGCTCCTACCAATACTATCATGGACAGATGCATCTGTGGCAGGTAGTGCAGTGAGGATCAGGTCAAGTATGTTTTCCCTCTTGTTGATTCCCTCACCAAGTGCCACAGTGTAGCAGCTATGTCCTTTAGGACCCAGCCAGCTTGGTCCATGGTGGTACTACTGATACACCCTTGGTGATGGACATTGAAATCCCCCACCCAGAGTACATTCTGCACACTTGCCACCCTCAGAGTTTCCTCCAAGTGGTGTTCAACATGGAGGAGTACTGAGTTGTCAGCTGAAGGGGGACAGTACGTGGTAATCAGCAGGAGGTTTCCTTGTCCATGTTTGACTGGTGCCATGAGACTCCATGAGGTTCAGAATCGATGTTGAGGACTTCCAGAGCAACTCCCTCCCAGCCATATACCACTGTGCCATCACCTCTTCTGGGTCTGTCTTGCCCATGAAACAGGACAGACCCAGATAGTGATGGTGATGTCTGGGCCATTATCTGTAAAGTATGAGTATGACTATATCAGGCTGTTGCTCGACTAGTCCTTTCCCAAGTTTGGTACTAGCCCCCAGATGTTAGTAAGGAGAACTTTGCAGATTCGATAGGGCTGGTTTTGCCATTGTTGTTTCAGTTGCTTAGGTTGGTGCCGGGTGGTCCGTCCAACTTTATTCCTTTGCATTTTCGTTGTAGCGGTTGAATAAAACTAAGTGGCTTGCTAGGCTATTTCAGAGTCAACCACATTGCTGTGGGTCTGTGGGTCGGAGTCATATGGAGGCCAGACTAGGTAAGGATGGCAGGTTTACTTCCCTAAAAGAAAAACAAGTTGGGTTTTTGCAACAATCGACAATGATTTAACAATCATCATTAGACTTTTAATTTCAGATTTTTTTTTATTGAGTTTAGATTTTACCATCTGGCATGGGATTTGAAACCGAGTCCCCTATGTTTAGCTCAGCGTCAATACCATTGCATCTGCCTCCCTCCTTTGGTGAATTGTGGGGCTGGGATTCCAGTTACTGGTATTACACACAATTGACTTTTTCACACAAGCAAGCAGAGAAGGGCAATCTAGATTGGTGGGCCATGGCCCCTCCTTGTCCCAATGTTTCTGCTCCTCAGCTGTCCCCTGTCTAGCTACAGGCAAGGGCTACCATCTCCTGATGATGAGATTGTGCCACACACACCAACCATGAACTTGTCACTCTGTCATGTACTGGAGAACTCGTCCAAAGCAGTCCAGGCAATAAAAGTGTTGTTTAAGCACCCCGATCATTTGTTCGACCACAACAGAGCAGCACGGTAGCATTGTGGATAGCATAATTGCTTCACAGCTCCAGGGTCCCAGGTTTGATTCCGGCTTGGGTCACTGTCTGTGCGGAGTCTGAACATCCTCCCCGTGTGTGCGTGGGTTTCCTCCGGGTGCTCCAGTTTCCTCCCACGATCCAAAGATGTGCAGGTTAGGCGAATTTGCCATGCTAAATTGCCCTTAGTGTCCAAAATTGCCCTTAGTGTTGGGTTAGGTGGGGTTACTGGGTTATGGGGATAGGGTGGAAGTGTTGACCTTGGCTAGGGTGCTCTTTTCAAGAGCCGGTGCAGACTCGATGGGGCGAATGGCCTCCTTCTGCACTGTAAATTCTATGAAACCTTGTAAGGATTAGTCATGTTGTAAAAAGATAACCTATGTTGCCAGTAGCCACACTTTGATTTGTTCAGGTGGCTCAAATACAGTTGCCACAGCGAACTGTCACAGAATGAAGACATATGTTCATTGCCAGGATATCAGGCATTGATCTGCATGATTTGTTGTCTGTGCTCACACACCAGCTGAATGTTGAAAGAGTGGAATCCCTTTTGATTCCACTGTAGGGGCAGAGTTGCTATGCAGTGCTCACAAAACTATGTGCATGCAGTCAATGGCAATCTGCACCATGGAGAATCCTGCAAACCGAAATGGGTGGCCTGCTCACCTAGACTGCTTGCCTCTGGCGATGAAATTTAGTTCCCTCTCTTTGAACGGAGAGCCCTAGTGATCTCCCCTGCAACAGTTGATTATCTCTTTAAATAGTGATAGTGAAACATCCTTTTTGCTGATGAATGTGTGTCTGGCAATTTGAGGATAAGAGAGGGGATTCGCTGGAGCATTGAGGTGGTGAAGTGGGATTGTTGGCATTAAATCAGCATAACACACCAAATGGCATCATTGTCTACCTGCTCCACATACTTGTGTTGGGCATTCACTGTGCCAGCACACCAATCCTTGTGTCAAGATGTCAGCATGCCTTGACCAACAAGTATGAGCATGGTAAAATGGACATCATTTTGAAGCTCTAAGGCAATCATACTGCATAAAAAGGATGCCAATGAGCCCAATCTCACCCCCACCCTTGTGTTTAAACAAAGGAAATTATACTTATCAGAAACGTCAAACAAAGCCTGCAATTGAGTTAGCATCAGATTTTCCCGAAGAGTAAATGAAATAGGTTTAGGAGTATAGAACATAGACATAGAACAGTACAGCACAGAACAGGCCCTTCGGCCCTCGATGTTGTGCCGAGCCATGATCACCCTACTCAAACCCACGTATCCACCCTATACCCGTAACCCAACAATCTCCCCCCCCCCCCCCCCCCCTAACCTTACTTTTTTTTTAGGACACTAAGGGCAATTTATCATGGCCAATCCACCTAACCCGCACATCTTTGGACTGTGGGAGGAAACCGGAGCACCCGGAGGAAACCCACGCACACACGGGGAGGACGTGCAGACTCCGCACAGACAGTGACCCAGCCGGGAATCGAACCTGGGACCCTGGAGCTGTGAAGCATTTATGCTAACCACCATGCTACCGTGCTGCCTCTTATCAGTACAGTATTCACAGTTTTTCAACAGCATCAAATCTAAATCATTAATGATGTGCACACAAAGGACTCCAGTAAATATGAGCCAAAATGCAATGCTCCAGATTTGTGCCTGGCTAGAGGCATTGAGGCATAAAGCACAAATAAGTTTTGTGCCTTGAAATACCACAGAAAAGGATTAAGTGAGGTATGTGTGTGGCTTCCTGGCAACCATTTCTGGAAAACTTGAATTATAATGTGGATTCTAAATTATTTGTGAACTTGATGACTACAAGACTTTCGTAGCAATACCATTATGCAAGAGCTTATCAGGTTGTAAATTGTCAAATTACATTCAAGTATAAAAAGTACAAATAATTCACAATAAACAAGAGCGTATGTAAGTGCCCTATTTTAATGACGGCGCAAAATTATAAAACTAGAGCTCTCTGTTAACACAAAAAGTATGGATCAATCAGAGTTCAAGCTCCAACGTCAATTTGTTTTTGAATAGTGAACTGCTCATATTAATGAAACTTTTTCTCTTCAATTCATTTGGCAAAGAAGCAGAAGTATGTGATGGGGTTTAAATTTAAATTACAGAAAATACCTAATGCCTATGAAAGGAAAGTTGTTTTCACGTAGAAGAAATTTGACAATGCATCATTGTTCAACACCAAAGCACAAAATGTGTGCTCAGAGGAGTTTTCTTTAGCCATTGGAGTTTCATTGACATTTTCTTAAAAAAAGCTTGAGAACGTCTCGGGTCCTAAACATAACAACCATTCTGTTTTAAAGAATGGCTATTTAGCTCACATATCAAAGTCTTTCCCTTGCAATTTAAGAACACATATTTTTAAAGGAGAATACGGAGCAAAGCTTTTATGGCTACTTGGCTAAATGTTCCCAGTGCTGATGCAGGGGAAGGACTGAGGATATAATTATTCATTGTGCTTTCGATATTGGAGAAGCTGTTGTTTCCCCAACTGTAAATTTACTATAGGTGCTTCTCTTCTTTTATAAATAATCCTATCCATCTGCCTTAGTGTTGGTTGTAAAATGATAGACATTCTGGATGCAGATTTTAAGGGTCCCAAATTGCTTTTCCGATATAAGCCAAGTATTATACAGATTGCTGAGATTCTAGCTATAAGTAACCTTTTAGATTAAGATTTAAACTATATCGAGAGCACTGTAAAATAAACTTCTCAATGCATGGCAAAACAAGTTGTGAACAGATGATTCAACTAAGATGTTGTCTATATCTCACACTTAGACATTATGTTCTCCTTCTGAAATAAAGAAAATATAATTTGATTTATGATGTGACCATCAATTCACAAGACACGTGATTGGAAGTGAACAGTGGTTTTAATAATCTTACAACAGAGCCTGCCTGCGATAAGATGAACTGGCAGCAGGCTCACGACTGCAGAGCTTTATACTTCCGGTTAGTGGGAGAAGCATGGGCGGAGCCACGGGTGGAGCCCAGTACAAACTCCTCATCTCCCCCTATGGGCAGAGCCGCACAACGGCTCGTATACAGAGCCCACAAGGACACAATTCATATAATAGAACACAGTGTGAATTACTAGGTTTATAATTCACCACAATTTATTACGGTCGATGTTTAAAGGACAATGTTCCAGATAGATAAAGCAGTGAGATACCCCTTTTCCAGTTCAGTTCGGGGAAACTCTTCCTCCTGACATTTTAAGACAGGATTAAGAACCGTGCTTATCTTGAAACTATCGCAGAATGGCATGTGGTAGTAGTGGATCAGTTGTCTACGCCATGACCTTTGCACAGTCCCCCTAATGGTCAACAGAAAATGCAAGTCTGGGAGTTTATCAGTATTCAGTTCATTAGCATTCAGGAGGAAAATATATCATTTTATGAAGACAAAAAATGGGAGAAACTGAAAAGTTAAAAGAAGTACAATGATCTGAACAGCAAAACTTAACTGTGGGATGAATACATTATCATAGACAATAAGCAAACCATGGTTTCTTGTCAAAACCATTTCAATAGTTTTTGCTTAATATGGTTCATTAACATTTCTATGTGTGGGTGAAATCAATTGACAGATAGATGCAATCTACTCGGTAAATGTTTAAACTAAAAGGCAATGTTAAAATGCAAGATCATGCTTACACAGTGACAAAGCAAATTTCCTCCATGTTGTTCCTGTTCCCTCACTGAAACTTTGCTAGAAGTGCAACAAAAAGCACCATTTACCTGCTTATGTACGTTTCTTGCTGAGCTTCCTGCAAAGTTATGGAGGTAGAGCGGGACCAACTCAAAGAAAACTTCAGACCTACACAAAGCAAAAACTAACTTTTATAGTTGACACTTCTTTGATTGATGATTACTTATGCAGTCACAATATATATTCCTGTATCTTACAGTGAGCAGACATCAAAACTATAATGATAACGTTTCAAGGGTCAAAATTTTAAAATACAGCATAAGAATGTGTTTCTGAAAAGGTTACTTTCATTTTGTTGGCCAGATAAAAATAATTCTTTAATTCAGATATAAAAATAATGACACTCATCTTGGCGATTTATGGGAAGATTTTGGAGGAACATGTGGCGTGGCTGGAGAGGGTTAAGGCCAAGTGGAAGGAGGAGCTGGGGTGTGAGGTGTTGCGGAGGGTGAGTGCCTCAACCTTGTGTGCGAGGCTGGGGTTAATACAGTTAAAGGTGGTGCAAAGGGCGCACGCACCTGATGAGGGTAAAGATCAGCCGGTTGTTTGAGGAGGTGGAGGTCACTTGCGAGCAGTGTGGGAGATATTTACATATGTTCTGGTCCTGCCCAAAGTTGGAGAAATTTTGGGGTCTTTTTTCAGCACCATGTCGGCAATCTTGCACGTGGGCTTGAAGCCCAGTCCCCTAGGGGGCATATTTGGGGTGTTGGACTTGCCGGAGCAGCAGGCGGGAGTGGGGGCAGACATTTTAGCCTTCACCTCGCTGTTTGCTCACAGGCAGGTCCTGTTGGGTTGGAGATCATTCCACCCAGTGCCTCAGTATGGATGGCGGACCTAATGGAGTTCCTGTAATTGGAGAAGGTAAAATTTACTTTGAGGGGTGTGATTGAGGCGTTCCACAAGAGATGGGAGTCTGTTTATTCTTCAGTTTAAAGAGTTGGTTACAGTCAGCTGCTGGGCAGTGGTGAGGGGTGTGGGGGGGGGGGGAGGGGGGGGGGGGGGGGTAGGAATGGGGGTCTATTGTTTGGGTGTTGGTTGGTCGAATGGGGGCGGGGTTCTGTTGTTCTTGTTGTTTTGCATTGTTTTGTTTCATGTATAAAATAATAAAAAACAAAATAAAAATATTTTCAAAAGTAAAGTAATGACACAGTCAAATATATATTAAGATTCAGCAATTTATTTCTTAACAGACCTGAGATTATATTCTCGACTAAATCATCGACTAAATAGAAAAGGAACTATTTTGAGCAGACACTAGGCACCATCTAGTGGATCAAAGTGGTGATTCAAGCAAAGTTAGGAATTGGTCAAATTCGATCCTGATTGAGTGATGTGGTCTCCTCACAGCCCTGAGAAAGCAGGCCAGATTTTTCTCACAACAGAAAGGCAAGGCTAATGATGTTCACTTTTATGAAATGGTGCAGCAACTTCAGGTATGGAGAGATGCATGTTAAGCACAAATATCCAAAGGTTGATGTGTGCTATTAATGCAGAACAACGCTGATATCCAGAAGTTGCATCTCCAGAGTGCTTTCAATCAGAGGGAAATCTTTGAACAGACAAGAACTTCCACTTTCCCTCATCTCTGTGTATAAACCCTTGAAAAAACAAATCTTTGTTGAATGTGATTAAAATGGTGTACTAAGTTCATAATTATCATAGAAGTAACCACTGTAGTCCAGAAAAGCTAATTTTACATTTTTGAAATGTCAAATTTCTCCATAATTATAAAAAGCACACATTTTTAAAAGACGATTTTGAAAAAGGGATTTTTATCTTTATTTTAGCTTCTTTATTAATCTAATGATAACTACTTATTTAATTATTTGTTAATTTAAATTAAAAGTAAAGGAAATTTCAGGCTTTTAACTTCCTGGTTGGTTGTCTGTGTCAGCATTTGAATGTGATTGGTTGATTACCAGCTTGTTGGCATCTCTATGTCCGCACATCTTTTGGGGGGAGAATACAGAATGTCCAATTCACCTAACAGCGCGTCTTTCGGGACTTGTGGGGGGAAACCGGAGCACCCACGCAGGCACAGGGAGAACGTGCAGACTCCTCACAGACAGTGACCCAAGTCGGGAATCGAACCTGGAACCCTGGCATTGTAAAGCAACAGTGCTAACCACTGTACCACCCACATACATCTGCTGTTGGCACCAGATCTTAACATGTTCCTTTATTGCTGACCCCATTATAACACTTATCAAAACATAATGGCATTTGCCACCTGTATTTATACCGATGACAGAGCACTCAATTTAACCAGGATATTTTATGAAAAAGATGTGGCAAAGGAAATTTGAAAATATAAAATTTCATAACTACCATTAAATGGATACAAATAAAACCTCGAAAATGGATGAATTTGAATTGAATTTCTTGGTGTCTCCCTTGGCCCTGAATTTCTGCGGGAACAGGTGGTATCTGAACTCCTGCTTAGAGTTTTACAGCCCGGAAGGAGATCCTTTGGCCCATCGTGTAGCTTCAGGAGAAGAATATTGAAATTCCCAGAGCAAAATCCATTTTCAGCAATTACTCTGGGCATTTTGACAATCTCCCTACTGATGTTGCGGCAACAGATCAGGAAAATAATCCCCCTCTTTCCCACCGCCCCATGGACATTCAGTGCCAAAATCTACATGGGCCCAGATTTTCTGGTCAGCTTTGAAGCTGTACGCATTGCCAAGATTTCTGTAACCAGACCGTATTTTGGAAGCAGCGATCAGCACAGCCATCCCTGTGACTGACCAGTGCAGGAGAAGCCAGGCGAAAAGAGGATATACCCAATTTTTAGGGTGATAGCTGCCATATTCAGGTAGATTTTTAAAGGTTTCAAATGTTCAGAGAGCTAGTGAATCTGTGTGTGAGCAAGTGAGTGGGTGGATAGTGGGTTGGTGAGTGAATGGATGATTAAGTAGAAATGGGTTGGCGAGTGAGTGGATGGTTAAGTAGGCAAGTGGGTAAATGAGTGAGTGGACGAGTGAATGGATGAGTGGATGAGTAAGTAGGTGAGTGAGTGTAAATGAGTGGGTGGGTGTGAGTAAGTGGGTAAGTGGACATGCGAGAAAATATGTGATCAAGTGAGTTAGTGATTTGTTGAGCTAGTGAGTCATTGGGTGAATGGGTGGTTGCGTGATTGAGAGGGATTGAGTGAGCAAATGAGTGGTGAGTAAGCAAGTGGGTGATTGAGCGAGCAAATGTTGAGTGTGTGTGAACGGGTGGGCCAGGGTGGTAGTCAGATCAGGTTGGGGGTGGCGATGGGCAAGAGAGCCAAGTTGGAGTGGGTGCGGGCACTTGAATAGGTTAGGATGTGGTGGTGGGAGAGAGTGAGTCAGGTCAGGTCAGGTCAGGTTTGGGGAAGGAGGGGATGATGATTGGGGCATTCGATTATGGTGCTCAGCTCAGTTACACTGGCTAATCTCAGAGTTAGACCAGGTATTAATTAGCATAACATTCCCAGGATAAGTATCCAGCTAAGTCCTGCGTATCTGGCCCAAGTCTCTGAGAGTGAGCTCAGGTTTTAATTCACAGAGGATTCCAGGGATCACAAAACAGCCCATCAACAGTTTAAACTTGCCAGGCAATTTCAGCCCATGTGTGTGTGCCTGTGTGGTGTGTCAGGCAATCCGTGGAGTCCTAACACACAACTTCCAATTTAAATTCTGATTTTTGGCCGTTAAGTTATCAAAACAATTGCTCCAGTGAGTGAATTTGTGCATGTGTTTTTCTTATTTTGTGCTGTGTTGAAGAATATTAGTGCTGGGGGATATAACTCTTCATACTTTAGGCACACAATGTCAGTCTTTTTCTTGAGTAAAGGCAGCCTGGGATATGGATAAATAACAGGTGAGCAGAGTTGAGGTGTGGGTCTGCCAGAATCTGTTTGAGTGACAGAACATGAGGGACTGAAGATATACTCCTGTTTCCACATTGTTCCAAATATTTTAATATGAGTGGCATGCAGAGTAAAAATTCTCTATTTTACATCAACATATGCCTCAGAGTCAACATTAGAAAAGCGCATCCTATTCGTAGTATATTTTGCAATTTTCCACACCAATTCCTCTAAAGTTAGATAGTATTGTGCGGGAGGCCTATGCAGTTCCCAAACTCTGTTCACATGAGATCTTAAAAGCCAACAAAAGGGATCGTTCATCCAATTAGTCAATGCTTCATTTGAATCTAGGGTCCAGAGTACAAAGAATATTGGCTAATCTACTGTCCCAGCAAATGTCCCTGCAGTGCAGAAGGAGGCCATTTGGCCCATCGAGTCTGCACCGACCCTTGAAATGAGTCCCCCCCCCTGTCCCCATAACCTGCATGACCTAACCTGCACATCCCCAGTCACTAAGGGGTAATTTAGCATGGCAAATCCACCTAACCTGCACATTTTTGGACTGTGGGAGGAAACTGGAGCACCTGGAGGAAACCCACACAGACATGAGGAAAACGTGCAAACTCCACACAGTGACCAAAGGCCGGAATTGAACCCCTGGCACTGTGAGGCAGCAGTGCCACCCTATTTCTTTATAAGGTCTACTTTTTAAAAAATATCAAGATGTACTGAGACATCGAGAAGCCAACACAGTAACACGTTTATCTGCTATTTATCTCTTTGCCCTGTAAGGATATTGTGGGGTGGAATTTTACGATTCCATTCCAGGTGGGACCAGGGCTGGAAAATGCAGTGAGGCTTTCAAAAGTCAATCATCTTCAGCAGGACCGGGATAACCTGTTGGCGAGAGGGGCTGGGGAAGTCCCCTGCGGTGTTTCAGGCACATCTTCAAGATCATTATTGGTCTGGAATCTTCCACTCACTTTCTCAACAGATGTGATGCACGATCAATTATACAAAGACTAAGGTTGGATACAACTGTGGCTTTATTGCAGTAAGATGTGTGGCCTCCCACAGCAGCTGGCAAAATGGCTGCTGAATAGAGGACACGAATATTTATACTCCTCCTACTGGGCGGAGCCAGCAGGCAGCGGCTACTGGCGAACCTGTAGTACAGGTCCTACCTTACATCACCTAATACAGGTGTAACAGTGGTTTACCACATTCACCCCCTTTAAAATGTGTCCGGCGGAGTTGGTGGAGTACTACATACAGTAGTGAATTTATGTACAGTGTTTTATCAGGGAAAAGGAAAAAACAAAAATGTCCTTTGAAAGTCCGGTGCCAAGGCACCGATGGCAAGCGTAGCCACGAATAGGAGGAGATCGGAGTACTTTCGGTTGCACCGGGGGACGAGGGAGGGGTGTCCCCTGTCCGCTTTGCTCTTTGCGTTGGCAATTGAGCCTCTGCCCATGGCGTTGAGGGAGTCCAGGAATTGGAGGGGTCTGGTGCGGGGTGGGGAGGAGCACCGAGTGTCATTATACGCAGATGACTTGTTGCTTTATGTGGCAGACCCAGTGGGGGGAATGCCGGAGGTGATGCAGATCCTTAGGGAATTTGGGGGCTTTTCTGGGTACAAGCTCAACCCGGGTAAGAGTGAGCTGTTCGTCGTGCACCCGGGGGATCAAGAGGAGGGGATTGGTAGGCTCCCGCTGAAAAGGGCGGGGAGGAGCTTTCGGTACCTGGGAGTCCAGGTGGCTAGGAGCTGGGGGGCCCTTCACAAGCTTAACCTCACTAGGCTGGTGGAGCAAATGGAGGAGGAGTTCAAAAGATGGGACATGTTGCCACTGTTGCTGGCGGGCAGGGTGCAGTCCGTCAAGATGACGGTGCTCGCAAGGTTTTTGTTCCTGTTCCAGTGCCTCCCCATCCTTATCCCGAAGGCCTTTTTTAGGAGGGTCAATAGGAGTATTATGGGATTTGTATGGGCGCATGGGACTCCGAGGGTGAGAAGGGTGTTTTTGGAGCGGGGCAGGGATAGAGGGGGGCTGGCGTTGCCCAACCTCTGTGGGCACTATTGGGCTGCCAACGCAGCGATGGTGCGTAAGTGGGTAATAGATGGGGCAGGGGCAGCATGGAAGAGGATGGAGATGGCGTCCTGCGTGGACACGAGCCTGGAGGTGCTGGTAACGGCACCGTTGCCGCTCCTTCCAACGAGGTATACCACGAGCCCGGTGGTGGCGGCTACCCTCAAAATTTGGGGGCAATAGAGATGGCCAAGGGGAGGTGGGGGGCTCAATGGAGTCCCCGATACGGGGGAACCACCGGTTTGTTCCAGGGAGCATCGATGGTGGGTTTCTTGGCTGGCACAGGGTAGGTATTAGGAGGTTGTGGGACCTGTTTGTGGATGGGAGGTTTGCGAGCCTGGGTGAGTTAGAGGGGAAGTTCGGGCTCCCCCCGGGAATATGTTTAGGTACATGCAGGTTAGGGCGTTTGCCAGGTGGCAGGTGGAGGGGTTCCCTCTGCTGCCCCCACGTGGGGTATGGGACAGGGTGCTCTCAGGGGTGTGGGTTGGAGGGGGGAGGATTTCGGACGTGTACCACGTCATGCAGTAGGTGGATGATGCCTCGGTGGAGGAGCTGAAGGGTAAATGGGAGGAGGAGCTGGGTGAGGAGATTGAGGAGGGGACGTAGGCGGATGCCCTGGAGAGAGTGAATTCCTCCTCTTCCTGTGCGAGGCTTAGCCTCATACAGTTCAAGGTGCTGCACAGGGCCCACATGACTGGGATGAGGATGAGTAGGTTTTTCGGGGGCGAAGACAGGTGCTCGGGGAGCCCAGCGAACCACGCCCATATGTTCTGGGCATGCCCAGCGCTGGGGGTGTTTTGGAAGGGGGTAGCAAGGACGGTGTCGAGGGTGGCAGGATCCAGGGTCAAGCCAGGCTGGGGACTCGCAATTTTTGTGGTTGCAGTGGAGCCAGGAGTGCAGGAGGCGAAAGAGGCTGGTGTTCTGGCCTTTGCGTCCCTAGTAGCCCGGCGGAGGATCTTGCTTCAATGGAAGGATGCGAGGCCCCCAAGCGTGGAGTCCTGGATCACCATATGGCGGGGTTCATCAAATTGGAGAAGGTTAAATTTGCCCTGAGGGGATCAGTACAGGGGTTCTTTAGGCGGTGGCAGCCTTTCCTGGACTTCCTGGCAGAACGGTAGGAAAATAGGCCGGCAGCAGCAGCAACCCAGTTGGGGGGGGGGGGGGGGGGAGAGAGGAAGGGGGGGGGGAGAGAGAGGAAGGGAGGGGGGGGCGGGGTTTGTTTCGGGGGAGGGGAGAAATGTGTATATGTGTTTATTGAATATGCCGGGTGTTTATCTATTTCTTCTTTTTGTAGTTACTGGTGGGGATGGGGTTTGGTTTTGGGGGTTAGTGTGTTTTTCTTTTTGTTGTTGTTAATACTGTTTTCTTGTTGCTATTTTCTGTTTTTGATATGTTTTTCAAAATCTCATTAAAAATTATTTAAAAAAAAAAAAAAAGTCCGGTGCCAGTTAGAGATTCAACCGGTCTGGTGCTTTGACGTTCCGCTGGGAGCGACGTAGCGGTGGCAGTGATGTCGATGCTGGTGATGTCAATGCTGGCCTGATGCTGGATGGCTCCAGGAGTGTGCCAAAATCCTCTTCATCCTCTGGCATGGGCAGGGAAAGGAGGGATGGTCCTAGTGGGGTTAATGTTGGGAGCGCCGGGGGAGGGGAGGGTGGCGCCGGGCCGAAGAAGTGTGTGTGTGTGGGTGGAACCTGCTGGTGCCAGGTCCCTGAGGGAGACAGTATCTTGGCAGCCATTGGGGTACACCACATAGGCATACTGGGGGTTGGCATGGAGCAAGTGCACCCTATCCACCATTGGGTCCATCTTGTGGAGTCGGACGTGCCTACGGAGCAGGACCGGTCCTGGAGCTGCGAGCCAAGTGGGGAGCGACACCCCATATGTGGATTCCTGGGGAAGGCAAACAGATGTTCATGGGGTGTGTTATTCGTAGCGGTGCACAGTAGTGACCGGATGGAGTGTAGTGCATCAGGGAGGACCTCCTGCCAGCGAGAGGCTGGGAGGTTCCTGGTCCATAGGGCCAGTTGGACTGCCCTCCATACCGTCCCGTTCTCCCTCTCTACCTGCCCATTTCCCAGGGGACTATAGCTGGTCGTCCTGCTGGAGGCGATACCCCTGCTGAGCAGGAACTGACGCAGCTCATTGCTCATGAATGAGGATCTCCTGTCACTGTGGATGTAGGTGGGGAAACCGAACAGAGTGAAGATTGTGCTTAGGGCCTCGATGATGGTGGCAGACGTCTATTGTGGCATGGGATGGCGAAGGGGAACCTAGAGTACTCATCGACCACACTAAGGATATA
Organism: Scyliorhinus canicula; assembly: GCF_902713615.1. Taxonomy (NCBI): domain Eukaryota; kingdom Metazoa; phylum Chordata; class Chondrichthyes; order Carcharhiniformes; family Scyliorhinidae; genus Scyliorhinus; species Scyliorhinus canicula. The sequence goes on along the minus strand of NC_052150.1, from coordinate 166,932,629 downwards.
TGTGTTGCGGTCGGTGGAGGGGAGGGACCCTTTGAAAGCCACGTTGAGGCGTTCAAAGGGGCGGGAGGCCTTCACCAGGCATGCACGGTCCAGCCAGTAGAAGTGCGGCTTGCACTCCGCACAGACCTTGCAGTCCCTGGTGACTGTCCTTACTTCCTTGACGGAATAGGGCAGATTGCAAGTCTTGACAAGATGGTATAATCGTGTGACCCCCGGGTGACAAAGGCTGTCGTGCAGGGCTCGGAGTTTGTCTACTTGTACGCTGGCACATGTACCTCGGGATAGGGCGTCTGGGGGCTCGTTGAGTTTGCTGGGGCGATACAAAATCTCATAATTATAGGTGGAGAGCTCGATTCTCAACCGCAAGATTTTATCGTTTTTGATCTTGCCCCGCTGCGTGTTGTTAAACATGAAGGCTACCGACCGTTGGTCTGTGAGGAGAGTGAATCTCCTGCCGGCCAGGTAATGCCTCATAGACATAGAACATAGAACATAGAACATTACAGCTCAGTACAGGCCCTTCGGCCCTCGATGTTGCACCGACCTGTGAAACCCCTCTAAAGCCCATCTACACAATTCCCTTATCGTCCATATGCCTATCCAATGACCATTTGAATGTGTTTTGTGTTGGCGAGTCCACTACTGTTGCAGGCAGGGCATTCCACACCCTTACTATTCTCTGAGTTAAGAACCTACCTCTGACATCTGTCCTATATCTATCTCCCCTCAATTTAAAGCTATGTCCCCTCGTGCTAGACATCACCATCCGAGGAAAAAGGCTCACTGTCCACCCTATCTAATCCTCTGATCAGTTTGTATGCCTCAATTAAGTCACCTCTTAACCTTCTTCTCTCTAACGAAAACATCCTCAATTCCTTCAGCCTTTCCTCATAAGATCTTCCCTCCATACCAGGCAACATCCTGGTAAATCTCCTCTTCACCCTTTCCAATGCTTCCATATCCGCATGCCTCCAATGCCGCACGGCTTCAACGATAGCTTGGGCCTCTTTTTCGACGGACGAGTGCCGAATTTCTGTGGCATGAAGGGTGCGGGAAAAGAATGCCATGGGTCTGCCTGCCTGATTGAGGGTGGCGGCAAGTGTGATGTCTAATTGGTCGCTTTCTACTTGGAAGGGCAGTGTCTCATCTACTGCGTGCATACCGACGTTTGCTATATCAGCTCTGATACGGGCGAAGGCATGTTTTGCCTCGTCCTTAAGGGGAAAGTGGATGGACTGAATGAGTTGGCGGGCCTTGCCGGCATAGTTTGGGACCCAATGGGTGTAGTAGGAGAAGAATCCCAGGCAGCGTTTAAGGGCCTTGGGGCAGTGGGGGAGGTGAAGCTCCATGAGGGGGCGCATGCGGTCGGGAACAGGCCCCAGAACTCCGTTCTGGACCACATAGCTGAGGATGGCTAAGTGGGTTGTGCTGAACACGCACTTCTCCTTGTTATAGGTGAGGTTGAGGAGAATGGTGGTGTGGAGGAATTTGGCAAGGTTGGCGTTGTGGTCCTGCTGATCGTGCCGCAGATGGTGACGTTGTCTAGGTACGGGAAGGTGGCCCGCAAACCATACAGGTCGACCACTCGGTCCATCTCCCTTTGGAAGACCGAGACCCCGTTAGTGATGCCGAAGGGAACCCTGAGGAAGTGATAGAGATGACCATCCGCCTCGAAAGCAGTGTATGGACGGTCCGATTTACGAATGGGGAGCTGGTGGTAGGCGGATTTGAGGTCTATCATTGAGAAGACCCGGTACTGCGCAATCTGATTGACCATGTCAGATATGCGTGGGAGGGGGTACGTGTCAAGCTGCGTGTACCGATTGATGGTCTGGCTGTAGTCCACGACCAGTCTGTGTTTCTCCCCAGTTTTAACGGCTACCATTTGGGCTCTCCAGGGACTGTGCTGGCCTCGATGATGCCTTCCCGAAGCAACCGCTGGACCTCGGACCTGATGAAGGTCTTGTCCTGGGTGCTGTACCGTCTGCTCCTGGTGGCAATGGGTTTGCAATCCGGAGTTAGATTGGCAAAGAGGGAGGGTGGGTCAACCTTTAGGGTCGCGAGGCTGCACACAGTGAGGGGTGGTAGGGGCCCGCCGAATTTGAGGGTAAGGCTCGGCGATTGCACTGGAAGTCCAGGCCTAGTAGTAGTGCAGCGCAGAGATTAGGAAGGATGTAGAGGCGGAAGGCACTGAATTCTACACCCTGGACCATGAGAGTGACCGTGCAGAACCCCCGGATCGCGACGGAATGGGATCCGGAGGCCAGGGAGACTCTTTGGCTGGCGGGGTGTACCGCGAGGGAGCAGCGCCTTACCGTATCCGGGTGGATGAAACTTTCGGTGCTCCCGGAGTCCAGCAGGCAAGAGGTCACATGACTGTTGATTCTCACACTGGTCGAAGCGGTGGCCAGGTTGTCCGGCCGAGACTGGTCGATCATCACTGAGGCGAGCTGCGGTCAGTCGTCGCTTGCGCCAGAAGATGGAGAGCATGGGGGGCCCAGGTCGTGAAATGCTGTCGGTGTCCATGCCCCGTGGGGAAGACAAGATGGCGGCGCCTGAAGGTCCTGCGGGGGACAAGATGGCGGTGCCCATGGACCGCACGTGGACTGAGGGTGGGAAGATGGCGGGTTCACTGGCCGCTCGCGGCCCGGAATGTGAAGATGGCGGCGCCCACTGGCCGTGCGTGGTCTAGGGAGGGGAAGATGGCGGCGCCACTGGCCTCGTGTAGTCCGGGACGAAGATGGCGGCGCCCATTGTGTGTAGGTCAGGGGGGAGGGGGCGATAGCGGTGACTGCGCGGGCCTGGCACACCGCTGTGAAGTATCTCTTTTTGCCTTGCATGCCTTGCAAATGGCAGTGCGGGCCGGGCAGCGTTGGCGGGGGTGCTTCTGCTGGCCGCAGAAGTAACATCGGGGACCCCCGAGGTGCGCGGGTTGGCGTGTGGCGCAGGCGTACTGGCTGGGTAAAGCACCGGCTGGGGCGGCCGTCTGTGGGGTCGACGAGGGATAGGAGGGGTCGGCCGCTTGGCCGGGGAGTTAGGCCTGAGCATTACGTGAGGTGACCATCATGGAGAGTGCTAGCTTTTTAGTCTCAGCTAGGTCGAGCGTGGCCCATTGGAGCAGTCTTTGGCGTATGAGGTCCGACCCAATCCGCGTTACAAACACATCACGCATAAGAAGGTTGGAATGTTCGGTGGCTGTAACGGCCAGACAGTCACAGTCCCGGACGAGTGGGATTAGGGCCTGCCAGAAGTCTTCTATGGACACAGCAGGGAGTTGAGAGCGAGTGGCGAGTATGTGCCTGGCGAAGAGTGTGTTTGTTTTCTGTGCGTGGTTTTCTTTGAGGAGCGCCATGGCATCTGTGTAGTTCAGGGCATCCTGGATCAGCGGAAACACGCTGGAGCTCAACGTTGAGTACAGGATCTGTATCTTCTGAGCCTCTGTCGGAGGGGTGGTCACTAAGTTGATATAGGCCTCGACGCAAGCTAGCCAGTGATTAAAGTCCTTTTTGACGTCGCTTGATTGCGGATCCAGCTGCAGGCAATGTGGTTTGATTCGGAGGTCCATCTTCTGGAAAATCTTACTGCAATAAATTGATGCACGATCAATTGTACGAAAATAAGGTTGGATACAACCATGGCTTTATTGCAGTAAGATGTGCGGCCTCCCAAAGCAGCTGGCGAAATGGCTGCTGAATAGAGGACACGCATTTACACTCCTCCTACTGGGCAGAGCCAGCAGGCAGGGGTTACCGGCGAACCTGTAGGACAGGTCCTACCTTACATCACCTAATACAGGTGTGACAGTGGTTTACCACAAGATGACAACTTGTTGAGTGCAGCAACCATCTCCAAATGTACCTACCAGCTGGTTGGTAAGACTGCAAAAAATAGAGCTTGTGTGTTTAATATATTGCCAGTCTATTAAAACTTCTGGTAGTTCACCGCAATGTTGATACCCTGGATAATTACAACGTATTGTGCAGACATCTTGCTCATTAAATTATCTTATACGGTCTTGCATAATTATTACAACAGGAATCTCTTCACCTGACACCTTATCACAACCGTCAGTATGATGAGGGCTAAATTCACTATTACAGTCCATGTTACTGTAACCTTTGGTCTGGGTCAGCCCATTACCCAGCTTCTGCTATATGGTTAGCAGTCACGCACATTTTACCCTCTTACCAATTACACTAGTTGGCTAATTATAAACTTTGGTTGTCTCAACACAGCTATTTATTGTGGAACAGGGCAGAAATTCATCTCTCACAGCCACAATTTCTTTCAAGTTTGGAATGCGAGTGTCATGGGCAAGGCTATACTTTTATTCCGATGCCTAAATGCCTAAATGTACTTGACAAGGTGGGGGGAGGGCCGTCTTAAAATGCTGCAGTCCTGGTAGTGTGGGTAAACCACAGTGCTATTTGGGAAGGAGCTCCAGGAGTTTGACCCTCACCGTGACAGTGAAGGAGCCACAATTTAGTTCCAAGCCCAGCATGGTGTGTGACTTGGGAGGGAAAGCTGCAAGTGGGGGTGTTTTCCATGTGCCTGCTGCCCTTGTTATAGTGATGTTTAAGGGCCATCTTGACAAATACATGAATAGGATGGGAATAGAGGGCCCCGGAAGTGTAGACAGCATGGTCGGCACAGGCTTGGAGGGCCGAAGGGCCTGTTCCTGAGCTGTACTTTTCTTTGTTCTTTTGTTCTTTGTGACAGGGATTGTGGTTTTGGACAAAGGAGCCTTGGTGAGTTGCTGCATCTTGTACACACGGCTTCTTGTGAATACTGGTGGTGGAGTGAGTGAATGGGCGGGATTTACCGACCACCGAGCTGTGTTTTTTGGTGGCAGAGGTGGTCAACGGAATTGCCCATGGACAGCACCCCTCGTCACCAGGAAACCCATGCCCCGATGAGGGACCGGAATTTCCCACCGGCGTGAACAGCAGGTAAATCCAGCCCAAAGTTCAAAATTGTGGATGGGGTATCAATTAAGCATGCTGCTGTTTTGCCCTGGATGATGTCAAGCTTCTTGGAGTCACATTTATCCAGACAAGAAGAGAGTATCCCATTACATTTCCACTTTGTGCCTTGTAGATGGCGAACAGGAGTCAGGATGTTGTTACAGAATTCCCAGCCTATGGCTTGTTGATATAGCCGCAGTATTTATATGGCTGGTCCAGTTAAATATCTCATCAACAGTGACCTTCAGAATGTTGATGGTTGCAGATTCAGCAATGCTAATACTGGTAAATGCCATGGGCAGATGGTTAAATTCCCTTGTCTGGCATATCTGAGGCACAAATTAGGTTCTAATTTGGTGAAACTACAACAACATAGGATGATATGTATTGTCAACAATGAGGTCAGCATGTTACATAGCTAAGCTGGTCACATCAACAATGGACAGCACGGTAGCACAGTGGTTAACACAGTTGCTTCACAGTTCTAGGGTCCCAGGTTCAATACCCAACTTGGGTCACTGTCTGTGCGGAGTTTGCACATCCTCCCTGTGTGGGTTTCCTCCAGATGCTCCGGTTTCTTCCCACAGTCCAATGATGTGCGTGTTCGGTGTATTGGCTATGCTAAATTGCCCTTAGTGTCCCAAAATCCTCAGCTGCTTGTGCCGTATCCCTCTATATCCATCCTGTCCATATATTTGTCAAGATGCCTTTTGAACGCCGTTAATGTATCTGCTTCTACAACCTCCCCTGGCAACGTGTTCCGGGCACTCACCATCCTCTGTGTAAAAAGACCTGCCTCACACATCTCCTCTAAACTTTGCCCCAAGGACCTTAAACCTATGCCCCCTAGTGACTTCCCCCTCCACCCTGAGAAAGAATGCCTGCCTGGTACTTGTTTATTCATACCATTATCAATAATTACTCAATTTCCCATATAATGGTTACTAATTCTTAACGAGTATTTTGATTCATTCACATACTACCAGTCGGGCAGTTGGCAGAGAGACTGATAAAGCCTTTAACAGAAACTTTTGAACCAATTATTTTCAAAATTTAGGGCTAAAACAGCATTTCCATGTTCTGCGCACTGCAGCACCGTATTGTAAATCTCACCTATGTCAGCATCTGGTCTCTCCCATTTTATCGGAGTCACCACATTGCTGGTTGATCACCCTTCTCCAACTTTAATCTGTCACCCATTCCACTTCCAATCCCATTGCATTGACTCATTATTCATTACATCTTTCCATCTAGTCTTAGATCCTCCTCTTTTCGGCAGACTCATCTACATCACTCGCCTCACCACGTCCTCGCTTTCTCTCCACAATAGATGAACATGCCATTTCGATATTGCCTCAGCTATTTTCTTTGGTGATTCATCTTCGCTGACCCCCTAATGTATTGGTTCTGGATATTGTCCTTTTCCATTATGCCACACATCTTTCTTTATATCCACATCTCATTAGTGTCCAGCCATTGTTCCTCTCTTCTTGCTGTTACACAGGCTTCTCTACTATATAACAAGGCTTATATCACAACTATCCTTTAGATTTGACTTCCAGTGGCGGCTATGGAGTGAGTGACACACAGGGCAGTTCTGGTTCAAAGGTGTTAGTTTTTGCACTTTTTACCCATTAGTTTCGGCAGAAAAGTGACTGGAAGATAGAGAAGAGGTTCTCCCAAGATTGGCATGTCTACTGGCTATCGGACCCGGCAGAAGACAGTTAAAGACCTGGCTATAGAGTTGGAGGTTACTTCTGGTGCAGCACCAATTTCGACAATGGCGGAGGGGGAAAGGCTGTTGCCGGTAGGAATTTCGAGGCAGCACGGTGGTGCAGTGAGTAACACTGCTGCCTAACGCCACCGAAGTCCCAGGTTCAATCCCAGCTCTAGGTCACTGTCCATGTGGAGTTTGCACATTCTCTCCGTGTTTGTGTAAGTTTCATCCCCACAACCCAAAGATGTCCAGGTTAGGTGTATTGGCCATGCTAAATTGCCCCTTAATTGGAAAAAATGAATTGGGTATTCTAAATTTATTTTTTAAAAAGGTTGAATTTCACCAGCGAAGGAAGAGATGCACAACGACTGGTCAAAGGCAATTGAGGGAGCAGTGGCACCTCTGCAAGGGTTGTTGGACCTGGTGGAGAAGTGCCTCGAGGCTCAAGGAGGCGACATTTCATGAGGGGGAGAAGGTGACGTCCGACCAGAGTGATCGGATTGTGTTTTTGCAGGTGGATGTGGGGATTGTGGGGGATCAATCCAAGTCGCTGCGAGTGAAGGTGGAGGAGCAGGGAAACAGGTCCAGTTGGCAGAACTTGCGAATTGTGGGTCTGCCAGAGGGTGTGGAAGGAATAAGCGCCACGAAATACATTGAGGATGCTGGCCATGTTGATGGAGGAGAGGGTGCTGGATAAGGCCCCCAGAGGTGGAGCGGACCCATAAGTCATGGAGGCTGAAGCCATCGCCGTTGATTGTATGCTTGCAGAAGTCGTGGACAAAGACGAAGAGAGTCTGCGAATGGGAGAGTAATCCAGTCCAGATATACCAGGACATTGGGTGCAGAACTAGCAAAATGGCCCGCAGAACTCAACAAGGCCATGACTGTGTTGTATCAACGGAAGATTCATTTTGGGGTATTGTGCCTGGCGGGACTTTGAGTAACATTCAATGGCCGTGAGTATTTGAAACACCTGAGGAGGCAAACTACGGGACCATGGGCAGCATGGTAGCCTGATGGTTAGCGTCAATGCTTCACAGCTCCAGGGTCCCAGGTTCAGTTCCCGGCTGGGTCACTGTCTGTGCGGAGTCTGCACATCCTCCCCGTGTGTGCGTGGGTTTCCTCCGGGTGCTCCGGTTTCCTCCCACAGTCCAAAGATGTGCGGGTTAGGTGGATTGGCCATGCTAAATTGCCCGTAGTGTCCTAAAAAGTAAGGTTGGGGGGGGGTTGTTGGCTTACAGGTATAGGGTGGATACGTGGGTTTGAGTAGGGTGATCATTGCTCGGCACAACATCGAGGGCCGAAGGGCCTGTTCTGTGCTGTACTGTTCTAAATTCTAAATTCTAAATAAGTTGGGGGAGGACTGAGTGATGGTGTGGGATGGAAGGGTTAAGTCCGCAAAGGTTGAGTGTGATGGCTGTTTCATGTTGTCGAGCGTGGGGAGGGACGGGGTGGAGGAATTTTTAGTGTGTTGTAAGTTTGTAAAGGGCTGATCGCCACCCCCCCCCCCCCCCCCCACACACACACACACACACACACACACACACACACACGTCCCCGCCCTTTGTCTTGCTTTTTTGGGAGGAGGTTATTTGTGAATCTGAGTGCTTTGTTTTTTATGCAAGGGGTGGGTATGAAAGGGCCCTTTGGGTGGAGTTGACAGTTTTGTCGATATTCAGGGGGGTTAGGGGCCAGTGGCACAAGCTAAGGAGGGACTGGTGTGGGGAGGGGCTTGAGGATGTGGTGTGGGGGGCCTTCGGGTGGGAGCTGCCTCGCTAGCAAGCAATGCTAGTGAACGGAGGTGTGGTAGGGGAGGAGGTGGCGAGGGGTGGTCAGATTGTGGGGTGGGGGGGGGGAGGATGCAGCGTGGCAGGATTAGAGATTGAGCGTGGTCATGGGCGGAGGGGGCCACCTTGGATGGGCCCTGTTCAGGGTGGGATTAAGTAAGACAGAATTGATGGGGCATGAAGGGGGACGGTAGAGGGGAATAGAGGTAAAAGCCTCCGGTAAGAGTTGTGATGCAAAACACCTTGGGGCTAAATGGACCGGTCAAGAGGTCCTGGGTTTTTGCACATCTGAGGGGTTTGAGTGCAGAGGTGATTTTTCTCCAGGAGACGCAGCTCCGGCTGAAGGATCAGGTTAGGTTGAGGAAGGGATGAGTGGGACAAGTACTTCACTCAGGGTTTGATGGGGGGCACGGTAGCACAGTGGCTTCACTGCACCAGGGTCCCAGGTTTGATACCCAGCTTGGGTCACTGTCTGTGCGGAGTTTTCACTTTCTCCCCGTGGCTGCGTGGGTTTCCTCCGGGTGCTCCAGTTTCCTCCCGCAATCCAAAGATATGCGGGTTAGGTAGATTGGCCATGGTAAGGTGCCCTTAGTGTCCAAAAAAGGTTGGGTGGGTTTACTGGGATGGGATGGGGGTGTGGGCTTAGGTAGGGTGCTCTTTCCAAGGGCCTGTGCATACTCGATAGGCCAAATTTATGGAGCTTATGGGGATGGTGGGTCCGTGGAGGTTTAGGAACCCGGGGGGGAGTATTCCTTCTTCTCGCACACATATAAGGTGTATTTTAGAATCAAATTCTTTGTGGTAAGTCAGATGGTTCATGCGCAAATTGTGGTTTCGGACCATGCACTACATTGGCTGGAGGTTAGGCTGAGATCGGGGCAGGTGTAAAGGCCGGGGCGGAGGTTAGATTCTGGTCTCTTGGTGGACAAGGCATTTTGTGAAATGGTGAGACCAGCGATTGAGGATTTAGTAGAGCTTAATCAGAATGGGGAGGTATTGGCGCCCATGTTTTGGGAGGCGTTGAAGGCTGTGGTTCGAGGGGAGATTATCACGTTCAAGGCCCACAGGGATAGAAGGAGGAGGGAGGAGCACAGGCGACTGCTGGACAAGATAGTTGAGGTGGATAGGAGATACTCAGAGGGGTCCCCACGAAGGAGTTGCTGGCGGAGAGGAAGTGCTTGCAGGGGCAGTTTGATAGGTTGATGATGGGCAAAGCGATGGGGCAGCTGCGGAGGGAAGGGGATGCAGTACGAGTATGGAGAGAAGGCGAGCCATATGTTGGCCCATCAGTTACAGTGGCATTCAAGGAGATTTTAAGGACACACAAAGAGAATGAGGAGGTAGCATCGGAGCCGGGGAGGATAAATAAGGTGTTCAGGGGGTATTACAAGAAGTTGTATACTGCTGACCTGGGCAGAAAAGAGGGAGTATGACACTATTCTTGGATGAGTTGGAGTTCCCAAAGTTGGAGGAAGAGAAGAGGCAGGCATTGGAGGAGCCGCTGGGGCTGAGGGAGGTGATAGATACTATCAGGGGATGCAGTCAGGGAACTCCCCGGGGTCAGACGGCTTTCCGGCGGAGTTTTATAAGCTGTTTGTGACAGAGTTGGCTGCCTCAGCTGCTGAGAATGTTTAGGGAGATAGTGGAGAGGGGGGAGTTGCCAAAGACGTCATCACAGGCGTCGATTATACTGATCCCGAAGAAGGGGAAGGATCCGCTGGAGTGTGGGTCGTACAGGTTCATCGCATTGCTGAATTCAACGGGTTTTAGCGAGTAAGGTGGAGGGGTGGTCTCTGAGAATCCAACAGGTTTTGTGAAGGGTAAGCAGCTCTCTAGTAACATGAAGAGGCTGTTAAATATAGTTATGACTCCGTCGGGAAGGGGAGGTGGGGGCTCTGCAGGTGCCGGAGGTTACTGTTTCTATAGATGTGGAGACAACCTTTGACCGGATGGAGTGGAGAGGCTGATTTGACATTTTGGGACGATTTGGGCCGAAGTTTGTGGCATTTTTTGTATGCATCCCCTGTGCCAAGCATGCGTACAAGTTCATCAGCGTTACTTTGGGTTACACAGACGGAACGAGGCAAGGGTGCCTGCTGTCATCATTCCTATTCATGATGGCGATTAAATCCTTGGCAATGGCCCTTTGGGGGTCTGCTGAGTGATGAGGGAATGTGAGGGGGAGCACTGGGTGTTGTTGTATGCAGGCAACCTGTTGTTGTTTGCGTGGAAGCGCTGGAATATATGGGCAGGATCATGGACCTGTTAGAGGGGTTTACAGCCTTCTCCGGGTATAAGCTGAACGTTGGAAAGAAGTGAGGTGTTTCCTGTGAATGCGGCGGGATGGGTGGCCAATTTACCAATTTTGGGGCACTACCGTTTAAAGGTAGCTGGAGAGAGATTTATGTATTTGGGGATTCAGGTGACACAGGAGTGGGCCATGATGCACAGGTGGAATTTGACAGTGTTAGTGGAGGTTAAGGGGGATTTTTAAGAGGTGGGACATGTTGCACTTGAAATGAAATGAAATGAAAATCGCTTATTGTCACAAGTAGGCTTCAAATGAAGTTACTGTGAAAAGCCCCTAGTCACCACATTCCGGCGCCTGTTCGGGGAGGCTGGTACGGGAATTGAACCGTGCTGCTGGCCTGCCTTGGTCTGCTTTAAAAGCCAGCAATTTAGCCCAGTGTGCTAAACCAGCCCCAGACGTTGGCAGGGAGGGTGCAAGTGGGGAAGATGAATGTGCTGCCAAGGTTCTAGTTTATTTTTCAGACCATCCCGATTTTTCTATTTAAGTTTTTATTCTGGAGGGTGGAAGCACTGATCGTGGAGTTCATATGGGCAGGGATGGTGCCGAGGGTGAAGAAGTGAGTTTAGGTATATGCAGGTGCGGGACTTGGTGCGAAAGGAGTAGAGGGTGTTCCCCAAGATACCAGAGTATACACTGTTGGAGCAACTGCTGCTTCCTGATGATTTGGGGGAGGGCAGGATCGGAGATATATGCGGGTGGTTGGGGGAGCAGTGTGGATGGTGAGGATCAAGAGCAAATAAGAGGAGGAGTTCGAGAGGCAATAAGTTGGGGGCTATCTTTTTTTTAATAAATTTGGAATACCTAATTATTTTTTTCAATTAAGGGGCAATTTAGTGTGGCCAATCCACCTACTCCGCACATCTTTGGGTTGTGGGGGCAAAACCCACGCAGACACGGGGAGAATGTGCAAACTCCACACGGACAGTGACCCAGAGCCGGGATCGAACCTGGGACCTCAGCGCCGTGAGGCAGCTGTGCTAACCACTAGGCCACCGTGCTGCCCTAGTTGGGGGCTATCTTGTAAGGTAATGAGTGAGGCGAATTGAACCTCCTCCAGCGCGAGGATGAGCTTAATCAAGGTGGTGCACAGGTACAAATTACTCGGGCGAGGATGAATGGGTTCTTCCAGGAGATGCGAGAAGTGTGGGCGAGCGAATCATGCACATATGTTCTGGGGTTGCGAGAAGCTGGAGAGCTACTGGGAGGCGGTATTTGGAACACTATGCAAGATAGTGGGGGTGGAAGTCAAGCCGGACCCTATGGTGGCGATTTCTGGGGTTTCAGAAGTACCGGAGCTTCTGGAGAAGGAAGCAAATGTTGTGGCCTTCAGTTTGCTGATTGCTCGGTGAAGGATACTGTTAAACTGGAGGTCGGGCATTCTGCCAGGGCTGGCGGCTTGGCTGGGGAATTTGTACAATTTTCTCCGGTTGGAGAAGATTAAGTTCAAGTTGAGGGGGTCAGAGGCGGGCTTTGAGGTATGGTGGAGGCTGTTCATGACGCTATTTGAGTTGTTTTTCGCAGCGAGGGAATAAAAGGGGGAAAATTGTACAAACTGTGGATTATGATTTGATGGACTGTGTATTTTGTCGATGTTACATGTGTTTGAAACAAAATACCTTAAACTGTCCTTTAGATTTTTCCTTTCAGTTTCTGCTATTTTTTTTATCTGAATGCCCCACTGTATTTCTTCAAATTACTCCAACCAGAACTAATCTGTTGCCTAATTTTTATTTCATACTTTTTCTGCCACCTCTGATCCCAGGAACTTGAAACTACTCAATTTATTACCCATAATCTTTACATCTTCACCCTGATCCATTTCTTCTAATCTCAATCTGACACTCTAGCAGTCGCCGCAGGGCCTAATGGATACGGCGTCTGACTTTGGTAATTCTATTGATGATATCAGAAGATTTCAGGCTAGAGTCCTCCCACGGTCGCTTTATAGGGTGGCACGGAAACATAGTGGTTAGCACTATTGTTTCACAGTGTGAGGGACACAGGTTCGATTCCTGGCTTGGGTCACTGTCTGTAAGGAGTCTGCACATTCTCCCCGTGTCTGTGTGGGCTTCCTCCGGGTGCTCCGGATTCCTCTCACAAGTCCCGAAAGACGTGCTTGTTACGTGAATTGGACATTCTGAATTCTCCCTCCATGTACCCAAACAGGCGGTGGAATGTGGCGACTAGGGGATTTTCACCGTAACTTCATTGCAGTGTTAATGTAAGCCTACTTATGACAATAAGAAAGATTCTGATTTACCTAGGGATTTTCTCCAGATCACTTGATAATAAAACTCAGTTATGTTCCCATTTTGACCATCCCACAGCTTAATTTTATCTGCAAACACCATTGACCATGGCAATTCTTGTCTTACTCGCTCAGTTAGGCCATCCATGATAATCAGGAAGAGGAAAGGGTTCAGTGTCGATCCTTGGTACCCACCTGTCTCGCCCAACTTTCCCTGAGTCAAAGCAGGTGAGATTCAGGCAGTGCAGCAGGTCCCAGACTCCAGCTCGAAGTGAATAAGAAGGAGAGCAAAGTAGGACACATGCCTTTTTCAATAAACAGCATGAGCTACCGTCAAGCAGGTGATGTTTAAATGCCCCATTGGAAAAAAAAACAGGCCAGGGAGAAGGCACTTGTCTTGGGTAAGTGAATGAATGGGATGTGGTGATTTGGTGGACATGGGCAGGAGGGAGACTTTTGGCTGGTATGCTGGGGAGGGCAGGCTCAAGTTGAGGGGACGGGTGTGGGAATAATATGGGAATGGGTTGTCGTGGAGTCCTCGGGGGGTGGGGGGCCCATGCAGGATTCAGTCTGGGTATTTAAAACAGTTAAAGTTCAAAGTGCTTTTGTTTCTTCTAACATTTTCAGACCAACTATTAGAAAAACGCTGACAGAACTATCCTAAGTCAGCAATTTAAATCACTGTCAGATGGCTACCAGCAGAGCACAGTTTTTCAGGGGAAATGAGCCCTCCTGGAAAATGACCGGGTAAATTCCTGTTAGGCAGGAATTCAGGGAGCTAGGGTGGAAACTTAGATCTAGAACAAACAGAGATATTATCTCTGGGTTGTCACCTGTGCCAGCGAGACGAGGGATAGAGAGAGAGAGCAGTTGAGCATGTGGCTACAGGGATGGTGCAGGAGGGAGGGTTTCAGATACCTGGATAATTGGGGCTCATTCTGGTGTAGGTGGGACCTCTACAAATGGGATGGTCTACACCTGGACCAGAGGGGTACCAATATCCTGGGGGGGACATTTGCCAATGCTCTTCAGGAGGGTTTAAACTAATTCAGCAGGGGGTTGGGAACATGAATTGGAGCTCCAGTATACAGGAGGTTGAGAGTAGTGAGGTCATGAGTAAGGTTTCAAAGTTGCAGGAGTGTACCGGCAGGCAGGAAGGTGGTTTAAAGTGCGTCTACTTAAACGCCAGGAGCATCCAGAATAAGGTGGGTGAACTTGAGGCATGGGTTGGTACCTGGGACTTCAATGTTGTGGCCATTTTGGAGACATGGATAGAGCAGGGAGAGGAATGGTTGTTGCAGGTGCCCGGGTTTAGATATTTCAGTAAGCTCAGGGAAGGTGGTAAAAGAGGGTGAGGGGTGGCATTGTTAGTCAAGGACAGTATTACGGTGGCAGAAAGGACGTTTGATGAGGACTCGTCTACTGAGGTAGTATGGGCTGAGGTTAGAAACAGGAAAGGAGAGGTCACCCTGTTGGGAGTTTTCTATAGGCCTCCAAAAATATCCAGAGATGTAGAGGAAAGGATTGCAAAGATGATTCTGGATAGGAGCAAAAGTAACAGGGTAATTGTTATGGGTGACTTTAACTTTACAAATATTGACTGGAAATGCTATAGTTCAAGTACTTTAGATGGGTCCGTTTTTGTCCAATGTATGCAGGAGGGTTTCCTGACACAGTATGTAGATAGGCCAACGAGAGGCGAGGCCACATTGGATTTGGTACTGGGGTAATGAACCAGGACAGGTGTTAGATTTGGAGGTAGGTGAGCACTTTGGTGATAGTGACCACAATTCGGTTATGTTTACTTTAGCGATGGAAAGGGATAGGTATATACCGCAGCACAAGTGTTATAGCTGGGGGAAAGGCAATTATGATGTGATGAGGCAAGACTTAGGATGGGGAGAGAAACTGCATGGGATGGGCACAATTGAAATGTGGAGCTTGTTCAAGGAACAGCTACTGCGTGTCCTTGATAAGTATGTACCTGTCAGGCAGGGAGGAAGTGGTCGAGCGAGGAAACCATGGTTTACTAAAGTAGTTGAATCACTTGTCAAGAGGAAGAAGGAGGTTTATGTAAAGATGAGACGTGAAAGTTCAGTTGGGGCACTTGAGAGTTACAGGTTAGCTAGGAAGGACCTAAAGAGAGAGCTAAGAAGAGCCAGGAGGGGACATGAGAAGTCTTTAGCAGGTAGGATCAAGGATAACCCTAAAGCTTTCTAAAGGTATGTCAGGAATAAAAGAATGAAAGAATGACGAGGGTAAGAGTAGGGCCAGTCAAGGACAGTAGTGGGAAGTTGTGCGTGGAGTCCGAGGAGATAGGAGAGGTGCTAAATGAATATTTTTCGTCAGTATTCACACAGGAAAAAGACAATGTTGTCGAGGAGAATACTGAGATACAGGCTACTAGACTAGAAGGGCTTGAGGTTCATAAGGAGGAGGTGTTAGCAATTCTGAAAAGTGTGAAAATAGATAAGTCCCCTGGGCCGGATGGGATTTATCCTAGGATCCTATGGGAAGCGAGGGAGGAGATTGCTGAGGCTTTTGCTTTGATCTTTATGTCATCATTGTCTGCAGGAATAGTGCCAGAAGACTGGAGGATAGCAAATGCTGTCCCCTTGTTCAAGAAGGGGAGTAGAGAAAACCCCGGTAACTATAGACCAGTGAGCCTTACTTCTGTTGTGGGCAAAGTCGTGGAAAGGTTTATAAGAGATAGAATTTATAATAATCTGGAAAGGAATAATTTGATTAGCGATAGTCAACACGTTTTTGTGAAGGGTAGGACGTGCCTCCCAAACCTTATTGAGTTCTTTGAGAAGCTGGCCAAACAGGTGGACGAGGGTAGAGCAATTGATGTGGTGTATATGGATTTCAGTAAAGCGTTGATAAGGTTCCCCATGGTAGGCTATTGCAGAAAATACGGAGGCATGGGATTCAGAGTGATTTAGCAGTTTGGATCAGAAATTGGCTAGCTGGAAGAAAACAGAGGGTGGTGGTTGATGGGAAATGTTCAGCCTGGAGTTCAGTTACTAGTGGTGTACCACAAGGATCTGTTTTGGGGCCACTGCTGTTTGTCATTTTTATAAATGACCTGGAGGAGGGCGTAGAAGGATGGGTAAGTAAATTTGCAGATGACACTAAAGTCGGTGGAGTTGTGGACAGTGCGGAAGGATGTTGCAAGTTACAGAGGGACATAGATAAGCTGCAGGGCTGGGCTTGTTAATTCCTTGTTAATTCGCAGTCAGTCTAGATTCAATTAAATCGAGATGGATTTGCAGGTATAATATCATTTAATCGACTCACTTGCAAGGCTGCATTAATCCATAGAGCTGCAGGACCCACATGCTGTCTCCTGCAGCACTCCGGACCAAAGAGACAGAATACAAAAGAGCTTTAGCTGATATATTCAAAAATCACAGTAAGATTCACATATAAGCTTCCCATTGGTCATTCTATACACCTCCTGACCTGGCTCTATATCTTAATTGGTCGCTTTGCCTTTGTAATCCCATCATCCTTTGCCCCCTGCTTACCACGAGGCAAAAGCTCCCCTTCCCCGATGGTTTCAAACAGGCTTTTGGCTGAATCCTTTTGTCCTGTCTGTGAACACTCAATCCGCATGGTCCTAAAGTACACCTTGTTCGTTTGTTCACTTCCTCATTCCCTCCTTTTATCATTTCATGATAACCCATCATTCCTACCTGCAGTTATGGCCCCTCAACTAAGAAAACGTGTTGCTGCACTTCTAAATCCTACTGCAGCACCTCATCGGCCGCTGCATGCTCGTAGATCCTAACAGTCAAGACTCTAGGGGCGGCTATCTGTTCCACGGCACCCTGCATTTTACCCATCATGCATTTAAGGATGATCATGCCCACAAAGATGCAGGCGAGATAGTCAAGAACATAACGGTTCTGCATGACAACCAACCTGAGTTAAGATAATTCCCTGTTTAGTGCCCCAAGGGCCCCTAAGGTCTCGTTTCCCAGGATGGTAAGGCCACAAATAAAATACTTTCTATCGTTGACCGCCAAGGAACCCCCAGTAGCCCATTTCATCCAGCTTTGGAAAGCCCATTCGGGCCTCATAGCAATGCAGAACGCCCTAGACTCAACAGTGATATGAGAGACATTCAAAGGAGCTGGATGCCTAGCGTCAACGGAACACAAGTGGCATTGCAACAGGCACATTGACCTGATGTCAGGGTTATGCAACACTTTGGATCAGTACAAGTGGAGGACAGACATGTTATATTCATTTTCATCTCTACCAGCAAATAGCCGTACCTCTCACTGCTGAAACAATTCTCATATGACCGGGAATCTCTATTGGGAGTGAAGGGGCTAGATATATATGCCCTCCACCGTTGAAGCTTATCCTAGTGAGAGTGGGAATTATCCCCAGGAAGGGGAAGGCGAATAGCCGGTGGGCCGAACCTGGATCGGAAGGAAGAGTAACTTGCGCGGACGGTGGCTCGGAACTCTGACAATGAACCACAGTTGGGGGAGTGCCCCAAAGCGGTGAAACAGAACATAACCTAGACACCGATGTGGGGTTTGGGTAGCAGACAACCCTCCCCTGGCCATACAAGCGGTGGTAAATCTAGAAGAGATTCATACCGTCCAGGTTTCCCTCATTCCGGATCCTAAATAAATTAAGTACATCTCCTGATAATCTACGTCTGGTTGTACCTCCCCTCTTACACAGCCCTTCCTCTGTCTAGTCCCTCTTTCTCTCTCACAACCTCTTCCTACCCCCTCCTCATAGTCTGATTTTACCTGTAAGGCATCAAGGTTAACACATCCAAAATCAAATTTACATATGCTCCAAAAACAAGGCAATGTCCATGCAGTCTTCCCTTCCCATCGTTGGGACCGGTGCCATTGCGTCATAAGTCCTGCATAGTCCGTTAACCGGATGACCTTCCATGTGTCGATACCACGTCCTCGTATATGGGGGCAGCGAAGAACGTCACCTTTGCAGAGGTGGAATGTCCTTGTAGTTTGGTTGGTGTTGCAGATGTAGATGATATTCCCCTGTTCCATGTCCGCCGCCAATGTCACTCCAAGCAAGGCGTTGCCGAAGATCACACAGGCGGTGTGTAGCCACCCCATCATGCTTCACACCTGTAAAATAGCGCTGGGGAAGGGAGGCAGGTTAGTGACCGACCTTTTACAGTAGTGGAGGTGGACCCAAACACTCCGCCCCTCCACTTTAACTGCAGTGGGGGTGGTAAGGAGAACTTGGAAAGGCCCCTCCCATCGTGGCTCTGACCCTTTCCGAGTCCAATGTTTTTGACCATGACATAACGACCAGGCTGCACTGAGAGCGAGCTGTGTAATAGGGATGGTGACGAGTGAGCTGCACGGACCTGGCCATGGAGCTCCTTGAGGGCGTTAGTGAGGGCTAGAACATAGTTAGTCCTTTCTTTAGTCAGATGGTGAAACTGGACCAATCTGGGAACAGGCAGGTTCCCGGGAGTTCTAATGGGCCTGCCGGAAAAGACTCGGCAGGAGAGAGCCAGGCCGATCCTGCAGGTGTGACCTACAGCTGAATGAGGGCAACGGGGAGCAACTTAAGCCATGTCGGCCCCGTGTCCGTTCTTAATTTAGCCAATTTAGTTTTGAGGGTCTGATCGTGTCTCTCAAACAACCCGGCTGCCTGCGGTCTGTACGCACAGTCTAGCTGCTGGCGTCTGCCCCAACTGGGAGCAGAACTCCTTGTTAATCTGTCCAATAAAATATGAGGCCCGTTAACAGAACTTAACTGAGCCGGTATTCCGTACATAAACACCTCATCACATTTTTACAGCCTTTGGCTCTCCGTCCTCTTCCGTCTGGTGTGATGGTCACCAGTGACGAGATGTCATCTTTGGTGAATAATGATGGGCCAAGCCTATCGGCAGCATCCAATGATTGTGCAGTCTACAATTATAATAACAAGTATTATCAATCCATGCAGCAGGTAAATCCCCTTGACCAAGCTATGAGAGATTACCCCGAACTGAATCTGACTAGATAGATAGCCATCCTCAGTACTACTGTGTTTCCCTTAGGATTTATATCCTTCTTATAGTTATACTGACTAGCAACTATCCCTCAGCCTTGTCATTCGTATTTACATGTCATAATTTGTAAACTGTGCAGGAAAATCAATGGTAAATGCATCCATCTCGCAGACCAGTGTCAATAGACCCTTTGTGAGGTGCTTTCCTCAAGTCCAATCACCGTGAACCATAGCTGGCGCCACTCAGGAAGGTAACACAATAGCCATTCCGGTTGTTCCACTACCTCCAAAGCATCTGACTACCTCGGGGCAGTAGCACCATAAAAGCGTCCTCATGTCCCTTAGAAGCAGCCCACAACTCAGTCCATCAGCGACCAAAAGGTCCTTATCCCTCACTGGGATTTTTTGTAGGAAGTGCTTTCCGTTTCCCATAGGAATGGTAATTGCTGATATTTTGTATCGTGCACTGATTATCTTGCTTTATTAATTGCAGGAGCGTCAACCAATCCTGTTTCTATTTCTGACTTCCTGACTCTGACGTCGAACATTGTACTGAATCATGTAGCCTGCCCGCCCTGGCTTACTTGAGACAATAGCTCCGTTTTCTTCAACCCCCTGTTGTCTGTTATCATTTTCCTTACCGCATGGATTGTATACTTGCCATTATTTGTTTTTTCTTAAACACCACTCACGCACTTAGTACAGGTAACTTCTTGTGGTTACAGCCCATTTGAATTTATACATAACAGTCCCTAACAACTTACAGGACATTTAGTCTGTAACAACTGTTATACTCTCCAATGCTATATTGGTTACAAATTTCCCCTCGCGGCAGCAAGCTGCTAATATTCTAGACCAGTGCCTCTCAAAGTGTGGTACGTGTACGCACCGGTACGTGGAGTGTTTACAGAAAAGAAAGAGACAGTAATCCTGGATTGGCTTGTTTCGCTCACCGGTCCCTGGCACATTGGGAAAAAACTGCCGGTACGCCACATCAGATAGTTTGAGATGCACTGTTCCAGACTACTGTCATTTAAAATATGGGGGTTCCTCGTCAGTCACTGCTGTCTGCCGAGACCCTTAATAACTCCTCCGCGTAATACGTCCCTCCTGGAGACCACAGATCACCCATCAGCTAACGTCCCGTTAGAGATGTCTGACCGGAGGTTTCAGTATTCAGTAATAATTTGATATTTTGATTTGTTGCTAACCCGTAAGGTTTTTCTTCCGGGCTCTATCATTCAATTCCCTCAAACATGTAGCCAATTGTATCATTAGTTTTTTCCCATACTGTCTGAAACATTCTTCTGCAGAGTGTTGTTCAGGTTCTTCATCGGTATGATCGTTGCTTGATCTGAAACTAAAACGAACAGGTCAAAGGCGGAGAGGGCCCTATTTCTTCATTTGTATCTTCCTATCCGTGCTTGGATATTCCAGAAGTACCATCTAGCATAGCCCACGTACTGCCTCACAAATCGATACCATAAGTCTGTCACTTGTCTACAAGATTGCACAGCCTTTTAAAGTCACATTGTTGTCGGCCAAATTATCCTTGCAGTAATTGCACGTTGTCATTAATCTATCCCACTTACACTGACACTTATGTAGCATGGTGGTTAGCCCAAATACTCCACAGCTCCAGGATCCCAGGCTCGACTCCCGGCTGGGTCACCGCCCGTGCGGAGTCCGCACGTTCCCCCTTCCCGGTGTGCGTGGGTTTCCTCCCACAGTCCAAAGATGTGCGGGGTTATGTGGATTGGCCATGCTAAATTGCCCTTGGGTGTCCAAAAAGGTTAAGAGGGATTATTGGGTTACGGGGATAGGGTGGAGGTGAGGGCTTAAGTGGGTCAGTGCAGACTCGATGGTCCAAATGGCCTTCTTCTGCACTGTATGTTCTATACCAGGGGTGGGCAAACTACGGCCCGCGGGCCATTTCTGCGGCCCACCAAGTCATTAAAAAAAATTTTCTTTTTAAATTTTGTTTTAAGGTTAGTGGGGGGCTGTTGGGTTACTTACTGGTATAGGGTGGATACGTTGACTTGAGTAGGGTGCTCATTGCTCGGCACAACGTCGAGGGCCGAAGGGCCTGTTCTGTGCTGTACTGTTCTATGTTCTATATGAGGCGCCCAGAATCATAACCGGGTGAAGTAATTATTTTACTTAATATACTATGCGGCCCTTTGTGAATTGTGAATTTCTGAATCTTGCCCTTGCACGGAAAAGTTTGCCCACTCCTGTTCTATACAGTACTTTTAACCCAATTCACACTGATCCTACAGCTCAGCTGGTCAAGTGAGAGAAATGCTCTATTCTCAGGGGCCACATCCTCCTTGACCATAGCATTTTTAAACCAGCTCACATTTTAATTCAATTGTTCACTGGATGGGGGTGTCACTGATAAGGCCAGCATTTATTGTCCATCCTTTATTGTCCTTGAGCAAATCATTGTGAGCCATTTTCTTGAACACCACCATGATATTTCAGTTAGGAATCAACCATAATGTCATGGGTCTGGTGTCCTATATAGGGGAAGGTCAACAGATTTCCTTCCTTCAAGGACATTAGTGAACCAGATCAGGTAGTTTCATGGTAATCATTACTTTAATTGAATTCAAATCCCCGGCTGCTGTGATCGGATTTGCATGTGTGGGGATCATTTGTCCACTCCTCTGGATTTCTAGTCCAGCAACATAGCCACTATTACAACATACACCATTAGGTGTGTGCTGATAGTAAATCAGCATACCAGCGCCAAACTCCAGAAAGGTGTCAAATAAATCAATCTTCAATTAATCAGAAATGTTGTAATATAATTACTGGAACTGTTAATTCCTCTGTATTTGATCAATATGACCAGATTTTTAAATTCTGACATAACTTCTTTTTGAACCTTTTTTATTTAAATTCTGACATAACTTCTTTTTGAACCTTTTTATTTCCTTACCCTTGATGTACATCATACAATTAAGGCCTGTTAAGCCTCCTCCTTCTGTTATTGCACCCCTGAGTGAGATGCGAAGAATCTCAAACTCCTCCCCTTTTGCTCACCCAGTGATCCCGTCTGGTCAAAACTTTCCCTTGATACATTCCTGATAGTGTTACTGCATTTACTTTAATTACTTTATGTTGATGACGACCGGATTTGTATGAAAGTAAGATCCAAACATGACATTTGAACTTTATCAGCTGTCCAATCAATGCTGCTAACAGGTTTTAATTCACTGTCTTCTCCCCCATTGGATCATTTGTTTTAAATGTGATACAATTTCATTTGCTCCAGACACCATGCTGCCCTAATTCAACTGTATGTGTACCCAGAATCTGAACTAATCTTGTCTTCACATCTTACAGCTTCAGGATGATGTTCCCTGCAGTCTTTGTTGGTATGGTCACTCAAACTTCCTCTAAATTAGCAATTGTTTTAATATCTAAATTTTTCTGCATCCATTTTTTTTTCTTTAAATCTTTCCCTGCAATCAGATTCTCATTTCCTGATACTGCAATTAATTCTTTTAATCTAACTTCTGGTCCAATATCTTTATTCTCCAAATCTCCTTCTTCAATGTCTATAACATGCTAAACATCATTCTTTCTGCAAGAAACTTTTCTTTCTCGTCGGGCACTGGGACCCTGCGGAGCCATGCAGTACAGCTTGCACAAAGCTGTCTGCTTGAAATCTTTGTCCCAAGCACATTGCTGTGCCGGCCATTTATTTTACTTCTAATTGATTTGAAACTTTTGTATTTATTTCCCTCATTTTATTTATTATTTTTTTTTTTTAGCCAAGACTATGCCGAGTTGCAACTAATCATTTACAAATCCCAATTTATACAGTTTGATTTCAATTTTTGTTTTTTTTCTTGAGAATTATGTTTAATTAACATCATTATTGCTAAGGTTCTGAAGAAATTTCAAATACTTACTCCGTTTTAACTCTCACTTTAATACCTCCTAAAACACAACATTTCACAAAACTAGGAACAGAGGATATCACATTCTTATCAAATAGACTCATTCATTCATTGGAGATCTCCATTCAGACAAAGGAATTCAAATCCTTATACGGTCATTCATCACACACAAGTCATTTATAACCCAATTCTGTTTCATTCAAACAACCCATATCTTCGCGAAGCTATAGTTGAACGGCATTGAACTGTCCGCAAACATCCCATCAGCGGTCCTTCACTGAACTGTTTCGCGACATCACATCAACCCGGTACAGACCTTAACCAATTTTTTAATCAAATTAGAATAGAACGGAATTGAACTGTGCGCCAACATCCCATCAGCGGTCTTTTACTGAACTGTTGCGCGACATCACATCAATCCGTTAAAGACCTTAACCGAATTAAAGTATAATTTAATAGAGCCAATTTTTAATTTGCTACTCACATGCAACGGAGTAACCAGGCAACATCCCATCAGACACCAACTGAACTGTTCGCCTCATGCAACTGAGTAACCAGGCAACATCCCATCAGACACCAACTGAACTGTTCGCCTCATTCCAAAACTTAACCAAACCTGCAATGACTGAAATAAAATCTTTAAATCCATCAGACTGACCTTTGATTTCGTCGAGACAGTCACTCCGTGTCAGCCGCGATTGACCAGGCCAATCAGTCCATGGGAAAGGGGAGATCAACGTGGCAATTTTAAGCTACTCACGTTGTGGGCCCATTTCCACCCTCCCAGTCCAGACCGGCCTAATTCTGAGTTCGCAGCTGGCCGGTATGTCCGTCTTGAGAAATCCCGGGTTTCGTGCACCAAATGTTAATTCCTTGTTAATTCGCAGTCAGTCTAGATTCAATTAAATCGAGATGGATTTGCAGGTATAATATCATTTAATCGACTCACTTGCAAGGCTGCATTAATCCATAGAGCTGCAGGACCCACATGCTGTCTCCTGCAGCACTCCGGACCAAAGAGACAGAATACAAAAGAGCTTTAGCTGATATATTCAAAAATCACAGTAAGATTCACATATAAGCTTCCCATTGGTCATTCTATACACCTCCTGACCTGGCTCTATATCTTAATTGGTCGCTTTGCCTTTGTAATCCCATCATCCTTTGCCCCCTGCTTACCACGAGGCAAAAGCTCCCCTTCCCCCGATGGTTTCAAACAGGCTTTTGGCTGAATCCTTTTGTCCTGTCTGTGAACACTCAATCCGCATGGTCCTAAAGTACACCTTGTTCGTTTGTTCACTTCCTCAGGCTGAGAGGTGGCAAATGGAGTTTAATGCAGAAAAGTGTGAGGTGATATATTTTGGAAGGAATAACAGGAAGATAGAGTACTGGGCCAATGGTAAGATTCTTGGTAGTGTGGATAAGCAGAGAGATCTCGGTGTCCATGTACATAGATCCCTGAAAGTTGCTACCCAGGTTGATAGGGTTGTTAAGAAGGCATACGGTGTGTTAGCTTTTATTGGTAGAGGGATTGAGTTTCGGAGCCATGAGGTCATGTTGCAGCTGTACAAAACTCTGGTGCGGCCACATTTGGAGTATTGCGTGCAGTTCTGGTCGCCACATTATAGGAAGGATGTGGAAGCATTGAAAAGGATGCAGAGGAGGTTTACCAGGATGTTGCCTGGTATGGAGGGAAGATCTTATGCGGGAAGGCTGAGGGACTTGAGGCTGTTTTCATTAAAGAGAAGGTTAAGAGGTGACTTAATTGAGGCATATAAGATGATCAGAGGGTTAGATAGGGTGGACAGTGAGAGCCTTTTTCCTTGGATGGTGATGTCTAGCACGAGGGGACATAGCTTTAAATTGAGGGGTGATAGATATAGGACAGATGTCAGAGGTAGGTTCTTTACTCAAAGAGTAGTAAGGGCATGGAATGCCCTGCCTGCAACAGTAGTGGACTCGCCAACATTAAGGGCATTTAAATGGTCATTGGATAAACATATGGATGATAAGGGAATAGTGTAGATGGGCTTTAGTGGTTTCACAGGTCGGCGCAACATCGAAGGCCTGTGCTGCGCTGTAATGTTCTGTGTTCTAACCCTTACCTGGGAACTTCCAAGAGGGATTCACTCTTTGGGGTACCTTTCTCCCCACCCCCTCCAAATTCAACACTGGGGAACCAGGAAGTTATATATCATTCACGGTCAGGCATGTGAAAGTCCATTACACGCGACTAGCGTCATAATGCGATAGTCCACAGGAATTCAAAGACTTGAATGCACGCTTACCTGATCTGAAAACTTTGTGATGAAACTCCCGAATGCCAGAGCTACTTGGAACGGCCTAACATCGAGAGTTCTCGCAGCATCCAGCGCAGGCCATCTCCA
This sequence comes from Scyliorhinus canicula, assembly GCF_902713615.1. NCBI lineage: Eukaryota > Metazoa > Chordata > Chondrichthyes > Carcharhiniformes > Scyliorhinidae > Scyliorhinus > Scyliorhinus canicula. The sequence continues at coordinate 166,907,301 of NC_052150.1, read as the reverse complement.
ATGGATTCAAGGAGACCATGTCGCTTTTCACTGCACTAGCTGCCATATATCAGCTCCATTTAAAGGGCCCAATTAAATTGATGGGCGAGGTGCAAGTGTCCAAGTGGCTTGGTGGTGGGGGAGGGGGGTTATCAGTTGAACATATGAATTAGGAACAGTAATAGGCCACTTGGCCCATTGAGCCTGCTGTGTTGTTCAAAAAGATCCAAAACTTCCCTGGTGATTGCATTTTCCCCCAGAGTTCCTCCTTCCCATTTCCTGATTTGCAGCTATTTCTAGAATGTTACTAATGCTACCTGTCATGAAAATATCTGGTTCTTTACAATAGTTTTCAATTCCTCTAACTTTTTCCAGAGCAACTATTAGTGCAACCCTGGCAGAACCATCCGGACGTAGCGATTTAAACCAGTCCAAAGATGTGCGGGTTAGGTGGATTGGCCAGGCTAAATTGCCCTTAGTGTCCGAAAAAATAAGGTTAATGGGGGTTGTTGGGTTACTGGTATAGGGTTGATACGTGGGCTTGAGTAGGGTGATCATTGCTCGGCACAACATCGAGGGCCGAAGGGCCTGTTCTGTGCTGTACTGTTCTAAATTCTAAATATTTCTGGATGATTTACACTTCTGGGCAATTGCCATGCAAACGTGTACCTGTAACAGTCCAAGAGAGATTCCCCAGAGCATCATTGGGGTAGCCCCCAAATTCAATGCTGGGGACCTCTGAGGTGGGCTGGCACTGTGGTTAGCCCTGCTATTCTACAGTGTGGAATACTCCATGATAATCATCTCTGACCTACGAGCACGGTGAAAAGGCTGGCTTGCCGCCTACTGGCTCACCAGCTGAAAAAGTAGGCAGCCACAAGACCCGATGGGTTCCCGCGGGCTTCTGTGAAACATTTATGCCAGCCCCACACCCAAGGGATGTCACAGACTCGCTGACGTGCGGCACCCTGCCTCCTACGCTAACACAGGCCATGATATCATTGATACCCCAAAAAGTCAAAGACCTGATGGAATGCAGATCGTATAGACCCATTTCGCTGTTCAACGTAGATGCAAAGATACTCACGAAGGCTCTTCCCAAGAGGCTGGAGAACTGCATAACAGAGGTGGTCACAGAGACCAGACGGGCATTGTCAAGGGTAGGCAGCTTACTACGAACATCAGGTGGCTGATAGCAGGAAGGCTTGAGAGCAATCATGCAGCTCCTGAAAGAGTTTGGAACTTTCTCGGGTATAAACTTAACCTGGTTAAGAGCGAGGCATTCCCGGTGAACCCAAATGGGGAAAGGACGGAGCTAGAGGGACTCCCACTCAAACTAGTCGAAAATAAATTCCGATACCTGGGGACCAAATAGCCCAGGACTGGCCACAAATCCACAAGTGAATCTGACCAGCCTGGCAGAGGAAGTCAAAAAGGGGCAGCTGTGGTTAGCACAGTTGCTTCACAGCTCCAGGGTCCCAGGTTTGATTCCCAGCTTGAGTCCACTGTCTGTGCGGAGTCTGCACGTTTTCCCAATGTGTGCATGGGTCCGGGTGCTCTGGTTTCCTCCCACAGTCCAAAGATGTGCAGGTTAGGTGGATTGGCCATGATTAATTGCCCGTAGTGTTCAAAAAGTTTGGGTGGGGTTACTGGGATAGGTTGAAGGCGTGGGCTTAAGTATGGTGCTTTACCAAGAGCCGGTGCAGACTCGATAGGCCGAATGGCCTTCTTCTGCACTATGGGCTACATGGCCGACAGGGATGGGACACGCTCCCGCTCTCCCGGACAGGGAGAGTGCAGATGATCAAAATTAACATACTGCCGAGGTTCCTCTTCCTGTTCAGATCGATACCAAACTTCATCCCAAAGGCCTTCTTCCACAACATAGACAAAATGATCATGGCGTTTGTGGGGGGGGGGATAAGAATCTAAGAGTCCCCAAATCAACACTGCAAAGGAGAAAAGTCCTGGATGGCCTGGCACTACAGAATTCAGGGGATGGATACGCGAACCCACCACGGAATAGGTGAGGATAGAGGAGTCTTCCTGCAAGGGAATGACCCTCCGGACTCTCGCCGCTGCAGTGCTCCCACCCCCTCGAACAAATACACATCCTGCCCAGTGGTGGTAGCTACACTAAGGACATGGAACCAGATGAGGCAACTCTTCGGTTTGACCGAGATGTCCCCCATACGTTCCCACCAACCATGCTCGACACCACTTTCAAAAAATGGAGACAGGATGGGGAGACTCTAACAGTTAGGAATTTCTACATGGGGGACAGAATAGCGACACTGAGCGAACTGATGAAGGACCTGAAACTACTGACAGGACAGGAACTTAGGCACCTCCCTGTAAAGCACTTTCTCCGCAAGGAGACGGTAGGATACTCCAGGGCCCACAAGAGCCACATTATTAAAGGACCTGATAAACACGTAAGGGGGAAACTACGGGAAAATCTACAGACAACTACTGGACAGAGCGAGACTGCCACTGGAAGAAGCTAGACGAAAATGGGGAGACGTACTGGGGACAGAAGTGGGCTGGGGACTCTGGAGCGAAGCACTGAGCAGGGTCGACTCCTCCTCCTGCTGCGCAAGGCTCAGCCTCATGCAGCTTAAAGTGGTTCACAAAGTGCACCTAACCAGAATTCGAATATATAGGTTCTTACTGGAGGTGGAAGGTAAATGTGAACGGTGCCAGAGAGGCCTGGCCAACCACACCCACATGCTCTGGGCTTGCCCCAGACCTGTCGAGTTTTGGACAGCCTTCTTCGAGGCTATGTCCAAGATTGTGGGGGCGAGGGTGGAGTCATGCCCGAGAGTAGCAATCTTAGGGGTATCAGGACAGCCAGATCTACACATGGGGAAGAGGGCCGACACCCTTGCTGTCACTTCCCTAAGCGCACGCCAGAGAATCCTGCTCAGCTGGCGATCAGCAGCACCACCCATGGCTGCAGACTGGCTTGCAGACCTGGTGGTAATTCTCTATCTGGAGAAGATCAAGTACCCATCCGAGGGTCTGAAGAAGGCTTCCTCAAAGCATGGGGGCAGTTCGTCGGCCTGTTCCAAGACCTGTTCGTGGCCAACAGTGACTAGGGAAAAAGCGAGAGACGGTAGAAAGCAGTCAGAGATACACAACTCTAAGGGGGAGGAAGACAGGAGGATATTCAAGGGAGCTACAGGGAGAAAGAACCCCGCCCCCTCCCCAAACACACAAGGCCGGCAACAGAAAACACAAAGGGAAGATGGGGGGGGGGGGGGGGGGGGGGGGGTGTGTGTGTGTGTGTGGAAAAATAGGAGCGAGGGGACAGAACACCCAGAACGCAAGAGGGGGCTGCCAGAGGGGGGAGAAACATCAAGAACGATTGTATGTACATAAGAACGGGACAAACTGTAAATGTTGTACAGTTTTATTAAGTATAATTGAAAATGCAAATAAAAATATTAAAAAAGACAAACATTCATTTAAATCGCAAAGGATCCACACATGTGCAATATTAAATGGAATACTGTTTTTTCCAAAAGAATTATAACTGCATCAATACATTCAAATGAATGTTCAAAAGGATTTGAAAAGCACGCTGCAGACTATAAAGTTTCAATGTTTAGAAGTTCTTCAGGTTAGAGATATCAAAGCTGGGAAATTGGAACACAGAATCAGTGCAAAAGGACCATGTTTAGGACTTTTTTTTTTCCAGGAGTTATTCCTTTGGTTTGTTTACCCATCACAGGACTTTCTACATGGCATATCACAGCAGTGTTTGAATCTTCCACAACGTTGCCAAGGAAACTTCTATTAATACCTTTGAGTTTCAAAGTAGGTCTATGTTTCACTTGGATTATTTTCAAATGATCTCACCAGGTTCAAGGTGACCCTACAGCACTACCTTTAATACATAAAAATACCAGAACACATGACCATATCTGTAATATTTCTAAAGGCAGACAGAATTCCCAAACAAAACATTAAGATCTGGGTTTTGGCCTGAGAAATGGCTTGTGGAGTATAAACAAATACATAGACCATTTGGACCAAGTGGTTTGCTTCTCTGGTCCAAATTATCTATATTTCTATATAGTGGCAAGAAGCTCTGTTGAATATGGTGCCAAGAACTTGATTTATTTCTTGATTATTACAGAAGCACACCTCATTCAGTAAATTGTACAATTAGCTGATGAATACTGAGTGCACTTTGAGTTGTTTGTTGATTCACTGTAGCCAGAAACTTTGTCTAAGCCACTACCTGGAAAACAAAAATTCATAAAATCAGGGCAAAAGTCCTTCACTTTCTATGACGGAAACTTTTCTATTTGTGGTTATTTTCAATTCTTACCTTCAATAAGGTTGTGCAAGTTGCAATAGTTTGTGCCAAAGTCTAGGACTGCATACCACAGTTGAGAAACAGAGTATCCCTGTAACAAGTATGTGTACTCAGCTGGATTAGTCGAAACAGAGCAGTTCTTTAAAAAAATCAAAACGGTTGCAATGCTATTGGCTGCAACACTGCAGTAAGAATAATTTACAGGCAAGCCACTACATTTTGGATACCCTCGACTGATTTTCATGCATTTTTGCAGAAATTTTAAATCAGGTCCATTTCCTATCTTCTCTATCAGGTTTGACTGCAAGACCCAGAACTACAAATTTTAATAAATTGATTTTCATTAGAAACAGTGCAAGGCAAGAACTTTCTAACTCTTAAATACAATACTAATTGAAAGAGTGTCTAATGGATATTGCTGCTGGACTAGCAATCCACAGAACGCAATATCAAATCCCACCACGGCAGCCTGAAAGATTGAATAATATTTTGTCCGAAAGAAAATGTTAGCATCTACTAAAGTGGCATAAATAACAAACTGGTTAATTAGGTCGTTAGGAAATGAAAACTGCTGTAGACAAGTGCCTGGAGTCCCGCATCAGCCTCGTTGACTTTGTGTCCTCTGAAGTGATCCAGCAAGCTATTTAGCTGTCATAGTCAGAGTCATACAAACAAAAGAACAAAGAAAATCACAGCACAGGAACAGGCCCTTCGGCTCTCCCAGCCTGCGATCCAGATCCTTTCTCTAAACCTGTCGCCTATTTTCCAAGGATTTACAGCAGAAAATAGACCCTGAATCCCATTTTCCAGCACTTGGTCTGTAGCCTTGTGCTCATCTAAATGCTTTTTAAATGTTGAGGGTTCCTGCCTCTTTTCAGGTAGTGAGTTGAGGATTCTCATCACCCACTGGGTGAAAACGTTTTTCCTCAATCCCCTCTATGTCCTGCCTCTTAACTTACCTCAAAATAAGGCAGCTCAACCATCTCAGGGGCAACTAAGGATGGCCAATAAATGACATGCAGAACCAGATTTTTTTAATACTCTGGATGAAGAATATTCAATTCAGATATTCACTGACATTTAGAAGAATGAGGAGGAATCTCATAAAAATGTATAAAAATCTAACAGACTAGACAGGTAGATGCAGGAAAAATGTTCCTGATGGAGGAGAGTCCAGAACCAGGGGGTCACAGTCAAAGGATAGTGGGTATCCCGTATTGGCCATTTAGGACTGAGTTGGAGAAATGTATTCACCCTGAGAGTGATCAGCCTGTGGAATTCATTACTACAGGAAACAGTTGAGCAAAAACATTGTATGTTTCCAAGAAGTAGTTAGATACAGCTATTGGGGCTAAAGGGATCAGAAGATTTGGGGGGTGGGGGGGGGAGGAAAGCATGATCATAATGAATGGTGAAGACAGCTTGATGGGCTGAATGGCATACTCCTGCTCCTATTTTATGTTTCTGAAAGGGATACTGGGATCTCATTCTCTAAATCCATTTTGAATCTGGTTTTCCCCTTTCATTTTTCAGTCGACACAGTTTTATAAATTACCATATCTACCATTTTCTTCACATCTCAAAGAAAATTATTTCACATTTAATCTAATACCACATTTTAAAATGTTAATGGTTGTTCATCACAGGCTCTGGAGATCACACCAGCAATGCTTTGCCCTGCCGTGGATTCTCCTGAAATGCTCTCTCCAGAAGAAGTTCCTGGCCAGTTAGAGTCTCTGGCTTTTCTCTTCCTTGTTACAAACTGATCCATCTTCAGTTATTTACACACACCTGTCACTTGCTTGCTGGCAGCTACAAAATGAAGGCATCTCTCTTCCGTGATTTTGCAGCCAAAGCATGGATCAGTATACATGCCGGGCGCGTGATCTGCTCTATGCCACCCTTCTGGTGGGAAGCTACTGTCGCTTTCAAAAATAAATTTGGTCCTGGGACAGCGTGCTGATGTCAGGAGGTGATGGCACTGGGACAGCCCGCTGACATCAGGTGGTGGCAGCCTTCCCCGCTAGGCCCTGGGTCTGCACACTGCCAGTCTGCCTGAGGCGGCATGCACGCGGATGGCTTTTTTTTTTTTTAAAAACAGCATATGGGAGTCCCATGAGTTTTATTTGTCAAGTCTGATAACTTATCATATGCCATTATAGTGCACGATTGCAGAGCTTTCAAACATTCACACAGATTTCACATGTTAGTCCTTAAATTTGACTTGCCCTGCCCCAAAGGAGTACCACACGTCATTTCTTTTCTCAGATTGTTGCTGGTGCCTTCTTCTTGGATGTCAGTTTGAAGAACAAATATATTGCTACAATCCCTGTATATGTAGCTATCACATAATTCCTCCTCCCTATGATGATGTAGACATTGGAAGTACTTATGGAAGCCAATGAACTGGTGCTGACTGCCAACATCGTGACCCGCCGTTCTCACCCCTCACATAAACTTCATTTGGTCGCTCTCCGTGTCCTTCACAGGCCCCGAGCTCCAACATTCCCCTCCCACCGCTGGAAGTACCATCTACTGCCTCCTCCTATTGGTCAGCAGAACAATGAGGCGCCGGATGTGACGTTAGGAACACTAATCATCCATTAGTGATCTGGGTGCCAATCAGATGGATGCTTTGGGTGCTTCTCCCGAGATTGGGGACAACACAACCCATCACTCAGCGACCTTCCCATGGGTCACAACCCCAAAACCCTGCCGTAATAAACTACTGAAATGTCAGTATAGTTTAAGTGACATTAACCTGATAATTCAAATTTCAAATGTTTTCTTCTCATCCCCCACCTTTAAAAACATTTTTTTCCGAAACTGTATTTTCAATACAGAAAGTACTTTTGAAAAGACAACTGCCGGCCCATAGAAGATCACGCCCAGATAGATGTAATATCTACAATACTATTCAGGGATACTGAATACCATGTTACAAATTCAAATAATTTAATTAACAACTGACTGTCAAAAAAAAAGATGAAGGACATTAGTTGGACAAGAAAGACAATCTTGCAAAAGATACTTTATCTATTAGTGGCTAATAACATTTTGAGTTCTGTATAGAAATGTAATTATATTACTTACAGAGACTTTGCAGGATCTATTGTCCAAGGAGGAAGCCAGTTTGAATGTAAGGGTATCGACATATTTGTGCACTGGGGTAGCGTGCTCAGCAACAATATAATGTTCATTTGCAGACTTCAGCTACGAGAGGGGGCAAAATTAACACAAATTGGTAGCTAAAAACAGTAAACACTGAAAATACTCCGCACATCTGCCAGTTTGTGAAATAATGGGGTTAACTTTTCAGGGTTGATGACCTTCATCAGCAATCAATGCCTTCAGAAAAAAAGTGTATATACAGGTACCTACAGAAGACAATCCATGATTTTCTTTCTAAAATGCGTTAAAATCATTTTCTATGGAATATTTAAATGAGCTCTCAAAAAATCCTGCAAGTGCACATTAACATGAACATCTTTAATGAACATTCCAAGCCACTTAATGGTTACAAAGAATGACAGAGTACATACAAAGAAATACTGACCAAAGCAACAATAAAATAAAGGCAAGTGTCAAATGAATTGGTTGGAGAGAGATCGCCTAACTGACATTTTCTATGTCAGCTTTTCTTGTTTCCTATGCAGACATGAGAAGAGCAGGCCCTAGATGTGTCAGGCTTCATGATCTCAGCAAGGTCTTTTGAACAGACCTTCTGAAATGGGGAGATAATAATCTTTACTAGTGTCATAAGTAGGCTTACATTAACACTGCGATGAATTTACGGTGAAAATTTCCCCCAGTCGCCACAATCCAGCGCCTGCTCGGGTACACAGAGGGAGAATTCAGAGTGTCCAATTCACGTAACAAGCACATCTTTTGGGACTTGTGGGAGGAAACAGGAGCACCCGGAGGACACCCACGCAGACACGGGAAAACGTGCAGACCCCGCACAGAGTGATCAACCCAGGAATCGAACCCGGGTCACTGGCGCCGTGAAACACCAGCAGTGCTGTGAAGTAGAGTAGAACAGGGAGCAACATATCTGATCTCTCTCTAGTCCCACAATCAACCTTAAAAATAAAACTCCTAATTTTTTGATTCCTCAGGCCTACACATGCTGTAAAACCTGAGCAGAACAGTCCAATTTATCAATGGAACCTAAAATAGACAGTAAACCATTTACATATTGGCACGGATTTCAGCAACACTTGCCTTCAATATTTTGAGGCCAATATGGTGTCAAAACATTTTTCAGATCATCCTGGGCTAGGTACAGGTCGGGAAAATTAAGGCAGGATTCCTGATTCAAACACAAGCTATGCTGCCTGCTATGTTGTCATTAGTGATACCAGGATGGCTATGACAGTCAAAACCTGTCAAATCCACGGGTTAAGAGGCAAATTAAAAATAATGGCCATTTGGGAGAAATCAAGGTATCTATTGAACTCACTTACCCAGAGTGGAGGGTGTAGGCTCATTGAATACTTTTGTGGCAGACATAGATAACTCCCTTGTCAAATAAAGAATCTAAGGGTATAGGGGCTAGAAGGAAAGCCAGGTTGGGACAACAATCAGATTGGCCATGATCATACAGAATGAACAGGCTTGATTTGGATTTGTTTATTGTCACGTGTACAGAGATACAGTGAAGGGGTACAGTATGGGGCTGGATTAGCACAGCAGGCTATACAGCTGGCTTGTAATGAAAAACAAGGCCAACAGCACGGGTTCAATTCCCATTTCGATCTCCCCAAACAGGCGCCGGAATATAGCAACTAGGTGCTTTTCACAGTAACTTCATTGAAGCCTACTTGTGACAATAAGCGATTATTATTATTATTAAAAGTATTTTTCTGCAAGCAGCTCAGATCATTTAGGACATGAAAAGAAAAGAAAATACATAATAAGACAACACAAGGTACACAATGTAAATACGTAGACACCGGCATCGGGTGAAGCATACAGGAGTGTAGTATTAATCAGGTCAGTCCATAAGAGGGTCATTTAGGAGTCTGGTAACAGCAGGGAAGAAGCTGTTTTTGAGTTTGTGTGTGGGTGTTCTCAGACTTCTGTATCTCCTGCCCGATGGAATATGTTGGAAGAGTGAGTAAGCCGGGTGGGAGGGGTCTTTGATTATGCTGCCTGCGTTCCCAAGGCAGCAGGTGGTGTAGATCGAGTCAATAGATGGGAGGCAGGTTTGTGTGATGGACTGGGCAGTGTTCACGACTCTCTGAAGTTTCTTGCAGTCTTGGGCCGAGTGGTTGCCATACCAGGCTGTGATGCAGCCTAATAGGATACTTTCTATGGTTTCTATGGTGCATCAGTTGGTCAGAGTTATGTGGACATGCTAAATTTCCTTAGTTTCCTGAAGAATTAAAGGCACTGTTGTGCTTTCTTGGTGGTAGAGTCGACGTGGGTGGACCAGGGAAGATTTTTGGTGATGTGCACACCTAGGAATTTGATGGGCTGAATGGTTTTTATGTGCTTCATTCATTGTTGACAACATGGAAGCATAAGACGTACTTACTGTGTACAAACACTTCTCTCCTCCTTTCGCACAATTATCAGCAGCCTTCCACTCTTTAATTTGGGTCACTAATTCGAGATAGACACTCTTACAAGGGATTCCAAATGTCCTGCAGAATAAACATATCGGATGAAAATAAGTAATCAATTATTTAAGTTGCTGAAAGCGGTACAAAAGACTCGGGACTTTTGTAAACAAATCAAAACGCTTTACACAATTCAGAAATCGTTTTTGGAGTCCTATTAGATGAACAGACACAAGAGAAAGATATGCAATCCAAATATGGCGTCAATACGCCCCAGCTTCCCCTAAACATGGAGTATAAGGTACTGTAACCCAAGACGCTGAATATAAACTTTATAAAAGTTCGAATCAGCTGGAAAAGTTGGTCACAAGACTGCGAATACGCTGTCTGGGGGGGAGATTGGCTTCCCCAATGCACACAGACAGTACGATCATGGCAGAACTCGAGCCGCCTGGCCACACACGCAATTGTTATATTCACTGGCGACAACTCCACCGCAGTGAACCTACCATTCCACCGAACACTGAGCGTGGAAAGGTGCAACCACGGTACCTGTCAACGCACCGAGCACCAACAGGCCAGCTCCGCAGTACTGTAACATCAACATCGCCCCGCAGACACACTCTCACTGCAGCCCTGCTCGCGCAGCAACTCTGCAGTCACGCGCTCGCCTATCATCTCCACGGAAACGCCGGGGGTTCCCCCCGGAAGCGGCGCTGGCGCTGATCAAGTCGGAGCAACTCAGGGGGGACATTTCCACCAAGGGTCACCTGTAAATCAAAGGGGCCGAGATTGCAATTTTTTTTATAAAGCTCGATGTGTAAATGTAGGATAGTGTCTGTTTTTCAGTATGACTGCAGAGAATGTTGCTCTTTGAGCATCCAGTGCACAGAAAGATTACCTTCTGCTGGATCTGCTCCATGGACTGGCCCAGGATGCACAGTCGGACCGAGGCCAGAATTTGCTGGAGGAGAGAGCGTTATATTTTTTCTTAGCCTTCAGGTCATTACGTTTGCGCCACAGCTTGCCACAAACTGAGAATTAAATGGCACAGCATTGCCAGAATCCCATTTGGGACCTCATGGATAGGGAGGAAGACCATGGCTGATCAAGACATGCTGCCATCTGAAGAGGAGGAGATGCGGGGTAGTAAGAGAATATTTGTATGGGGATTCTGTACGTAGTAGGCGAGAGAATATTATTTGCAGTCAGGATTGAGAGTCCTGAAAAAGTCCTGAAAAGATGGAACCAGGTACATCTTCAAACCAATGGAAAAAAATCTGGGAAAGGAGGGGCAGAATCTGGTTGTGTGTTCTTATGTCAGAACCAACAACATATGAAAGGGTAGGGAAGAAGATCTACTAAAGGTGCTGAATTGATCTCATGGGTAATAATCCCGAGATTACTACTAATAATAACAATCTTTATTGGGAGAACGTGCAGATTCCATACAGACAATGACCCAAGCCGGGAATCGAACCTGGGACCTTGGAGCTGTGAAGCATCAGTGCTACCCACTGTGCTACCATGCCGCCAATTTACCTGAACCACATGAAAATTGGCACAGAAATAAACAGATTAGGCAAGTCAGCTCTTGTCTAAAAGTTTGGAATGATTCAAAAACAATCAATAAGGTTCCAAATAATGTGAAAACTTGTAGTTTTGAGGGTAATATATCAGTATAAAGGATTGCTTAACTAATAGGAGTTGCGATAAAAGGGCCATTTTCAGCTTGGTAAATTGTAATTAGTGGAGTGCTGTGTACTTAACTATCTATATTAATAGGGGCGGCACCATGGCACGGTGGTTAGCATTGCTGCCTGCGGCGCTGAGGACCCGGGTTTGAATCCCGGCCCTGGATCACTGACCGTGTGGAGTTTGCACATTCTCCACTTGTCTCCGTGGGTTTCACCCCCACAATCCAAAGATGTGCAGGGTAGGTGGATTGGCCATGCTAAATTGGCCCTTAATTGGAAAAAAAAATTGGGTACTCTAAATTTGTTTTTAAACTATATTAATGACTTGAATTAAGGGACAGACGTATTGTGGCCACATTTGCTGATGATACAAAGGTAGGTGCGAATGCAAGTTGTGAGAAGGATACAAAGAGTCTGCAAAGGGATAGAGATAGGTTAGACAAGTGGGCAAAAATTGAAAATTGAAATGGTAGGATAAATAGAAAAGCAGAACATTATTTAAATAGAGAGAAAAACAACAAAATGCTGTGGGACAGACAGATCTGGGATCCTCCTACATGAAATCATAAAAAATTGGCATGTAGGTACAGCAAGTACTTAGGACAAGGGGAATGAAAGTATAAAAGTAGTGAAGTTTTGCTACAACTGAACAGAGCATCGATGAGATGGCACCTACTGTGTACAGTTTTGACCTTATTTAAGGGGAATATATAAATGCACGGGAGGCAATTCAGAGAAGATTCACTAAATTGATTCCTGGGATGAAGGGGTTACCTTTTCAGAAAAGATCGAACAGATTGGGCCTATATTCATTGAGGTTAGAAGAATATGAGGCAATCTTATTAAAACATACAAGATTCTGAAGGGGATTGACAGGGTAGATACTAAGATGGTGATTCCCTTTGTGGAAATTTAGAACTAATGGGTTTCAGAATAAAGAGTTTTCCATTTAAGATAGAGATGAAGAGGAATTTCTTCTCTAAATTGGTCATTAATCTTTGGCATTCTGGACCCCAACCAGCAGTGGAAGTGGGGGGTTGCACGGGGGGGTGTCATTGAATATATTCAAGGCTGAGTTTGATCGACAAGTGAGTCACGGGTTCTGGATGTGCAAGCAGCAAAGGGGAGTTGAGGCCATCATCAGATAATCCCTGATCTCATTATCGAGTGGAGCATGCTCAAATGGCCAAACAGCTTACTCTTGTGTATTTCTTATGTTCTTAAACAGTTAGGTCTTCAGGTCGAGCATTTTCATTAGAATAGTTCCAATGAAACAGACACTTTACTAAAGGATGCACTTAAAAATTATATTAATGAAACTTCTGGTGATGGGGATGTGCTGAGGACGCATGAAAGGTTGCTCTCTCCTTGGAACCGCAAATTTAGGCACTTTCAAGCCTAAAAAGCCTGCTATATCCGAGGAAAAAAACCCTCGTCCTCCTCCAACACTACCAAGACATGCCTAGCAGCAGCAATCCGAGGAGCCGAAGAGGGGTGAAAATACAAGATCCTGCAATTGGGAGCGTCACTCAATCCGGGTGTACCAAGACATTGGGAGAGACCTGACCAGGTGCTGGGCATAATTTAACAAAACCAAGGCGGCCCTTTATAAAAACAATGTGCAGTTTGGAATGCTGTACCCCTCTAAGCTCTGGGTGACTTTTCAGGGCAGAGTATACTATTTCATTGCACCGCCGGACGCGGGCGAGTTTATCCACAAGTATGGACTGGGGAGGCAACATAACCAGAAATGAACCAGTTACCACAACGTTTCGAACTAAGAAGAATGGAGAGACTACTTGCATGGGACTGAACCGCCTTGTCTTAAATTCTAATGTTGAGTCTCACAAAGGAGGAAACAAGAACAGCAGGTCGCAGGGGAGGTGAGGTGGAGCAAGGAAACAGACACGCGTGTTCGGGGGGAGGTAGAGATCGACTCCGGAGGGTGGACTACCACGCTACCGGGTGAGAAAGAGAGATTAGTTAGGCAACAACTGGTCGACTCCACACTGGAGTTATTCCACAGCCCCAATCGTAGAGCTACTGGCAGCGAGGAAGAAGCAACAAATTGCCTTTTACCTATTCTCCATGGGGAAAGCAGTGCACCAGTTCTGTCAGACACAGGGCGTGATTCTCCGAAACCTGGAGAAATCGTGAGGCTGGCGTCAAAAACGGGTGGGTTTGACGCCAGCCTCCGCCCCCCCCGACCGGGAACCGATTCTGGTCCCCGGTCGGGGCTAGCATGCCGCAGCCGTGAACTCCGGCATCGCGGGTTTAACAAATTTCGTTAAGCCCGCTTGCCAGAGTTTGCGATGGCTGACGCGTCACATGACGTCAGCCGCGCATGCGCGGATTGGAAGACTCCAACCCGCGCATGCGCGGATGACGTCATCGCGCATTTGCGCGAAACCCTCGCATGCGCGGGCCGGGATGCCCCTCAGCCGCCCCGCGAATGGATACAGCGGGGCGGCGGAAGGACAAAGAGTGTGCGGGGTAAGTACCCACTGCCCGCGATCGGTGCCCACCGATCGCAGGCCCATGGCACCCTTGGCACGGCCGTGGTACTGCCGTGCCAATCGGTGCCATGGTTCCCAAGATCACAACTTTACGGCCGTTTTTACGAACGGTCAGACCAGGTGTGTTTGACGTTCCTAAAAACGGTCGTAAAGGGCTTGGACTTCGGCCCATCGGCCAGCTGAGAACATAGAACACTACAGCGCACTACGGGCCCTTCGGCCCTCGATGTTGCGCCGACCTGTGAAACCATCTGAAGCCTATCTGACCTACACTATTCCATTTTCATCCATATGTCTATCCAGTGACCACTTAAATACCCTTAAAGTTGGCGAGTCTATTACTGTTGCAGGCAGGGTGTTCCACACCCCTACTACTCTCTGAGTAAAGAAACTGCCTCTGACATCTGTCCTATATCTATCACCCCTCAATTTAAAGCTATGTCCCCTCGTGTTGGTCATCACCATCCGAGGAAAAAGACTCTTACTGTCCACCCTATCTAACCCTCTGACTATCTTATATGTCTCTATTAAGTCACCTCTCAGCCTTCTCCTCTCTAACGAAAACAACCTCAATTCCCTGAGCCTTTCCTCGTAAGACCTTCCCTCCATACCAGGCAACATCCTAGTAAATCTCCTCTGAACCTTTTCCAAAGCTTCCACATCCTTCCTATAATGTGGTGACCAGAACTGCACGCAGTACTCCAGGTGCGGCCGCACCAGCGTTATGTACAGCTGCAGCATGACCTTGTGGTTCCGAAACTCAATCCCCCTGCTTATAAAGGCTAGCACACCATATGCCTTCTTAACAGCCCTATTAACCTGGGTGGCAACTTTCAGGGATTTATGTACCTGGATGCCGAGATCTCTCTGTTCATCTACACTACCAAGAATCTTGCCATTAGCCCAGTACTCTGCATTCATGTTACTCCTTCCAAAGTGAACCACCTCACACTTTTCCACATTAAACTCCATCTGCCACCTCTCAGCCCAGCTCTGCAGCTTATCTATGTCCCTCTGTATCCTATAACATCCTTCAGCACTATCCACAACTCCACCGACCTTCGTGTCATCTGCAAATTTACTAACCCATCCTTCTACACCCTCTTCCAGGTCATTTATAAAAATGACAAACAGCAGTGGCCCCAAAACAGATCCTTGTGGTACACCACTAGTAACTGAACTCCAGGATGAACATTTGCCATCAACCACCACCCTCTGTCTTCTTTCAGCTAGCCAATTACTGATCCAAACCGCTAAATCACCTTCAATTCCATACTTCCTTATTTTCTGCAATAGCCTACCGTGGGGAACCTTATCAAACGCCTTACTGAAATCCATATACACCACATCAACAGCTTTACCCTGATCCACCTGTTTGGTCACCTTCTCAAAAAACTCAATAAGGTTTGTGAGGCATGACCAACCCTTCACAAAACCGTGTTGACTATTGCTAATCAACTTTTTCTTTTCAAGATGATTATAAACCCTATCTCTTATAACCTTTTCCAACATTTTACCCACAACCGAAGTAAGGCTCACAGGTCTATAATTACCAGGGTTGTCTCTACTCTCCTTCTTGAACAAGGGGACAACATTTGCTATCCTCCAGTCTTCCGGCACTATTCCTGTCGACAAAGATGACATAAAGATCAGGGACAAAGGCTCTGCAATCTCCTCCCTGGCTTCCCAGAGAATCCTAGGATAAATCCCATCTGGCCCAGGGGACTTATCTATTTTGACATTTTCCAAAATTGCTAACACCTCCTCCTTTTGAACCTCAATTCTATCTAGCCTGGTCGACTGAACCTGAGTGTACTCCTCGACAACATTGTCTTTCTCCAGTGTAAACACTGACGAAAAATATCCATTTAACGCTTCCCCTATCTCCTCTGATTCCACACACAACTTTCCACTACTATCCTTGATTGGCCCTAATCTTACTCTAGTCATTCTTTTGTTCCTGATATACCTATAGAAAGCCTTAGGGTTTTCCTTGATCCTATCCGCCAACGCCTTTTCGTGTCCTCTCCTCGCTCTTCTTAACTCTCCCTTTAGGTCCTTCCTGGCTAACTTGTAACTCTCAAGTGCCCTAACTGAGCCTTCATATCTCATCCTAACATAAGCCTTCTTCTTCCTCTTGACAAGTGCTTCAACTTCTTTAGTAAACCACGGTTCCCTTGCTCGACAACTTCCTCCCTGCCTGACAGGTACAGGTAAAAAAACGGCGGGCAGCGATTTGTGACGGGAGGCTGGGGGGGGGGGGGGGGGGGGGGGGGGGGGGGCGGGGGGGGGGGGGGGAGAATAGTGGGAGGGCGTCAGACCAGCGTGGCCGTAAAAATTTACGACCCCCGCTATTCTCCGCACCGTCGTGAGTGCGGAGAATCGCCCCCAGAGGACCTCTTTTGAATGAAGAGACAAAACCAACCGCCTACTAGCTCACCAGCTGCAAAAGCAGGCAGCCACGAGGGAAATAGTGCAGGTTGTGGACAATGGTAGGCTAGTTGCCACGCCGGCTTTGAGACCTTCTACTGGGGTTGTACACCTCTAAACTCTCTGACGGGGACTCGGGGATGAAGCAGTTCCTTGATGGACTGGACATGCTGGTTGTGGGGCAAGACAGGAGACAGGCCCTGGAAGCACCATTAGAACTGGGAGAAGTCATAGAGAGTATCAATCCACGCAGACGGGGAAGGCGCCGGGGCCAGATGGATTCCCGGAGGACTTCTCCAAAATATTCGTGATAGTACTGGACCCACATTTCCGGGAGATATTCGCAGACTTTCTGGTAAGTGGCTCCCTGCTGCCAACACCAGCACAAGCCTCAATATCGCTGATACCCAAAAAGGACAAAGACCTGTATGTGCGGGTCCTACAGGCCCATTTCACTACTCAATGTAGATCCAAAAACCCTGGCTAAATGGCTGGAGAGATGTGTGCCGGAGGTAGTCGCGTAGGGACCAGACAGGCTTTCTCAATGGCAGGCAGCTAATATCGAACATCAGGCGCCTGCTGAACATGATAACGACCCCCTCTGGGGAGAGAACACCAGATGTGATCATCTGCCTGGATCAGAAAAGGCCTTTGACAGAGTTGAGTGAAAATACCTGAGAGAGGTACTGAAAGGATTTGGGTTCAGGCCAGGGTTCACCTCCTGAGTGAAACTACTGTACAGCATTCCCAAGACAAGCTTACAGACTTACACCACCAGCTTTAAATACTTCCAGCTGCACAGAGGCATGAGGCAGGGATGTCCACTATCCCTGCTGCTGTTTGCTCTGGCAATCGCCCTCAGAATGCGAAAGGGTGGAGAGGTATCCAGAGAGAAGACAGAGAACATAGAGTGAGACTCTATGTGATGATCTGCTCCTCCACATTTCGAACTCGCAGGCGAGCATGAAAGAGATAATGAAGCTCCTAAAGGAATTCAGAACCTTCTCAGGCTACAAACTCAACCTGAACAAAAGTGAAATCTTTCACAGGCGGGAGCGAAAGAGCTAGTGGGACCACCGTTCAAACAAGCCGGACCTGATTCCACTATCTGGGAATCCAAATAGCCCACGGATCAACAAATGAAACCTGATGAGTCGGTGGAGGAAGTCAAAAGGGACCCGCAGAAGTGGGACGCACTCCCACTTTCGCTGACAGGGAGAGTGCAGGCAATCAAAATTAATGTACCAGCCAGGATCCTCTTCCTGTTCAGATCCTGTTCAGATTAGGGCAGCACGGTAGCATGGTGGTTAGCATAAATGCTTCACAGCTCCAGGGTCCCAGGTTCGGTTCCCGGCTGGGTCACTGTCTGTGTGGAGTCTGCACATCATCCCCGTGTGTGCGTGGGTTTCCTCCGGGTGCTCCGGTTTCCTCCCACAGTCCAAAGATGTGCGGGGTTAGGTGGATTGGCCATGCTAAATTGCCCGTAGTATCCTAAAAAGTAAGGTTAAGGGGGGGGGGGGGTTGTTGGGTTACGGGTATAGGGTGGATACGTGGGTTTGAGTAGGGTGATCATTGCTCGGCACAACATCGAGGGCCGAAGGGCCTGTTCTGTGCTGTACTGTTCTATGTTCTATCTCTCCCGATCTACATCCCCAAGGCCTTCTTTAACATGGTAGACAAGCTAATCATGGTGTTTGTGTGTGTGGTGGGCGGGGGGGGCGGGGGGGGGGGGGGGGGGGGGAGAACACCAAGGATCCTAAAGAAGGTCCTACAATGGAAAAGAAACATGGGAGGCCTGGCCCTCCCAAACCCACAATTCTACCACTGGGCAGCCATAGCAGAAAGAATGAGGGGATGGTGAAGGAACCGGGAGCAGAATAGGTGAAGATGGAGAAGAGCTCCTGCATAGGGACAACCCTCCGAATACTAGTCACAACCACACTCCCATCCCCCAGACCCGAACAGGTACTCAAGAAGTCCAGTGGTAGTAGCCACGGTCCAAACGTGGTTTCAGATGAGACAGCACTTTGGTCCAACCAAAATGTCCTTTATGGCCCCCAAGTGCAACAACCACAGGTTTACTTCCGCAATAATGATGCCACCTTCAAAAAGTGGAGACAGGACGAGGGGACGCTGACGGTTAGAGACATGTACACAAACAACAGAGTAGGAACTCACGGAGAGGTTCCAACTACCAAATGGAAACAAACTGAGACATATACAGGTCAAAACGTTCTCCATAAGGAAATGATGACGTACCCCCAGATACCAGGACATTCGCTAGTTGAGGAACAGCTGGACGCGGGCGATCTAGGGAGGGGGAATTGTGGGGACCAGTACGGGCGACTGTTGGATGAGGTATTCTCCGCCCTGGACGATACACGGGAAAGGTGGGAGGATGAACTAGGCATAGAGGTGGTGAGAAGACTCTGGATTGAAGCACTGCACAAGGCGAACTCCACCTCCACATTTCCAGGACTCAGCCTAACACAGCTAAAGGTAGTGCACAGCACGCCTAGCCATAGTGAGTTTCCACCGGGTGTTCCGGTTTCCTCCCACAAGTCCCGAAAGTTGTGCTGTTAGGTGAATTGGACACTCTGAATTCTCTCTCAGTGTAGCCGAACAGGTGCTGGCGATGAGGGGCTTTTCACAGTTACTTCATTGCAGCATTAATGTAAGCCTACTTGTGACAATAATAATAAAGATAAGATAAAGATAACCCGAATGAGCAAGTTCTTTCCGGAGGTGGAGGACAAATGCGAACAATGCCACGTGGGACAGGCCAACCACATTAAAACTGGGGCCTCCCCCAGACTTGTCGGTTCTGGATGACCTTCTTCAAGGCAATGTCCAAGATTGTGGGGGTGTGAGCGGAGCTATGCCCAAAAGTGGCAGTCTTCGAGGTTTCAGAGCAGCCAGAGCTCTTTACGGAAGGGGAGCCAGAGCCCTAGACTTTGCCTCCCTAATCACCCACCGGAGAACTTGCTTGGCTGGCGATCGGCAGCACCACCCAAAGCTGCAGACTGACTGTCCGACCGAGTGGTATTTCTCAGATCAGGAAAGTAAAATTTGCTACCCAGGGATCGGAAGACGGCTCCCACAGGACATGGAAGCCATTCACCAACTTGTTCCAAGAACTGTTCATAGCAGCAACCAGTAGAGTCGGGGGGGGGGGGGATCCACAAACATACGGCAGGGAAGGGAGGGGGAAGCAAAAGCCACAAAGTAGGCGACAGATACAAGGAACAAAAGTGCAGGGGACAGGCCCGAGGACACGCTGAAAACCAAAGTAAACAGTAAAGACGCAATTATAAATCATCGCTCGGGCCACACTGGGTGTATGACGGGCAGACCGGCAAAAGGGAAACCATGGCCGCAGCAGGAGGGGAGACAATGGCTGTAAATATCATAGAATTTACAGTGCAGAAGCAGGCCACTCTGCCCATCGAGTCTGCACCGGCTCTTGGAAAGAGCACCCTACCCAAGGTCAATACCTCCACCCTCTCCCCATAACCCAGTAACCCCACCCAACACTAACGGCAATTTTGGACACTAAGAGCAATTTATCATGGCTAATCCACCTAACCTGCACATCTTTGGACTGTGGGAGGAAACCAGAGCACCCGGAGGAAACCCACGCACACACGGGGAGGATGTGCAGACTCCGCACAGACAGTGACCCAAGCCGGAATCGAACCTGGGACCCTGGAGCTGTGAAGCAATTGTGCTATCCACAATGCTACCATGCTGCTATATGCGAGGATTCCTGTTTGCATTTGTCTTCCCTTTCATCTTCGTTTTCTTTGTTTTTGTTTGATAATTTCAATTTGTTCTCTTTTTGTTGTTTTCTGTTTTGCTTTGCACGGGTATGCAACATGTAATTTAACTTACAAACTGAAGTGTGAAGCATCAAGTGTGAAAGCTAATAAAAACATTTTTAAACAATGGAATAGAAAGAGAGAAAATAATTTAAAAACTTACAAATCTAAAGGATTAAAATCCCAAGATCCTATGGAACTAAGAAGGAGGTAACAAAAAGGTCAGCTATATATGTAAAAGGTTCATACAAGCGGATGTAGTGCCAGAGGACTGGCCAATGTTGTTCCTGTATACAAAATGCAGATAGAACAAATCCTGGGAACTATAGACCTGCCAGCTTAACACCAGGATAGGAAAGACACTGGAATCTATACAAGAAGTGATAGAGGATCTGAGCACAGAAATATAGTGAAAAAATAGCCAGCATGGAAACTGAAAGGCTATGTAATGTTTAACAGAATAAAGGCATGGGCCTGAATTTTCTCAGACCTACAGTGACAGGCTGGCACTGACAATATGGAGAGGAAAGGTGTCAGGTGGGGGTCTGCCCACCACCATGGTATATTGCCAGTGGTGGAGCATCAAAAGCTTAGCCATTCATTGTGAAGTCAATTGAGCCACTTAAGTGGCCAATTAACTGGCACATCACATCCCCACCAGCATTTTGACTTGGTCGGGACTGTCGAATGCTGCTGGGGGAGAATGCTAGATATACCCTGGAGGGTACCCGGGGATGGAGGTGCCTTTGTTTATTTCCGTTCCATGGTGTACATCCCCACCCCCCCGCCACCCCCACTACACTGGCCCCTGGGTCCCACTTTTGATATTGATGGTGGGATTTCTTCAATGTTGATAACTTTTTCCCATGGTGTCCAGTAGTTCGGAAGTCAATTATTGGGAATGTTTTCAACTTGACCAGGCACCAGGCTAAAAGCATATTATGATTAGCTCCCTCACATGAATGCTTCTATTGATAGACCATTAGTGCAAATATCTATTTAAACTAAGATGTATGCAATATAAAAACTGAGCTGAATCATGATCTGTTTTTTTATTAACAATACAATGGGCATCCTGCACGCCAATGACCACTTAATGAAACTTGTCTATTGACACCCTGGCAACACCCTGTGAAACATGCACATCCTGGACCAGTGAATGGTTTATTTATCTAGACCCAACAGAAGATCCACAACAAGGTCCTCCTTTCTGCTCCCCTCCGGAGCCACCTGGTTGACACCTTAAGGCACCAATCAGTTTATTAGCCCAAATTACACCATTGTTTTACTTTGAGCCATCTTTCATTGATTTTTGTAGATTGAATCAGGCTGTCTACTTGAGACAACTACTGGAGTAGCCATTTTAAGCTACTGTACGAGCCGTTTTGGGTCATAATCCACTTTCCCCACACTCTCCACACGTGTACCTTTCCTGCCCAGTCTGATCCATTTTTCCAAGGAATGCTGAATAAATGTACTGAATCCCTGTCTCACTTGCATAATGATATTTGTCTGGACTTAATCCAATTACTGTAGAAACACTGAAACCCATATCTATTTTAGAACAGTTTCTACTGGAGTTAGTGCAGTGAAGATGCCCTTTGTCCAGCTAACTATATGTCACGCATATAAGAGGTTGCCATGTTTGTTAAATACAGAGGCTACTCTCTTGGTTTATACCAATTGTGGTGATCCTCGCCTGAGTGTGAACAGAAGGGACTGGTGGGACATGGAAGTACCACCAGGGGGCAGCGCGGGGACACATAAAAGGAACGCCGAAGGCCCGCCTTGGCACTTGAACCGGAGGGTTGAAGAGGCAAGGTGTGGAAGTTAACTCTGGGCTGCTAGTCTGTTTTGGGCCTAGTTGCAGAACATTGAAGAGCAGCATTTTCTCAAGTGCAATTCTGTAATTTATTGTGGGGCACAATAAATCATTCTTTAACCTAAAGACGACTTCGAGCATTCTTTCAAGAAGCATAACACCAATAATGTGCTCTGTCCCAACCACTGAAGCACCGATATTCACAGAGGCTCTCCTCTGCAAACCTTACCTACTATGACACTTCACTAGCCCGTAAAAAGGGAGAAAGACAAGCCCTTATTGTAAATGCACAAAGCCAGACACACTGGAAAGCAGGAACACCATTTTGATGTCCCAAGGCATTCACTACCTGGGTGCCTTGAAAATAGGCATATCAAGTTGCCATTGACTTAACATAATTAAAGCTGCATTAAAGCTTATTCTGTACCGAGACAGCTGAGGGGTATGGATCAGATTTGACCAATCTCAACCCTGCATGGCAGCTGTTAATTAGCCAAGTCCTTACCTGTCCAAAACTCAATTCACAGCTTGATCTGCCTCTTGAATTTTTGTTTCTAGGCCATTCCATTCTGTGTGGGTGAAGTTCTTGTTTTATATTCTGCTTTTTTAAAACATTTTCTCATCTTTCTCTTCCATTAGAATACATACTATTGGAACATTCTGCTAACTGACATTGGAAAGAATTTGAATCCAGTCACTGGGCAGTACGATAGCATTGTGGATAGCACAATTGCTTCACAGCTCCAGGGTCCCAGGTTCGATTCCGGCTTGGGTCACTGTTTGTGCGGAGTCTGCACATCCTCCCCGTGTGTGCGTGGGTTTCCTCCGGGTGCTCCGGTTTCCTCCCACAGTCCAAAGATGTGCAGGTTAGGTGGATTGGCCATGATAAATTGCCCTTAGTGTCCAAAATTGCCCTTAGTGTTGGGTGGGGTTTCTGGGTTATGGGGATAGGGTGGAGGTGTTGACCTTGGGTGGGGTGCTCTTTCCAAGAGCCGGTGCAGACTCGATGGGTCGAATGGCCTCCTTCTTCACTGTAAATTCTATGAGAACAAATTCTATGAGAACTTCAGTTCTGCTGAGGAACAGATGGTGGTGCTGTAGGCCGTGGAGGAGGTCAATCATTTATGAAACAAAGCAATACTTTTTAATATTATCTGACTGTTGATTTGGACATTCTTTGTTACTTTATGAAATTGCCTCTAAACCTGTGTATAAATTATTTTTTAATATTTTATAACATATATGCAATGACATGTTATAAACCCATTCAAATATACTACTCCTATGTTGCCCTTAGATACAACTGGGAAATGATGGAGGAAATCTGTGATGGTGAAACTCAATCCTCATAAGTTGTCTTGCGATTTCCCGGATTTCCTTACACAGGGCAGGACATTTTCATTTGGGAAAATCATTGTTATTCGGCTCTAAGGGTGTATGAATAGGATCACAAACCTTACCATCCCATTAACACTGATAAACAACCAACTGTAACTTTTACAGAGGCCTATAATTGAGTGGCCAAAGCACCTGCCTGGGAGAAATAGCACTTTCTCCCTCACAAATTGGAGTCCTAATGATGTAGTTAGGATATTGATTGCAATATTAAAGGTTACATTGGTAGAGCTTGCAAAGCAATATTTTGCACATGAGTACTGAAATTCTGATCAAGAAACAGGTCATTTCAAAATATTATGTGGAGGCAGAAGAGCAGGAGTATTCTCTTGGCTTGACTAAAATTCCGTGGACCGTCTTTAACCTAGCCTTTATTATAATTATCTTTATTAGTGTCACAAATATTTACATTAATACTGCAATAAAGTTACTATGAAAATCCCCTCATTGCCACACTCCGGCGCCTGTTTGGGTACACTGAGGGAGAATTCAGAATGTCCAAATTACCTAACAAGCATGTCTATCGGGACTTGTAGGGGAAACCGGAGCTCCCGGAGGAAACCCACGCAGACACGGGAAAACATGCAGACTCCGCACATACAGTGACCTAAGCCAGGAATCGAACCTGGGTCCCTGGTGCTGTGAAGCAATAGTGTTAACCACTGTGCTACCGTGCCGCCCACCTCAGCATCATATTCCACATTACCCCCTGTCAATAATCTACTGCTGGCTTCTGCCATCATTCCAGAGGCTGAAGTGCAGCTAGCTGCATCACAGCACCTGTTTGTCAAGTGGCACTCAGCTGTGAATTTCAAATGAACCTGGAGTCTCAAACCTCTGCTGCTTCTTCACCACTGGAATGGGCAGCAGGCCAGTTAAGACTCCAGATAGGGTTAGCCTCGCTCCTGAAACAACTATAGGGCCATAGTAATGGGACATGTGAAGTTATTCACACCCCACTTTCCTCAATTATCTGCCGCTTTGTTCAGGGGAACTCATCTCTCAAAATGTTGGCCTTGTGGCAGTCACGACTGTTTATATATATCATGTACATGAGATGTAATACGGTAAGACTCCTGTACTACAGGTATGGGGGTAGATCCCTGCCTGCTGGCTCCTCCCAGTAGGTGGAGTATAAATGTGTGTGCTCACCGAGCTGCAGCCATTTCGACAGCAGCTACAGGAGGCTACACATCTCTGCTTAATAAAGCCTCATTACTCTCTACTCTCATCTCATCGAAATTGATAGTGCATCAGGCCTCATGCCTGGGAGTCTTTCAGAATGGAAGTTACATGCAGCACGGTGGCACATTGGTTAGCACTGTTGCCTCACTGAGCCGGGGACCCAGATTCAATTTCGGTGTTGGGTGACTGTGTGGAGTCTGCATATTCTCCCTGTGTCTGCGTGGATTTCCTCCGGGTGCTCCAGTTTCCTCTCACAGTCAAAAGATGTGCAGGTTAGGTGGAATGGTCATACTAAATTGCCGCTTAGTGTCCAAAGTTGTGCAGGTTAGATGAGGTTACGTGGATGGGGAGGGGGAATGTGCCTAGGTTTGGGTTTTCTTCCGGAGCTTCAGTGCAGACTTGATGGGTTAAATGGCCTCCTTCCGCACTGTAGGGATTCTATGAGATCCCATGGAAGTTGTAAGGCAAGAAGGCAGCAAGAATCTTTTTAAAATGTATTCCCTTGTTTGTTTTTTACTTATTTATTTATTTGTGCATTCATTCACTTTTAGGCTCCCACAAGAGCCATAGGCTTCCAAACACAGTTTGAAGACCCCAAGAATACCAATCATAGCCGCTCAGTCACATCCTGGGCCCTGACACCACAAAGGCAACATACCATCTTAGCATCACATCTGAGGTCACAGAAACACCTGCCTATCCCCAGTCACTGCTGCATTTCCAATCTTCCTCCACCACACCCCCATCATGCCGTGTTGTGACATCCCGTGTTTACTTTTTCACCCTGGTTAGTTATCAATGCTCTCTTATTTTTTTCTGCTCCTCTACTACATTTGCATTCCTCCCACGATGCTCTCTCTGCAACTTAGTCAACAAGTTTGCTCATTCTCTTTCATTTAATACGTGGATGTGATATGCAATCATGGGAATTCCATTCACTCAGTCAGAAAATTACAAATTATCATGTTACGGAAAGGAAGAAACAGAATGTGATCTTAAGTAACCATAGAGAAAAATTGCAGTTCATGGATGTTTTTATTTAATGTGGAATTTGATCTTGTAAGGCAGACCTTTACCTTTAGCAATTTTCTCCTCCAATTTTCCTCATGCACTTATTGATGCCCCGCCCTACGACAAGGCACTAGTTGTCCACAGATACTTAGCCAGTTTCAATTATTCATGTATGAGCCACAAAAAGCCTTGCCCTTTAACCACATGCAACTTGAAAATACATTGCTGAATAACTTTCACGCGCAGGAACCCATGTCAATTTCAACTCAGTGTTGTGGCACTACTGAGTTGAGACAAAAGGCTAAATTCTCGTTGATCTGTGGCGGCTGGATGGAGTTGGGGTGGGACCTTGTTTTCAGTGGCATAGCTTCTTTTGGGAGGTCTCCTGCCCTGACAGCGTGGCGTATGCAGACGGATGATGGCTGCTTACGACAACATTAATCCATCGGAATGTCTCGGCTCTGCAATGCAGGTTGTCAAAGCCCAGTTTCAAGATATGTGAGGTGTTTCTATGGAAGCACACAAGGAGGTTCTTGTTGCAGAGTGAACACTGTCGGTGGAGCACATTTAATCTTGTCTTCAAGACTAATGGTGAGATTGACCTCCTGACCTTGCGTTGACCTGTTACTGATAGCAGTCGTGAGGGTTTGGAGATGGCTTCGCCAGCCAGGCCCCCCGCCCGCCCTCGCTGGAGCCTAGGTTGTTGAACGCCTGAGCTTCGATGAGATGACATGTTGGAATCAATGAGGTTTTGTGCTTTGATCATTGGAATCCATAGGAGATCCTGAAGATTGTTCACCATTTTTGATCCTGCTTTATTCTTAATTCTACTTTCTTCATGCGCTGATGGAAAAACAGCCTCACATCTCAGTTGTCATCCTGGACCTGGACTTTGCTCCTACTAAGTATGTGCTGTCTGTTGATGTTGTCAATATGTTAGTTTGTATGTAGGGAAGTGATGTCCTGCACCGTTGGTTATCCTCGATTTAATAAGTTTATATCATGTTATGTTGAATGTTGAATTTGTACACAGTCCTTTTATCCTAATGTATCCTTCGTGGGAGGAGAAGCAGAGCTGGAGTAGAATGAGCGGTGGAAAGGAGGGGCTGGTACGATTACTTCTGTCCTCGCTATGTTCAAGGAAAGTTCCCCCAGTGTGAGTTAGTCTGTTATTTTTGTTTAGTGCCTTTCCTTTTTCAGGCCCAGGAAGGCGGTGTGTTATCCTGTTGAGGACTGGGACTTGTATTATGCGTTTTAAGGACGAGTCGTCCGTTACTCCTGATATGGGTCGCCCTCTTTGATTGCTGGATGTGATGATAATCCTTGAGGCTTGGTTCTCCTGAATTTTTATTTGGTGACGTTGCCGGGTTAGCCAAGCTCACCTCCAGTATCAGTGATCAATATCCTGCCACCCCTTGGGTGGGTGTATCCTTTTTTTTCTGTGGGAAACGGTGGGTTGAGATTTGAGACTTGGCGGTGCCCACTTCTCTGTCATCCTGTAGTTATATTACAGCTATATGTTCTGGCATGGGCCTGGAGAAGAGTTTAATTTGCACTGTGAGTGTTAATCAATTTCCCCTTTAGCTCTGGGGTTCTGGGGATATTGTTTTCTTCAGTCCGTAATTTTGTTTTGCAGCTATGGGTACAATGTATATCTGTGATGTTGCCTGTATCGTGTTCTGGTGCAGGTGGAACTTGTACCTGTGAACAGAATATATTGGAGATTTTGTCCCTGATTTATCTGGTCGTAATTGTTCCCATTCTTCCCATTGACTATTGTTATGCAGTGCATCTTAGTGCATTGTTACCTATGACTATATTTTTTGTTTTGTTTGATGTGATTTCCGTAAAAATTGAAAACGTCAATAAAAAGACTTTTTTAAAAAAGTATTTGATCAATGGCAACCCCAGGATGGTGATAAATGCAAATTACTGCGGATGCTGGAATCTGAAACAAAAGAGAAAATGCTGGAAAATCTCAGCAGGTCTAGCAGCATCTGTAGGGAGAGAAGAGAGCTAACGTTTTGAGTCCGATGGCTCTTTGTCAAACAATGGTCATGGTGGGAGATTCAGTGATGGTAGCGCTATTGAACATCATGGGGAGATTTTTATTTTTTTATTTGTTGGAGATGGTCATCACCTGATACCTGTGTGGTGCAAATGTTACTTGCCACCTGACAGCTCAAGCCTGAATGTCTTACTATACATGGGCACAGATTGTTTCAGGAACTGAGGAGTTGTAACATGTCTGAACATCATGTAATCGTTAGTGAATGTTCCCATTTCTGACCTTATGATGGAGTGAAGGTCATTGACGAAGCAGCTGAAGATGATTGCGCTTGGGACATTGTCTTGAAGAGCGCCTGTAGCAATATCCTGGGACCGAGATTATTGACTGCCGACAACCATAACCATTTTCCTGTTTTTCAAGCAGTGGAGAGCATTGCCCCAATTATCATTCATTTCAATTTTGCTATGGCTCCTTGTTGCCACACTCAATCAAAATGTCAAGGGCCTCGTTCGCGCTCCTGAAAGAATGGAAGGCTGATGTCCTAGCCTTTGCCTCTCTGATAGCTCAGAGGCAAGTCATGCTGGATGGAGGTTATCACTGCCACCTAAGGCCTCAGCATGGTTGGGGACTTGTCAGAGATTCTGAGACTAGAAAAGGTTAAGTATGTCATTAGAGAGTTGAGGAAGGGTTCAGTTCCGGGTCAAGGCCGTTCATCACCTTCCTTAAGGCTTTGTTCGTGGCTAGCAACTAGGGAGGGTTGGTTAGTAGGGGCGCGGGAAGTAGTGGGGTTGTGGGGTGGGGGGGGGGGGGTAGAAGGTTTTTTTAAAATTATAAATTGTTTGTATTCTATTGGGCTGTTTGGTATGTGATAATCTGAAAAGATTGTTGAAATAAAAATATTTATAAATGAATAAACATTTGGCAATGTAAGGGTTAAAAGGTTGAGTTAGTATGTGTTTGACTGCAGTAGTCAAGTTATTTAAAAATAATAAAAGAAAGCGTTTCGGAGTCGGGTGAAATTGACCAGAGTAAAAACAGCATTGTTGTTTGACTAGGGGGAGCCCCTGGAGAGTTAATGGGATGGATTCTCCATTTGGGAGACTTATGTTCTCCAGCCAGAGCTGAATTACACTAGCTTTACAATCACCTTGCAGTGTTACGACCCAATTGCATTTATTTCCATGGTCTCGCTGCAGCGTGGAACTCATTCACGCCACCAGCATGGGATCAGAGCAAAGCAAGTATTAATCTGTTCTACTGGGATGTACAATGGATTGAGAGCTGTATATTTTTTCCTTTTTTGTTGTTGAATTGGAATAGAGATAGTAATTAAGGATATTGTATTTACTGTATTTAGTAGTATTGTT
Source organism: Scyliorhinus canicula (assembly GCF_902713615.1). NCBI lineage: Eukaryota > Metazoa > Chordata > Chondrichthyes > Carcharhiniformes > Scyliorhinidae > Scyliorhinus > Scyliorhinus canicula. The sequence continues at coordinate 166,878,182 of NC_052150.1, read as the reverse complement.
TATGGGTTAATTGTAAGCTATTTTCAGGTGTGATGTTAAAGAGTTTAATATTGTGTTAAAGATTTGTTTTAAAATACCAAAACAAATGCCATGGGCAATCACTCTCACCTCAACTCTTGAATTCAGCTCGTTTGTCCATGTTTGGACCAAGGCAGTAAAGAGGTCTGGAGCCGAGTGGTCCTGGCAGAACTGCTGAGGAAAAAACTTCTTGGGCAGGATTCTGTGCTCCACCGCACCCATTTTCAGGTGCGGCACGACCCTGCCGGCAGAGGGATTCTCCATCCTGGCAGCCAGCCATTGGGGTTTCCCATTGTGGGCACCCCCACACCATCGGGAAATCCGCGGGCGTGAGTGCGCTGTAGGCAAAATGGAGGATTCCGCCGACAGAGAATCCAGCCCCTTAACTCTGATAAAGAAAGACAATCCAAGATAAATCCCAGATGCAGAAAATAGGGAAGTCTGTCCAGAGAGGAGCCCAGGGCTTCTCGTATTTCTCAAGCACTGGCATTGATTCTGGAGATAGAGTTTCACTTCATGTTTGCTAATTTATACTGTACAGGATTGTAATGGTTCAAAAAGAACATGAGTTTCTGATTGAGTCAGCGAGAGAAAGTAAGAGTTTGGATGAGTGAATAAAATTGTGAATGAGTGAGAGTGAATGTGAGTCAGTGATTGAGAGAGCCAGTAAAAGATAGTGGGAAAAATTAACCAGTGGGAAAAGTGCAGAAGGAGGCCATCCGGCCCATCGAGTCTGCACCGACCCACTTAAGCCCTCACTTCCACCCTATCCCCGTAACCCAATAACCCCTCCGAACCTTTTTGGTCATTAATGGCAAGTTATCATGGCCAATCCACCTAACCTGCACATCTTTGGACTGTGGGAGGAAACCGGAGCACCCGGAGGAAACCCACGCAGACACGGGGAGAACGTGCAAACTCCTCACAGACAGTGACATAGCGGGGAATCAAACCTGGGACCCTGGCGCTGTGAAGCCACAGTGCTAGCTACTTGTGCTATCGTGCTACCCAGAGAGCGTGTGAGTGGTCTCCCTTTGAACTGCTCCTGAACTACACATTAGATTAATTAATGACTAACTCATATTTATTCTCATCCACTGGAAACATCTTCCACTTGTCTATCATATCAAACCTTTCAATAATCTTGCAGGATCAGGCCATTCTTGATTCCCTTTTCCAGAGAAATGGTTATGCCCTGTCCAATCCAATTTTGCCAGAAAGGAGATACAGAGCCTCCCGGTGGAGCCGGCCTCCACATTGCTGGAGGAGGTGCTGACGACAGGGGGACTGGAGAAGGGGGTAGTGTCGGCGGTTTACCGCGCTATTTTGGAAGAGGAGAAGGCACCACTGGAAGGGATCAAAGCAAAGTGGGAGGAAGAGTTGGGAGAGGATATGGAGGAGGGGTTCTGGTGTCAGGTGCTCCGGAGAGTGAACGCCTCCACCTCGTGCGCGAGGTTGGGGCTGATACAGCTGAAGGTGGTATATACAGCACACCTCACAAGGGCAAGGATGATCCAATTCTTTGAAGGGGTAGAAGATGTGTGTGAACGTTGCGGGGGGGTGGCCACAAATCACGAAAATATATTTTGGTCCTGTCCAAAGCTGGAGGATTACTGGAAGGTAATCTCTGAAGTGGTGCACATGAAACTGGACCCGAGCCCGCGGGAGGCCATATTCGGGATGTTGGACCAGCTGGGGTTGAAAACGGGTGAGGAGGCAGATATCGTAGCCTTCGCCTCATTGATCGCCCGAAGGCGGATCCTGATGGGATGGAGAGCAACCTCTCCACCCTGTGCCCTTGGTGTGGCGGGGGCAGTTAAGTTTGAACTGAGGGAAGGATGGAGGTGTTCTACAATTCATGGGCATTATTCATTGTGCACTTTCAAGAACTGGATAACATTGAACATTATTTTGGGGGGGGGGAGGTTAGGAGGGTTGGGGGAGGGGGATTGTATGTGTTAATGGTGACTATGGGTGATTCCTGATTCCTTTTGTTATTTGTTTATGTTAACATGCGGGCTAATGTTTGGGGTTTAGTGGGAGGATGGGATCAGTGTTATTGATATAGGGATTGACATTATATTCGTTACTAATTATTGTTTATTGTTGGTGGGTGCAAATTTGGTAGAAAATGTGAAAAAGGAAAATAAAAATATTTTTTAAAAATAAATAAATGCATATCCCACTGGGGGATCCAGATATGGCCAAATTGCATCAACCAAAATGTCCGGCTGGCCCTTTGAGCTTGCCCTGCCATTCAGTGAGATCATGGCTAATCTTTTGTGGACCCAGCTCCACTTTCCCAAACACCAGACACCAACACCTTTATTCCTTTAATCTTCAAAAAACTATTTATCTTTATCTTGAACGCTTGTCGTCATCCCAGAAAAGGGCCAGGGTTTGATCTTACAGGACCGCCACAATGGGTATCCAGGGGTGTCAAAAATGTTAGCATGCAGCTACATTTGGTGGCCAGACCTGCATACTTACATTGAACAATTGGCCCAACAATGTGCCATCTGTCAAGTAAGAAGTCTTACAACACCAGGTTAAAGTCCAGCAAGTTTGTTTCAAACACTAGCTTTCGGAGTACTGCTCCTTCCAAGGAAGGTGCTCCTTCGAAGGAGCAGTTCACCGAAAGCTAGTGTTTGAAACAAACCTGTTGGACTTTAACCTGGTGTTGTAAGACTTCTTACTGTGCTCACCCTATCTCGCCGGCATCTCCACATCATGGCTACCATCTGTCAAGAGTACTGGAAGCTCTCAGCGCTGCGCCCCTCCAGCCTTGGGAATGGCCTGGGCGGCCATGGACATGGTTGCATGCTGATATTGCCGGGCCGGTTCAGGGTTTTGTATTTCTCCTCCTAATTTATGCCCATTGCAAATGGCTGGATGTCCACAAGGTGGGGCAACCAGCTCCAGGGCAACGATTGAAAGCTGCATTTGTCTTTTTGTACCCGTGACATACCTGAGGTGTTAGTCATGGACAATGGCACACTTTTTGTGAGGGAAGAGTTCTCTGGGTTTCTGAAGGCTAACGGGGTATGACACATCCGAACTGCCCCGTACCACCCGGCTTCAAATGGGCTAACGGAGTGGGTGGTCCAGACATTGTGGAAACAGTCTGCGGGGTCAATGGACACTAGGCTGGCCCGGTTCCTTTTTTGCTACTGGACCACTCCCGAATGCCATGACTGGGGTAGCCCTGGCTGAGATGCTGATGGGACAGAGGCTTTGGACCTACCTTAGCATGGCCTTCCCTGATATCGACAGGAAGATGCGCCACAACCAGGACCTGCAAGGGCATTGCCCCAGTCTATAGTGACTGCCCAGGTACTTTGTATCAGGTGAAGCAGTGTATGTCCAAAACTTTTCTGACCACCCATTGGAACTCCGGGACCACCATCCACCAAAGAGGGCCGGTTTCCTATCAAGTGCAAGTCCATGGTCGAGTAATGTGAAATCACTTAGATCACATTAGGTCCAGGCAACCAATTCTTTGTAAAATTCCTTGTGCGTGAAAAGTTCTTCTCCAGTCGAATCTGATGCCCAAATGGGCGAGAGCAGAACTCCAAGGGGGTCAAGACATCGACACGAGAGAGGTAGTCAATGCAGACGCGGATATAGAGGCCCAACCATTGGTGGTCTCCGACAGGAAGTCCACAGTATAGCAGCCTCCGGCAGAGAATCCGCCTCGGCATTCCAGTCAAAAGCGACGTTTGCCTTCCTGGTACAAACCACCTGATCCTGTGCCGCAGGTACACGGCACGTAGCCAGAAGCTCCATCTCCGCCGACGTTGGAGGATTCTTCGGATATTGGGGGGGGGGGGGGGGTGTCATAACCCACACGGGACTTACGAGATGGCCATGATTAAACTCCCCGTGAGCCTCGCTAAATACTGTTAAAGGGGGCAGGGAACCCTAAACCATGTATCTTCTGTATGAATCCGGCCAGTTTGGGTACCGGCAGGAGAAACCCGGCTGGGATCTTTCGTGCTGTGAAAATAATAGTTATTGTAATAAACCTATATTTCCTTTCAACACTTGGTGTGGGCTCCTTCGTGGTCTACAAAATTGGTCTTCTCATCAAATGTCTCCCCAATTCCTAAATTGGTCGATATTTTCAGCATGATTGGTCTCTTGTGAAGTCCATTCCAAAATGACACCATCCTCCATGTGAATCTGTCTATTCGCCTTACTCTTCTGTCTTAAGGAGCCTGGGACTGGAAAAGGCCAATGCAGTCCAGTCAGTGAGCCCTATGTCAAAGAATTATCATGTAATTTTCCACCTTCTTTAAAGTTATTCGATGGAAACATTTTTCATGCTCCATCTTAACAGTTTGTAGTTTTGTCGTCTTGCTATAGAATGTGTAAGTATCTTAACTTCTGACTTTCATCTTGTCTACAATCTTTAAGATAAATGAATGCCTCTATTATCCTGAACCTTTATTCACCATTATAAAAATTCCCAAGTTCCCATTATAACCCAGTTGCATAATTTAAGTTGTCATTTTAGTTATCTATTGCTGCATCAGCTCTAATAGCTGGATGTCTTTTGCACAATATAGTGACCAAAATTGTATACAGCTTTGCAGATAGGGAAGGATGAGTGCTTTATACAAATTCAGAGTTGTTTCTGGAGATCCGTGCCCTATTCCTCTGCTCTCTTATTATTGTTCTTGGGACCTTGTTAAACAATTCCTCAGGGTTTATCTTATTGAAGCCCTTAAAGATATTGAACACTTAATTCAAATCTTCCTTAAGTGCAAACAAATTTAGTTTCTGCACTCTCGATAGCCCAACTTTCTGATGCTAGGTATCAGCCAGCTGGCACAGTTGCAGAACATTTTCAGAACAGTACCAAGATACCAAAGAACAAAGAAAAGTACAGCACAGGAACAGGCCCTTCGGCCCTCCAAGTCCGTGCCGACTGTGCTGCCCGACTAAACTACAATCTTCTACACTTCCTGGGTCCGTATCCCTCTATTCCCATCCTATTCATGTATTTGTCAAGATGCCCCTTAAATGTCACTATCGTCCCTGCTTCCACCACCTCCTCCAGCAGCGAGTTCCAGCTACCCACTACCATCTGTGTAAAAAAACTTGCCTCGTAAATCTACTCTAAACCTTGCCCCGTACATCTACTCTAAACCGTGCCCCTCGCACCTTAAACCTATGCCCCCTAGTAATTGACCCCTCTACCCTGGGGAAAAGCCTCTGACGATCCACTCTGTCTATGCCCCTCATAATTTTGTAGACCTCTATCAGGTCGCCCCTCAACCTCCGTCATCCAGTGAGAACAAATGTATGGCTTAATGACAAATTGTATTTAATAACACATAGGATGTATTAACTTGCATTTATTTCGAAGGTCCAAAAGTGCTTGTACAATCAATTAAGTAATTTTGAAGTGTGGTTACGATTATAATATAGTCACTGTTGTAATGTAGGAAACATAGCACACTTGAAATTTTACTCCTTAAAGGAAAGTTGGTGTTATCTCCTATCTGCAATGTGGACACTGTTTCACTACTACATTTTAAAAATGGGAACCAGGTGCCATGACCTCCAAGAGGGAGGAAGGAGGCACAGCCATCTCTCCACTTTGTACCACGGTGTCCCAAGGTAGAGTATCCGCTGGCCAGATATAGAGGGGAGCACGGTAGCATTGTGGTTAGCACAATTGCTTCACAGCTCCAGGGTCCCAGGTTCAATTCCTGGCTTGGGTCACTGTCTGTGCGGAGTTCTCCCCGTGTGTGCGTGGGTTTCCTCCGGGTGCTCCGGTTTCCTCCCACAGTCCAAAGATGTGCAGGTTAGGTGGATTGGCCATGCTAAATTGTCCTTAGTGTTGGGTTGGGTTATGGGGATAGGGTGGAGGTGTGGGCTTGGATAGGGTGCTCTTTCCAAGAGCCGGTGCAGACTCGATGGGCCGAATGGCCTCCTTCTGCATTGTAAATTCTATGAGAGAAAAAAAATTCCAGAGGGTGGGGGTTCAGGGTCTTCCTCTGGGATTGGGGTCGCAACTGGTGTATGATTTCCTGAAGCCTTCAACCTGCCTTTTTAGAAAGCCCTGAGTAGAAACATAGAAAATAGGAGCAGAAGGAGGCCATTCGGCCTTTGAAGTCTGCTCCGCCATTCATTATGATCATGACTGATCATCCAACTCAATAGCTTGATCCCACCTGCCCCCCCCACCACGCCCATATCCTTTGATCTCTTTCACCACAAGGGCTGTATATAACTGCTTTTTGAAAACATACAATGTTTTGGTTAAAACTATTTCCTGTGGTAATGAATTCCACAGGATGACCACTCTGGATGAAGAAATTTCTCTTCTTCTTTGCCCTAAATGGTCTATCCTATATCCTCAGACTGTGACCCTTGGTTCTGGACACCCCCACCATCAGGAAAATCCTTTTTTAAAAAACATTTAGGGTACCCAATTCATTTTTTCCAATTAAGGGGCAATTTAGCGAGGCCAATCCACCTACCTTGCACATCTTTGGGTTGTGGGGGCGAAACCCATGCAGACATGGGGAGAATGTGCAAACTCCATACGGACAGTGACCCAGAGCCGGGAGCGAACCTGGGACCTCAGCGCCGTGAGGCAGCAGTGCTATCCACTGCGCCACCATGCTGCCCCATCAGGAAAATCCTTAATGCATCTCCCCTATCTGGTCCTGTTAGAATTTTATAGGTTTCTATGAGATCCCCTCAATCTTCTGAACTCCAGCCAGTACAATCCTAAATGACTCAATCTCTCCTCATATGTCCGTTCTGCCATTGCAGGAATCAATTTGGTAAACCTTCACTGCACTCCCTCTAGAGCAAGAACATCCTTCCTCAGATAAGGAGACCAAAACTTCACACAGTATTCCAGGTTGGCTTCACCAAGGCCCTGTATAATTGCAGCAAGACATCCCTGCTCCTGTATTCAAATTCTCTCGCAATGAAGGTCAACATACCATTTGCCTTCTTTGCCACCTGCCTGTTTACCTTCAATGACTGGTGTACGAGGACACCCAGGTCCTGTTGCTCATTCCTCTCTCCCAATTTATGACCATTCACATAATAGTCTGCCTTCCGTTTTTGCTACCAAAGTGGATAACCTTGCATTTATCCAAATTATACCGCACTTGCCATTCATTTTCCCACTCACTCAATTTGTCCAAATCACAATGAAGAATCTCTGCTTTTTTCTGACAGCTCACCCTCCCACCCAACTTAGTGTCATCTGCAAATCTGGAGATATTACATTTTGTCCCCTCATCTAAATCATTTATATATTGTGGTGATCCACCACTGTATATATATGTGTGTGCCTGTATTAGGGGATGTACAGCAGTACCTGTATTACAGGTTTGTCTGTAAGCCCCTGCCGGCTAGCTCCGCCCATAGGGAGCAGTATAAATATTCATGAGTTCTCCTGAGCTGCCATTCTACCAGCTGCAGTTGAAGGATAACGTCTCACAGTAATAAAGCCTCTCTTGTACCGGTTCGAGTCTTTGTGTACAATTGTTAGCGCATCATATATATTATGAATAGCTGGGGGTTCCAGCGCTGATCCCTGCGGTACCCCACTAGTCACTACCTACCAGTTAGAAGAAGACAAGTTAATTCCTATTCTTTATTTCCAACCAGTTTTCTATCCATTTCAGTACACTAACCCTAATCACATGTGCTTTAATTTTACAAGCTAATCTCTTATGTGGGACATTGTCAGAAGCCTTCTGAAAGTCCAAATAAACCACATCCACTGGCTCCCCCTCATCAACTCTACTAGTTGCATCCTCGAAGAATTCCAGTAGATTTTTCAAGCATGATTTCCACTTCATATATCCATTCCAACTCTGTCCGATACGCCCACTGTTTTCTAAGTGCTCTGCCATAAAATCTTTAAAAGTGGATCCTAGAATTTTACGACTACTGGCGCAGGCTTACTGGTCTTTAATTCCCTGATTTCTCTCAACCTCCCTTTTTAAATAGTGGGATTACATTAGTCACCCTCCAATATGTAGGAACTATTCCAGAGTCTATAGAATCTTTGAAGATGACCACCAATGCATCCACTATTTCCAGAGCCACTTCCTTAAATATTCTGGGATGTAGATTATGTAGATTCTGGAGGCTCTCTGTTTTATCAATTGTGCATAGTCCTGAAAGAGACTTCTGGACTTCCGGTGGTGGCCATGGAGTGAGTGATCATACACAGGGCAGCTCCTGCTCGAAGGCACAGAAAAAAGCTCTTTTTACCCGATACTGGGTGGAATTCTGATGAAAAGGCATAGATGAAGGTTGGAGGAGTAGATTCCCCCGGGAGTGGTATGTCTGCTGATTATCAAACACAGCAGAAGACAATGAGAGACCAGGCTAAAGAGTTAGAGTTGCAACAGCACCCAGTGCAAGCATGGCTGTGGGGGAGGGGTTGATGCAAGCTGGAACGCCCCAACTGGAGCAGTTGATGGCTTTTATTAAGGAGGAATTCCGGCAGCAGAGGAAGGAAATCCAGGAGGATCACTCAAAGGCCATTGAAGGAGCAGTGGCACCCCTGAAGAGTTTGTTAAAATGGGTGGAGAACTGTTTGGAGGTGCAGGGGTCGCAGATTTGGGAGATTGAAGGAATGATCTCGGAGCACAGCAATCATGTAGTGACTCTGGAGGTGGCGGTGGGGCTCCTAGGGGACCTCTGTAAAATGTTGAGGGCAAAGATGGGGGAGGAGGAAAATACCTCGAGAAGGCAGAACCTGTGAATGGTGGGCCTGAAGAAGTAGAAGGTGTGAGTGCTATAACATACGTTTAAAAATATGCTGGCAAGGCTGGTGGCAGAAGGGGTGCTCAATAAGGTGCCTGAAGTGGACGAAGAACATAGGTGCCTGAGGCAGAAGCCTAGAGCTGGGGAGCTGCCGCGAGCGATGATCGTGAGATTCCACAAATTTGTGAAGAAATAGGAGATTTTGCGTTGGGCCAGGGAGAAGCATAGAACATAGAACATACAGTGCAGAAGGAGACCATTCGGCCCATTGAGTCTGCACCGACCCACTTAAGCCGTCACTTCTACCCTATCCCCGCAACCCAACAACTCCTCCCAACTTTTTTGGTCACTCAGGGCAATTTAGCATGGCCAATCCACCTAATCAGCACATCTTTGGACTGGGGAGAAAACAGGAGCACCCGGAGGAAACCCACGCAGACACGGGGAGGAGTGCAGACTCCGCAGACAGTGACCCAGCGGGTAATCAAACCTGGGACCCTGGTGAAGTGAAACCACAGTGCTATCCACTTTTGCTGCCCGCATTCGCAACAAATTTCAGCCAGAAGTGCCCAGTAGATATCTCTATCTCCTATGGAGATCTCCAGCATCACAGATGTCAGTCTTCGGCCAATACAATTCACCCCACATGATATCAAGAAACGGCTAAAAGCACTGGATACTGCAAAGGCTATTAGCCCTGACAATATTCTGGATATAGTACTGAAGACGTGTTCCAGAACTTGCTGCACCCCTTGCCAAGCTGTTCCAGTGCAGCTGCAACACTGGCATCTACTCGGCAATGTGGAAAGTTAACCAGGTGTATCCTGTACGCAAGAACCAGGACAAATCCAACCTAGCCAATTACCGCCCTATCAGCCTATTCTCCACCATCAGCAAACTGATGGAAACGGTCATCAACAGTGCTATCAAACGGCATTTACTCAGCAATAACTTGCTCACGGAAGTTCAGTTTGGGATCTGCCAGGGTCACCAACTCCTGACCTCATTACAGCCTTGGTTCAAACATGGACAAAAGAGCTGCACTGCAGAAGTGAGGCGAGAGTGACTGCCATTGACATCAAGGAACATTTGACTGGAGTCTGGCATCAAGCAAAACTGGAGTCAATGGAAATCATGGGAGAAAGTCTCTGCTGGTTGGAGTCATACCTGGCACAAAAGGAAGATGGTTGAGGTGGTTAAAGGTCAATCATCTCAGCTCCATACACTACACTGAGGAACTCCTGCAGTGGTGTCCTAGGCCCAATCATTTTCAGCTGCTTCATCAATGACCTGCCTTCCATCACCAGGTCAGAAGAGGAGATATTTGCAGATGACTGCACAATGTTCAGCACCATTTGCGGCTCCTGAGATAATGTCGCAGTCCATCTCCAAATGCAGCAAGACATAGACAATATTCAGGCAAGTTACATTCACGCCACACAAGTGCCAGGCAATGACTGTCTGCTACAAAAGAGGATCTAACCATCGTCCCTGGATATTCAATGGAATTACCATTGCTGAATCCCCCACAATCAACATCCCGAAGGTTACCATTGATCAGGAACTAAACTGGACTAGCCACATTAATACTGTGGCTATCAGAGCAGATCAAAAGCTAGGAATCCTACAAGGAGTAACTCACCTCCTGACTCAAAGCCTGTCCATCATCTACAGGGCACAAGTCACGAGTATGATGACATAGTCTCCATTTGCCTGGAGGAGTGCAGCTCCAACAACACTCGGGAAGCTCGACACCATCAAGGATAAAGCAACCTGCTTGATTGCTACCCCTTCCACAAACATTCAATCCCTCCACCACCAAAGAACAGCGGCAGCTGTGTGTACCATCTATAAGATACGTTGTAGAAATGTGCCAAATGTCCTTTATTCTTCAAAAAAAATCTATCTTTACCTTGAAAACATTTAATGAAGGAGCCTCAACTGCTTCACTGGGCAGGGAATTCCATAGATTCACAAACCTTTGGGTGAAGAAGTTCCTCCTAAACTCAGTCCTAAATCTTCTCCTTATTTTGAGGCAATTCCCCCTAGTTCTGCTCTCACCCGCCAGTGGAAACAACCTGCCTGCATCTATCTATTCCCTTCATAATTTTATATGTTTCTATAAGGTCCCCCTGCATCCTTCTAAATTCCAACAAGTACAGTCCCAGTTTACTCAACCTCTCCTCGTAATCCAACCCCTTCAGCTCTGGAATTAGCCTAGTGAATCTCCTCTGCATACCCTCCAGCGCCAGTACGTCCTTTCTCAGGTAAGGAGACCAAAACTGAACACAATACTCCAGGTGTGGCCTCACTAACACTTTATACAATTGCTGCATAACCTCTCTAGTCTTAAACTCTATCCCTCCAGCAATGAAGGACAAAGCTCCATTTGCCTTCTTAATCACCTGTTCCACCTGCAGACCAACTTTTTGCGACTCATGCACTAGCACACCCAGGTCCCTCTGCACAGCAGCATGGTTAAATATTTTATCATTTAAATAATAATCCCTTTTGCTGTTATTCCTACCAAAATGGATAACCTCAGATTTGTCAACATTGTATTCCATCTGCCAGACCCTAGCCCATTCACTTAAACAGTATCTTCATACTGTTCCTAGCAGGATTGAAAGCTAAATCTTGCACTTAGAATTCAGATGGTCTGTATTGGGATGGACCTTCAGATATCCAGATAGTCCTTTATTTGGGAGATATTTGACTAAACGAGACATATTTGCTTGAATTCTGGAGAAAAGTTTCCAACCTCTTTCCATTCCACAGCTCTCCAACAGTGAAAGTCAAAGTAAAAGGGGGGCACAAGAAGGCTGCAATGAGCAACTGATACAGCGCTCCTGCAGATTTCATTCACTGTTTATGTCTCCTGATGCATGAACTCACTCAGTACAAGCTAGAGAATGTGATCCACACGGATCTATTTAAGTTAGATCACCACAGCCTGATCAGACTATGATCTCAATGGGCTTAAAAATACGAACAGGAGTTTTAAAAAGATATTTAATTTCATAGAGGTCACTGATCTCCAGTATTTATACTGTCCAAGAGACGACATTGAATTTAACAGCATAAAAACAAAATTGAATATTCACCTATAATTTTCTCTAGCCCAGCCGAATTCTCTATTTCCATGCTCTAGACTCTTAATTTTCCCCACTTTATATATAATTTCCTAAACAAAACTTAGTTTCATGATGGTTTATGACAGATAATTTCATATCTTCACCAGCTCCTATATGAAAGGTACTTTTCTAACCTCTAATTCATTTATTTACCTTATCGCAAACCTTTATAATTCGGAATACTTCATGTCATCCTTCAATTTTATCAACTCTAATACAAGTTATCTTCACTCTCCCTAACAATAAATCTAACCCTCTCATTCTTGGTAATATCCTAGTTAACCTTTTCCACTGCTTTTATAATCTTCCTATAATGGAGTGCGCAAAACCGTAATCAAATATTCCAAATACGGCCTAAACATATCTGAAAGACTAAGAGTAAAACCTCAATGCTAAAAATACCATAGGCTCATTTTATGTATCTGTAACAAACACCTGAAAAACTACCAATCACATATAACGAAGATCACAAAAATTCCTCCTGTATAAAGTAATGTCTTTATCGCATGCCATGTTTAATTTTTAAGTTAGGATGAGTTAAGTGATCAATAGGATGTCATGAATGAGTTTATGTATTTCAACATGGTTTAGGGTCATAGGGTGTTACAGCACAGAAAGAGGCCCTTCGGCCCATCATGTCTGTGCCAGCCAACAAACGTCTATCTATTCTGGTCGGCATGGTGGTTAGCATTGCTGCCTCATGGCACCGAGGACCCGGGTTCGATCCCCACCCACAGTCCGTGTGGCATTTGTACATTCTCTCGGTATCTGCATGGGTCTCACCCCCACAACCCAAAGAAGCGCAGGGTAGGTGGGTTGGCCACACTAAATTGCCCTTCAATTGGAAAATGTTTTTAAAATTTAAAAAGCACCTATTCTAAACTCATTTTCCAGCACTTGGTCCATAAGATCTTGCTTCCTGGAAAATCTTCAGGTCCTCAGCTTGTAATTAACAGAATCAATTTGGGGTTTGTTTTTAAACTGTGATGCTATCTATGCTTTCGATGTTCACTTCAGTTAGGCTCTCCCAATGGCCCTGATAGCAAGACCAGTATTTAATTTTGAATGGTGTTATACAGACAAGGACAATTCCAGGTTTGAAATAGTCAATAACTCTGCTCACAGAAGGGAACACAACCATCCTGGTTTCACATCTTTGAGATCATTTCGATTTTGCAAGCTATTGTAAAATGGGCTATATCAATCTGCAGCCATATAACATCTCTCCCGATGATTGACTGCAATGAAAAGGTACCATAGGGCATAGTGACACCTGTACAAGTGATTCCACAATCTGGTACTCCCAAATGGAAATGGAGCTTGCAGGGAACATATTTCAGATATCGGTGAGAATTAACAGACTGAAAAATCATAGCTTGCTTTCCAAGGAAGAGTGCACCTTGTAAACACTTCTCTGCAGAGTGTCGGATAAGAATCACATCATATTGGAAGTCAATATCCCCCAATATATAAACATCGTCAGAAAAAATTAAAGTTTTCCAATTAGGCACAAGTTATTTCACCAAAGAAAATTTTGCATCCCAATTCTTCAGTCATCTTTCATTGAACAATCTCCGTTTGTTTGAAACTTAATTTTCATCCAATTCAAAATAGCATTTCATTTGTCACAGATGATTATCACAGATATGCAGAGGGACAGGTAGTATTGAGGAAGCATGGGGGCTGCAGAAGGACGTGGACAGGTTAGAAGAGTGGGCAAAGAAATGGCAGATGGAATACAATGTGGAAAAGTGTGAGGTTATGCACTTTGGAAGGAAGAATGGAGGCAAAGACTATTTTCTTAATGGGAAAAGGCTTAGGAAATCAGAAGCACAAACGGACTTAACGAGACCTAGCTCAAGAAGTGTGCAGCTTCAGTCAACAGTTAGGAAGCCAAATGCAATGTTAGCATTCACGTTGAGAGGGCGAGAATACAAGAGCAGGGATGTACTTCTGAGGCTGTATAAGGCTCTGGTCAGACCCCATTTGGAGTATTGTGAGCAGTTTTGGGCCCCATGTCAAAGGAAGGATGTTCCGGCCTTGGAAAGGGTCCAGAGGAGGTTCACAAGAATGATCGCTGGAATGAAGAGCTCGTCATATGAGGAGCGGTTGAGGACTCTGGGTCTGTACACATTGGAGTTTAGGAGGATGAAAGGGGTTCTTATTAAAACTTACAGGATACGGAGAGGCATAGATAGAGTGGATGTGTAGAGGATGTTCCTGTAGTTATCCTCGCCTGAGTGTGTACAGAAGGGGCTGATGGGAAATGGAAATACCACCAGGGGGCAGCACGGGGACATTTAAGAGTGATGCCGAAGGCTCGCCCTCGCTCACTTTGGCTGGAGAGGCAGGGGAGCAGGACAGGACGGAGGTTGAGCTCAGGGCTGCAAGTGGTTAGGCCTAGTTGCAGAGCAGAGAAAAGCAGTATCTTTACAAGTGCCATTCTGTAAGTAAAAGCTAACAAAGTAATTTATTGTGGAGCACAATAAACCATCCTTCAACTGCTGAACGACTTCTAGCATTCTTTTAAGAAGCATAACATGGTACAGGAGTGGCTTCTTTGAACAGAAAGAACCAACACAACCAGCAAAAGCAACAGGCCGGCCGCCCGACTGTGGAAGACTTTGAAGCCTCTCGGCCCAGACGACCTGAAGCAATGGATCAGACGCTACGTCCAGGGATGATGAGAACTACAGGTAATTTAAATAGCAACTGGAAAATGTTTAAACAGCAGTTTCAGCTATACATGTCAGCTCAGGACTTAAATGCAGCCACCGATGACAGAAAAATTGGACTTTCACTCTCAACGGCAGGCCAGCAGGCGATAGACATTTATAACTCTTTTACGTACACTGATACTGAAGATAAAACCAAGTATCAAGTGTTAGTGGCAAAATTTGATGACCACTGTAAATCACAATCCAATGAAATCATTGAAAGATTCAACCTGCGTAACAGATTCCAAAACAACGGGGAGACTATCTCCCACTTTGTAACAGATCTGCGCTTGCTAGCACAAGGTTGCAACTACGGTGATTTAACAGACTCAATCATCAGAGATCAATTAATCTCTGGTCTTGTCGACGGAAATCTAAAAGAATCATTAATGCTGCAAAATGACTTAACACTAAAAACCACCATAGATAAATGCTTACTACAGGAGCAGAAAAAGCAGCAGTTACTGGAGCTGTTTGACAAACATACCTTGGAAAAAACTCACCACGAGGCAGATGTGAAAATGGTGACCTCTCCTCACGGGCCCTCTCTTCCGGTCGCCGGCCCGTCTGCGCATGCGCGCCATCCCGAAAGACGCGACCCCGGAAGTACTCGGTATGTCCCACGAGCAGGAAAAACTAGAACCCGAGGCCACAGCCTCAGATAGAAGGGACAATCATTTAAAACCGAGAAGAGTTGGAATTTCTTCAGCCAGAGGGTGGGTGAATCTGTGGAACTCATTGCCGCAGAGGCCAAATCACTGAGTGACTTTAAGGCAGAGATAGGTGGATTCTTTATTGATTCTTAGCAAAAGATTTTTGTTTTACATTTTCTTTCTTCCTCTCCCGCAAATGTGACTCATGTTGGAACATGGTTTCATGGCCTCCAATAGTGCTCATATGGTCGGTCATGTTTCTGGACAGCAAGAATCAGTGCATTAGTCATTGGGGTTACTATCAAATCCAATTGCCTAACCTTGTATTCACATATAGGGCTGAACACTTGCCTTTGATTCGGTAGTGTAGAGTCAGAAAAATTCCCAACTCCACAAATGTGACTCAGCAGAAAATGCCCCAGATTTAGATTTTCATTCAGAAGGGGTGGGGGTTAACATGAATTGGGCTCCCTGCAGCAGCTGAGTGCAGATAAAGACTGTGAGAAAGACCTACCTCGGTACTCCAGGACATGTAAAAGAATAAAACAAAAATCAGTCCATTAGTCCTCACCCTGCCACACATTCCCCACCATGGTAATTCATGCGATCTCATGCATGCCCCACCCACCTCAAGGTTCTCCACACCTTACACCATGAAAACATATGTCACTCATCCATTCCATGGTCCCTCAGACCTTCCATGTCAACTAATGCCCGGTGGCCCTTTGAAGCCCCATGCCAATTTAGTGTTAGCTCATTCCAACACATAGTTGCCATTCATCACCCTACAACCTCCATGCCATCTCATTCAGCATTCAGACGCCAACCTCAGGAACCACGCAGAGATTAAGTAAAATGAAGTTCTAAGTGTCTATTGCAGACTTTTAAAAAAACAATTAATACATTTAAATTTCTTCAACTACCTAATCCCTTTATAAAAACAAATATATTCAAGTGTGTAATCCTTTATGGAAACAACTTTTATTTGTAGCCCCACAAAGATTTCACAACCACTTTGACCTCTCAAACTGTGACCTGACAGCCCCCCGCCAGCACCCCCGCTCATTGTAATAATGAGATTGTGGAATCAGTCATGCCGCGCTGAGCCTGAAATGATAACCCTTAGGTTTATGTCAACGGAGTGAAATTGCAACAAATGTTTTAAACTGCAGTATATTTTGATTTTGTTTGGGTGGAGATTTAAATGCCTCAACCTTCACAGTTCAATAAAACTTATACATTTTGTACACAAATTCATGTCTACTCTTACCTATCCCAAAGGGCACAATTCCAGCCCAACGAGGGGGTCCCAGGCCGCACCTGTTCACCAAAGGTCTAAAGTCCACAAGTCCAGTCTTTGACATCCAACTAAGGAAAGTTGGATCTGTTTGAGGGCAGCACTTTTCAATGTGCAGCTGCCACCATAAACCATAGATGTGCAGCCTACAACCCACTCCTGTGAAACTCCGGTGGTGTGTGTTGGGTTCTGGGAAGACACTTCCAGAATCGGAACTCCAGCACCATTTTGACTGAGCCACAGACTTTTTCTATCCGTCATAGTCTCAAGAAAACACACAGGTGGACATTTCACCCTCCCTTGCCCAAATATACTATGGCCAAAAATGAATATTCAGGATTTTTCTCTCGGTGACACCCCTTTCATCTTTTGGAACATTTGTATTATATTATTGGAGGAAGCATAATCTGATTTGCCATAAACTGGCAATTCTAAGCAGATATATACATCTGCCTATTAATGCTTAATTATGTAGTATGTTTCCTTTCTCTGGACCCGAAATCGCAATTTGTATTCATGATGTCAAAATCTCTAATGCTGCAATTCAGCTACTGACAATCTGTCAAATTAAAATATTTTAAAGTAGCATTTCTCGTATCATGCCAAGGATGAACAGACTACTTGCAAAGGAGAAAAATCACAAGCTAGGTTATGAAACCAATTCCTTAACACTTGCTAAAATTATACATTGAGGGATGTCACGCATGGAACATTCCGCTGGCACCTGGGTTTCAAACTATCACAAATGGGTCAGATTGAAGTTTTCTCTGTCTATGAGCTACTAGAAACAACAGTCTCAATCCAGCTCTTTGCAGGCACGACATATAATCATAAAACTATCCTACAGCTAGACTACAGCTCCATCTTCAACACCATAATCCCAGCCAAGCTCATTTCAAAGCTCAAAACCTCGGACTTGGCTCCTCTCTCTGCAACTGGATCCTTGACTTCCTGATCCATAGACCACAATCAGCAAGGATAAGGAACAACACATCCTCCACAATAGTCCTCAATACCGGAGCCTTGCAAGGCTGCCTACTTATCACTCTACTATACTCCCTATACACACTAATGTGTGGGAAAATTTGGCTCCAACTCCAACTACAGGTTTGCTGATGACACGACCGTAGTGGTCGGATCTCAAACAACGACGAGTCAGTACAGGAGGGAGATAGAGAACCTAGGAGTGGTGTAACAACAACAATCTCTCCCTCAATGTCAGCAAAACTAAAGAGCTAGTCATTGACTTCAGGAAGCAAAGTATCGTACACATCCCTGACTGCATCAATGGTGTTGAGGTGGAGATGTTTGATAGCTTCAAATTCCTAGGTGTGCACATCAACAATCTGTCCTGGTCCACCCACTTCAACGCTACAACCAAGAAAGTACAACAGATCCTATCTGGCTGTATCACAGCCTGGAATGGCAACTGCTCAGCCCAAGACCATAAGGAACTACAGAGAGTCGTGAACACAGCCTAGTCCATCATGTAAACCCGCCTCCCATCCATTGACTCTGTCTACACCACCCGTTGCCTTGGGAAAGCGGGCAACATAATCTGAGAGCCCTCCCACCCGGAGTATTCATAGATACATAGAACATACAGTGCAGAAGGAGGCCATTCAGCCTATCGAGTCTACACCAACCCACTTAAGCCCTCACTTCTATCCTATTCCCCATAATCAAATAACCCCTCCGAAACTTTTTAGACACAAAGGGCAATTTAGCTTGGCCAATCCACCTAACCTGCACGTCTTTGGACTATGCAGACACGGGGAGAACATGCAGACTCTGCACAGACAGTGACCCAGCAGGGAATCGAACCTGGGACCCTGGCGTTGTGAAGCCACAGTACTATCCACTTGTGCTACCGTGCTGCTCCACTCTCACACGTCCAACTTCTTCCATCAGGCAGGAAATACAAATGTCTGAGAACATGCACTAACAGATTCAAAAACAGCTTCTCCCATGCTGTTACCAGACACCTGAATGACCCTTGTATGGACTGATCGGATCTCTTCAAACATCTTCTCTACTGAGTAGTACTGCACTCCTGTATACTTCACCCGATGTCTGTGTCCATATGTTTACATTGTATAGTTATGTATGCCCTAAGTTGTTTTCATTTCTGGAACAATCTGTCTGGACTGTACGCAGAACAATACTTTTCACTGTAGCTCTGTACACGTGACAATAAAACAAATCCAAATCCATTAATCAGTATTAGTTGACAACCAGAGACCATAGATTGGCCATTGGGATATGGAACAAATAAGTCACTAACGCAGTCGGGCTGTTTTCTGAGGTGGGGACTCAGGGCAGCAGTTGCATGGGAACATCACCACCTGCAAGTTCCCCTTCAAGTCACACGCCATCCTGACTTGGAACTATAATCGCTGTCCCTTAACTGTTGCCAAATTTCTGTGGCCATTATGGGTGCTCCTTCACACATGGACTACAATGGTTCAAGAGGTGATATCACCACCATCTTCTCAAAGTCAATTAGGGATGGAAATGCTGACCTAGCCAGCCCACATCCATGACCAAATAATTTAAAAGGTGCATTCACAGGGCAGAGTTGAAGGTCCAAATTTATCAGGACATCTGAGCCAAGTTGACGAAGCGGCGGGCAAGCTTCAACAAGGCCAAGGCAGTGCTATACTGGTGACAAATCAGGTTTGGGGTGCTCTACCCAGTGAAATTATGGGTGACATTCAGGCGCTCAGAGTGTCATTTCAAGACACTAGAAGTGGCTGAAGACTTCATTAAGGAGCATAAACTGAGCGAGAACTGAGCGGACAATGCTTAAGAACCGGGGTGCTGGCACCTTGTAATGGTTGGGAGCATGTTTGAAGGGGGCCATCTGGGATGGGCTATGTATAGGATGGAATTAAGGGGGTGGGTATTAAGTGGGGAAGATGACAGACAGTAGAGGGGATTGGAGGCGGAAGCCTCCGGTAAGGCTGGTTAAGTGGAACGTCCGGGGGTCTGAATGGGCCAGGTAAAAGGTTGCGTGTGTTCGCGTACCTCAGGAGCTTGAAAGCGAGAGTGATCTTTCTGCAGGAGACACACCTCCACGTGAAGGACAAGGTTAGATTAAGGAAGGGGTGGGTCGGGCAGGTTTTTCACTCGGGGTTTGATTTGAAATCGATGGGAGTGGCGATTTTAAGGGCCAAACAAATGGTATTTGTGAGGAGCGAAAGAGGTGAGGGATACGGGGGGGGGGGGGGGGGGGGGGGGGGCGGGGGGGGGAGATATGTGATTGTGAGTGGGGTATTGGAAGGGATGCCGGTGATGTTTGTAAATGTGTATACCTGAAATTGGGATGATGTGGGTTTCAGGAAGGGGTTGCTGGCAGTGATCCCAGATCTGACCACGTACCAGTTGATCATGGGAGGAGATTTTAACTGTGTCCTCGAGCCGAGGGTGGATAGGACGAGCCCCTGGTCGATGAGTAGGGTATGGGTAGGGCAAGGGAGCTGGGGGAGTTTATGGAGAGGATGGGTACGGTGGATCCATGACACTTTCAGAACCCAATGGGAAGGGAGTATTCCTTCTTTTCACACGTCTATAAGGTGTATTCCAGAATTGATTACTTTGTAGTGAGCCGGGAGATTTGGATGGGCGGAGGGGGCAGAGTATGCGGGGTAGTTATCTCAGACCGTGCGCCCCACTGACTGGAGATTTGGTTTAGGTTGGGACGAGAGCAGAGGCTGGGGTGGAGGTTTGACTCGGGGTTGTTGGCAGATGGAGCTTTTTGTGATTGAGGTGCGGGCGGCGATTAAGGAGTATGTGGAGTTGATTTAGAATGTGGAGGTGTCGGTGGGCATTTTTAAGGAAGGACTGAAGGCAGTGGTCCGTGGGGAAATTATTTTGCTTAAGGCTCGTGCAGTTAGGGAAAGGAGGGAGGAACATGACAATCTAGTGAGCGAGATAGTGGAGGTGGACATGGAATATTCGAGGGTGCCCACCTTGGAGGGATTTGCGAGGAGGAAAAGGTTGTTGGGGCAGTTTGACAGGCTGACAATGGGGAAGGCGGTAGGGCAACTGCGTAGGACAAGAGGGGTGCAATACGAGTATGGGGAGAAGGCAAGCTGCGTGCTGGTGCACCAGCTGCAGAGGCAGGCTACATCCAGAGAAAAATATAATATATGGACTGGGGCTGGGGATGTGGTGTCGGAGCTAGGGAAGATAAACGAGGCGTTTAGGGAGTACAACCAGGGACTTTACAAGATGGACCTAGGGGGAGAGGAGGGGGACATGGGGCATTTTCTGGACGAGCTGAAATTTCCCAGGTGGAGGAAGCAAAGAGGAAGACATTGGAGGAGCCCCTGGGGCTGAGGGAGGTGCTGGATAGTATCAGGGGTATGAAGTTGGGGAAGGCCCCTGGGCCGGATGGGTAACTGGTGGTATTTTATAAGGAATTTGCGATGGACCTGGCACCATATCTGTTGGGGGCATTTAATGAAGCACTGGAGAAGGGGGGAGTTGCCGGAGATGATGATACAGGCAGTAATCACACTAATGCCAAAAAAAGGGAAGGACCTGGTGGAATGTGGGTCGTATAGGCCCATATCACTATTGAACATGGATGCGAAAGTATTGGCTAAGCTGTTGGTCGGGATGATGGAGATTTGTGTCCCGGGGGTGGTTATATAAGATGAAACAGGCTTTGCGAAGGGCAGAAAGCTCGCGAGTAATATAAGACAGCTGGTGAATGTGGTGATGAATCCGTCGGGGGCTCTGGTAGTGGAGGTAGTGGTGTCCATGGACGCGGAGAAGGCATTTGATTGGGTGGAATGGCGGTACTTGTTGCAGGTTTTGGGAAGTTTTGGGTTTGGGCTGAGATTTGTGGCATGGGTGCAGTTGCTGTATGTGGCACCAAGGGCAAGGGCGAGGATGAATGATATGTGCTCACGAAGCTTTAACTTACACATGGGGTACGAAGTACGGATGCCAGCTGTCACAGTTGCTGTTTGTGCTGGCCATAGAGTGATTAGCGATGGCTCTCTGGGGGTCTGCAGAGTGGGGTGGGGATTATGAGGGGACAGAGGGGGCATCGGGTGTCGCTCTATGCCGATGACCTCTTGCTGTATGTTTCGGATCCGTTGGAGATTATGGGAATGCAGGGAAAAGCGTGGTTTTCCCAGTGAATGAGCTGGGACAGCGGGCTAATTTAGGTGGGATGCCATTTACGGTAGCGAGGGATAGGTTTAGGTATTTGGGGATTCAGGTAGCGAGGGAACGGGGTTCCGAAAGTGGAACTTCCCCAAAATGGTGGAGGAGGCCAGGGAGAATCTTAAGAGGTGGGATACACTGCGCTTAACATTGGCGGGTAGGGTCCAGGTGGTGAAAATGAATATTCTACCGAGGTTTGTGTTTATTTTTCAGGCTCTCCCGATCTTTATACCAAACGCCTTTTTTTGGAAAGTGGACACAATCATCTCTGACTTTGTATGGGCGGGAAGGTGCCGAGGGTGGGGGGACCCTGCTACAGAGGCAGAGGCAGCGGGGGGGGGGGGGGGGGGGGGGGGGGGGGTTGGCATTGCCGAACTTGCTTCATTATTATTGGGCGGTGAATGTTGACCAGGTGCAGTGGTGGTGTTGGTGAAGGGGTAGAGTGGGTTAGGATGGAGGAGGAATCTTGTAATGGGTCTAGTTTGAGGGCTATGGTGATGACAGCATTGCCAATGGCTTCCAGTAGGTAATCAGGGAGCCCGGTGGTGCAGTCCACGGTGAAGATGTTAAATCAATTGAGGATGCATTTTAGGGTGGGAGGATGTCGGTATTAACGCCGTTGTGCGAGAATCATGGGTTTGAGCCGGGGGGTGTAATAATAATGATAATCGCTTGTCACAAGTAGGCTTCAAAGAAGTTACTGTGAAAAACTCCTAATTGCCACATTCTGGTGCCTGTTCGGGGAGGCCAGTACGGAAATTGTTCTGCATTACAAGCCAGCTGTTTAGCCCACTGTGCTAAATCAGCACAGTTTATACAGGAGGTGGAGGGAAGTGGGAAGTGGGACCGGTCAAAGTGAGGGATCTGTATTTGGAGGAAGGGTTCGCCAGTCTGGAGGAGCTAAGGGAGAGGGTAGAGCTGCCAAGGGGGAGTGAGTTCAGGTATCTCCAGGTTAGGTACTTTGCGTGAATGGTCTGGAGGTGGTTCCCTAGGTTGCCAGGATACACCCTGCTGGAGCGACTGCTGCTTCCAGATGTGGAAGGGGAGGGAAGAATTGGGGATACATACAAGTGGCTGGGGGAGCAGGGAGGAAAGCAGGTGGTGAAGCTCAAGGAAGTAATTTGGATACTTCTGTGTACCCAAACAGGTGCTGGAATGTGACGACTAGGGGATTTCACAGTAACTTCATTTCAGTGTTAATGTAAGCCTACTTATGACAATAAACATTATTATTATTAATTGTGGGAGGAAACCAGAGCACCTGGACGAAACCCACGCAGACACAGTGAGAATGTGCAGACAGTGACCCAAGCTGGGAATTGAACCGATGTCCCTGGTGCTGTGAAGCAACAGTGCTAACCACTGCGCTACCGTGCCACCCAACGTTTTGAGTCTGGGTGACTTAGAAACGTTAGCTCCATTCTCTCTCCACAGATGCTGTCAGGCCTGCTGAGATTGTTCAGCATTTTCTGTTTTTGTTTCAGATTCCAGCATCCACAGTAATTTGCTTTTATCCAGGAGTGCTATTTTATTTGATTGAAGTTAGTTGTGGTGTTTTTGTTTAGTTACGGTTGTGGCCCTTTCAGGAGGGGCACTGGTTACCCATTTGATTAAAAGCCGGTTACCTTTAGTTTGCGTAAATGAGGAAAACAGAGGAGGGTGTTGTAATATGCACTGTCACCCTGGGTGAGTGACGCATTCCAGTAGGGTGGGTGTTATTGACAGGGGCTCGGGGCCAATCAACATTGTGGAGGGCGGAGTTTGCAGCAAGTGAGTGGCGGGCCGAGCGGGTGGGCGAGTGGCAGAACGGGCACGGTGCATATTCCAGCAGGTGAGCAAGTCGCCGATCTGTTCGAGTGTCCAGCACCTGGGTTACTTCAACCCATTTTCGTGCCTCATTGATCCGGCCTGACAGCAGTTTATGGGGTGTGGGACAGCAGCTTCCCGAGCGAGGTGACACTCATTGAATGCTGCCCTCGTCCGTGTGCTAACTTTCGCCGCGAGTTTGTGCTTGGAGGTCGCCTCAGACAGCGGATTTGTTTGCAAATAGACCCATGAATGGGAAACTGGGCGTGGATGGTCCGGCTGGTGTTACTGCTGCTTCCAGCCACTCTCCAGTTTTATACTGTATAAAAATGTTTAACCTTGACATTGTTTTATAATGTTATATTTTGTGCTGTTGTTTCTCCTTTTTGGGTCAAGGTCGCGTCCTTTCTGAAAAGTTTTTTTAAAAATTCAAGGTATTCCGGTACTTTGTACATTCTTTCTGTACAGTACCGGTATTCTAGCCTGTAGACCCTTTGGACTCGAAACGTTAACTCTGCGTTTCTCCGCAGATGCTGCCAGACCTGTTGTTTTTTAATCCTGTACATTATTTTGCTGTTTCTTCAGGTATTAACAGTGGCTCCTAATGGACATTGAGAGCGCCTGCCCCACACGAAATAATGAGGATGAAATGTGTGCAACGGAATTGTCAACAAGTGGCGTGAATAACATAAAATTGGTAAAAATTAGAATATAATTGTCTGTTTTAAAGAAATACTGTTTCCTGAATTGTCTTACATTTCTATACATAAATCTTTTCTGACATGTTTTGAACAGGTCATTAAGAAAAATACTGACCAGGGGCCGTCTATACGCCTCTCGTGGCAATAATTATCAGTTTGTTTAAAACTTCCAAGTTCCCTAATTAATAATCTTTATTGTCACAAGTAGGCTTACATTAACAGTGCAATGAAGTTACTGTGAAAAGCCCCTAGTCGCCACATTCTGGCACCTGTTCGAGTACACAGAGGAAGAATTCACAATGTCCAGGCGGCATGTGGCACAGTGGTTAGCGTTGCTGTCTCATGGCGCTGAGGACCCAGGTTCGAATCCCGGCCCTGGATCGCTGTTCGTGAGGAGTTTGCACATTCTCCCTGTGTCTGCGTGGGTTTCACCCCCACAACCCAAAGATGCGCAGGTTAGGTGGATTGCCCCTTAATTAGGAAAAAAATGAATAATTGGGTACTCTAAATTTATTTTAAAAAAGAATTCACAATGTCCAAATTAGCTAGTCTTTCGGGACTCGTGTGAGGAAACCGGAGCACCCGGAGGAATCCCACGCCGACACAGGGAAAACGTGCAGACTCTGCACAGACAGTAACCCAAGACAGGAATCGAACCTGGGACCCTAGAGCTGTGAAGCAACAGTGCTAACCAAAGTGCTACCGTGCTACCCTAATGATACAGTGCAAATGCTTTTTTGTTGTTTCAGAAATGTTAAATTTTCCAAGCCTCATTTATCGTGGCAAAAGAAGTTTGCATTTAAACTGCACATTCAAATAACTGCAGATTGCTCAATGATACACCCATGAGTGCAGAAAAGTTAATGTTGTAATGTTATATAAGTCCTGATGATTCTTTTGTATCCTACTTTAGCCGGTTGCCCCTCATGCTTCTGATGCTATCATGTTTTATGTGAGAAATTACACAAATCTCTGTAAGAACCGCTTCAAGGCACATTTTAATCTTAATGTTACATATAAGGCAATATAAAATTGGAGATGAAGTATTATGTGAAAAGATGAGTCAGCAAAGATTTTTTCTAATTTTTCTTATTTTGCAATACAATATACCAGAAGGAATTCATTTTCGGTTATTAAACTAGAATGATTAAGGTGACAAACAAGAGCCATGTAAATATAGATTTTAGGTACTTGTGTAGCCCGAGTTCTGTATATCCCACTCACTACAACTTCTGATTAATTCAAGACCAGTAGAACAATGGGCATGGGCTAAAGCATAAACTTTGAACCAGTATCTAAATAAACCTCAGACCTGGAGTGCTCAACACCTCAATTGGGATTTTCAGGAAAGGAAGGATGTTGAATTAATTTAAAGTCCAGTCTGGCAATAAAATTGGGCGAGGGATTGGGCAGGGTGGCCCATACACTGAGATGGGTCCCTCTCATCTTTACTTAATTAGATTGTTTAAACTGCAAGTTCATATGTTCCCTGTAAAAGATCTCCTTTAAGCCCAAATATTGCATATTTTTGATACCAATATTCATGCAGTGGTTTTGCGCCTCATGAAATGTGCGCACTAGCCAGCATCCTGTTTTGTGGCTTTAAATGGATAACTTTCAGAAAAAACAGTTCTAATCATGGGCTGAATTCACTGTTTTTTAGGCTAAGTGCCAACGCTGGCCGCGCATGCGCACGGTGACAACCTGCAGCAGTCGCGTCGTAAAACATGGTGGCGGCTGTGCGTGGACCCGACCTGCCAAATAGTGCTTCCCAGTACCCCCAGCCCTCATGGAAGCCCCCCACCCCACCCAGCAGCACGGATCCCGGCCGACTGTGGCGACGCTGGACACCGTCCTCAGCCGCCATGCCAGGTTCCCGACCACTGAGACCACATGTCCCCTACACGGTCGGGAACTCGGCCCATCGGGGAGGGCCATCAGGTGATGCGCCAAAGCCATTCCAACAGCGTGCAGCACATGACTTGATAGCGTCATTTTGGAGGGGGCTGAGGATAGGAAACTGACGTCAAACTGGCGCCGCCCCCGATTTGCGCGTCAGAAGTGATTCTCCGCCCGATCGCCGATTACGATATTGGCGTCGGGGAATGGTGAATTCTGCCCCATATGTTTAGCTAAATAATATTATTCTCTCTGTGGTAAGAATTGCTTTTTCTTATTAAGAACTGTAGTAATCTACCTCTTTAAACCATTAAAAGTATTAATATTTTTACTTCGTTTCTAACTTGTGATGGGATAATCTGGAGAGAAAGCTGGCAACTGGCAAAGCATATTTGTACCGAAGTTCCTGCAGAAATGTTGCTGCTTAATTGAATACAAAGCTGCCACTCAGTCTTTTTCATAAGAATGAAGAGGTAATTTAACACAGATTAACCACCACTAAAAGATGCAATGCTTTTCCAAAAAGAATCTGGGAGTACAGAGAAAAATTAGAATAATAATTAAAAATTACCACCGATTGAACCAAACGTGTAATCAGTCAAAGTACTTAATTTGAGAAAAATCATTGTTCGAAGGAAAAAGTTTAAATGCCACCTTATTCCTAAAATTATCAATTTTCTCAGCATAGATGGAAGACATTGTGCCCACGACTGCTTTGTTTGAACTAATCCACTCCTTTTTTCTGCTAGCCATACAATTTTTCTTCTCCTTTTAAAAATTACTTACTATTGAATGTGAATCTGCTGCCGAACGGCAAACTCCAGTTGTTAACATGCTGTGTCAAAATATTTTTTGTGCGACTGCTGCCCCTCCCTGCCCCAGCCTACCACTTAGCACACTTAAAACAGAACTAGGGCTGTCGTCTGTGAATTTTTAATATGTTATCAATGCTTCCAAAAAGAGGTTGTTGCCAATATTGGGTTACATTCCATCCTAGTTTTATTGCTCTAGTGCATTCTTGAACCTACCTTTCTTTACGTTTTTGTTAACGATCTAAATATAATGCATACCTCTTGTTTTAGACTCTTGAGCCTCAGTGAGGGTTCTTCACTCAGATTAGTTGAAGAGTCACCATGTTGTTTTCCCTGCTCATATCTTTGGATGGGGCACTGTGCCGGATCTGATGGAAGTCTCAGTTCAAAAGCCCAAGGAAATTGTGTGGGTACCGATTAGCATAGTAAATGTGAGTGCCGTTCCTTTACTGCTGACTACAAATCTTGGTCAATACTCTAGCTGAGGCCCAACCAATGATTTGAGGGTTAGCATAACATCTTGCCTTTGTAGTCAATACCTCTGTTTATAAAACCATGGATTCCATATACATTTCAATAGCTTTGTCAACTTGTCCTGCTACTTTCTTTGATGAAATCAAATGGCTGAATGTTTGTTGTTTTTTTTTATCCTACCTTTTTATGTGTGAGAATGGCATGTCTGTGTGCCTCCTTCTCACACCATTCTTTTGTCCCAATATTGAAGGATAAAGCATTTCTTTTCCATCAGCAACAGAAACAATTCTGGAAAAATGCTGCTCTCATGAATGTAAAATTAACCTTATGTTTCAAACACGTGCAGAAGGCTACAACAACTCTGGTCCCCATATTTATGTAATATGAAATGTATAGGAAGCAACTATGATTCCAATTTCATGAAAGATCTAGAGCTGGATTTCCATCCTGGAGGCGGATAGCGGGAGTCAGGAAATTTCTCAGTTTGGCCTGCCCACCTCGGTGTTGTGTTTGGTCCCTTGTACTTTGAAGATGAACTCCCGAAACAATTTGAAATGTCCAATCAAGATCCTTTTATTGTATTTTGTCCGGTAGGCTGGCAATCTGATTCAGAGCACGCTATCATGGAGTCTTGTTACTCCTCTGGCACTTACAACTTCTGCTGATCTGTTACATGTACGTCTTATCACCCTCTACCTTGTGTTCTTCTGGAGTCGGCCGGATGAACCTCTCTTTATATACAGGTCCCTGGTCACATGACCTTGAGTCCGCATGGTGTGGCTGTACCACCACCTGCTGGTTGGAGGTCTCAAACCATCCAACTGTGCTATGGCCCAAAGGCATATCACTACATCGCACTGCCTCACAAAACTTCAATATAGATTCTCTTTACAGGAAACATTACATTTTACATATTATTCAGATATGGCATATCACTGATACAGTGAGCAAGTTTCACTGAAAGTGTCCATTTGCATTCTGTGCAGAAATCAACGTTTCAAACCCGTGTTCACTTCTGCAGAGTCTCGTTACTTGCTGCATCTTACTTGACTTGTGCTTTGCCCTGTGTCATTAAGACTGCCACATCTGCGTCAGCAATCGCTTTGATTTTCTGGCACATTGTGGCTTGTTACCTGCAAGTGCATTAGATATTGGCTGGTTGGTGGGATACGGTGGTTCTCCCAG
This sequence comes from Scyliorhinus canicula, assembly GCF_902713615.1. Classification (NCBI taxonomy): domain Eukaryota; kingdom Metazoa; phylum Chordata; class Chondrichthyes; order Carcharhiniformes; family Scyliorhinidae; genus Scyliorhinus; species Scyliorhinus canicula. Next base: position 166,849,557 of record NC_052150.1, on the reverse strand, counting down.
CCTTTTCTTCTTTGTATTCTGGACACGGTCAAGTGCCCTAATGTGCCTCCTGGTTTTCTTCTCTATCATGGCATTTTTAGTGGCACTGGTCATTGTTGTGTGGTGAGGTGTCCCAAGAGGTCTAGGCATCTCCTTCTCTCTGGATGGTGCGAGCATGCCCATTCCTACAGCCTCAATAGCATGCTGGATCACCTCGGTTTCTGGTGCCAGCAGGCAGGATGGAACCATCCTTGGTGGTCTCATCTCATCTCGGCTTGCTGGATCATCATTACTGGAGATGACTATGGCTTCTGGTTGAGATGATGCAAGCCCTGGGTCTTTTAGATCAAACTCGTGGTCAGTGGAGCTGCATAATTATATTGTTATTAGGTCTCACTGTAAAATATGGGGCCGGCTGTGCGTGGACTCGACCTGCCAAATAGTCCTTCCTGGCCACCCCCACCAGTCCCTCCAACCCTCGCGGAAGCCCCCCTGGCCACAGTCCACAGCCACTGTTGAGACCACACATCCTCTATGCAATTGGGAACTCGGCCCATCGGGGCAGGGCCTTCAGGTAACGCGCCAACGGCGTTCCAACGGGGTGCCGTGATGACGCCATTTTGGAGGATGCAGACGATGGAAAATCGCCGCGGCCCTATACAAGAAGGCCTTAAAGTTCAACTACTGTACCCGGCTCACCTACGGGGGCCGGAACTATATTTTGGCTCGTCAGAAGAGGCAATGAAGTACGTGAGAGACAATGGGCTCGTAGAAGGAGGACTTTGAATTTTGGTGTGGAGTAGATGTAAAGTTACTGTACTGTACTGTGGCCGGGGGTGGGGGGGGGGGGGGGGGGGGGTGAAATCTTATTTATGGTGTTTGACACCATGTCCTTTCCCCTTTATTTTTCTCTTTTCTCTCTTTTCCGGCCTCAGGTCTGTTTATTATTCTTTGTTAAGGGATGGGGGAAGGGCGGTGAGTTGAAGATGAGAGGGTGGGTGGGTGGGGGGGAAATGGAGGGATCTGGTGGTGGGGTGGGGAACAGAATTGCTGACAGGGGGGGGGCCTTTAAAGTTGAGGAGGAGGGGGAGGGTTAATGACGGTGGACGCCCGAGGGCGGGCCAATGGAGGTGCGGGGCATGGGCCAAAGACTGGCCTAGGAGAGGCTATGGCTGATTGACAGGGGAGGGGGGCAGGGTGTCCCCTGACCAGGCTGGTCACGTGGAACGTTCGGGACCTGAATGGGCCAGTCAAAAAGGCCTGTGTGTTCGCGCACATGAGGCACCTGAAGGCGGATGTGGCCATGCTGCAGGAGACAAATTTGAAGGTGGGGGGATTAGATCACGTTGAGGAAGGGATGGGTTATGCAACTGTTTCATTCAGGGTTAGACTTCAAAATGAAGGGGGTGGCGATTTTGGTCAACAAACTGGTGGCGTTTGAGGTGGGGAGTATAGAGACGGGGGGGGGGGGAGCGATGTTATGGTTAGTGGTAAACTGGAGGGAAGGTCTGTGGTGTTGGTGAATATATATGCCTCGAACTGGGATGACGTGGATTTTATGAGTTGGGTGCTGGGGAAGATTCTGGACCTAGATTCTCATCAATTGATTATGGGGGGAGATATCAACATGGTTTTTGACCCAAGGTTGGACCAGTTGAGCTCTAGGTCAGGGAAAGTATCAGCTATGGCGAAGGAGCTCCAGGGGTTTATAGGGCACATGGGGGGGGGGGGGGGGGGGGGGGGGGTCAATCTGTGGATATTCAGGAGGTCGAGGGGTAAGGAATTTTCATTCTATTCCCATGTACAGAAGGTGTATTCACGGATTGACTCTTTGTAATGGACAAAACACTGCTGGCAGAGGTGGTAGTTGCTGGGATTATTGGGATACTGGAGGAATTTGGTCGGTTCTCAGGTTAGAAATTGAATATGGGCAAAAGCGAGGTTTATATGGTCCAGGCAAGCGGGCAGAGGAGAGATTGGAGGAGATGCCATTCAAGGTGGTGGGAGGGAGCTTTAGGTACCTGGGTATTCAAGTGGCACAGGAATGGGGTCAGCTTCACAAATTCAATTTGGGTAGACTAATCGAACAGATGAAAGGGGACTTCCAAAGATGGGATGGCGGGGAGGGTACAGACTGTGAAAATGACAGTCCCCACGAGGTGAGTCACCTGATGAAGGAGCTGCACTCTGAAAGCTAATGATGCAAAATAAACCCGTTGGACTTTAACCTGGTGTTGTAAGACATCTTACTGTGCCCACCCCAGTCCAACGCAGGCATCTCCACATCATAGAAAATATCAGGCACCTGTGAGTAACTGGATGTAGGAGGCATGGCGACTCCCAAGATACCGTGCACAAACGTGCAGTATGAGCTTTCAATGATCACACAGCAGTTGTATATTGATGGAATGGTAGCTCCTGTGAAAGTGGAGTTCTGCCTGAGCACCACTGTACAGTGGTATTCTTGTGGACAACGGTGTCAGCCACTGGGAGCAGAAGGTCCCTGCAGTCCACTACCCCAATCACAGTACTGGTCAGTGTCTGAAGTGGAGGTCTGCATGAGACCACAGCACCGTGGCATTCTATGGCCGGTAGGCTACGCATATTTTGTTCACCTCGGAAGTCACAAGTGAACTAAGGTTTGAGGCCAATGTAATTTCCCGCTGGGAATCACCCAAGATTGGAAGGTGTGAGGAGATTCCAGCGTTTTTAATGAGCATTCATAAGATGTTAATGAATGTAAATGGCATCCACACCACTAGGCTGTGGGCCACCTGACCCAGCCATTGGGAGAATTGCAAACCGACTGGAGCAGCACGGTAGAATTGTGGTTAGCACAGTTGCTTCACAGCTCCAGGGTCCCAGGTTTGATTCCCGGTTTGGGTCACTGTCTGAACGGAGCCTGCAGGTTCTCCCCGTGTCTGCGTGGGTTTCCTCGGGGTGCTCCGGTTTCCACCCACAGCCCAAAAATGTGCAGGTTAGGTGGATTGGCCATGTTAAATTGTCCTTAGTGTCCAAAAAGGTTATGTGTGGTTACGGGGATAGGGTGGAGGTGTGGGTATAGGGTGGAGGCATGGGCTTAAGTAGGGTGCTCTTTCAAAGGGTTGGTGCAAACTCGATGGGCCGAATGGCCTCCTTCTGCATTGTAAATTCTATGATCTATGATTTAAGGCTGGCTGGTTTCCAGCTTTTTGCCCTGGCTGGATTCTCCACTCCAGCTTGCCTCAAATCCACCATGGATGGGATGGGAAAAATCTGCCGGTTAACGCTTGGGTGGAATTTTCCCATATTTTTCAGAGGGTGAGATCTTCCAGCTGCCCACATCGGCGGGATCTTCCAGTCCCAACAATGGTGCACCCCAACCATGAGTTTCCCCCAGCGTGGGAAATCCCATTGACCACCGAGGGGGGTGCAAAAATTCCTCCACTGGCCAATGGCAAGCTGCCTCCAGCCGCTGAGAAAGACGCTGTGGGGAGGCCAGAGAACCTCACCTAGAGTGCCAGGCTCTGACTGAAAACAGGCATAGATGGCGCGATTCTCCGCTCCCCATGCCGGGTGGGAGAATCGCGGGAGGGGCGGGCGAATCACGACACACCAGGGTCCTAGGTTTGATTCCCGGACTAGGTCACTGTCTGCGCGGAGTCTGCACGTTTTCCCTGTGTCTGTGTGGGTTTCCTCCGGGTGCACCGGTTTCCTCCCACAAATCCCGAAAGACGTGCTGTTAGGTGAATTGGACATTCTGAATTCTGTCTCTGTGTACCCGAACAAGTGCCGGAATGTGGCGACTGGGGGATTTTCACAGTAACTTCATTGCAGTAAGCCTACTTGTGATAATAATAAAGATTATTATAAAGATTGTTATTATTACATCACCAGTGAGGGGCGTATAAAATTGGGAAACGAGGTCTCGCCAGCGAGAATTCTGTTCCCTGATCTCACAAGAGTTTGCACCAACGTCGCTGTTTGTGCTGTCGCCCATCGTGGGTCCAAACCGTCCCACTTGTTTCTCGCTCTCCACAAATACTGCCTGACACGTTCAGTAACTCCAACATCTTCTGTTCTCACTGAATATTTGCAATGCTGTTCGGAGTGATATAGGGAGGAGGATGATGAGAGCATAAGTTGTAACAAAGAAATGTAAGAGATTGTTTAGTCTTTCCAAATTTGTGCAATTTAATACTTAATACTTAAAACTTGCTCAGAATATAAAAACAGATAGTAAAAGTTTCTACAAATATGTAAAACAAAAAAGAGTGGCTAAGGTAAATATTGGTCCTTTAGAGGATAAGAAGGGAGATTTAATAATGGGAGATAAGGAAATGGCTGAGGAACTGAACAGGTTTTTTGGGTCGGTCTTCACAGTGGAAGACACAAATAACATGCCAGTGACTGATAGAAATGAGGCTATAACAGGTGAGGACCTTGAGAGGATTGTTATCACTAAGGATAGTAGGGGGTAGTGATGGGAAAGCTAATGGGGCTGAAGTCTCCTGGCCCTGATGGAATGCATCCCAGAGTGCTAAAAGAGATGGCTAGGGAAATTGCAAATACACTAGTGATAATTAGTGATAATTAACCAAAATTCACTAGTCTCTGGGGTGGTCCCGGCGGATTGGAAATTAGCAAACGTGACACCACTGTTTAAAAAAGGAGGTAGGCGAAAGCGGGTAATTATAGGCCAGTGAGCTTAACTTCGGTAGTAGGGAAGTATAAAGTAGTAGCATGGATAGAGGATTGGTTAATTAATAGAAAGCAAAGAGTAGGGATTAATGGGTGTTTCTCTGGTTGGCAATCAGTAGCTAGTGGTGTCCCTCAGGGATCAGTGTTGGGCCCACAATTGTTCACAATTTACATAGATGATTTAAGTTGGGGACCAAGGGCAATGTGTCCAAGTTTGCAGACAACGCTAAGATGAGTGGTAAAGCAAAAAGTGCAGAGGATACTAGACGTCTGCAGAGGTATTTGGATAGGTTAGGTGAATGGGCTAGGGCCTGGCAGATGGAATACAATGTTGACAAATGTGAGGTTATCCATTTTGATAGGAATAACAGCAAAAGGGATTATTATTTAAATGGCAAAATATTAAAACATGCTGCTGTGCAGAGAGATCTGGGTGTGCTAGTGCACGAGTCGCAAAAAATTGGTTTACAGGTGCAACAGATGATTAAGCAGGCAAATGGAATTTTGTCCTCCATTGCTAGAGGAATGGAGTTTAAGACTAGGGAGGTTATGGCACAATTGTATAAGGTGTTAGTGAGGCACACCTGGAGTGTGGTGTTCAGCTTTGGTCTCCTTACCTGAGAAAGGACGTACTGGCACTGGAGGGTGTGCAGAGGAGATTCACTAGTTTAATCCCAGAGCTGAAGGGGTTGGATTACGAGGAAAGGTTGAGTAAACTGGGACTGAACTCGTTGGAATTTAGAAGGATATGGGGGGATGTTATAGAAACATATAAAGTTATGAAGGGAATAGATAGGATAGATGCGAGCAGGTTGTTTCCACTGGCAGGTGAAAGCAGAACTAGGGGGCATAGCCTTAAAAAACGGGGAAGTAGATTTAGGACTGAGTTTAGGAGGAACTTCTTCACCCAAAGGGTTGTGAATCTATGGAATTCCTTGCCCAGTGAAGCAGTTGAGGCTCCTTCATTAAATGTTTTTAAGATAAAGATAGATAGTTTTTTGAAGAATAAAGGGATTAAGGGTTATGGTGTCAGGCCGGAAAGTGGAGCTGAGTCCACAAAAGATCGGCCATGATCTCATTGAATGGCGGAACAGGCTCAAGGGGCCAGATGGCCTTCTGCTCCTAATTCTTATTTCTTATGTTCTTATTAAGTGTGCTGAGTGGAGGTTTGCTTTCAATTCTTTCAGTTAAAATATCCATGTAATGTCCTTAACCATGTCAATTATTTAACAACCAACTGTCAGCATTAATTGAATATTCTGATTGACTACCCTAAAGGTGGATAGCTGTGGTTATAACTTGCCCAGTGTGGTGAATGTATTCACCTAATGCATGAGCTGCCTGTATAATGATGTGACCTATTGTGACCTATGACCTGGAAGTGGTGATACGAGCTACTTCCAGGTACTGTACTGGAACCCCGGTGGGCTCCGCCTCTGGCTCTGCCCTCACCGGGGCCATAGGTTGGGGGGGATGACTTACCAGGGGTCAGCCATGGGGTATAGGTTTCTGGCACAGAGTCTGTCCCTGTTTCCCAGAAGGGAAGGGGGGAGAGGAGAAGAACATTAGTCATTGGAGACTCCATAGTTAGGGGGAGAGATAGGAGGAAAAAAAAAACAATGGCAGCACGGTAGCATTGTGGATAGCACAATCGCTTCACAGCTCCAGGGTCCCAGGTTCGATTCCGGCTTGGGTCACTGTCTGTGCGGAGTCTGCACATCCTCCCCGTGTGTGCGTGGGTTTCCTCCGGGTGTTCCGGTTTCCTCCCACAGTCCAAAGATGTGCAGGTTAGGTGGATTGGCCATGATAAATTGCCCTTAGTGTCCAAAATTGCCCTTAGTGTTGGGTGGGGTTACTGGGTTATGGGGATAGGGTGGAGGTGTTAACCTGGGTAGGGTGCTCTTTCCAGGAGCCAGTGCAGACTCAATGGGCCGAATGGCCTTCTTCTGCACTGTAAATTCTATGATCTATGATCTAGGCTGGCCACCTGTGGGTGGCACTCATTTGTACAGCTGACTCTGGCAGGCAAGTTCATGGTTAATACAGCCTAATGTTCACTCACTCTCACGGTCTCACAGTGAATTGATGGTATAACACCCAGTTAGTGAAGTTCAGTGTATATAGAACACAGGAAAGGAAGATCTGTGTTTGAAAACCAAGTACTTCGATTTGTTCGCTGACCTGAGCTCTTAATTTGTGTTATAGAATTCCAGGCTATCGAAAGGAAATATGACATTGTTGAACCATCCGCCTTTTGATGACTTTGAATATCCCTCACAACTGGATAGACAACTGGAGCTTTTCCCACTCTGGCACTTTCCTGTCAAGCTGGCTGGGGGACTGTCCATTATCGTTTTCACATATACTTTACTGAGGGATATAATTCATCCCTATATAGCTGAAAACAAAAACGTATTTTACAAAATTCCCATTTTGGTCATGAACAAAGTTCTTCCAGTTGTTGCCATTATACTATTGGCTTTAGTTTATTTACCAGGAATTTTGGCAGCCACTTTCCAGCTCCATTTTGGTACCAAATATAGACGTTTCCCTCAGTGGCTAGCTCAATGGATGTTAGTGCGGAAACAACTAGGACTCCTCAGCTTCTTTTATGCTGTGCTGCATGCATTCTTCAGTCTATGCTATCCCATGAGAAGATCCTACAGATACAAATTACTCAACTGGGCATATCAACAGGTAAGGATAAACAAAACTGCTAGCATAATTATTTTTGTTTTATGCTTTTTTTGTGAATTATCGTGTTTATAACAGTAAAGTCATTCCTGGGAAGTAGAATACATTTCTGCTTCTGATAACCAATAGCATCAAAAATAGATTAAAATGCCACCCAGTCACATAAGACTGGATGTACACTGACGCAATTTTTTACCAAACATCCTTAATGCCCGAAGGAATGAAGTTGTCCATTTATGCCTACTTATTGCCATTTATTTGTGCCATAAACTCACAAAGACTACAACTATTCAGTCATTTCACACAGCAATGTTGGTCAGTAACAGACTCCATTCAAATCAAGAAAGAATGGATTTCAACTCAGTCCCAGATGTGAAAGAACACAGGTACAGTGTCCCAAAACTGCAACATCAGCACCAAAGCTGTACCAGATTTCAGATCTTGCCAGATTTTGGGTTGGGCGATTCAGGCCATGGTGGCTTGGCTCAAGTCGGGTTGGGGTCAAGACTCTCAGCATGGAAATAGACCGGTGCACAACAAGCAGCGAAGCGGGTAACTAGTCAGGTGAGCACCTAGCCAAATAGTCCAGGTAAGTTATTTTTAGTTAAAATTGATGCTTGGCACATGCTAAAATGTCCAGCTTTCTGACAAGTCCGGTTTTTGGACAGCCAGATTTGAGGTACTACTGTATTTGGCCTTGCTGTTTTTTCTCATTCTTCCAAACTCATTGGTCTCAATTGTTTAGTAATAAACGTCTTGTTCATCAATAAACTAGTTACTTTCCACTTCCAATTTTTGTAGTTAGGTTAATATCAGAACAGATTACCCCAAAAACCTGACGATGTTGCTCATTGTTTTACTAATAATGCAAATTAGTTGTAAATGGGTCAGCCCCAAATTACAAATTAATTTGTGAATTTATAGCATTGATTAACCAAATCCATGTTTATAATTTGTTCTGTGTTTGTTAATTTTATAGATCCCTCAGTAATTGGATTGAATTGATTTTGGAGCTGTCTTTGCTCCTATTCAACATATGAATTAGGAGAAGGCTATTGAGCCCCTCACGCCTGTTCCTCCGTTCAATAAGATCAAACCTGGGTCCTCAGCGCTGCAGTCCCAGTGCTAACCACTGCACCATGTGCCACCCTGTCTTTACTCTTCTAAACTCCAGTGACTGCAAGCCTAACTTGTCCAACCCTTCCTCATTAGTCAGCCTGCCCATTCCAGGTATTTAACTTGTAAACTTCTCTGAACTGCTTCCAAGAAATTTACACCTTCCTTTAAATAAGGGAGACCAATAGTGTATACAGTACTCCAGGTGCTGTCTCACAAATGTTCTGCATAACTGCAGCATAACCTCCCACCTTTGTAATTCACTCGCCTCACAATAAACCATAACATTCCATTAGCTTTCCTAATTACTTGCTGTAACCTGTATACTAGCCTTTTGTGATTTATGCATAAATATACCCAGATCCCTATGAACCTCAGAACTCTGCAATCTCTCACCATTTAAATAATACGTTTCTTTTTTATCCTTCCTTCCAAAATGGACCATTTCACATTTTTCCACATTAATCTCCATTTGCCAGATCTTTGCCCACTCACAGGAGAGAATGCGGGACTGGGATACTGAATTTGCATGATCAGCCATGATAGCATAGTGGTTAGCAATGTGGTTTCACAGCACCAGGGTCCCAGGATCGATTCCCTGCTGGGTCACTGTCTGTGCGGAGTCTGCACATTCTTCCCGTGTCTGCGTGGGTTTCCTCTGGGTGCTCCGGTTTCCTCCCAGTCCAAAGACGTGCAGGTTAGGTGGATTGGCCATGCTAAATTGCCCTTAGTGTCCGAAACTGATTCGGAGGGGTTATTGGGTTAGGGGGACGGGCAAAGTGAGGGTTTAAGTGGGTCGGTGCAGACTCAATGGGCATAATGGCCTATTCATTCACCTATTTTCTATGTTTTTACCCCTTGATTATATCATCCACATGAATAAACTCTGCTTCCTTGCTTGCCTATTACACCAAACCTTTGTCACCATGATGTTCTGTTAAGAGCTTAAGTTACTGTACAATCTATCTGCCTGTCTGACCAAGTCTTGGAAGTTACTGCAACTCATCTTTAACAAAACTGAAACCATAGTTAGGCAACAAATCTGACTCCATCAACCTCCCTGACTGAATCTGGCATTGCACAAGTTGTTCTCTTATCCATGATTGAAATTTATTCTCTGCATCTGATTTGTTGTTAAGCCTTTCTCCTCACTTTTGCTGCTGGAATATTCTGTTTAAACTGTAGCACTGTTAAAACCTCTTCAGTGTATTCATCACCTCAAGGAATGATTCCTCATTCGATCTTGACATTCTTCCCAACTCCAAAATTTCACAAACTTCATCTGATCTCAAATCGCCTTCCACATTCCTTCCAAACATCCCACATGCCTCTGGCTTTGACCTACCATGCTCCAGTGGTTGTCTATCCTTGTATTAATAGACTTCACAATCTTCTTCGTGTTCAAATCCATTCATGGCATTGTCTGAATATTTAGGAAATCTTCTCCACTCTCACTCTACTCCATTGATTTTATCATGACTGTTTCCTTCCCTTCTTTCTTGACCAGTTAATCAGTCCTATGGATGTACAGTCTGGATACTCTTCCAAACCATTTTTTCTTGCTCTCTCTCTTTTCTGCACTTTGCCAAAATCAAATTATTTTCAGTATCTCTCTCAATCACATTCATTATTGCTCCTTATTAGCAATCACGGTAGCATTGTGGATAGCACAATCGCTTCACAGCTCCAGGGTCCCAGGTTCGATTCCGGCTTGGGTCACTGTCTGTGCGGAGTCTACACATCCTCCCCGTGTGTGCGTGGGATTCCTCCAGGTGCTCTGGTTTCCTCCCACAGTCTAAAGATGTGCAAGTTAGGTGGATTGGACATGATAAATTGCCCTTAGTGTCCAAAATTGCCCTTAGTGTTGGGTGGGGTTACTGGGTTATGGGGATAAGGTGGAGGTGTTAACCTTGGGTAGGGTGCTCTTTCCAGGAGCCGGTGCAGACTCGATGGGCCGAATGGCCTCCTTCTGCACTGTAAATTCTATGACTATTCTATGACTTCTCTTCCCTATGTAAAGCCATTTAAAGTCTTGCTTTATGTGAGCAGCAACATATCAAATGTGTGTTGCTGTTATCCACTCTGTGAATCAAGAGGAATTTAGCAGTGATGCTAAAGGACTGATTTGAGATCGGTATCGGTTCCATTCTTGACTGATGTTTACCGGTCCCCTGAAGGTAATCTACGGAGTGAATCTTTCAGCCAGCATGGTAACATTATAGGCTGGATTATGTTGCCTCCCAAATCAAGATAATCATGTAAATGGAAAGTACTTATATTTATATCGTTCCTTTCATGACCTTGGGATTGCCACAGAACTTAATAAACAGTGGAACATTTTTTTAAAAAAGCACTAATGTAGGTAATTTGAGCACAGTAGTGTTTCAATGAGATAAATGACCATGTCATGTTATTTATTTTAGTGAAGTTAGCTGTGCGATAAATATTGGCCAGGCCATCAAGGGATCATCTTCAAATAGTTCCCATGGGATCCTTTACATCCACCTGAGCGGACTGTCAGATGCTTGGTTTAAAGTCTCAGACAAAAAACAGCATCCTGACATTATTGTAACCCGTCACTATCTGAATCTAAGTATCAACAAAAATTATGGGCGCGATTCTCCCAAAACAGGAGAAATCGTAAAGCTGCCGTAAAACCCGGGCGGGTTTTACGGCAGCGCGCCCCTTCCCGACGGGGGACCGATTCTGGTCCCCGGTCGGGGCTAGCAGCCCGACGCCGTAGGCTCCGGCAAGACGGGCTTAACGAAAATCGTTAAGCCCGCTTGCCGGAGTTAGCGCCGGCTGACGCGTCATATGACGTCAGCCGCTCATGCGCGGATTGGACGACTCCAACCCGCGCATGCGCGGGTGACGTCATCGCGTTTTTGCGCGAAACCCGCGCATGCGCGGGCCGGGTTGCCCCTCAGCCGCCCCGCGAATGGATACTGCGGGGCGGCGGAAGGACAAGTAGTGCGCGGGCATCGGGCCCGCTGCCTGCGATCGGTGCCCACCGATCGCGGGCCCATGGCACCCTTGGCACGGCCGTGATAATCGGTGCCATGGTTATTAATAGCGAGTTTGTGACGCCGGTTTTACGAACGGCAAGACCAGGTGTGTTTGCCGTTCGTAAAAACGGCGGGAAGGGCTGGGACTTCGGCCCATCTAACAGCTGAGAATCGCTGCCGGCCGTAAAAAAACGGCGGCAGCGATTCGGGTCGGGACTTCGGCGGGGGGGTGGGAGAATAGCGGGAGGGCGGCAAAAATGTCGGGAAGGCCCTCCCGCTATTCTCCCACCCGTCGTTGGGGGCGGAGAATTTCGCCCAGTGTGCTTAATTCCTGGAGTCTGGTTTAAACCCATGACTTGGGTAAGATTGCCAACTGAACCAATTGGACAGTGACCCAGGGCGGGGATTCGAACCCGGGTCCTCAGCGCCATAGGCAGCAATGCTAACCACTGCGCCACCGTGCTGCCCAGGCTGTCAAGTACTTGCTTATTATTTGTTCTTGGGATGTAAATGCAGCACAGGGTTAGTCACGGGGGACTGGAGGATTGCAAATGTGACACTGTTGTTCAAGAAAGGGGCAAAAGGTAACACAGGAAACTACAGACCTGTCAACTTGACATCAATGTTGGGAAAGGGGAATTGGCCCTGCATCTCCTGAATATGTTTAATGCGGCTTGGAAAGGGGGGAACTGCTGGATATGCTGGCGGAGGCTTCTCTCTCTCATTGATTCCTAAGAAAGATAAAGAACCATTGGAATGCAGATCATACAGGCCCATCTTGTTATTAAATATGGATGTGACGATTCTAGCCAAGTTACTGCAACTGGAGGGGTGTGTGCCGGAGATAGTGGCAGAAGGTCCGACAGGGTTTGTGAAGGGGCGGCAGTTATCTAGCAACATCAATTGGCTATTTATTGAATGTGGTCATGACCCCATCGGGCAGCAGGGTGCCGGAGGTGATAGTATCGATGGATGTGGAGATGGCCTTTGATCATGTTGAGTGGCAGTATTTGTTTGAGACCTTGAGGAAGTTTGGATTCGGGCCAATATTTTTGGCATGGGTACAATTGCTCTATGCATTCCCCAAGGCAAGTATACGAATGATGGGGTGGAGTCAAGATTTTTTATGCTACATAGGGGAACGAGCAGGGGAAGCCACTGTAACCTTTATTGTCTGCACTGGCAATAGAGCCGTTGGCGGTTGCGCTCCAGGCCTCGGAGGAGTGGCAGGGTATTGGGAAGTGGGGAGGGGGATCCAGGAGGAAGCACAGGTGCTGTTATATGCAGTTGATGTACTGCTATATATAGTGGATCCATTGGATAGAATACAAAGAAATATAACGCTGCTGGGAAAACCTGAGGCCTTCTCCGGGTACAGATTGAATGTAGGAAAGAGAGAGGAATGAGAAAGGAAGGAACATGAATCTGGGGGCCCTGCCGTTTAAGATTGTGAATGTTCGGTTTAGGTATTTGTGGATCCAGGTGGCACATGAGTGGATAATGATGCACAGATGGAACCTAACAGTGGAGGGCATCAAGGGGATCTAAAGAGCTGAGATGCATTGCCATCGTCGCTGGCAGGGAGAGTATAGGTTGTAAAGATGAACATGTTGTCCTGGTTTCTGTTTATTTTTCAATCGCTCCCAATTTTTCTTCCCAAAGCCTTTTTTTGGAGGGTGGATGGACTAATCTCCAAGATTGTATGGGCTGGGTAAGACACCATGGGTTAGTAGGGCACTGTTGCAGAGGAAAAGGTGAGTCGGGAGGAAAGCGCTTCCATATTTTCTGCAATGCTACTGAGCAGCTAATGTGAAGAAGGTGAGGCAGTGGCGGGAGGGGGGAAGCGGCGGGGGGGGGGGGGGGGGGGGGGGGGGCACGGTGCCAAAGTGGGAAGGGGTACAGTCAGTGAGCCATGCTAATGGCCCCGTTCCCATTTCTCCCGGAGAAGTACCCTAATAGCCCGGTGGTGTTCTCATCAATAAAGATTTGGAACCAGCAGAAGAAACACTTTAAGTTGGGACGGGGTCGGTGCTGGCCCCATTGTGTGGGAACCACAGGTTTGCACCCAGTAGGATGGACAGGATGTATGAGAGGTGGCGACGGAGAGGAGTAAGATGAGTGAGGGGCCTGTTTTCAGAAGAGTCGGTGGAGATTCGAGGGAAATTTGAGTTGCCATGGGGAATTGAGTTCCGATACTTGCAGGACTTTGTACGGAAATAACTATCTGTGTTCCCTACATTACCAGAATATACGCTCCTGGATTAAGGGCAAGTAGGAAGAGAAGCTGAGCATCGAGCTAGGATGGGGGATATGTAGCGAGGTGCTGTGCCGGGTCAATGTGACCTCCTTGTGCGCAAGGATGAGTCTCACGCAATTGAAGGAGGTGCACAGGCTCATGAGGCAAGCCCAGATGAATGGATTCTTCCTGGAGGATCTCTGTGAGAATTGTGGGAGGGGGCCGGCAAATCATGCCCACATGTTCTGGGGGGGCGGTGAAACTGGACGGGTTTTGGGCTGGGTGTTTAAGGCTTTGTCAGAGATATCGGGGTTGTGGTAACGCCATTCTCCTTGGCGGCAATATTCGGTGTGTCGGAAATGCCGGAACTGCGCGGCGGGGGGGGGGGGGAGGGGAGGGGGGGTAGAGGGCCAATGAGGTGGCCTTTACCTCCTTGATTTCCCAGCTTAGGATATTGCTGAACTGTCAGTCGGCGGTGCCACCTGGGGTGGCAGTGTGGATGGGAGACATACAGGAATTTCTGAGCCTGGAGAAGATTAAGTTTGCCCTAAGGGGGTCTGAAGAAGGGCTGTGTGTGTGATGGGATCCGTTCATATTCACGTTTAAGGAACAGTTTGTCACTGGGGGAGGTGGTGAGGGAGGGATATAAAAAGGAAACATTTTTACATTCTTAAAAATAGTGGGAAAATTGATGGAAGCCATAATATGGGAGAAGATGAATATACACTTAGAAAAAAAATTAATACTAGACAGTCAACGTGGCATTGTCAAGAAGAGGCCACGTCTGACAAATTTAATTAAATTCTTTAACAAGATAACACAGGCAGTAGATGACGATAGTGCTGTGGATGTTGTATATTTGGACTTTCAGAAAGCATTTGATACAGTGCCACATGGGAGATCGGTTAACAAATTAGAAAAGTTTGGGATTAATTGGTACTTAGCAGCATGGATTAGATGTTAGCTAAGAGATAGGAAACAGAGGGTAGGTATAGATGGGCATTGTGACTTGGGGCCCAATTTCAAGATGGTCAGCAAGAGAGCTAGGAGTGAGAGGAGGAGAAACTTATTTTCTCAGAGTTTTGGGGATTTGGAATGTGGTGCCTGCGAGAGTGAAGGAGGTGGATTCCATAGGAGGTTTCAAAAGAGAGCTAGATATATATTTGAAAGTGATGAATTTAAATGGTTACGGAGGTAGGACTGGGGAATAGGGCTAGCTAGGTTGCTCTTTTGTGAGCTGGTGCAGACACGATGGGCCGAATGTCCGCCTCTGTGCTGTAAAATTCTATGATTCTATTTTTCCTTTGGGCCCCTTCCACCATTCAGGGTGGATCATGGCTAATTTCCCTGCTGTGCCACAAAATTGCCAAATGGCACAGTATCAGTCTGACCCTTTATCACCAAGTAATACCTATTTCCTTCCTTTTCCTCCATGTCATAACCCCCCACAAAGACCCGTGGGACTCGTGAAGTACTAGCTTCCCAGGTAGGATGCAGAGGCCAAACACCGAGGGCTGATTATGAGCTAACATAAAAGCAGGCCTAAAACAGGGCCTGGTGTGGTTAGACTTCCCAGCGAGGATTGCACTGGGAGCGATATGCTGTGTTATGCAGACCTTTGTAAATAGTGTAAATAAATCTATGTTCGCTTATCACCAGCCTCCTCTGAGTCATTAAACTCCACAATCACATCTCTTCTATCTTTATCTTCAATCTCTCTGGTCTGTCCTTTCTGAAAATTATCGTTCCTTACTGCCCTTGCAAGCCCCTCTCTGCCTCTGATAATCACCAACTAAGAGGAGTACCATCTTCCTAACAGCATTATAAGAGTACCTACAACACATACACTGCAGCAGTTCAAGAAGGCAGCTCATTACCACTCCTTTAGGGCAATTAGGGTTGGGCATCAAATTATAATATTGCCAGCACTACCACGTCCCATTAATTGATTTTAAAAGTAAATATTGGGCAGGACTCTCCGTCCCGCTGCTTCCGTTTTCCGGTGCAGCACGTCCCCACCAGCAGCAGGATTCTCCGTCCCGGAAGCTCGCCAATGGAGTTTCCCATTGTGGGCACCCCACACCGTCGATAAATCTGCAGGCGTGAGTGTGCTGCTGGCGAAACTGAGAATCCACCTGTCGGAGAATCCAGCCCATTAACTCTCACTAAGCCCTGCTGTGATTTCAGTCCTCCCTAAATCTCTCCCTCCATATGAACTCTCCTTTCTATGTTCCTCTTCACATTGCCCCCTCAGATAACCTTTCTACTGACATGGTCTTGATCTCCGACAAGGACATCTTTAACCACTACTTCTGCATCTGCTTCTGGAAAACAAACTTTTTTTTCCCTGCCCACTCAGTCACTCACGATTGCATTTTAAAGCTGGCAGCCACCTGGTCTTCGCCCTTCGATTTGTCATGATATTCCTTCAACCACAAATCGGCACAATCCACTGTTGATGTACTTATGCCAGAAAAACAGTGAACCTTCCCATCCTAGTTATTCCCCAGTAGAGAATCCTCATCATTCCTTTGACATAGTCTTTAGCATATCTGACACACATTTGGTTCAGGCAACTGTCACCAGATCAAACAGTATTATGTCGTACTCTCCTGCCGCCTTTCCTGGTATTTTCTTATTACATCTTTGTGTAATAATTCAATTTTCTTTCCTACCATTGGCACTAAGTTAATTGGTCTATCATTCCCTGGACTTGGTCTTTACTCCCTTTTTTTGAATATATAAATTGCATGAGCGACCCATTAGTCCTCTGGTATTATTTCCTTTTTCCAAATGATTTTCCATACATGTAATTATGCTTCTGCAATCTAACTTCCATAACCTTAAAAGTGTGTGGATGCAATCCATCCAGATCATGGTTTTATCCTAAGTTCTATTTGGTTTATAAAAATGTTAACCTTAAATATATTTTACTTTGATCCCTTTCCTCCAATATCATTGCTACCTTGTTCATCTCCCTAGTGAATACTGAGTCAAATAAATACTTAATATTCCTGCCATTATCTGAGAGTTCAGTACCTTTTTTTTCAATAAACATTTTATTGAGATATTTTTTGGTATTGTAACAACAACAAAATAAACAATGTACATGAAACTATAAACATGGTGCAAAAGCCATCTCCCTCCATTACAGGTCCCACCTTTATTAACCTCCGACTCTAACTAAACCCCCCCTGCCCCCTTCTGCTGACGATTAATTTTCCGTGAAGAAGTCGATGAACGGTTGCCACCTCCGGGTGAACCCTAACAGTGACCCTCTCAAGACGAACCTGATTTTCTCCAAACAGAGAAAGCTAGCCATTTCCGATAGCCAGGTCTCCGACTTCGGGGTCTTTGAGTCCCTCCAAGCTAATGATATCCGTCTCCGGGCTATCAGGGAAGCAAAGGCCAGAACGTCTGCCTCTGTCTCCTCCTGGATTCCCGGGTCTTCCAACACCCTGTAAATTGCCACCTCTGGACTCAGCGCCACCCTTGTTTTTAACACCGTGGACATGACATCTGCAAACCCCTGCCAAAATACCCTAAGCTTCGGACATGCCCAGAACATGTGGACATGGTTCGCTGGTCCTCCCGCACATTTTGCTCACCTATCTTCCACCCCAAAGAATCTGCTCATCCAGGCCATTTGTCATGTGAGCCTGGAGAACGACCTGAAATTGTATCAGGCTGAACCTGGCACATGTTGACTCTACTCAACGCGTCCGCCCAGAGACCATCCTCTATCTCTCCCAGCTCCTCCTCCCACTTGCGCTTCAGCTAGTTGATCTGCATCTCCTCTGACCCCATAAGTTCCTTGTAAATGTCCGAGTCGCTCCCTTCGCCTACCCACCCTCTGGAAACTACCCTGTCCTGAATCTCCCTTAGCCGTAGGAGCGGGAAGGTTGACACCGTTTATGTAGGAAGTCCCGCACCTGCAGATACTTGAATTTGTTTCCCCTCGCCAACCCAAACCTCTCCTCCAGCGCCCTCATACTCGGAAAGCTCCCCTCTATAAACATATCCGCATCCTCTCAATCCCTGCTCTCCGCCATATCCGGAATCCCCCATCCATACTTCCCGGGGCAAACTGGTGATTATTACAGATTGGGGACCAGACCGATGCTCCCTCTGCTCCCTCTGCTCCCACATGTCTCCTCCATTGCCCCCAGACTCTCAGGGCCGCCACCACCATGGGGCTGGTGGAGTACTGTGCCGGCGGGAACGGCAGAGGCAGTTACCAATGCCCCCAAACTGGTGCCCTTGCCGCCTCTATACACTCCCATGCCGACCCCTCCCCCACCACCCTCTTCCTGATCATGGCTATATTCGCCACCCAGTAATAGTTACTAAAATCTGGCAGTGCCAGCCCGGCCTCTCCCCGACTCGCTCAAGCATTACCTTCCTTACCCGCGGGGTCTTGCCCGCCCAAACGAAGCCAAAGATCAATTTGTTGACCCGATTAAAAAAGGACCGCGGAATAAAGATGGGAAGACATTAAAACACGAACAGGAATCTTGGGAGCACCGTCATCTTCACCGTCTGCACCATCCCAGCTAATGACAACGGGAGCGCGTCCCATCTCCGAAAATCGTCCTTCATTTGGTCTACTAGCCGAGCCAGATTTAATTTATGCAGCCGGTCCCATTCCTGCGCCACTTGAATGCCAAGGTATCTAAAGCTTCCCCCTACTAATCTAAACGGCAGCTCCCCCAATCGCCTCTCCTGTCCCCTCGCCTGGACCGCAAACATCTCATTTTTCCCCATATTTAGCTTGTACCCCTAAAACTGGTCAAATTCCCCAAGAATCCTCATGATTTCTTCCATCCCCTCTAATGGGTCCGATACATACAGAAGCAGGTCGTCTGCACAGAGCGAGACTCTGTGCTCCACTTCCCACCTCCCCGGACCAGCCTTTCCAGCCCCTTGAGTCTCTCAGAGCAATTGCCAACAGCTCTATACCAGCGCGATCAACAGTGGGGAGAGGGGGCATCCCTGTCTCATCCCCCGGTGCAATCTAAAATAGTCCGATTATGTCCTATTCATCCGTACTCTTGCCACAGGAGCCTGATACAGCAACCTGACCCAGTCAATAAAGCCCCGCCCAAATCCGGACCATCCCAGTACCTCCAACAGATAATCCCATTCTACCCGGTCAAAAGCCTTTTCTGCATCCATTGCGATCACTACCTCCACCTCCCTACCTTCTGGGGGCATCATGATCACATTTAATAACCTTCTTACATTGGCCACCAATTGCCTACCCTTACAAATCCCATCTGGTCCTCCCCAATAATGTCCGGAACACAATCCTCAATCCTAGAGGAAAACATTTTTCCCAGCAGTTTGGCGTCCACATTCAACAGGGATATCGGCCTGTAGGACCCACACAGTTCCGGGTTCTTTTTCCCGCTTCAGAATCAGCAAAACCGTGGCCTGTGACATCATCGGGGGCAGCACCCCACTTTCCCTTGCCTCATTGAACATCCTCATCAACACCGTCCCCAATATCCCAGAGAACGTTTTATAAAACTCCACTTGCTACCCGTCCAGCCCCAGTTCATTACCCGCCTGCATGGCCTTCAGACCCTCCACCATCTCTTCCAATCCGATCGGGGCCCCCAGCCCGTGAGACAGATCCCCGTCCACCTTTGGGAAATTCAGACCCCCCCAAGAAGTGTCTCATCCCCTCCAGCCCCGTAGGCGGTTCCCACCTATACAGCCTACTGTAGAAATCCCTAAACTCTTTATTCACCCCTGCTGAATCTCCAACCAGGTTCCCATCTCCATCATTTACTTTCCCTATCTCCCTCGCTGCCTCCCTCTTTCTAAGCTGCTTTGCAAGCATTCTGCTGCCTTCTCTCCATACGCATAGATCCCCCCCTCGCCTTTCGCAGCTGCTCCACCGCCCTCCCTGTGGTTAACAAGCCAAACTCCGCCTGTAGCCTCCCCCGTTCCCTTCAAAGCCCTGCCTCTGGGGTCTCCGCATACCTCCTATTGATTGGTAGCATCTCCTTAACCAGTCGGTCTGTCTCTGCCCTGTCCACCTTCTCCCTATGGGCCCGTATCGAGATCAGCTCCCTTCTGACCAACTACTTCAGTGCTTCCCAGACCATCACTGCTGAAATTTCCCCCGTGTCATTGACCTGCAGGTAGTTCTGAATACATTTCCTCAGCCGCTCGCACACCCCTTCGTCAGCCAAATGTCCCACATCTAACCTCCAGTGCGGGTGCTGGTTACTGTCTTTACTAACCTGCAGGTCAACCCAGTGCGGAGCATGGTCTGAGATTGTGATCGCCGAGTACCCCGTGTCCACCACCCTGCCAATAAGGCCCTGCTCAAAATGAAGAGATCGTTCCGGCAGTACACTTTATGCACGTGTGAGTAGAAGGAGAACTCCTTCACCCTCGGCTGCCCAAATCTCCATGGATCCACCCCCCCACCCTCCCCCCCCCATCTGCTCCATGAACCCTTCTAGTTCCTTTGCCATTGATGGCACCCTGCCCGTTTTCGAGTTTGACCGGTCCAAGCCAGAGTCAATAACTGTGTTGAAGTCCCCTCCCATGACCAACCTGTGCGAGTCCAGGTCCGGTATCTTCCCCAGCATTCTCTTTATAAACTCCACATCATCCCAATTTGGCGCATACACATTTACTAATACCACCTGTACCCCCTCCAGTTTCCCACTGACCATAATGTACCGACCTCCCCCATCCAACACTATTATCCCGCCTCAAACACCACCCGCTTATTGATCAGGATTGTGACCCGTCTAGTCTTTGAATCCATTCCCGAGTGAAAGTCCTGACTGACCCAGCCTTTCCTCAATCTAATCTGGTCAGTTACTCTAAGGTGCGTCTCCTGCAACATTACCACGTCTGCCTTCAGTCCCCTAAGATGCGCGAACACACGTGCCTTCTTGACCGGCCCATTTAACCCTCGAACATTCCAGGTGATCTGCCTAGTTGGGGGGGGCTCATTGACCCCCCCCCCCCACTTCACCGATCAGCCATCTCTTTTTTGGGCCCGCCTCTAGCCCATGCTCCGCGCCTCCACCGGCCCGCCCCCAGACAACCTCCGCCCCCAATCTGCTCTCTGTCCCTTGGCCCAAGTCCCTCCCTTGTCAGCAGAACATTTCCCCCCCTCCCCCCACAGTAACAACACTCTGTAACCCAACCCTTTTGATAAACCAAACATATGCACACCCCCCCACTGCGCTTCCGTGAGCTAGTCCACCCAGCTAGCTTGGTGGCCCCGAACCTTGGCGCCGGATAGTCTCCCACCTATTGTT
Source organism: Scyliorhinus canicula (assembly GCF_902713615.1). Classification (NCBI taxonomy): domain Eukaryota; kingdom Metazoa; phylum Chordata; class Chondrichthyes; order Carcharhiniformes; family Scyliorhinidae; genus Scyliorhinus; species Scyliorhinus canicula. Next base: position 166,828,558 of record NC_052150.1, on the reverse strand, counting down.
CCCTCCCCACCCCCCGCTCATACAAACATACTCCAACATCAAACAATCCCCACACAATTGCCCGACAGAAAAACACCAAAATCTAAACAAGCACACCTCCATCCCCCAACAGTGCAAATGAAAACCTTAACTCACTCAGCTCTACCGCTGGTCCCAAATCAATACAGAAGGAATTACAAACAGCTTCCACAAAGCGAAAAACGAGAAACTTTTTGCTTAAAGAACAGAGAAACAAAAAATAACATGAACGTTGCACCAAAGTTCAAAAATTCTCAGTTCACCACCAGTCCTTTCCTTTTCACGAAGTCCAGCGCGTCCTCAGGCGACTCAAAATAAATGTGCTGTTCCTCGTATGTGACCCAGAGCCGGGCCAGATATAACAGTCTGAACTTCACCTTTTTCTTAAAAAGCATTGACCTAATCTGGTTGAAGCCTGCTCTTCTCCTGGCCACCTCCACACACAGGTCCTGGTGAACCCGCAGGATACTACTGTCCCACTTGTAGCTCCCTGTCTGCTTGGCCCACTGTAGAATGCCCTCCTTATCCAAGTACCTGTGGAATCTCACCACCATTGCCCTCGTGGGGTCTCCCGTTTGCGGCTTCCTCGCGAGTGCTCTGTGAGCCCTGTCCACCTCCAAGGGCTATGAGAATGGCCCATCCCCCAGCAGCTTCTCAAACATACCCTCTATGTATGCCCCAGCGTCCTCTCCTTCGGACCCCTCCGGGAGCCGAACGATTCTCACGTTCTGCTGGCGGGACCTATTCTCTAGGTCCTCCACCTTCTCCAGGAGCTTCTTCTGCTTGTCTCTCAGCATCCCCACCTCCAACTACACCGCAGTTTGATGTTCCTCCTGCTTAGCCAGCGCCTTCTCCACCTTCTGGATTGCCCGATCTTGGGCGTCCAATCTAAGCTCCAGCCGCTCAATCGACTCTTTTATCGGGTCCAAGCAGTCCCGTTTCTGCTTAGCAAAGCCTTCCTGAATAACTTGCATCAGCTGCTCCGTTGACCACTGGGTCGACAAACCAGAGGTCCAGTCCTCCGCCATGCTGTCTCCTGCTGCAGCTTCAGCCCAAGCCTCTGTCTTTCTGTTTCTGCCTTTACGAGCACTTGTAGTCCTTCTCTCCGTGCACCGATGTGGGAATTCAGTACACAATTGCCTCTCTTCAGTTTTACAGTTCAAGTCCTGTAGAAAATCGGGAAAGGTCCAAAAGTCCGACCCGAGCGGGAGCCACCAAATGTGCGACTTACTCCTTCATAGCCGCCACCGGAAGTTCTGAGAGTTTAGTACCTTTGAGGGAGTTAGTTAGCTCAGTTGGCTGCACGGCTGGTTTGTCACGAAGAGCGATGCCAGCAGCACTGGTTTCTTCCCGTACTGACTGAGATTATTCATGAAGGCCCCACCTTCTGAACCTCTCCCCACGCCTGGGGTGTGGTGACCCACAGGTTAAATCACCACCAGTCAACTTTCAAAGGGGAGAGCCGCCTATTGTCATCTGGGACTGTGGTGACATTTACACTTATACTGGTCCTAACCTAATATTTCTGTGTGTCTGCATTATTATTTTTCTTCATGTATATTCTTTGATAATTTATTTATGTAGTTCCTCTTGGTTTTCCACATTGATTTTTGATTCTGTTTCTAACCTCTCTGTATTTTGGTTTGTCACCTTCTTTATTGTCTATATACTTATATAGGGGCTGGTTTAGCACAGGGCTAAATCGCTGGCTTTGAAAGCCGACCCAGGTAGGCCAGCAGCACGGTTCAATTCCCGTATCAGCCTCCCCGAACAGGCGCCGGAATGTGGCGACTAGGGGCTTTTCACAGTAACTTCATTTGAAGCTTACTTGTGACAATAAGCGATTTTCATTTTCATTTCATTTCACTCAGGGTACTTTTTTTTAGTTACCATTCTTCCTCATGTTTCTTTATTCATCTACGGCATTTCATTATTCTACTTTCTACTTTGTTCCCTGTCTACAGCAATGGTAACAAAGTAGAAAGGGTCAAAAACTTCACGTTTTTAGGTGTCCAGATTACCAACAACCTGTCCGGATCACCCCCATGCCGACACTATTGTTAAGAAAGCTCACCAGCAACTCTATTTTCTCAGAAGACTAAGGAAATTTGGCATGTCAGCTCCGACTCTCACCAACGTTTACAGATGCACCATAGAAAGCATTCTTTCTGGTTGTATCACAGCTTGGTATGGTTCCTGCTCTGCCCAAGACCACAGGAAACCACAAAAGGTTGTGAATGCAGCCCAATCCATCACGCAAACCAGCCTCCCATGCATTGACTCTGTCTACAATTCCCGCTACCTCGGAAAGGCAGCCAGCATGATTAAGGACCCCATGCACCCCGGACATACTCTCTTCCACCTTAGTCCGTCAGGAGAAAGATACAAAAGTTTGAGGTCACGTACCATCCGACTCAAGAACAGCTTCTTCTCTGCTGCCATCAGACTTTTGAATGGACTTACCTTGTATTAAGTTGAACTTTTCTCTACACCCTAGCTATGACTGCAACATTACATTCTGTAGATTCTCCTTCCTTTCCGATGTACGGTATGCCCTGTCTGTATAGCATGCAAGAAACAATACTTTTCATTGTATACTAATACGTGACAATAATAAATCAAATCAAATATTGCCTTTTTTTTTGTTTTGGAGAAATATATTTCTCCTGAAGTTTCTGTATCTTTGTTTTCAACATTTCCCACTGCTTTCCTGTCTCTTTCTCATTTTTTTCCCCCGTTTATCTTCCCTAGTTCTAGTCCTATCTTCTCAAATTAGCTTGCTTTAAACCTTTAAATTGTGTTCTCCCTTTCAGAAATGCCATCACCCAATCCTCAGAAATGAAACCCTTTGTCTTTGCAAACTAACACTGCATCTCCAACTGTAGTACTAGTCTTTTCAGGTTTTCAAACATTTTTGACATACTCGAGCAAGGCTACAATATATCTTTGCAACAATAACTTTGTCCAAAATACTACTACCATCAAATAAATCAGTATGAACCTTTTCAAATATACTGTATTTGGAAAATTGTTTGTGTACACTGCCGTACCTTATAGTGTTACATAGAACAGTACAGCACAGAACAGGCCCTTCGGCCCTCGATGTTGTGCCGAGCAATGATCACCCTACTTAAACCCACGTAACCCGTATACCCGTAACCCAACAATCCCCCCATTAACCTTACACTACGGGCAATTTAGCATGGCCAATCCACCTAACCCGCACATCTTTGGACTGTGGGAGGAAACTGGAGCACCCGGAGGAAACCCACGCACACACGGGGAGGACATGCAGACTCCACACAGACAGTGACCCAGCCGGGAATCGAACCTGGGACCCTGGAGCTGTGAAGCATTGATGCTAACCACCATGCTACCGTGAGGCCCCCTTTTTTATAATGCGACGAGTGAGACCACCTTAGAACACCTTGTTTAACTTCAGGTTAATCTGTATCAGCCCCTTATCTCAAGTGTGTTTTTTTTTAAATAGTACGTTAGATTGGAAAATTCACTCACACAGCTTTGTAATCTATCCCGATATTGATTTTTTTTCCACTCTTCTGTAAACATTGGACCTACTGTCAGCATCCTTACGCTTTGTTCTTGACTAATTTGAATTTGGTTCAGGGCACTGAATTGTAATGTGAATTAATATTTTATTGTTCTACACAACCTATCACATATTCAAATCAATATTGCATGTATATCTTTACGATATCAAAAAATAAATGATTAATAGCATTTTGGTGTGCTCGGGGGCGTACAGAGATGTGATAAGGAGCGATATAAATGAAAGTATTTATTCCCTCCTACCTTTATAAATAATGTACTGTTAGCAGGTATCTGTTTATTCTACTCTTTAGCTTGGATAAGTCCAGGAACAATGACTTTCAGATGAGCGCTTTGATGGAAACAGAAAATGCTGAACAAACGCTGCAGGTCTGTCAGCATCTGTGGAGAAAAAAAACCCACTACCGACACAAAATGTTAACTCCTAACAGCGACTGGTAGCATTGGATAAAGAGCACTCTTAGAGGCACTAAATAAATTCACATAGAGTCATAAGAACATAAGAACGAGGAGCAGGAGTAGGCCATCTGGCCCCTCGAGCCTGCTCCGCCATTCAATGAGATTATGGCTGATCTTTTGTGGACTCAGCTCCACTTTCTGGCCTGAACACCATAACCCTTAATCCCTTTATTCTTCAAAAAACTATCTATCTTTACCTTAAAAACATTTAATGAAGGAGCCTCAACTGCTTCACTGGGCGAGGAATTCCATAGATTTACAACCCTTTGGGTGAAGAAGTTCCTCCTAAACTCAGTCCTAAATCTACTTCCCCTTATTTTGAGGCTATGCCCCCTAGTTCTGCTTTCAATCGCCAGTGGAAACAACCTGCCTGCATCTATCCTATCTATTCCCTTCATAATTTTAAATGTTTCTATAAGATCCCCCCTCATTCTTCTAAATTCCAACAAGTACAGTCCCAGTCTACTCAACCTCTCCTCATAGTCCAACCCCTTCAGCTCTGGGATTAACCTAGTGAATCTACTCTGCACACCCTCCAGTGCCAGTGCGTCCATTCTCAAGTAAGGAGACCAAAACTGAACACAATACTCCAGGTGTGGCCTCACTAACACCTTATACAATTGCAACATAACCTCCCTAGTCTTAAACTCCATCCCTCTAGCAATGAAGGACAACATTCCATTTGCCTTCTTAATCACCTGTTGCACCTGTAAAACAACTTTGTGACTCATGCACTAGCACACCCAGGTCTCTCTGCACAGCGGCATGCTTTAATATTTTATCATTTAAATAATAATCCCGTTTGCTGTTATTCCTACCAAAATGGATAACCTCACATTTGTCAACATTGTATTCCATCTGCCAGACCCTAGCCCATTCACTTAACCTATCCAAATCCCTCTGCAGACGTCCAGTATCCTCTCACTTTTCGCTTTACCACTCATCTTAGTGTCATCTGCAAACTTGGACACATTGCCCTTGGTCCCCAACTCCAAATCATCTATGTAAATTGTGAACAATTGTGGGCCCAATATGGATACCTGAGGGACACTACTAGCTACTGATTGCCAACCAGAGAAACACCCATTAATCCCCACTCTTTGCTTTCTATTAATTAACCAATCCTCTATCTATGCTGCTACTTCACCCTTAATGCCATGCATCTTTATCTTATGCAGCAACCTTTTGTGTGGCACCTTGTCAAAGGCTTTCTGGAAATCCAGATATACCACATCCATTGGCTCCCCGTTATCTACTGCACTGGTAATGTGCTCAAAAAATTCCACTAAATTAGTTAGGCACGACCTGCCCTTTATGAACCCATGCTGCATCTGCCCAATGGGACAATTTCTATCCAGATGCCTTGCTATTTCTTCCTTGATGATAGATTCCGGCATCTTCCCTACTACCGAAGTTAAGCTCACTGGCCTGTAATTTCCTGCTCTCTGCCTACCTCCTTTTTTAAACAGTGGTGTCACGTTTGCTCATTTCCAGTCCACCGGGACCACCCCAGAGTCTAGTGAATTTTGATAAATCATCACTAGTGCATCTGCAATTTCCCTAGCCATCTCTTTTAGCACTCTGGGATGCATTCCATCAGGGCCAGGATACTTGTCTACCTTTAGCCCCATTAGCTTGCCCATCACTACCTCCTTAGTGATAACAATCCTCTCAAGGTCCTCACCTGTCATAGCCTCATTTCTATCAGTCACTGGCATGTTATTTGTGTCTTCCACTGTGAAGACCGACCCAAAAAACCTGTTCAGTTCCTCAGCCATTTCCTCATCTCCCATTATTAAAACTCCCTCCTCATCCTCTAAAGGACCAATATTTACCTTAGCCACTCTTTTTTGTTTTATATATTTGGAAAAACATTTACTGTCTGTTTTTATATTCTGAGCAAGTTTACCCTCATACTCTATCTTACTTTTCTTTATAACTTTTTTTAGTAGCTTTCTGTTGCCCCCTAAAGATTTCCCAGTCCTCTAGTCTCCCACCAATCTTTGCCACCTTGTTAGCTTTTTCCTTCAATTTGATACTCTCCCTTATTTCCTTAGATATCAATGGTCGATTTTCCCTCTTTCTACCGTCCTTCCTTTTTGTTCGTATAAACCTTTGCTGAGCACTGTGAAAAATCACTTGGAAGGTTCTCCACTGTTCCTTAACTGTTCCACCATAAAGTCTTTGCTCCCAGTCTACCTTAGCTAGTTCTTCTCTCATCCCATTGTAATCTCCTTTGGTTAAACACAAAACACTAGTATTTGATTTTACTTTCTCACCCTCCATCTGTATTTTAAATTCCACCATATTGTGATCGCTCCTTCCGAGAGGATCCCTAACCATGAGATCATGAATCAATCCTGTCTCATTACACAGGACAAGATCTAGGACTACTTGTTCCCTCGTAGGTTCCATTACATACTGTTCTGGGAAACTATCATGGACACATTCTATAAACTCCTCCTCAAGGTTGCCTTGACCGACCTGGTTAAACCAATTGGCATGTAGATTAAAATCCCCCATGACAACTGCTGTACCATTTCTACATGCATCAGTCATTTCCTTGTTTATTGCCTGCCCCACCATAACATTACTATTTGGTGGCCGATAAGGCTACTCCTATCAGTGACTTTTTCGCCTTACTATTCCTGATTTCCATCCAAATGGATTCAACCTTATCCTCCATAGCACCGATGTCATCCCTTACTATTGCCCGGATGTCATCCTTAAATAACAGAGCAACACCACCTCCCTTACCATCTACTCTGTCCTTCCGAATGGTTTGATACCCTCGGATATTTAACTCCCAGTCGTGACCATCCTTTAACCATGTTTCAGTAATGGCCACTAAATCATAGTCATTCACGATGATTTGTGCCATCAACTCATTTACTTTATTCCGAATACTACGAGCATTCAGGTAAAGTAAACTTATGTTGGTTTTTTTACCTCTGTTTTGAATCTTAACATCTCCAGTTTTATTCCTTTTAGTATTACTGGGCCTATTCACTGAGCTCCCCTCAGTCACTGTACCTTGTACTGTCGTCCTTTTTGATTTTTGACTATGTCTTCTCTGCCTTGCACTTTTCCCCTTACTTCCTTTTGCTTCTGTCCCTGTTTTACTACCTTCCAACTTCCTGCATCGGTTCCCATCCCCCTGCCACCATCGAGGTTTACAGCATGGAAACAGGCCCTTCGGCCCAACTTGTCCATGCCGCCCAGTTTGTAGCACTAAGCTAGTCCCAATTGCCCGCATTTGGTCTATATCCCTCTTTGCCCATCTTTGCCATATAATTGTCTAAATGCTTTTCAAAAGACATAATTGTACCCAACTCTACTACTACCTCTGGTAGCTCATCCCAGACACTCAACACCCTCTGTGAAAATATTGCCCCACTGGACTCTTTTGTATCTCTCCCCTCTAGTTTTACATATGCTCTCTAGTTTTAGATTGCCCTACCTTTGGAAAAATATGTTGCCTATCTACCTTATCTATGCCCCTCATTATTTTATAGACCTCTATAAGTTCACCCCTAAGCCTCCTACGCTCCAGGGAAATAAGTCCCAGTAAGTATCCAGCCTCCCTTTATAACTCAAACCATCAAGTCCCGGTAGCATCCTAGTGAATCGTTTCTGCACTCATTCTCGTTTAATGATATCCTTTCTATAATAGGGTGACCAGAACTATACACAGTATTCCAAGTGTGGCCTTACTAATGTCTCCAACTTCAGCAAGATGTCCCAACTCTTGTATTCAGTGTTCTGACCAATGAAACCAAGCATGCCGATTACCTTCTTCACCACCCTGTCCACCTGTGACTCTACTTTCAAGGAGCTATGAACCTGAACTCCGAGATCTTTGTTCTATAACTCTCCCCAACACCATACCATTAACTGAGTAGGTCCTGCCCCGATTCGATCTACCAAAATGCATCACCTCACATTTATCTAAATTAAACTCCCATCTGCCATTCATCGACCCATTGGCCCAATTGATCAAGATCCCATTGCATCCTAGATAACCTTCTTCACTATGCCACCAAACTTGCTATTATCTGCAAACCATGCCTCCTAAATTCTCATCCGAATCATTAATATAAATAAAAAATAACAGTGACCGAGCACTGACTCCTGAGGCACACCACTGGTCACAGGCTTCCAGTTTGAAAAACAACCCTCTACAAAACTCACTTTTGTCTTCTGTCAACAAGCCAATTTTGTATCCAATTGGCTACCTCACTCTGGATCCCGTGAGACTTAACCTTATGCAACAAGCTCCCATGTGGTACCTTGTCAAAGGCGCTGCTAAAGTCCATGTAGACAACGTTGATTGCACTGTCCTCATTGACCTTCTCGGTTGCCTCTTCAGAAAAGTCAACCAAATTTGTTGGACATGATTTTCCAATCACAAAGCCATGCTGACTGTCCCTAAACAGTCCTTGCCTCTCTAAATGCCTGTAGATCCTGTCTCTCAGAATACCTTCTGACAACTAACCCACCACAGACGTTCAGTTGCTCCAATTGGCAGCTAATGACAGTGGGTGTCTTTTACCCCGGTATAGGTGGTCAATTTGTTCATCGCAGATCCAGGATGGAACCTTCCTCTTCTAATCTGCTCGAGGTTCTCTCTTAACCATTCAACGGTTCTGTTGCCTGGCATCATACTCCCCCCTCCCTTGGCCAATCTGATTAATAGTTTGGGCGTGTCCTTCTAGTACAGCAACAATAAATGTACTGGCCTGTTCCCTGCCAAATCTCCCTTGGAATCTTGCCGAGCATTTTCATTTAAGCTGTCCAAGGTCTGTTTAACTTGTCCGGTTAGGTCTCTGAGCTTGTTGTCCAAATCATTGAAATCAAATGGGTTGATGGTGGATACCCTTGCCCATATGTTGTCGCCAAAACGTTCAGGATTTCCCTTCCCTTGCACCCCTTTGACCTGGGTGTCTCCTGTCCCTCATCTGTCCCAGTATTTTGGCTTAGTAACCTTCGGATCAAGTGGAGGTACAGTGTCCTCTGTGGGGAGGGACACCAGTCTGGTAATTGTGTTCCAGCCAGATCTACCACTACTGGTACCAATTCATAGTGATGTTGTCAAATAATACCACGCTCATTTGTTTTAGTATTAACCCATTTTGGGGCTGTGGGGTGACTTCAGGACAAGTGGAGAGGGGAGTGCTATCTGTTGGCCTCAACCCATTTTAAATGTCATAATAAATGTATGCTTTCTGTGTGACCTTGCTGGGGCACCTCTGTCATAATTCCAGCCCTTTGTCCAGCCATGGGCTAGACAGGCTAGCTCTATACACCCATGGTTAGTGTATGCCCATCAATCACTCGTAAGGGAACAATAATCGGAGGTACTATTATCCTTCCTATCCACCATCCTCTGGTTGTTGTAAGCATAGGTGACGCGCTTATTGGGGTGTACCCATAGGATACCCTTCTCACACTCGCCTGCATCTGGTGGGGTGGACCACATATAGCGGGGTTCTCGTGAGCCGACCTTCTGGTCTTCAATTGGTGTGGCATCTGTGGTCAGGGTTTTGTGTGTCCATTCTGGGACGAGGAGCCCCAGATAACACAGGAGTATGTAGTTCATCGTGGAAAATAGATCAGGGTAACATCTGTCAATTTTCGATAATATTTGCCCCCCCCCCACTTTTTTTAAAATAAAACCACAACATAATTGGTGTCATTAGTAGGATTGTTCTGAAATCCTAACATTGTGTCTAACATTGTGATTGCATTCTCCTGGGGTGGTGGTTGGTACCACCAGTACAAGAAGAGCGTGATTGAAAAAACAATTAATTGGAAAGAGTTTGCTTGCAGCTGGAAGCTGTGTGAGAAGCCAAGAGAGTATGGGGTCAAGAAGGGCCTGTGGGCATTCTCGGGAAGAAAGGCGCAGAGGTTCACAGCTAGAACCTCCGTGGCTTCTGGAAAAATATTGAAGACTTTTTGATGCCACAGCAACTGTTCCTGGGTCAGTGTAGGCAGGCAGGAAAAGTGCTTACAAAAGCCCCTTTATGGGCAAGGCATTTGGTGTAGGACCTTCTACCTCCTCCCTCTTCAAAAGGTTTCCACATCGTGCAGCCGCAGCTCAATCTCATTGTTATGCTGCAACCACAGCTTGGGTGGCAATTACTAGTTTTATGCGCCAGTTCTTAAAATAGAGCCTCCAAAGACACAGCACATACTTCCACCCAACTCAACATAAGGGTTGTCAGAGGATACAGCAAGACATAGATAGGTTGGAGACTTGGGCAGAGAAATGGCAAATTGAGTTTAATCCAGATAAATGTGAGGAAATGTATTTTGGTAGGCCTAACATACAGGGGAAATATACCGTAAATGGCAAAACTCTGAGGAATATAGAAAGTCAGAAAGATCTAGGTGTGCAGGTCCACGGATCTTTGAAAGTGGCAACACAAGTGGACAGGGTAGTGCTTGCCTTCATTGGACGGGTATAAAATCGAGTATAAAAACTGGCAAGTCATACGACACATGTATAGAACCTTGGTAAGACTCACTTGGAATATTGCGCACAATTCTGGTTGCCACAGTACCAGAAGGATGTGGAGGCTTTGGAGAGGGTGCAGAGGAGGTTTACCAGGATGTTGCCTGGTCTGGAGGGTGTTAGCTATGCGGAGAGGCTGAATAGACTCGGATTGTTTTCTGTAGAACGACAGAGATTGAGGGGTGTCCTGATAGAGGTCTACAAAATTATGAGGGGCATGGATAGAGTGGATGGGCAGGCACTCTTTCCCAGGGTGGAGGGGTCAGTCACGAGAGGGCATAGGTTTAAGGTCAGTGAGACAAAGTTTAGAGATATGCGAGGCAGTTTTTTTTTACACAGAGGATGGTGAGTGCCTGGAACATGTTGCCAGGGGAGGTTGTGGAAGCAGATACATTAACGGCGTTCAAAACGCATCTCGCCAAATACATGGATAGGATGGATATACAGCACTAGGAAGTGCTGAGGGTTTCGGCAAGGTTGGTATCATGACTGGTACAGGCTTGGAGGGCCGAAGAACCAGCTCCTGTGCTGTTTTGTTCTTTATTCGAATTCTTGGTGACTTACCACCCAAATAAAAGAAGTCACCAACTTATTCACCTTGGCAAAAAGATTTAGCAAGGAAAATGGGGAAGCTTTGGTAGAGAAATAGGAACCTCAGTAGAATATTCAAGGTTGTGGGGGGTGGGGATAAATCTTCATGAGGTTTCCTTCCCACTTCGAGTAAGGGTGCTGTTTGGCCCACTTTAGGACCCTCTCCTTTTCCCGGAACTGTGGAACCTAATGATCGTTCGAGTTGGCTCATTTGGCCAAGGCTTTTGCTGAAGCATACAATGGGCCCTGGACAGTTCCCAGGGGGAAGCGAGACCACCATCGCCCATCATCTTCCCAAATATCTATGACAGATATTCAACGGGATTCGGGCCCTCCATCCGCTCTGGCAACCCCACGACTCTACTTTCTCGACCGATTTGCAAGATAATCGATCTTTGCCTTCAATCTCTTATTTTCCTCGGCCTCCACCACCATCGGGACCTTCAACAACGCGAGCTGCTCATCTTGCATCATCAGAGCCTTCTCCACACCCTGTAACGCCTCGCCTTGCTTCTTTACCACCTCAACAGTCTTAGCAAGTTTCATCTGGACAGGGCCCAGTGTTTCCACGATCAATTTACGTAGACTCTCCGGCACCAACTTCCACTGCCTGTCAAAATGCTTTTCAAACTCTTTTGCAAGCACACCCGAGAGCATGTCCGCTGTTATTGGGATGTCCGTTGTTGGCAATGCTGAGGAACTGCACAAAATCTCCGAGTCCGCCAAAAACTTGTCTACTGTGGGTTTCTTGCTTCCTTCTTTCCTCTTTGGTTTGTGTTCAGTTTGTGGGAGCCCTTTAGCACTGATCCAGGGGGCTTTCCTGAAAAAGTCTCCTGAAAAATCAGGCAAAAGGGCCTAAAAAATGCAGATCCTTGTCAGAGCTACGTGATGAGCGACCTCTCCCTCACATGCTGCCACATCCAATCTTGAATGGTTTCCATGTTTGGTATAGTTTCAAACTAATAGGGCTGAGTGATACCACAGCATCACCAATTCAGAGGTTTCTGGTACACACCCCCTTCCCAACACGAGGTGCCCACCTGAGCGCCCTTCCTTGGCAGTGATGTTCTGATAGTCGAACCCTAAACTTGAATGCACACAGTGAACTCTTTGGCCAGCTCCTGATCAGAACACTGATAGACAAGTGCTTCTTATTGGGGGTATAGTTAAACTTGTTGAGAAAAAAAGTGAGCATAAACAGCAGTTATGAAACTGTATACAGTACAAATAACATGTTGCTTGATACAAGATGGTACACTGGAGGGACTAGGACTGCTGGTAATTGTAACCAGGAGAAATTCAAACCAAATAAAACACTTCAACAAATTGATCTATTGAATAAATGAGTTAGAGAAAAGGGAATTGGAGTGTGGAATTATAATCAACCTAACTGTAATAAGTGATTAATTTTCCAACGATAAGTGGAATCATAGAACACCACAGTGCAAAAGGAGGCCATTCGGCCCAACAGGTATGCACCGATCCTCCGAAAGAGCATACTACCCAGGCCTACTCGCTATCCCTGTAACCTTGCAACCCCACCAAACCTTTTGGGCACTAAGGGGCAATTTAGCATGGCTAATCCACCTAACCTGCACATCTTTCGACTTTGGGAGGAAACCAGAGGACAGAGGAAACCATTGCAGACATGGGGAGAACGTGTAAACACCACACACAGTCACCAAGGTCACAATTTAACTTGGGTCACTGTGATGCAACAGTGCTAACTATTCTGCCACCGTGTCTTTTTGAAAGATCAAAAACTGAATTTTCAATCCAGTGTCGGAAACCAAACTCATTTTCCATGCTGCCATTTTGATATCTAAACGGGCCAGAGATAAGTTGCGCCCAAGTAATGGGCCGGGTTCTGCCTTAGGACAGGAACTGACTCTGGACTCATGATTTTCAAAAGCGGATGGTAGCTATGACTGGGCTTGCCACTGTCATGCAAATAGCGTAGGCAGGACAGCAGGGGACCTAAAGCCCAAAGATTCAAACAAGAGCCCAAATACTCAGCTGTAAGATACTTTGCCTGCTCTACTTAAGCAAGGGTGCCAATATTTGACTACCTGACCGGTTCCCTTTTCTTAATTCCCAAAACTTCAAATCAGTAGCAACAATAAACAATGGCTTCATCTGTGCATGAACATGTTCCAGACTTATTCCCATTCTCACCTTTCAAAATGTCATTCTGTTCTTCTCCAGCCCCTAAACAAACTCATCAATGAGCCGAAGGCAAGTTTTAATTGGCGGGAGCACGTGGCCGTATCTTCCCCCCCCCCCCCCCCCCCCCCCCCGTCCTCATTTTGAAACTTGCAGCACATTCTGGAGACATCGGGAGACTAACCCTGTCATCCGAACGAGTGCATTATTTCCAAAGCACACCCACAACCAATCCTACACCCACAGGTGATTGGAGATGACGTGGGGTTAAATTTTCAAATCCCATTTGTCGGTTGAATTTAAGAGGGCTGTTAAGAGTTGCTTAAGTGACTTTGATGAAAGTCTGATCCAAGTAACTACTGCATACTTATATACTGATATAACAAACTCAAATTTTAGATGTCCACAGTAAATAAGTTCAACGAGCAGGTTCTCAATTTGATGAGCAAAATTGCAGAGTTTGAGGAACAATGCACAAAGTTCTCATTTACTTTGTTTTTGGACATGGTGTGCGGAATTCTCTCATCCCGTGGCAGAGTGTCCACGCCGTCATAAACGCCGTCGCATTTTTCGACAGTGTGAATGGGCCGCTACCAGTAGTAATTCTGGCCCCTACAGGGGGCCAGCACGGTGCTGGAGCGGTTCGCGCCGCTCCAGCTGCCGATCCCGCCGTGAACTAGGCACCACGGGATCTGCGCATGCGCAGTGGCGCCAATGCGCACATGTACAGTGACCTTCAACGTGCCGGCCCCGACGCAAAATGGTGCAGGGCTACAGGGGCCGGCGTGTAGGAAAGGAGGCCCCCAACCAGAGAGGCCGGCCCACCAATTGGTGGGCCCCGATCACGGGTCAGGCCGCATCGGAGGCCCCCCCCCAAGGATCGGAGCCCCCCCCCCCCTTACAGGCCGCGACCCGACCCTTGCACACAGAGTTCCCGCTGGTTGCGAGCAGGTGTGGACGGTGCCGGCAGGACTCAGTGTTTTCACTACATCTATCCCGGGCCGAGAATCGGCGGGCCGGTCACGTAGAGCGGCCCGCGTCCAGCGCCGCGCCAACCACGCCGGCGGCAATTCTCTGCTCTGCGGAGAATCGCGTGCCAGCATTGGGGTGGCGTGGCCCGGTCACGGGGATTCTCCGGCCCGGCCCCAGGCTCAGAGAATCCCGCCCCATGTTTATCTTGTTATTTAATGTCTTGTTGCCAATTTATTTTAATTCCCTGACAATAAAATTGTGTGTCCTGAGTCATGCAGCATTGGTTCCTGGTCTGTGGTTATGAACTGGCATTTATGGTGGGAGTTGCCCTTTCAAACAGAGCTTGAATTGATTAACTAGACCACTTTGAAAGAACTTTACAACTAGCCTGCAGTTATGTGGAACAGGAAAGTTATATTTTAATGAAAACTTTTAAAGTTACATTTAAATGTGGCAAAAAGCAAGATATGGTGGATGCTGAAAATCTGAATTAAAAGCATGTTAGATATACTCAAGTATGTCAGGCAGCGTCTGTGGAGAGAAACCGAGTTAATGTTTCAGTTTGATGACCTGATGAAATGTCAAATCTTCTTCCCTCCCCAGGCACTGTCTGACCTGCTGAGTAATTTCCAGCATTTTGTGCTTTAGCTGTGGCATATTGATGTTTTTGTCTTGGCCTAACAGGTGAAACAAAACAAAGAAAATGCCTGGATTGAGGACGATGTCTGGAGAATGGAAATTTATGTTTCACTCGGAATTTTGGGCCTTGCGATTCTTGCCATATTGGCTGTGACTTCAGTTCCTTCTGTCAGCAATTCATTGAATTGGAGAGAATTCCAGTGTATACAGGTACATTTTTAATGAGCACAAAATGATCCGTGTGTAGCACCACAGCCACAGGGTCAGGAGCATGGGTTGCATTGTACATCATTCTGCTGGGTTTCCAATTAAAAATGTACTTGCAAAGAGATGGGGAAATCCGAGTCTGCTCCCCGACAGGGTGGAGGAGATTCACAGGAAATTCTGTCTTTGTGAATAGCCAAACAACAGACATGGAGAAAAATTGATGAATGTTCAGGATCAGATATGATGTAGGGTGTGAGGTGAGGGGAAACATAATGCTTGTCAATTGGTATTGTTGGAGGCTCACCTTTGCAGTGTGCAATCAAAAGCCATGTTGGAGTGAAACGGTGGCACAGAGGTTAGCAGTTCTGCCTCACAGCGACAGGGATCCATGTTCAATTCCGGCCTTTGGTGACTGTGTGGAGTTTGCATGTTCTCCCCATGTCCGCATGGGGGTTCCTCCGGGCGCTCCTGTTTCCTCCCACAGTCCAAAGATGTGCAGGTTAGGTGGATTGGCCATGCTAAATTGCCCCTCAGTCTCCAGGGATGATACAGTTAGGTTAAGGGGTTATAGGAATAGGGCGGGGTAGTGGGCTTGGGTAGAATGCTCTTTGAGAGGGCCGGTGCAGACTCGATGGGTCGGATGGCCTCCTTCTATGATTCTATGGGGATTCTATGATTCTAAGATCACATGGACTGTTTTTATATAACTATCCCTATTATAACGGCTAAAGTTGCTTACTCAAATTAATTGTGCACTCATTGCATTTGTGCACCTTTGTGAGTTTAATGATGCAAATTAATATGATAAATAAAAACTACTTTAGATTGGATTTATGGAGGTCTATTATTTTCCTACTATGATTCCGTTTGGAGCAGTGCTTACTTTCTATACACCCTAGTGTTGCACATTGATGGCACTTGTTTACCGATATTCAAGCCAAAATGCTTTCCTTTTAAGCAGCACATTAATACTCTTATCTCCTCTGTGTTGCAGTCAAAGATGGGATATTGTGCATTATTCCTATGTACTCTTCATGCTCTGGTGTATGCCTGGAGAAAGTGGGTGGAGCTCAAGTACTTCGTCTGGTACACACCGCCGACATTTATAATCGCAGTTTTTCTGCCCATTATAGTTTTGCTATGCAAAACAGTATTTCTGTTCCCATGTCTTGCAAAAAGATTAGGCAGAATTCGACGTGGATGGGAATGGGAATCAAAATATAAAACCGACTCCATTCTTAATACTGATGACATGGAAGATGTGGCGACTGCTAAAAGATTGAACTGCACAGCAGAAGATCACGAATGAACCGGAGTGCAAATGAGCAAATCTTGCAATTGCACATTATGATACCTCTGCCTTTTGTGCACTTCTTTACAAAGTCCTACATTCTGTCGTGGTTATGTTTTGTTAAATGTTTCCTATTGGATTGTATAAATATAGAAAGCTTAATTCCAGTATTGTGAGAGAACAGTACTACAAAAGAGAACTTGCCTTTCTTCCTATACAACAGTTGAGTCTTACTTTGGTGTTTGTTTAAAATATTTTGTAGTCAGCATACATGCTGGTCAGTGGAATGATACCATTTTATTCAGACTGCATCACCATTTGTATATTCAAATAAAAAGAAAACGTTTTTACTGGCCAATGTTGAAGTTTGACACATGCTTGATCATAAAATAATACTGGAGTGAAAAGACCAGAAAATAAATGATTTCATAGGAGAGTTTAGTCATTCCATTTATGCTTTCATTATCATAATTTGCTACTTTGAGGAAATAGAACAGCTCAGCTCTTTCTATCGAAGTGGTTGTATTGAGAAATATTGATATTTTAATTTTTCTTCCCGAAAAGTCTTTCGGGGAATAAGATTTTTGTATTGAACTCTGTATGTTGTTCTGACATTATCAATGGATATGTGGAATTCCTATTGTCTTTTATACTTGTGCAATATTAAAGGGAACATTCTGCAAATGGATTTTAAGTGCATACTCAAAAGAAATGTTGCCAATCAATAGAATTGTATTTTCCTTTTTGAAAATTTGTAGCAGACGTTGAACCAAGCGGATGCATAATATTTTGAAGTAGTACACAGCCTCAAATTCTGTTGTGCTGGTATCTGTACCTTCAATGCATCTTGGTGCGGGATTCCAACTTAGTGGTGGTTGTTAATACAATAGCACTTTAAACTAAAAAACAACAGGAAGAAAGTAAATTTTTAATATGTAATTCTGTTTTCCAATCTAAAATATGAAATATTTTCCTTAGTGTCTCACATTTTTTGTAATGCCGCTTAAATCTTTCATAGGTTAAGCCTTTATAACAGGATAGTGTCTGAACAATGCAAAACTGATTAAGCGAAGTGATAATTGCTCTGCCAATATAGAAATGGATGCTGCTGTACTGTGAAAATAACTTGCATTTATACAGTGCCTTAAATATAATAAAGCTATACTGCATCTTTTTAAATGGCAGGTAACACAGCTATGAACTTGCAATATTTTATAGATGATCACTTTTATGGGTGTTTTGTATTGGGCTATTTATACTGATGTCTGTCATGCTGAAAATGTAATACTTGCGATCAATATAGGGAAAATATAATACAAATTAGTTCATAATAAAATACAAACCTTTTTGTTAGATTCATTACTTTTATAATTGTACCCGCATTTATTGACTTAACCGTTAATATCAAGGCAAATAATCTCATCCCCAAATAAAACAATGTTAGATGAGACATGACAGCATTTCAATATGCACTTTAAGGATGTAACAAACTTAGCACAGCTGCCTCACGGCGCTGCAATTTCCAGGTGATTCTGGGACATGGTCCCCTGTAAGGTGGCAACCCTGTCCTGGGCTTCAGCCAACACCTGCACAGAATGCCCCAGGCCTTGGAGATAGGTCACAGGGGCTGGTTTAGCTCACCAGGCTAAATCGCTGGCTTTTAAAGCAGGCCAGCAGCACGGTTCGATTCCTGTACCAGCCTCCCCGGACAGGCGCCGGAATGTGGCGAGTAGGGGCTTTTCACAGTAACTTCATTGAAGCCTACTCGTGACAATAAGCGATTTTCATTTCATTTCATTTCAAAGAACAAAAGAACAAAGAAAAGTACAGCACAGGAACAGGCCCTTCGGCCCTCCAAGCCCGTGCCGACCATACTGCCCGACTAAACTACAATCTTCTATACATCCTGGGTCCGTATCCCTCTATTCCCATCCTATTCATGTATTTATCAAGATGCCCCTTAAATGTCACTATCGTCCCTGCTTCCACCACCTCTGGCAGCGAGTTCCTGACACCCACTACCCTCTGTGTAAAAAACTTGCCTCGTACATCGACTCGAAACCTTGCCCCTCACACCTTAAACCTATGCCCCCTAGTAATTGACCCCTCCACCCTGGGGAAAAGCCTCTGACTATCCACTCTGTCTATGCCCCTCATAATTTTGTAGACCTCTATCAGGTCGCCCCTCAACCTCCGTCGTTTCAGTGAGAACAAACCGAGTTTATTCAACCGCTCCTCATAGCTAATGCCCTCCATACCAGGCAACGTCTTGGTTAATCTCTTCTGCACCCTCTCTAAATCCTCCACATCCTTCTGGTAGTGTGGCGACCAGAATTGAACACTATACTCCAAGTGTGGCCTAACTAGCTGCAACATGACTTGCCAATTCTTATACTCAAAGCCCCGGCCAATGATGCAGATGCTGATCCATGCCGAAGCCGTTGTCCCCAATGCGCAGACGCCACCGGTGCAGTCTTGGCCTGAGTGGCAGGCATTGTCGGCACCACCTCTTGTCCTGCAAGTGGTTGGACTCACTCCAACTGCACCTGCAGGGCTGGATGTTCACTGACAATGTAGTCCCCGGCTCTGTGACTGCATCTCCACTATGGCTGGGACTGTTTGTTCCAGAAGCTTGAGACCTGTCTGGATGGCAGCTGGTCCCTGTGATTGGCCTGCTCTCTGACTGTGCGCCTCCTCAGGTGTGCCTACCTCCACCTGCCGTACTGGGTCAAATATGTAGTGTACACCAGAGAGTGTCCCATGAGCCTCGTCACTAACATGCCCTACCGAGGTGAGTGTCTCTGGGATGGTGGAGGGTGTTGCAGATAGCTTTGACGGGAAATCTGTGTCATCCTCCAACCTGAGCTCTGGGCTCTCCTGAGTCTAGGGCGGAAGGCTGGTGTCTAAGCTGCTTTCCTCGTCAGTGCTCTGTTCACAGGAGGGGCCCTGGCTGTGGCACTGGCTGGGGGTGAGGGGGATGTCAGATCGACCCGCCCCATCACAAATAGTTCCTGCAAGACACAAGACAAGGTACACGATTAGACCATGGCTGTGGGTGGGGCATGAGGGTGGTGGACGGGGTGGGGGTGACTCATCACGGGGAACCGCAACTCAGCGGGTCTCACTTCTTCACCAGTGGCCGAGCGACACCCCGACGACCTCCCGTTCCTCCGGGCCACCGACCACATTCAGGGCTCTCTGCTTGGCCACGGTGAGGGGTCGCAGGTCCGGTGGTCGCCCTCCTGTCTTCTCCCGGCAGTTGTGCATGGCCTTCACCTGGGGGAGTGGGAAATAGTACAATAGTCCGATGCATGCAGCCCTGGCTGTGGCACTGGTGGGTAGCTGGTGGCCTCAGTGGCCAGGGCACCCGGCCATGGAGGCTGGCATGGGTACCGGCATGTGGGGCAGGGTGCGGATTCGGCAGTCCTCCTGGTTGGGGGGGGGGGGAGAGGGTTACGGATGTGTGGGACACAGGTTACTATCAGAGACACTGCTGCCTACTCACCCTGGCCATCCTGAGGAGGTTATGCAATTTTATCCGGCACGGCTGGCTGGTCCGGACATGTTGCATACAGCACTCTGCCACCAGCCCCCAGGCACAGCGAATGGCGGCTGCTGGCAGCCTTTTTCCCCGGCCGAGGTACAAGGTCATCTGCCGCTCCTCCATGGTGTCCAAGAAGGTATCCAGCTCGACATTGGTAAACCTCGGGCCTGCTCATCTCACTGCCATCTTGTTGGCTGTGATGGTGTGTGGGGGGGAGTGAAGTGTGCATATGTGGCTGCACTTGTCAGCCTTTCAGTGTGAATCCAAGATTCTTTCATCACCCTTCAATATGTCTTATCTCAACTGCAGAATGGCACAGTATGTACTTCGGAGGAAATGACACTGGGATTCCACGGCATTGACTGTGAATCACACGAGTTCTCATGATATGTTTAATCCACTTGAAGGTAGCCATGAGCAAGGGATGGAGCTTCAGCTTTTGTATCACCGCCACTGACCAGGCTGGCTGAGTCATGAAGAATATAATTGACAGGTTGGGATTGTGGCAGCTGCTGAGGAAACCAAAATGAGCAAATGACATACCTGACCCCACCCCATGAATCAACCTGTCAAAGATTTATCTTTCCTCACAATAGAAGTGGTCACTGCACAGTCCTGGTGGGAACAAAGTCCTGTCTTCACACTGAAATCACCTCAATTGTGTTGCATGGTACTACCAGGCTGCAAAATGGGATAGATTCAGAACAGATGTGTCAGTCAAAACTGGCCATCTGTGAGGTACTGTGGCTCATCAGGAGCGTCCCTCTATCGTTATTTAGATATTCAAGACTGAATTAGATAGGGGGAAGGTTGGCAGGAAAGTGAAGTTGAGGCCACAATCAGATCATCTTGTTGATAGGTGGTATTGATCCAAAAGGCCGGCTGGGCTACTCCTCCTAATTCTTATGTTCTTAACATTCACTCCCTTCAACACTGCACATAGTGGCTGCAGTGTGTACCAGCTGCAAGGTGCACTGCAGCAACTCACCAAAGCTTCTTCAACTGCATCACCCAAACTCACAATCTCTAACACCTCCACAAGTTCCCCATCAAGTCACAAACCATCCTGGCTTTGAAATATATGATGGTTCTGTCACTGCTGCTGGGTCAAAATCCTGGAATACCATTCCAAACAGCATTATGGATATACATTCATCATACAGACTGCAGCGGTTCAGAAGGTAGCTCACCAACAATTTATCAAGGGCAATTATGGACAGGCAATAAATGCTGACATTGCCAGTGATGCCCAGATCCCATTAATGATTTTTTTTTAAAGTTTGTAATTTGGTACTCACTAAATGGCACCCGTCATGTTGAACATCTTACTGGTTAGTATTCTTACGGTTGTTCAAGACGATTTGAAGTGAATGTTATATTACGTGATCGTAATACGTCGTTACATGAAAAATACATGAATCTAGTGCTGCCATCTCGTGGTTGTCAAACACTATGATCAAGTTGTTAACCCTTTACATACCAGCAGATATACAGTTCACTACATCCCCCTTTTCTTTTTATATATTTTCTGTGTAGCAAAGAAAAATGTATAAACTATGTTACAATAAATTATGAGATGTATATCTGTACAATGCAAAAACGAGTAATGACGATACACAATAATTAATATGTTACAAGATCAATCTATTTGGTTTCTTTCGTCGTCCTGTCGATCTTCCGAGTTGGCGAGGTGGTGATGATAGAGTTTTAACAGGTTTGTGCATGTCATCATTACTTTGTCATTTTCTTCTTGGCTATTTAACAGGTTGCTGTCATCCAATGTATCAATGATCTGCCATTCCATCAAAGTATTGGATTAATCTGCCATGAATAGAGTAGTATTGAGTTTTTCAACCGTATTGCCGATGCTATGATTATCATATCTGAATATCTTAGCCATGTCTGAGTAGTATTCTTCAATATACAAATCATCTTCTTTAGTTTTGGATTTGTTAATATGCTCTTCATGTTGAATGCTGCAAATTTCTTGTTCCATGGTGCTGCAAAAGTTATCTTGAACTGTTAGTTGAAATTCAGGCATTGTTCTGCCTTGCGAGGTAAAAAAAGAATTTGGGTTTTGTGCCTTTGAAACTGTTATTTTGAATTTTCGGGCAGTTTTCCTTTAAGTGGACATGTTCTGAACGTTCTGATGTCATGACGTTCATGACATCATGCGTAATCGTTGATTGCGCATGCGCAAGTCGATCGTCTTCTAGAGTGCGCTCTTTTTCCACTGGTATTTTGCCGATTTGCGTCTTTTCTGGATGTGCGCAAGTGCGTACTGGCTTGAATGCGCTTGCGCAAGATGGTTGCCATCCAAAACGCGCATCTTCTACACTTGCGACACTACTTCTACCTCGTGGTGAATTTTGCGCCTTTTTCATGGATATAATATTCTAGGTACTGATTCTTCGCTTGCAGCTGAGCAAGGCGATTTCTAACGTTAAATCCCTTTCAGTAATTTTTTTCTAAGACGTTCATCATTGATACCAAACACAATTTGGTCCCGAATCTTAGAATCATGCAATTTAAAGCAAATAACATTTAATGAATAACATATATAAATACCAGCAGAGTTTGTTGACTCTACAGAACTATAACTGATGATAAAGTAAATCAGAAAAAGTATTAACTATGTTTAACTACACTGCCAACTAAGCTATATCTCTCTGACACCCTGCTGTCTAGTCACTCCTGGTTTGAAGAGATCCAAGATCCTATGAACTCAGTTTATATACATGAATCTAGTGCTGCCATCTTAGTGGTTGTCTAACATTATGATGCAGTTGTTATCCCTTTACATACCAGCAGATATACAGATCACTACAGTGAATGATTGAGTGATAAATCATGCTGAATACCTTAATTGGAAGAAAATTGAGGGGTGGGAGAGAATTTTAATTTCATAAAGCAAAAGCACCCCTTATTAAAAATGTAATCTGACATTTCTAAAAGTGACGGCTTTTTGCCTCATTAAGATTATCCAGAAATAAGTCGAGATTTACAGTCCAGGAAGTTTTGAAAACTGGCTAGCTGATCTTCATCAATAAAGTCAAGCGATGATCGACATTGTGGCGCAGTGCTTAGCACTGCTGCCTCATGGCCCCGGGTTGCTATCTGTGTGCAGTTTGCACATTCTCACCATGGCTGTGTGGGTCTCACACCACAACCCAAAGATGTGCAAGGTAGGTGGATTAGCCATGCTAAATTGCCCCTTAATTGGGAAAAAGAAATTTAAACAGGGGAAAAAAAGAAAGTCAAGCAAATTTCAACAATCTCAATATACTTGACCATTCACCTTGGCCAACTAATGCAGCACAGAAATAAACAATGTGAAAAGAATATTGAAGTAAACAGACTGAACAATAGTATTTAAGTGGTTAAACTTTAATCTATTAATTTTAGAAGACTACCCACATGTAGAGACGCATGAGGCAGACACTTAAACACATGCTTATGCCTGTTTTCTGTAAGCAGGAACAGATGGTTAGCCTGAAGCCAGATGCTCGAGCTTGAGGGGTACCACTATTCATGAAGCATGGCTCAACAGGAGGCTCCTGCTCTTACTGCCTGCCATAGGCACGTTGAAAGGACTTGCAGGTTGGTAATCAACCTGTTGGCCATGTTATGAATGTACCTTCCATGGCTAACAAGTCCTGGAGTGGAGTTCAAATCCAGAGTTTCTGGCTCAGAGACGGGGCAGCTACCCACTGCATCACAAGACCTCCTAAAGGAAATTTTAATTTTGATAATTATTTACAATTCGTTTATAGTTATGGTATTAATCAGATAATCGGAGTATGTCAACCCGATGTGTTTTAATGTTGAATCCTGGGACAGTAACTCATCGTGTGATATGGTCTCAACATCACGCTCAAAATTTACAAGGGTGAGACAACCCCTTAAGCCACTGGTGCAGGATGTCAAGGTTAAACAAATACTGGCGTGGAATCATCCACCTACTTTGCAATTGAAATTATCATCTCCGTTCTCTAAATTCAAAGTCCTATTGTGCAAAGGAAAACAAGTGTTAAAACGATCCCACTATCGAACCCAGACCTCGGCAGGGAAGACCCCACTGAGGCCACACTTACCTTCATTTCCTGCACTGAGGAGCTCTGCTGAAATTGGGGTGCCATTCTTTCAATCACCCATTGCAACCCCTGACTGGCCAACACCCCAACTTACCTGTTGGACGGTCCTCAAACTACCCGCAACCCATCTCATATGGCAGGGAACCCCTGGGCGATGCACACTAGTGTGGCAAAATGCCACCTTGACACCACCAGCCTGGCACCCTGGTAGTGCCACCTGGACAACTTTCCACTGTCAGGCTGGCACCTGGATGGCATAAGCTGTGTCAGGGTGCCACCCTGCCCAGAGGCCGACCACCCAGGGACCTCTAATCGCCAGGGAGACCCCTCCCCGACCACCTGGGATTTCCCCCCCCCCCCCACCTCGCTTTGTGGACACCAGTGCTAAATGTCACCCAGCTGGGATCTCCTTGGCAAGGCCATTAGATCCACCGGGCTGGCTAGCTCTGGCGGAGACATTTTTAAGTGTGTCTTGGGGAGTTTCTCGCCGGCCTAGCCCACACTTAAAAACGTTTTCAGCAATGGGAAGCTGAAATCGTCAGCAAGACAAGCTCCCTTGAGATCGGGCCACCATTTTGAAAGTTGCCCCAATCTCTAAGTGAGCTTGAGGAACCCCCACATCCCTGACCCAGGGACAATGTCACCCCACCCCCTCTGCACACATGGGTATTACTCACCCCCCAAGTGGTGACACCTCATTATGGGGTGGCTGAGGCACCCCTCTTTTCAGGCCATCAGACTTCTCCTTTCAGCCCCCTCTGTTCTCCCTCCTACCTTTATGAGGCCCCTTCATACATGGCCTTCACCCCCACGCTTCACAACTCCCCTCTTTCATTGAATCCCTACAGTGCAGAAGGTTGGCCCATTGAGCCAACACCGGCCCTCTAAAAGAACACCCCACCCCCATCTCTGTGATCCCATATCCCTACCTAACCTTTGAACACCACGGGCAATTTATCATGACCAATCCACCTAACCCACAAATCTTTAGATGGTGGGAGGTAAACCGGAGCACCCACAGACAAGGGGAGAATGTACAAACTCCACCGTCTCCCGAACACAGAACTGAACCCGGGTTCTTGGTGCTGTGAGACAGTAGTACTGCCCTCATGATCTGGCATCATGGGCTTGGCCGCTCAGGACCTGACCATTGGCAGTGCCACTCTGGCACCCTAGCACTGCTATCCTGGTACCCCGACAGTGCCCCTATCTCCCTAACCTGCACATCTTTGGGTTGTGGTGGTGAGACCCACACAGACAAGGGGAGAACGTGCAAACTCCACACAGACAGTGACCCGGGGCGGGATTGAACCCAGGTCCTCAGCGCTGTAGGCAGCAGTGCTAACCACTGCGCCACTGTGCCGCCCTGGCTATATCCATCTTAAACCCATTTTTAAAATAGCACTACTGCAACAAATATAGAATATAACAATTTTTTACATTCATTACAACATAGTGTTACTGATAGGGCTCTGATTTAATACCAATTAAATGAAGTTTGAGACAATGAACTCAAGGTATCAACCATGAGGGCATGACAGCTTATCTCCCCATCCTGAACAAATGGAAAAGGAAGATACCATAAAACATTTTTTTCTCTCAGCAATAAGTCAAAGAAGTAACAGAAATAAACATTAATGAGAGGGCTGGTCCCACAAGTAATGGATACCTTAGATGGTCAGTCGGGGGCGATGGGAAATTAAATCAATAGATGACCATCACCCTCAAGAAACTAATTAGAAACTGATCAGGCACCATCTAACCAATCAGAGATTGATCATACATGCTTTAAGCCAATTAGGTAATGGCCTTGCTCCATTTAGACTAATTGGAATGTAATAACATCATTGATCATTCTGTAGATTGTGGCTTGGATGAGTTCATTAGCAGAAGCTTCCACTGACCAAGTTGCGCAGCAAGAGCCTGCTGCTAACAGGGAAGCAGAAGTTATGGGGGAGAGAAAACAGAGACCGAGTGTCAACCTGTGCCCAAGGTTGAACCAGAAGGAAAGAGCTGTAGTATGCTAGTACCCTTGCCCTGTATTTGATAAGTATTAATTTATAACCTATTAAAGATTTCCTGAGTTACTTCACCAAACTGTCTCCTCTTGCCTACATGGTTAAAGTCTCAAATGAATGCAATTAGTTCAAATAATACCTAGAAAGAGGGCGGCACGTTGTTAACACTGCTGCCTACACCACCGAGGACCCGGGTTCGAATCCCGGCTCTGGGTCACTGTCCGTGTGGAGTTTGCACATTCTCCCCGTGTCTGCGTGGTTTCACCCCCACAACCCAAAGATTGGCAGGTTAGGTGGATTGGTCATGCTAAATTGCCCTTTAATTGGAAAAAAGAATAAGCGGGTACTCTAAATTTATTTTTTAAAAAAATAATACGCAGAAAGTATACACAATATATTCATCAGATATCTTGTGTACAATTACTTATGCTGAATCAAGAGATATTCAAGCACTTCGGCAAAATCGTTTGTTTGAATAATGCAGCTCCTAAGTGGCAGAGTGCAGACTCAATTTCCTTGGGTTAGGTAGCACCTCAGGCCACCAACTGTGCAGCCCACATGAGTTTCATTAATAATATCAATGCGGAATGCTGCACAAACATTGTGGTGTGGTCTGCGCCTGGGGAATCAGTCTAGGTCTGTGCAGCATTACTGGGGCTATGTGAACAAATTTTCCCCTCTCAGAGCCATTGCATAGAAGGAGTACTGCTAAGAAACATACAAACATTAGGAAAAGCAGACGATCATTTAGCCTCTTGAGCATGCTCTACCACTCAACCAGATGAATATATATTAATGACCTGGACTTTGGCATAATTTCAGAGTATGCAGATGGTGAAACTTAGCAAAGAGTGAGATGATCCGCTCATTCTAGTGCCTCAGCCTGGTTAGGTGACCTTACGGACTTTTTATACCTGGAAAAAGTCAAGTACACAATCATGAAATCGGTAGAGGGATTCTCTCTGAGGTGTGCTATGGGCCAGAGTTTAGAGAACCCCAAAGTGTATCATGGTGTTCACCTGGCCCACAACATTTAATAGATTGCGGTATGGGGAGCACACGGCCCACTCTACAGGTGTGGTCGAGCAGAAATGGAAAAGTATTTTTTAAAGCAAAACAATGTTTATTCTATGAACTCAGTTTAACCTTTTAAAAACATACAGTGAACATCTTAGCAACCATTAATTCAAATATAATCCCCAAAGACTACAACACTAAGTAATCCTTTAAGCTTTCCTTTTAACATCCATAAGACTTGAAAGCATAACCTTTAATGAAATGAAATGAAAATCGCTTATTGTCACGAGTAGGCTTCAATGAAGTTACTGTAAAAAGCCCCTAGTTGCCACATTCCGGCGCCTGTCCGGGGAGGCTGGTACAGGAATCGAACCGTGCTGCTGGCCTGCTTGGTCTGCTTTAAAAAGCCAGCGATTTAGCTCAGTGAGCTAAACCAGCCCCTGAACAGAAGCACATCAGGTTAAAGTCTGTTATTAGTTTTAAAACACCAAAGGATCGATGTACAGTTTATAGATTACAGAGAGAGAGACTAATACCCCTTCTGGCTGTGACTGCAGCTAGCCAGCTCTGAAAACGAAACTAAAACACACCCTGCAGCAAACAGCCTAAAATGAACACACCCATTTCTTAAAGGTACATTTCTTAAACACCCATTTCTTAAATATACTCTCACATGACACCTCCCCCCCAAGAAAAAAAATAAACCATCAACTTCAAGATGGTTTCATTTTTCACCTTTTCATATCCTTTAAGAAATGCACACAGTAAATATACTTTTTCATTTAAAAAAAAACAACACACGCAAACAGGAATAATAATATAGTCCCTTTTTTTTGTTCTTCTTCCTCCAACTGAAACTGCTTCCGTTCATCACATTCGTGACAAAACATCGGCTATAACTTTTTCTCATCCTGCCACATGCACTATTTTTAAATGAAATGGCTTAACAATAAACTCCAGCGAAACATTGTTTTTCCGGAATCGATCCAAAAACGTCAATAGATTATGATCAGTATATATAATTGTGTCAGACGGATTGCTGGTCACATAAAGATGAAAATGTTGCAAAGCTAGCACCAAACGCAACGTCTCTTTCTCAATCATTGAATACTTTTTCTGGTGAGAATTCAATTTCTTTGAAAAATAACCAATAGGTCGCTCTAGCCCTTCGTCGTCGTCGTCTTATAGAAGCACCGCACCTACACCCACATCACTCACATCAACAGCCACTTTGAATGGTTTTGTATAATTTGGGATGGCTAACACAGGAGCAGTGGTTAACACAGCCTTCAGGCCGTCAAATGCCTGTTGATACTCCGCTGGAATTTGTTACGCTTCTTGAGCAAGTCTGTCAGTGGAGCGACGACACTGCTGAAATTCGGTACAAATTTCCGGTAAAATCCACTTATACCAAGAAATCACATTATTTCCCGTTGTGTCGAGGGTATCAGAAACTCCCCAATAACTTTTGGTTTCACATCCCGTGGGACCATTCGACCCCATCCGATTGTAACACCAGGGAAAGTGACTTGGGCTTTTCCAAATTCACTTTTGGCTAGGTTTATCACCAAACCCGCCTCCTGAAGTCGATCGAATAACTCCATCAGATGTTTCAAATGTTCTTTCCATGTCTGGCTGAAAATTACCAGATCGTCGATGTATACTGCACAATTGGGTAATCCTGAAACAACTTTGTTAATTAACCGTTGAAATGTGGCTGGTGCGTTTTTCAGGCCAAATGGCATAACTTTGAACTGGTATATACCAACTGGAGTCACAAAAGCTGAAATCTCCTTCGCCCTTTCGAATAAAGGTACCTGCCAGTAACCTTTAAGTAAATCCAGTTTTGAAATAAAAACTGATTGTCCCACTTTCTCAATGCAATCCTCCAAACATGGGATAGGATAAGAATGCTTTCTTGTAACTGCATTAACCTTTTTATAGTCCACACACAACCGTTGGGTGCCGTCCGGTTTAGGTACCATCACTATGGATGAGCTCAATTGGCTGCAACCCATTTCAATTATGCCATTTTTAAGCTTACTCTCAATCACTTTGTTAACCTGTGCCAATTTTAAAGGGTTAAGTCTATATGGATGTTGTTTGATTGGAACAGCATTTCCCACATCTACATCATGTATAGCCATTTTAGTACTTTGCAATTTATCTCCACAAACTTGCCATGTGATATCAATAACTCTTTCAGGTCAGTTCGTTTTTCCCCTGGAAGGTAACTCAACAATTTTCCCCAATTTTTAAGAACATCCTCGTTTTCCAATTTAATTTCAGTGATCTGGATTTGGTTCATCATTTTGAGTTAGAATCATTTAAACCTCCTCCTTTTTCTCTAATCTGTATCTCCCTTTCTCTTTTTCCTCTCACTTTCTTTTTCCTCTCTATCTCTTTCGTATTCAAGCTGCTTTAATTCTTTCTCATGTTCCATTTGTTTAATTTGTAACTAAAATTTTGCAATTTCCAATGAGTCAAACTGTATCTCAGGCAACTTTAAATTCTTAGCCACTGCCATAATTACCTCATTTTTTTGCATTTTGTCAGGTAATGTTAACTACAATGTTTTTGCCAAATCTAACAGTCTGCATTTAGTCGCAGTCCATAAGGTACTGCATGTGACCGTCTCCACCCCCAAAACCTGCTGAGCTTCTGAAAGAGCCATTGTCCACAACACACTCCCCACTTAAATTAAAATAAAATCAAAAATAAATAAAAGCAACCACAATATGCTCACCCCTCACTGTCTTTAAATTCACTAAGCCAATCCAATAGATAGACTTTTATCCCCCTCGAGCCCCCAATTTATTATGGACCAGGGTTTAGAGAACCCCAAAGTATATATGGAATTCACCTGACCCACAGCTTTTAATAGATTGTGGTATGGGAAGCACACCACCCACTCTACAGGTGTGGTAGAGCAGAAATGGAAAAGTATTTTTTAAAGCAAAACAATGTTTATTCTATGAACTCAAGTTGACCTTTTTAAAACATAGAGTGAACATTTTAGCAACCATTAATTCAAATACAACCCCCAAAGAATACAACACTAAGTGATCCTTTAAGCTTTCCTTTTAACATCCATAAGACTTGAAAACATAACCTTTAACAGAAGCACATCAGGTTAAAGTCACTACTGAGAGCAGTTATTAGTTTTAAATCACCAAAGGATCAATTTACAGTTTTTAGATTACAGAGCGAGAGACTAATACACCGTCTGGCTGTGACTGCAGCTATCCAGCACTGAAAACTAAACTAAAACACACCCTGCAGCAAACAGCCTAAAACAAAAGTTAGAAGCTGACAGACAGCCCAGCTCCACCCACAATCTGACATCACTGATAAACACCATTTCTTCAAGGTACTCTCACATGCCAGGTGGCAGCCATTTATCTCACACTTCAAAGAGATAAATACCATCAGCTGTTTTGGGGGCGAGGCAGGGTTTATTGGTGGAGTTTGGAAGGATAAAGGGGGGGTTGGATGTCGTCTTTATTGTGTGTTTTTCTATATCTCTGATTAATTGCATTGTTAACGCGACAATTGTACCATGTTTGAATAATTTTCATAATTGTTCTGTTGTAGTTTAGATCGTGCTTGTTAAATATGAAATCTTTAATAAAATATTATTTTTTTTAAAGTATATAGCAAAGAGTGAGGAAGTTAGTACCAGACTTCAGGAGGAAGTAATCAGACTAATAAAAGGCGCAAATGAAATTTAACAGAGAGAATTGAAGGAACCAATATGTAATGGAAAATAAAATAACTTCCCGATAATTTCCTTGCAAAGTCCAAGGTGACTTCAACAAGCGATGAAATAATTCAAAATGAGGTTGCAGCTGTAAGGTAGATAAACTCACTTGTTCTTCTTCAAATAATGCCATGGAATGAACAGAAATAATAGATCTCAAATTAATTCCTGAAAGGTGTGATTTCCAGTGCAAGCTACTCTCTCAGTCCAATAGTGAAGTGTCAAGCTGAGAAATATGCACAGATATCTGGAGTGGAGCTTGAGTCTTTGGGAATCTGACTGTAATGAGAATGATAGCACTGATCCAAAATGAAAACATAGGTTAGGAAAAATAAATAAAAAAATAAAAAAATAAAAAATCGCTTATTGTCACGAGTAGGCTTCAATGAAGTTACTGTGAAAAGCCCCTAGTCGCCACATTCCGGTGCCTGTTCGGGGAGGCTGTTACGGGAATCGAACCGTGCTGCTGGACTATCTTGGTCTGCTTTCAAAGCCAGTGATTTAGCCCAGTGTGCTAAACAGCCCCAAATAGGCATGTGACTGAACAAATGAAAGCAATGGTCAGATCTAATCTGTGAATGTCTCTGTATTATGTGCATAATTCAATTTTACATCGTTCAAATGATCTGATAACATTTCCAGTATTACATTTCCTCTATTATTTCGATGGCTTGATTCAAATTATAGATATTTTTTAGTCCAAATGTGATTAAATTACTGAGAGAACAGTATATTCGAAGACTTTCAACTTTACTCACTTCCTGCTGGCCGCCACTAATTTTTGTTATCCTTTTTCATGTTCAGTTCTAAATGACATAGAACATGGAAAGAAGAGTAAGCCATTTAGTCGCTTATGTCTATTCCACAATTCCATGTGATTTTGGTGATCTGTGAACTACCTTCGTATATCAACCTTTGTCCCATATCCCTCTCTCTTCAGGTATCATGCATTGTTCATGGTTATGCTTGCCAAGGTAAGGCAGTGGTTTATTTAATACCTGTGAGTAACAAAAATTAATGAATCTTAGATTTTAAATTAACAAATGATGTCAAGGCCCAAAGCTCTGAAATTTCCTCCCTAAACCTCTCTGCTTTTCTCCCTTAAGACACTTTTTCAAGTAGGTGACTAGGGTGTAGCTGAGGGAAGTGCAGCTGATGTAGTCTACGTGGACTTCAGTAAGGCTTTTAACAAGGTTCTACTGGGAGACTGGTCAAGAGGTAAGAGGTCATAGAATCCAGGGCAATTTGGCAAATTGGATCCAAAATTGGCCTTGTGTCAGGTGGCAGAGAGTGATAGTTGAAGGTCATTTTTGTGACTGGAAGCCTGTGCCCAGTGCTGTACTGCAGGGACCAGTGCTGGGTTCCTTGCTGCTTGTAGTAGACGTGAAAGTAGGAGGTATGATCAATAAGCTCACAGATGACACAAAAATTGGTGGTATGGTAATAGCAATGAGGAAAGCCTTAGATTATAGGATGATGTAGGTCAGATGGGCAGACCACTGGCAAATGGAAGTTAATCCTGAAAAGGGTGTCATCATGCATTTTGGGAGGACGAACAAGGCAAGGGAATATACAATGAACAGTAGGATGCTACGGAGTGCGGAGGACCAGAGGGATCTTAGGCTGCATGTCCAGAGAACTCTTAAGAACAGGTAAATAAGGTGGTTAAAAGGATATATGGAATACTTGCCTTTTTTAGCTTAGGCATAGAATATAAGAGCAGGGAGGTTATGATGGAGCTGTATAAAATGCTCACTAGGCCACAACTAGAGTATTGTGTACAATTCTGGTCACCACACTTAGGAAGGATGTGATTGCACTGCAGAGGGTACAAAGGAGTTCACCAGGATGCTGCCTGGGATGGAGCATTTCAGCTATGGACGGAGGCTGGTTAGAACATAGAACAGTACAGCACAGAACAGGCCCTTCGGCCCTCGATGTTGTGCCGAGCAAAGGCTGGGGTTGTTTTCCTTAGAGTAGAGAAGGCTGAGGAGGACCTGACCGAGTTGGACAAAATTTTGAAGGACACGGAAAGGATCAATAGGAAGGTACATTTCGCCTTAGTGGAGCAGTCAATAGATTTATGGTAAGGGGCAGGAGATTTAGAGGGCATTTGACGAAAACCTTTTCACCCAGCAGGTGGTGGGAATCTGGAACTCACTGACTGAAAGGATGGTAGAGATGGAAGCCCTCACAACATTGAAGAAGCATTTAGCTGAGCACTTGACATGCCATGGCATACAAGGCAAATAAAGGAGGCAACCTTTTCTAGCTGAATTTAACAGGCTACCAAAGGGAATTTGAACATACTTTGAAGTTGAGCAGACAAATTAAATTCAATGTAGAGAAATGAAAAGTGCTTTGCATAGAGCAAAAAGTCCAAATGGCAGTTTTTTAAAATATACTTTTATTACATTTTTATCAGGTTATACAAGCCACAATCACAGTAGCAAGCATAATAACAATAAAAAAGCAAAAACAAAGAAAAACAATACCCCCCAAACAGAACTAACCCCACCCCACCCACTAACAGTTAACGGTGACCAGTTCCTTAAAGTGCAATATGAATGGCTGCCATCTAAAATAGAATCCATGGATCGACCCCTTCACCGTGAACTTGACCTTCTCAAGGTACAAAAACTCCATCAAATCACTCAGCCAAACTGCAGCTCTAGGTGGCATCGCCTGCCTCCAACTCAACAAGATTTGCCGCCAGGCCAGTAATGAGACGAATGCCAGAGTCTCCGCCCCCACCCCGGTCCTCAGCTCCGACTGGTCCGACACCACAAATACAGCTGCAAACAGGCATGGCTCTAGATCCAGCTTCAGGATAGTAGATATGGTGCTAATTAAAGACCCCCAAAACCCCACCAGCTTAGGGCAGGACCAGAACACCGCTCACAGATATCCTCGCCCCCTTCAAAAAATCGACTTCTCTCTAGTGAGGTGCACCCTAACACCACCTTTAGCTGAATCAGACTCAACCTCTCACAGGATGACATCACATTCACCCTATGAAGGGACTCACTGCACGGGCAAAGTTTAACAAAAAATTATTTTATTTTATGTGTGGCGGGTTTTGCCTCACTTTGTGGGCCCTGGGGAGTTCCTCATTGGTTTAGCCAAAACTTAGAAATGTTTTCAGCACTGGGGAGCTGAAGACATCGGGCCGCCATTTTGAATATGCGCCCCGATTTCTAAGTGAACTAGTGGGTCCCTCAGCTCTCACCCCTGGGGAATATCACCCCCACACACATGGGCACTACCCCAGAACCCCCCAAGTGAGGACACCCTGCTATGGGGTCCCTAGAGGTTCCCCTCTCTTTAGGCTCCCACACACCCCCTAACAGCACACCCTCCCTCCAGGAACTCCACCCTTTACCTCCTCAACCTCCCAGAGGGCCCTACTTACCTGTCCTGCACACCCCCACCCTTCAATCCGCCCACCCTCCTTTTAAGGGCATGGCCTCCCTCGCTCCCTAACCCTTGGCAGTGCCACCCGGGCAGTGCCAGGGTTCCAGTGCCAGGGTTCCAATGCCAGGGTGCCAGTGCCAGGGTGCCAGCTGGGCATGCCAAGGTGCCCACATTCCAGGGTGAACATTCCACGTTTGTGTGGACCAGTACAGAACGGCGCCTGGTCACAGCCTCCCTGGGGAGGCTGGAAGATCCTGGGAGGCCAGTAAATCCAGGGTAAGCTTGCCTAAGTAGGTTCAAAACCTACTTAGGCACACATCATTTGGTCATAACCCTTTTGGGCATGTTTCAGATTCTGATGCCTTGCAGGACTCTAGTAGATCCAGCGAGGCATAAAGGCTGCCGGGAAGCCCGTGAGAGGTCTCTCCTGGTATCTACTGGCCACGTTGTGCTCTCATTCGAGCACAACCCGGCCACAAAACCGCACCCACACCTCAAACTCCAAAATGGATCCCAGTTCCTTCTCCCACCTGGCCTTCACTTCATCTATCGATGAAGGTCGGGAATGTTGGAAATGCCCACTGAGCAAAGTCCCGCACCTGAAAGTACCTGAACACATCCGACCCCCCCCCCCCCCCCCCCCCACCCCCCGGCCTCCCAACGCCATTCCTTCAACTCTTCCCAGCTGGCACACCACCCCTTCAGAAACACCTCTCCAGCCCTTTACTCACCACCCCTCAAATGTGTGTCCAATTTTGCCAGCTCAAACAAATGCTTCCTATAAATAGGTGCCCACCTTGCTACCACCCTCAACTTAAAATGTTAATGGAGTTGCCGCCATATGTTTTAACGTGGAGACCACCGCCGGATTTGAAGAATATTTCGCTGGAGTAGCTGGAGCAAACGGCAGAGATACCGTCACCAGTGCCTCCAAGCCCGCTTCTTTACAGGACCTTCATCCTCACCCAAATAACTTTCTGATCCCCAATCCAACCCAACACCTTCTCCGTATTGGCTGCCCAATAATAATACATCAAGTTCGGCAGCACCACCCTCCCTCCCCCCGCCTGCCTCTCCTTCTGTAGGACCTCCCCTAAGAATCCAAGGAGTTCTCCCCGTCCCTATGAAACCTGCTCTACCTCCAAAAAGAACGGCTTTGGTAGAAAAACTGGGAGGCATCTAAACAGGGACATGAATTGCGGCAAGATATTCATCTTATATAATAGATTGAACTCAGTCCACTGAAGGCAATGGGAGACTCCCCCACCTCTGTACTATTGCTCTAACTCTACTCACCAGACTCCAAAAAGGACTTGCGAAGTCACACCCAGTCCCGGGCCACCTGGACCCCCAAATAACCAAAACTAATCCCAGCCAAACAGAATGGCAGCTTCACCAACCCAGCTCCTCCCCTCGAAGGGCTAACCATAAAATACTCGCTCTTTCCAACATTCAGTTTATACCCTAAAATAGAGCCGAATCTCTTCAATATTCCCAATATATGCCCATTGCTGGCCCAGGATTCCTTACATACAGCAACAAATCATCCTCGTATTGGAACACCCTATGCTGTCCATGCTTCACAAACATGAACAGAAGAGGGGACATTTCTGCCTCACCCCCCCTGTACAGCCTAAATGACCCCGGGCTCATGGTGTCCATTTGCACACTTGCAGATGTCGCTTCATATAACAGCCTGACCCATGACACAAACCCAGGACTGATGCCAAACTTCTCCAGAACCGCGAACAAGTAGCACCATTAAACCCTATCGAATGCCTTTTCTGTGTTCAGCGACACGATTATTTCCGGGTCTGGCCCCACCGCTGGTGAGAGAACCATGTTAAGTAACCGTCTCACATTAGTCAACAACATTTACCCTTCACAAATCCTGTCTGGTCCTCCCCTACTATCTCTGGGAGGCAGGGTTCCAACCTTAATGCTGAGACAATGGCCAAAAGTTTCGCATCCACATCGAGCAGAGAAATTAGGCGGTGGGACCCACATTCTGTGGGGTCCTTGTACTTTTTCAGAAGGAGGGAGATGAACGCCTGCCCCAGCATCTCTGGGAGACAGCCAAGGAGTTGTTAAACATCCCCAGCACCAATGGGGCCAGCTGATCTGAGAACTTCTTATAGAATTGTACCGGGAACTGAAAAGGTCCCGGCCCCTTCCCCATCTGCATCTTTACCAAGGCTCTGCGGACCTCCTCTAACCTCATCAGCGGCTCCAATTCCTCCGACAACTCCTCCCCCACCTGACAAAACTCGAAACCCTCCAAGAACTTAAACATCCCTTTATC
Source organism: Scyliorhinus canicula (assembly GCF_902713615.1). Taxonomy (NCBI): domain Eukaryota; kingdom Metazoa; phylum Chordata; class Chondrichthyes; order Carcharhiniformes; family Scyliorhinidae; genus Scyliorhinus; species Scyliorhinus canicula. The sequence continues at coordinate 166,791,985 of NC_052150.1, read as the reverse complement.
ATCCTCTGGTGGCTCCGATGTATCAAGCCCCTCATAAAAGTACCAAAATACCTGATGCATGATCAATTGTACAAAGACCAAGGTTGGATACAACTGTGGCTTTATTGCAGTAAGATGTGTGGCCTCCCACAGCAGCTGGCGAAATGGCTGCTGAATAGAGGACACGCATATTTATACTCCTCCTACTGGGCGGAGCCAGCACGCAGGGGCTACCGGTGAACCTGTAGTACAGGTCCTACCTTACATCACCTAATACAGGTGTAACAGTGGTTTACCACAATACCTCATTAACTTTTTCTGGGGGATGAAACCAGCCCACCCCACAGCTCCCGTACCTACACAATCTCCCTGGCCGCCTTCTGTCTACTGCCTTAACTGATGAGCAAACAGGCGTCTAACCTTCTCCCGATATTCATATACCGTCCCCTTTAAGCGCCGCAGCTGGTTCAGCACCCGGCCCGTGGATAGTACGTCAAAGTGTATTCGCAGTTTCTTCCTGTGTGCCCAAATCTCTGGTATTGGGTCATTCACATACTCCCAATGTACACCCAAAATCTCATCCACCACCTCCTGACATTCCCTCCTGGTCTCCCTGTCCATTTGTGACTTGGAGATGGTCTGCCCCCAATCATGGCTTTTAACGAGACCATCCCATTCTGGTTCTAGTCCACAAAGTCCTTTATGGTCGTCAAAATCTTTGTGCAAAACCCAAGGTCCGATAAAAGTCCTACGTCCAGCCTCCAACCCGCACGCTGTGCCCACCCACCTTCAACTTCAGATCCACCAAATGCAGCGTGTGGTTGGTGATGACCAACGCTGAATACTCCGCGCTCTTTACCCGGGGAGCAGGGTCCTACCCATAGCAAAAAAGTTGATCCTTGAATACTCCTTGCACTGGTGAGAAAAATTAAGCTCCTTGCCCTCGGGTGCATATACCGCCACAGAACTACCACCTCCCACCGCTCCATGAATGCTGCTGGCACCGTCGCCATCCCTGAATGGACCAGCTATCTAGGCCAGGAGTAGTCCAACTTCGGATCCAAAAACGCAATTAAAATCTGCTCCTAAAATCAGTTGCTGTGCATCTAATTCCGAATAGCAGCCAACACCGTCTCAGAAACGTAACATTGTCCCAATTTGATGCATACACATTCACCAGCACCACGGCCCGCCCCTCTAGCTCACCTGTCACAATGACATAATGACCCCCCTGATCTACCTCCTCCTGCTAACCAGAATCGCCACCCCCTGTGCCCTACTGTCAAACCCAGACTGAAAGACCTGGCTCACCCAGGTCTTCTACAACCTGATCTGGTCCCACAATCACATGTGAGTTTCTTGCAGGAACGCCACATCGGCCCTCAAACTCTTCAAATGGGAAAACACCCTTGCCCTCTTCACAGGCACCACCAAGCCCTGCACATTCCAATCAATCTTGTCGGGGGTCTCTCACCTCTCCCCCTCGAGTCAGCCATCTGCACCCTAATGCAATATTCCTACCACAAATCCTGGGTCCCAGGCCTACCTAAGATGGCCACCAGTCGCACGCTGAGGGTGAGACAAAGAAAAGGCCCTGGTCACTTCCCCCCACCACACAAATAAACAACTAGATCTATTGCACCCCTCCCAATCAGGCCCAAAAGGCCGCAGCCACCCCCCTCACTCCATTCCCGTTTGTTAGCCACCCCTTTCTATATAGCCAGCAAAGTGACCTCCACCCAAGGTCCCCCACTAACAGCCCCTCAAAAAATAGCCAACATGTCCCGTCTCCCACCACCATGCCCAAGCCCCCACAAAGTCAACAATTCTCTCTCCCTTCCAAATGAAATGTAACAATCCCCTTTTTTAGTACCACCCCACCCCCAACAGAGCAGGAATAACACAACAAAACACGCAGTAGTACAGGTATATTTTACAAATAAACACCTCCCTTCATACACAGAGTCCCATATAATAATAATCTTTATTATTGTCACAAGGAGGCTTACATTAACACTGCAATGAAGTTACTGTGGAAAGCCCCGAGTCGCCACATTCTGGCGCCTGTTCGGGTACACAGAGGGAGAATTCAGAATGTCCTAATTACCTAACAGATCGTCTTTCGGGACGTGTGGGAGGATACTGCAGCACCTGGCGGAAACCCATGTAGAAACGGGGAGAACGTGCAGACACCGCACAGACAATGACCCAAGCCAGGATTCGAAGCTGGGACTTTGGTGCTGTGAAGCAACAGTGCTAACCACTGTGTTACCATGCCGTCCTAGTCCTCTTTGCAGCGGTCCTAACTTATTCTCTCCGATGAAGGCTTCCGCCTGCTCCAGATGATCAAAATAGTGATAATTTGAGTCTACTGTGATCCACAATTGCGCCAGGTTCATCACACCCAATCGCACGCCTTTATACAAAACACTGCCTTCGCCCTGTTTAAGGCCGCAAGCTCTTTGCAGCTCAGTCCCAATGACTTGGTATACCCTCACCATGTTCCCATCCCAGTTAATATTCCGAATCTCCTTCACCCTTTCCTTCCTCCGATATCTGTGAAAGCGGATTAACACCGCCCCCGGTGACTCAATCGGCCTTAGCTTTTGCCTGAGCGCCTGATGAACTCTGTCCAACTCTGGTGGGATGAACACATCATCCCCTCCCACCAATCAAGGAAACATTTTGGAGAAATACTGGGTCAGCTTCGAGCCCTCCACTGACTCCAGCAGCCCCACCAACCTGAGGTTCAGCCACCGTGACTTATTCTCCAAATCCTCCACCTTGGGCCTCGGGCCTTTATTACTCCCTGCCACCAGCAGCAACTCTGCTTCTCATGTGACAGTGAAGGAAAGGCAATATGGTTCTGAATCAGGTGGTGGTGTTTCTATGTATCTGTTGACCTTGTCCTTCTCGGTGGTAGAGGTTGCAAGTTTGGAAGGTGCTGCCTGTATTGACCTTTAAATGCATTGAAACATCTGATTTGCTTTTCTTGCTGGCAGTCCCTGCCTGGGCTCCATATTCTGCCCACCCTTGCCCTCCTCTGCATCCTCCTCGGCGGACGAGGCCTGGCATTCCTCCTCCTCCGTACATTGTCCCTCTGCTGTGCAATGTTGAGGAAGATGCAGCAGGCCATTATCAGAGACCCCTCCCACTCATGCATCGCCTTCTTCCAGACCCTTCCTTCAGGCAGAAGGTACAGAAGTCTGAAGACTTGCACATCCAGACATAGGAAAAGTTTCTTCTCCACAGCTACAAGACTCCTCAACGACTCCCCCTCGGACTGATCTGTTCCCTGTAAGAACACTATTCACGATGCCCTATGCTGCCCTTTCTCATGTATTTGCTTTGTTTGGCCCCTTGTTCCACACATACCAAACACTGTCTGTTGATGTACCATTTGTCAATGTTCTCTGTTGATTATTCTCTTTGTCTACTATGTACATACTGTTTACGTTCCCTCGGCAGCAGAAAAATACTTTTCACTGTACTTCGGTACATGGGACAATAAATCAAATCAATCAATCAATCAACCACGATGCGGGCGACCCTCTCAGTATCATACTGGAGAGTCCCTCCAGAGCAGTCTAGGCCATGAACCGTATCTTCAGGAGGCTGAAGCACCGCTTGATCATGCCCCTGTTGTGTATGGCCGTCATTATAGCAGGTCTCTGCGTCAGTCTATGGCCTCCAGGTAGGCGTCTGCGGCCACAACCATAGCGGATAACCCCTTTAACCCGGAGCCAACCGTCAACTGAGAGGGGGGTGGTGGGGGGGCTTGTCTCAAACATGTCAGGAATCATCGAGTGTGCCAGAATGAAGGCGTCGTGCACACTGCCCGGGTATCGGGCACAGGCATGTATGATGCGCAGCTGATGGTCACATATCAGCTGCACATTTATCGAGTGGAATTCCTTTGGGTTGATGTAGAGCGGCCTGTCATCTGCAGATGCTTTGTAGGGGACATATATCCCGTCGATCACCCCCTGGACCTGGGACATCCCATCGATGGTGGCAAACCCCGCTGCCCGGGCATCCTGGTGGATCGGTCCACATTAAAATAGATGTATTGATCCGCCTAGGCGGATAGGGCCACCGTGGCAGCGCGTATGCACCTGTGCACCGTGGTCTGTGAGATTCCGGACAATTCCTCACCTGGCGCCTGGAAGGACCCTGTCGTGTAAATGTTCATGGCGTCTGTCACCTTGACAGACACCGGGAGCGTGTGTCCTCCCCATACCCCTGGGGTGGCAGTTGTGCCATTATTTGGCAGATATGTTGCACTGTCTCTGCTCAGCCAGAGTCTTCGACAGCATGCCCGGTCCAGCAGGAGCTTGAATGACAGGCGGTGCCGGTACACACGAGGCCTCATCTGGCATCTCCAATATCCATTGACTGCAGGGGGTGAAAGGGTTGGCATGTTAGAATGGTGCGTATCCCCCGTGCCCATCAAGGTCAACCGAGCTACATGGTGGCCCCAGTTGGCACTGTGGGATCCGCCCCCACATGTCCTTTCTTCCCCCCCCCCCCCCCAAAACTGCACCACTGGCCCCGTCAGAGCCCAACACCTTGCGGGGTTCCTGGCCCTGGCACCCATCCCTGAGTTCCAGGAGAATCAGGGGGCACAGGTGAGTGCAGTGGCCATCACTAAGGAGAAGGTTCTGGGGGTGGATAAACTAACTGAACCGGATGGACTTCACCCCAGGGTTCTAAAAGAGATAGCTGAGGAGATTGTGGAGGCATTGGTGGTGATCTTTCAGGAATCACTGGAGGCCGGGAGGGTCCCAGAGGACTGGAAAGTGGCTAATGTAACACCAATATTGAAGAAGGGAGGGAGGCAGAAGATGGGGAAATTATAGGCCAGTTAGCCTGACTTTGGTCATTGGTAAGATTTTTGGAGTCCATTATTAAATGAGATTGCGAGTACTTGGAAGTGAAATGAAAATGAAAATCGCTTATTGTCACGAGTAGGCTTCAATGAAATTACTGTGAAAAGCCCCTAGTCGCCACATTCCGGCGCCTGTCCGGGGAGGCTGGTACGGGAATCGAACCGTGCTGCTGGCCTGCTTGGTCTGCTTTAAAAGCCAGCGATTTAGCCAAGTGAGCTAAACCAGCCCATGATAAGTGCATGATAAAATAGGACTAAGTCAGCACGGCTTTGTCAAGGGGAGGTCATGTCTGACAAATCTGTTAGAGATCTTTGAGGAGGTAACAAGAAAGTTAGACAAAGGAGAATCAGTGGACATGATTTATTTAGATTTCCAGAAGGACTTTGACAATGTGCCGCATAGGAGACTGTTAAATAAGTTAAAAGCCCATGGTGTTAAGGGTAAGATTCTGGCATGGATAGATGACTGGCTGACTGGCAGAAGGCAGAGAGTGGGGATAATGGGGTCTTTTTCAGGATGGCAGTCGGTGACTAGTGGTGTGCCTCAGAGGTCTGTGCTGGGACCACAACTTTCCACAATATACATTAATGATCTGGTAGAAGGAACTGAAGGCATTGTTGCTACGTTTGCAGATGATACAAAGATCTGTAGAGGGGCAGGTAGTATTGAGGAAGCAGGGGGGCTGCAGAAGGACTTGGACGGGCTAGGAGAGTGAGCTAAGAAGTGGCTGGTGGAATACAATGTGGAAAAGTGTGAGGTTATGCACTTTGGAAGGAGGAATAGAGGCATAGACTATTTTCTAAATGGGAAATGTTTAGGAAATCAGAAGCACAAAGGGACTTGGGAGTCCTTATTCAAGATTCTCTTAAGGTTAACGTGCAGGCTCAGTCAGCAGTTAGGAAGGCAAGGGAGATGTTAGCATTCATGTCGAGAGGGTAAGAGACCAAGGATGTACTTCTGAGGCTATGTAAGGCTCTGGTCAGGCCCCATTTGGAGTATTGTGAGCGGTTTGGGGACGGTATCTAAGGGACGGTGTGCTGGCCTTGAAAAGGGTCCAGAGGAAGTTCCCAAGAATGATCTCTGGAATGAACAGCTTGTCATATGAGGAATGATCGAGGACTCTGGGTCTGTACTCGGAAGTTAGAAGGATGAGGGGAGATCTTATTGAAGCTTACAAGATACTGCGTGGCCTGGATAGAGTGGACGTGGAGAGGATGTTTCTTCTTGTTTCCACTTGTAGGAAAAATTAGAAGCAGAGGACACAATCTCAGACTAAAGGGATGATCCTTTACAACAGAGATGAGGATGAATTTCTTCAACCAGAAGGTGGTGAATCTGTGGAACTCTTTGCCGCAGAAGGCTGTGGAGGCCAAATCACTGAATATCTTTACGACAGTGGCAGATATGTTCTTGATTAATAAGGGGATCAGGGGTTATGGGGAGGAAGCAGGAGAAGGGGATGAGTAAAATACCAGCCATGTGTTATGGGAGCGGCGTTTTCAGAACCCCAAAATACATCATGGAGTTCAACCAACCTCTCCCTTTAATGTATTGTTGCTTTTGAAGCACACGGCTTGGTCTCCAGGTATGGTATTACAATTATGGACACAGGGGTTTTTAAACACAAAACAATGTTTATTCCATGAATTCAACTTAACCTTTTTAAATAAACATTGGATCCCTTCACACCCCTTACTTCAAAGATAATCCCTAAAATAATACAACACTAAATAATCCCTCAAAATGTTCCTTCAAACCTCCAAAAGACTTAACACTTTTAAACAGAAACACATCAGGTTAAAGACATTACTATTATGAGTTTAAATCACCCAAATGATTCAGAGATAGTCTTTCATGGCAGAGATCACAGTAAATCCAGCTCACTGCAAAACACAGACACACCCAAGCTCTTTTCCTCAAAACTGAAACCAAAACACTGCAAAATGGCTGAGCTAAACACCCAGCTCCACCCACACTCTGACATCACTTCAGTAATATGAGCTGCTCCATTTTATAAAGATACATTGCTTAAACATTCATTTCTAAAGGTACTCTCACATGACACATGATTGAATGGGGGAGCAGACTCGATGGGCCGAGTGACCTAATCCTGCTCCTATGTCTTATGGTCTTAAGGCACTGTCCTCTCCAGGGGCTACTGTGTTCCTCTGGGTGGGCCGCCTGCGGGTGGCAGCCAGTGGGGGGGGGGGGGGGGGGGGGGGCAGGAGGGTGGCGTATGGGGGTGGTAACACCCATACTGCCAGTGTCACATGACAGAACCAGGTGCCATGGTGAGTGGTCAGTGGATGCGCAAAAAGGTGGCCGTCGCAATAGCGGTCCATGCCTGGACACCAGCACAGTCCTGTGGGGGTGTCACCCCAGCAACTCTGTCTGTTCCCCCCATCTCCCCCTCCCCCTGGCAAGGTCTCCCGCACCCCAGCCAGCATGGCTAGTGTCCGGGCCAGCAGCCCGCTCCTCTCTGGGTCTTACCTCCTCTCACTCTCTCTCTTCCTCAGCAGCCAAGACGCTGGTTTCACGATTTTTAAAAGCACAAATGGGGAACTCAGCCCATTGGAGGCGAAGAATCGCGGAGGCCCCAGAGAATACCAGGTCAGGCCCACTAACGTCATGTAAACGGCGTCTATTGCACGTGCATTCCGGAACGCATTGACGCCGCTGTCGAGGTGATGGAGAATCGTCATTGGGCGTCAAATCGGCATCTGCCATGATTTTGACATCGGAACCAATTCTCCGCCCAATCGCCCTTCCCAATTTCTGCATCGGCCAACGAAGAATCCCGCCCATAGTCTCTCAAACAGAGAATCCAGCCCATTGACAGGAAGCTATCCCAGTGCATCAAAGATCCTTATTGTTACAACCCACGAGAGCCACGGGACCACCCGATTAATCTACCCACGAGTATAGCTCCCGCACTGAGAGGAGGGGGTCCATCAGCAGGTTAGTTAACTGAGTACCATAAAAGTCCACCCAGGTAGGAGCCAAGCTGCAGAGTCATCCCGTCGGAGATTGTTACTCGTAAATACTTTCCTTTTGGAAATAATCAATTTTTGACCCTGCTTTCTGGACTCCACCATGACTATTAAATTGGCGATGAGGATAAAGCAGAACTAACAGTTGGCGCTGCTAACCATCCGGAGCAGAACCACCTCTCTTGACGAAGGAATAAGGTTTGCATCATGTTGAAAATGCAGCTCTTTGGCAGACTCAATGCGGGTGTAGAGGACAGGATTCAATGCACAAAGTCTATACGCTATTTTCTTTCAGGCAAACGCTGTCGTTGGGCATGATCGCCAAACGATGATTCCTCTGATCGCCTGGGAGGCACCACTTTCAATGTCGTAAGGAGCCAAACATACCCCACGGCTCCCGACCCAAGATGTTCCAAGAGTTAGTGACACTCGTGGCAAACCTCCATGATCCCAAGCCGTTGGTTATCATACAGAGGTACCCATTTAATACGGGCCGAGATGACCCACGGGGATGACCCGATTAATCTCCCCATGGGTTTTGTGGAGTACAACCTATCTCGCTGAGGAGATGAGGCCCATCAGCGGGATAGTTAACCATAAAAGTTGGCCCAGGTAGGAGCTGAGCTGCAGAGTCCCAGCTGGAACTGATACTATTTGTAAATACTTTCCTTTTGGAAATAAACCATTTTTTTACACTCCTTTCCAGACTCCTCCATGACTGGTAAACATTTCTTTTATTTTCATTAGTATTTTCTTTCCCTTTCCCCTCTGTTGTCTGTCTGTATGTGCGTAGAGTGAGACAAGTTAGGAAGGGGGTGTTGGGAAAGGGGCAGTAGATAGCCAGTTACATTTTCTATCTGTTGAATTATAATACTGTAACTAATAGAAGTTTACTTGCTTTTAGAAATGTAAACCTGGTGACTCTAGTTTATTGGGCTCAACCAAGAAATTTGGGTATTTTAAGTAACATCTGATGTCATCTCTGTTGCGACTCATGGCCAAGTGTGGCACTAGAAGAGGGTGTTGTGACACTGGATGGATGCCAGTGTTGTAGCTGTATTGGAACAGCTTGGCAAGAGGTGTGGCAAGTCTTCAGTACTTTTACCAAATATTGTCAGCGCCATAGTCTTTGCAGTAACCACTGCCTTCAGCCATTTCTTGATATCATATGGAGTGAATCAAATTGGTTGAAGACACATCTGTGATGCTCAGGACCTCCGTTGGAGACCGAGATCGATCATATACTTGGCATTTATGGCTGAAGATCGTTGCGAATGCTTCAGCCTGGTCTTTTGCACAGATGTGTTGGGCTCCTCCATCATTGAGGATGGGGATATTTGTGGAGCCTACTCTCCTAGTAAGTTGTTTAATTGTCCACCACCATTCACAACTGTTTAGGGCAGCACGGTAGCACAAGTGGATAGCACTTGTCCCAGGTTCGATTCCCTGCTGGGTCACTGTCTGTGCGGAGTCTGCATGTTCTCCCCGTGTCTGCGTGGGTTTCCTCCGGGTGCTCCGGTTTCCTCCCAGAGTCCAAAGACGTGCAGGTTAGGTGGAATGGCCATGATAAATTGCCCTTAGTGACAAAAAGGTTAGGAGGGGTTATTGGGTTACGGGGATAGGGTGGAAATGAGGGCTTAAGTGGGTTGGTGCAAACTCGATGGGCCAAATGGCCTCCTTCTGCACTGTATGTTCTAAAAAAAAACTGGATGTGGCAGGACAGCAGAGCTTAGATTATCCATTGGTTGTGGAATTGGTTAGCCTGTCTATTACATGCTGATTATGCTGTTTGGCACGTAACTAGTTATGTGTTGAATTTCACCAAGTTTCATTTTTAGGTATGCCTGGTGTTGCGCCCAACATGCCCTCCTGTAATCTTCCATTTATGCCTGTGGTCAATGATCTTAACTACAAGCCTTTAAATTACCGCCTCACTGGCCTGTGGAAGTTTTTACTCCAATTTACCATACCAAAACATCTAATAAAATATTGAATATCCTTCTTAGACATTTTCTTTAGCCTTCTCTGTTCTAATAAAAAGTTTTTCTGGTCTTTCCTCATAAAATGACTTTATTGAGATATGTAAGACAATAAATTGTAAAGGAAAGGTTCATCCAGAATGTTATAAGCTAAACCATAGACTTTGGACAAGGAGGCACAGATTCAACTGTGGAAAGGGATAACTTTGGTACTAATAGAATAACTCTTTGTATCTCAACATGTCAGCTTTTTTCTTCCAAACGCCTTGCCACAGCCTCTCTCAGATTACTTTTCTAATGAATCATCCACAACTTTCAACTTTTTCAAAAACCACAGGCCTCTATGTTCTGAATATCAAGACCATAATGATAGCACATCCAAATTATACACTGTTGTTATGGCTTAATAATTCCAAGAAGTGATTTGGTGTGTAACTTACAATGTACATTAGGCCATAATTTACTGGAACTTCTGTGCTGCTCCACAGAGACTCTCACTGACAAGGTTGAACTGCTAACCATAATAGACCTGCCTTCATTAGAATCAATGTCACACTCATGTTTGTTAAATTATCACACAGATTGATACTTAGACCATTCCAGATTGGCACTGGAGAGTCAGTGAAGAATTCAATCACACAGCAAGTTGACTCGGGATTAAACTTTTACCTATGTTCAAGAAACTTCTTTAAATCTTAAACTGATTAAGTAATAAAAAAGTGCTTTATCATCCAAGGTGTTCTGATTTTCGGCCAACTGGTATTTGTTTATTTACTGACATTGCGAACCAGGCAAGAATTACAACCAGTAGAAGAATATGGCTGGGGACTGCACACAACTTGGAGACATCCCTATGCAAACAGGTCCTTTCTTAATGTCAATTTGTTTTATGCTATGGTTTAGTACAAATTCATTAATATAAACCCAATCTGGATATTTTTTCCATATTTATACTCTCCATCCTATGTCATCAGATCAGTGCTTAAAATTGTCCCTGATGACAAAAGCTTTGTTCCATTCTATCCCTGGTGTTTTATTGTGTATTAAATATAGCTGCACTGCTTCCTATTCACAGATGTGCTTGCTGTGGCAGGTGCAAAGTATGGATCCAACAAATTATGATGTGAATTGGCCATTGGAGGTTTGGGGGTACATTGATATAACTTATGATGGCTGCTCCTATTATTACCATTGCAACAAATCCTGCCCATTCCACTTGGCTCTAGGTTTTTTCCTAATTGTCCGCCAGCTTTTTGGTTAGACTTGTAAAAATGTCTTGCATAAAAACAGAAAATGTAGGAAATACAAGGCAGGTGAGAGAAACAGTCAACTTTTTAAGTCGTTGACCTGTGGTGAGTTCTTGAAACAAGGGCCTGGATTTTGTGGTAGTGATGACAGCCAAACTGTCAGTGATTGCAGTCATTAATTTTCTGGAATTGAAAGCATCGTCTGGAGTCCAGGCACGCAAATGTGGAAATTCATAAATTGATGTCAGTGAGTGAAGAATTTAATTCCCTACAATGCATTAGACTGCAGTTTATTAGAAATCACTGAACTGATGCGAACTTGCCCTTTTGTGCTAGTCGTCTCACTGGAAAAACTGTTGAAACAGTTACACCTTCTTGAATGAGGTGTCACTAGATTTTTAATGGTGTACTCGATTGATAATTATTGCTCAACAACCTCTCTGTCCCTGAAATAAAAAACTATTTTATATTTGTCGAATGTCAAATTTCCCTCATGATCAAAAATTAAACTGTCATATTTTCAAAAGTTTGTTTGCTTAGGTTCTGCTTTGGTCCCATATATATATCCCGTTTATTTCACTCTCTGATATTAAAAATGGGAGGATGGGATAATTACTGCATTTAATTCCTGGTTTGCCTCAAGAATGCTTTTTATGTGATTGGCTGCTTATCTTGCCCGATGGCATCGTTGTCCCTGGAACCCTATAGATACCCTTGACTAGATGCAAACATCATGGCAGGAAAGAGGAAATTCATATCACCGAAAGCATTGGTTCATTGTGGTCAGCTTTGTTTGAGGTCACTGCTGAGTGCTATCACTTCACCCCGGCCACAAAATCCAGCCGTTGACAGCTGTTAATCTCTCCACAGAAGCTGCCCGACCTGTTCAGTATTCCCAGTGTTTTCTGTTTTATTTCAGATGTCCCGCATCCCCAGCGTTTTGGGGTTTCTTTTCTCTCCAAGAAGAATTCGTCAGTTATTCATTTTTCAAGAATCTTAGAATTTACAGTCCAGAAGGAGGCCATTTGGCCCATTGAGTTTGCACCGACCCTTGGAAAGAGTACCGTACCTAGGCCCATACCCTGACCCTATCCCCGTAACACAATAACCCCAATTAATCTTTTGGACATTAAGGGGCAATTTAGCAGCCACCTAGCCTGCGCATCTTTGGACTGGGAGGAAACCCATGGAGAATGTGCAGACCCCACGCAGTATTCCGAGGCTGGAATTGAACCTGGGACCCTGGACCGGTGAGGCAGCACTGCTAACCACTGTGCCACCTTGCCGACAGTTGATCTATTTATTTAAGACACCGTCCTCCTACAGCTGCTTTTGTACATCCATTCCTTTAACTTCAGAGTCCACATCCTGGCATTTATACCGCTCAGCTCCAGTTCACTATCCTCGTCACAGGATCATTGAGCCAGTTCTTGTTTGTCTGCTGCAGGGATGAGGAGGCTGAATGTAGCTGTGCAAACACTGGGAACTGACTCACATACCGGTCTCCCTGAATAGGAACTAATATAGGAGGGTTCTTAGACAAATAAAGGGCCTTTTCTCCTTTAAAGATGTTAATTTGTCTGCTGTCTAGTACCCAGAATTACAGCTGTTTAAAAATAAATGTAAACATTAAATGAAGAGTTAAGGGGGTCAACGTTTTAAATAACTGTTAGGAACACGGGAGTAGGCCACTCAGCCCCTCGAGACCCTAAATTTGGCAACTTCTACCCTGGACAGAAGTCAATTTCGAGAGCATTTCCAGATTTGGGTTGTTGCTGAAAGTAATTTAATTACAAAATGATTGAACCCCGTGCGGATCAAATGCTTACGTTGCCTTTCATTCCAACTGCAAAATCACAGCCGTACTACAAAATAATATCAGTTGAGATGACGAGAAAGAGGGGTCGATGCCAAGCAGGCGAATATAAATGATATCTTCATGCGGTATAGATAGAATAGATAGAACAGTACAGCACAGAACAGGCCCTTCGGCCCTCGATGTTGTGCCAAGCCATGATCACCCTGCTCAAATCCACGTATCCACCCTATACCCATAACCCAACAACCCCCCCCCCCCCTTAACCTTACTTTTTAGGACACTACGGGCAATTTAGCATGGCCAATCCACCTAACCTACACATCTTTGGACTGTGGGAGGAAACCGGAGCACCCGGAGGAAACCCACGCACACACGGGGAGGACGTGCAGACTCCACACAGACAGTGACCCAGCCGGGAACCGAACCTGGGACCCTGGAGCTGTGAAGCATTTATGCTAACCACCATGCTACCGTGCTGCCCTTTTTTTTCATCACTAAGGGCAATTTATCACGGCCAATGCACCGAACCTGCACGTCTTTGGACTGTGGGAGGAAACTGGAGCACCTGGAGGAAACCCACGCAGATACAGGGAGAACGTGCAGACTCCGCACAGTGACCAGCGGGGAATCAAACCTGGGACCCTTGCGCTGTGAAGCCACAGTGCTATCCACTTGTGCTGGATAGCTGAGGGATACATACATTCGTCGGCTCATCAAGGGCCGGATAAGATATAGTATGTGTGAAATCTCTCAGCTGCAACAATGAAAACAAAAAGGGTTGTTATTGTCTTCCTCTGGTTCTGTGCAGCCACTCGATGTGTGGAAGTTTCAATCTCCACATGCAAAATAACTGCATTCTCAACTGAATCATGCTTAAGCTAAATATAAATCCACTAGGGAGGGGAAGCTATTTCAACCAGACCGCAGTAAAAGTAAATGTTTAGCAATAAAATATACGGTCGCCTTGTGGTAGTGCCGGAGAGAGATTGACGGATGGGAGGGATTCATTTCTGAAACAAAGCAGGGAAGCTGCATGCTAATCCATTCACTGGGGACAATTATTCTCACTTCAGGTTTTGATATGCAGTGGACCTTTTATTTTAAACTTGGGGGCTCACGACAGCTGGACTTACCGTGACAGGGTTTTCAAGACGTGACCAGCCGCTTTCTAATGATTAGTTGCGTTATAACTTTTTTTTTTGCCAAGTCCCTAATGAAACAGGAATGCTCACCCCTCAGTGAAGGTTGGAATGGAGCAGGCCCTGGGCTTGGAGCGGGCTCAGTTAGAGGCTTTTCACAGCGCCGCAGCACTGTACTCCCAGGCATTTCCGCCTAACCCGTTCACAGTGCAAGCCAGCGGATAAAGCAGGTTCAGAATTTGTTCCCCGTGAAGAGGGGCGAGGAAATGGCAATGACAGAAGCACCTGGAGATGTCCTGATCTGCTATTAGGGTAACGATGCCGAGAGGGAGTGAGCGGAGATTAAGCGCAGACAGAAAACAGGCGACCACCAGGAAGAGTCTCAGATCCCAATTCAAGCAAAACTATTAACGCTGCTTAATAGCATAAACAGGCTGGATAAAGGAGGCTCCAGAACAGTTTATGTTGGAGAATTTCGTTGTTTTATTTGCACTGCTCTCAATGCCAACTAATGACTCCAGGTTAGGGGTGAACTGGGGTTTCCTTGGAATCAAGGTGACACACCTGGTAAATGAAGATTGGCACCAATCGTATTTTTGAGATAAATTCGTAATCCTATACTGTGAAGCAGGCAGTTCTGCAATACACGAGATTTGTTGGTGACTAAGAATCAATCTGACTGACTGATAGGATTTGGAGATTAAGGCAGCAGAGATTCTCCCTACTCGATTGCAGATAACTTGGTAATGCAATAGCCCAACCGACATGGGTTCTTAGCTGGATAAGAAGCCAAAAGCTTAACAGAAATCTGACCTGGTAAGTTGTGTGTTATTAGTTGTTCAAATTTGTACAGTGTTCTTGAGCTGGCAATAAGGGCAATATTGTTACTAGCATTAACTTAAATTATTTGGGTATTTGCAAATTGGTGTTCCTGCAGGGACAGCACCTTCATATTGGAAATTAGAAATTCTGCCTATGGAGTTTTTTTTGTAATTGAGCTCGGTAAAGAGTATGATAGATTTTTTGTGGGATATATTGGAGACCAAGCTGACCAAGAAAAAAATGTTTATTGAAATAGCAAGTCTTCGACTGAGTGCCTGACCTTGTTTTAGGGTCTATTCAAATTCTCATTTTAGTTTTCGAATACCTCCACGACTTCACCACTCTATCTCTGTAATCTCTTCCACGACTGCAAACCGCCAAGATATCTGCGTCCCTTCAATTCTGGCCTATCCAGCATCCCCAATTTTAATTGTCCCATGTTGAGGGCAGCACGGTAGCCTTGTGGATAGCACAATCGCTTCACAGCTCCAGGGTCCCAGGTTCGATTCCGGCTTGGGTCACTGTCTGTGCGGAGTCTGCACATCCTCCCCGTGTGTGCGTGGGTTTTCTCCGGGTGCTCCGGTTTCCTCCCACAGTCCAAAGATGTGCGGGTTAGGTGGATTGGACATGATAAATTGCCCTTAGTGTCCAAAATTGCCCTTAGTGTTGGGTGGGGTTACTGGGTAATGGGGATAGGGTGAAGGTGTTGACCTTGGATAGGGGGTAGGGTGCTCTTTCCAAGAGCCGGTGCAGACTCGATGGGCCGAATGGCCTCCTTCTGCACTGTAAATTCTATGTTGCCTGTTGTGCCTTCAGTTGTCAAAGCCCCTAAGCTCTGAATTCACTCCCGAGGTTCTCTGTCTCTTTCCTCCTCGTACGGTGCTCCTTTAAAATTTATTCCTTTAATCAAGATTTTGGCCTTCTACTCTAAAATCTCCTTATGTGGCTAAATCACAGTGTTGTTGGGCCATTCCACTATATTTACATCTTTATCTTACTGCTGTTTCTATGTGTTCCGCATCTCTAGAACTATTGTATGTACAAGTATGGACTTTCTAAACTTATACTATTAAATCTTCAGAGTGAGATTATAACAGTTAAGGTTGTGGTTTTTCATTGAACCTAAACTCTGTACAGAATAAATTACAATGTGAAAATACAGTCAAGACTTTTCCACTAAGTGATGGTACCAGTTTTTTGACCATGTACCCCATTTGGTTGGATTTGTTTGTCACGTGTACCAAGGTACAGTGAAAAGTATTTTTCTGCGAGCAGCTCAACAGATCATTACGAACATGGGAAGAAAATGGAATAGAAGAAAATATATAATAGGGCAACACAAGGTATACAATGTAACTACGTAAGCACTGACATCGGATGAAGCAGGGTGTAGTGTTAATGAGGTCAGTCCATAAGAGGGTCATTTAGGAGTTTGGTAACAGCGGGGCAGAAGCTGTTTTTGAGTCAGTTCGTGCGTGTTCTCAGACTGTATCTTCTGCCCGATGGAAGAAGTTGGAAGAGTGAGTAAGCCAGGTGGGAGTGGTCTTTGATTATGCTGCCCGCTTTCCCCAGGCAGCGGCAGGTGTAAATGGAGTCAGTGGATGGGAGGCAGGTTTGTGTGATAGACTGGGCGGTGTTCACGACGCTCTGAAGTTTCTTGCGGTCCTGGACCGAGCAGTTGCCATACCAGGCTCTGATGCAGTCAGATAGGATGCTTTCTATGGTGCATCTGTAATGTGGACATGCCGAATTTCCTTAGTTTCCTGAGGAAGTATAGGTGCTGTTGTGCTTTCCTGGTGGTAGCATCGACATGGGTGGACCAGGACAGATTTGTGGAGATATCCACTCCTAGGAATTTGAAACTGCTAACCATTTCCACTGTTGATGCTGACAGGGGTGTGTATAGTACTTTGCTTCCTGAAGTCAATGACCAGCTCTTTTTTTTTTTTTGCTGGCATTGAGGGAGAGATTGTTGTCGCTGCACCACTCCAGTAGGTTCTCTAGGTTTTGGAGCTTTGATATGAGCTTGGCTGGGATTATGGTGTTGAAGGCGGAGCTGTAGTCAATAAATAGGAGTCTGATGTAGGAGTCCTTGTTGTCGAGATGCTCTAGGGATGATTGTAGGGCCAGGGAAATGGTGTCTGCTGTGGACCGGTTGTGATGGTGTGCGAATTGCAGTAGATCAAGGTGTTCTGGGAGTATGTGATGTCCTCCTAGTAATTAAAATGCTCCTGAATCAACTTCTCTTTTCCCCATTACTGAATCTTACATACAAACATATGAATTAGGAGCAGGAGTAGGCCAATCAGCTCCTTGGCCCTGCCCCACCATTCAATAAGATAGCTGAGCTGATTGTAACCTCAACCTCATTTCCTCCAGGTGCTCCGGTTTCCTCCCACAAGTCCCGAACAATGTGCTTGTGAGGTGAATTGGACATTCTGAATTCTCCCTCTGTGTACCCGAACTGGTGCCGGAGTGTGGCGACTGCGGGATTTGCACAGTGGCTTCATTGCAGCATTAATATTAACCTACTTTTACATTAATAAAGATTATTGTATATAATTATTACTTAGTAAATGTAATCTGTTCAGTCATATTGTCAGCTTCTGAGTTAATGTTCTCATATTTTTATGTACCTGAGAAGTATTTGTTTCAAATTGTGCACTTATTGGGCTGTTATGGGCCAGGGTTTAGAGAACCCCAAAGTATATCATGGAGTTCATCTGACCCACAACTTTTAATCGATTGTGGTATGGGGAGCACACGGCCTATTACACAGGTGTGGTACAGCAGAAATGGAAAAGTATTTTTTAAAGCAAAACAAAACAATGTTTATTCTATGAAGTCACGCTAACCTTTTTAGCAACCATCAATTCAAATATGACCCCAAAGAATACAACAGTAAGTAATCCTTAATAACTTCCCAAACAACATCCAGAAGACAGAACATAGAACATAGAACAATACAGCACAGAACAGGCCCTTCGGCCCTCAATGTTGTGCCGAGCCATGATCACCCTACTCAAACCCACGTATCCACCCTATATCCACCACCCTGTATCCACCAATAAGAAGAAACACCTTTAACAGAAGCACATTAGGTTTACATTCACTACTGAGAACATTTTATAATTCTGAATTCACCAAATGATCAAGAGATCGTCTTTTCATGGCAGAGAGATCAACAGTACACCTGCTCTGTCTGGCTTCAGCTCCAACACTGAAAACAAAACTAAAACACACCCTACAGCAAACAGCCGAAAACAAAAGTAAAAAGCTGACAGACAGCCCAGCTCCACCCACACTCTGACATCACTGATAAACACCCATTTCTTAATGGTACATTTCTTAAACACCCATTTCTTAAAGGTACTCGCACATGACACTCCGCCAAGAAAAAAATAAATAAACCACCAACTTCAAGATGGTTTAATTTTTCACCATCCTTTAAGAAATGCACACCGTAAATATACCTTTTCCGTTTCAAAAAAACAACACACGCAAACAGGTATAATAATATAGTCCATTTTTTTTCGTTCGTCTTCCTCCAACTGAAATCCTTCTCGACTGACAGTCTCATTGAACAAGAAGGTCTCTTGCACGATCCATCCATTCCTCCACGCCTTGGCATGTCTCTTCAAAGTCAGATACTTTAGTTCAATCTGATCACAGAGTCCCTTGCAATTCTCCAACACATGAGCATTGGTTATCACAGCTTTCAGGCAGTCAAATGCCTGTTGAAACTCCACTGTCCATTGAAATTTTCGACGTTTCTTCAGCAAGTCCATCAGTGGAGCAATCATGCTACAAAAACTTTGCAGAAATGTTCGATCAAATCCACTCATGCCAAGAAATCGATTTATTTCCCTTTGTCTTGAGGTTATTGAAAACTCCTCAATAACTGTTGGTTTCACACCCCGTGTGACCATTCGACCCTGTCTGATTGTATGACCAAGGAAAGTGACTTGGGCTTTTCCAAATTCACTTTTGGCTAGGTTTATCAACAAACTCGCCTCCTGAAGTCGATCGAATAACTCCATCAGATTTTTTAAATGTTCTGTCCATGTGTGGCTGAAAATTACCAGAACGCTTATGTATACCACACAATTGGGTAATCCTGAAACAACTTTGTTAGTTAACCGTTGAAATGTGGCTGGGGCGTTTTTCATACCGAATGGCATAACTTTGAATTGGTATATAACATTTGGAGTCACGAAAGCTGAAATCTCCTTTGCCCTTTCGGATAAAGGCACCTGCCAGTAACCTTTTAAGTAAATCCAGTTTGGAAATAAGAGTTAATTGTCCCACTTTCACAATGCAATCCTCCGAAGGTGGGATAGAATAAGAGTCCGTTCTTGTAACTACATTAACCTTTCTCTAGTCCACACACAACAGTTGGGTACCTTCTGGTTTAGGTACCATCACTATGGGTGAGCTCCATTGGCTGCAGCCCACTTCAATTATGCCATTTTTCAGCATACTCTCAATCTCTTTGTTAACTTGTGCCAGCTTTTAAAGGATTAAGTCTATACGGATGTTGTTTGATTGGAACAGCATTTCCCACATCTACATCACGTATATCCATTTTCGTACTGTTGCTTGTTTGTGGTGAGTGTGCTTTACACTCAATTAGCTCTGTTTAACCACCTTGCTCTAGAGTTGCCAGGTATCTTTATGATACCACCACGAGGTTCAAGTGCTGATCAATAACTCAATACATCAGTTAGTAAGGTTCAAATCAAAACACATATATTATATACACAGTCAATCGGTACTCATGCATAAAATACTCCAGAACTAGACTATTTCTACCACTAAAGGCCAATACTTATCTTTGGAAAAGGAACCCACTGGGTCAGGGAACAATGGCCTTTTGTTCGATCCTGAGACTGCAGGCTTCCAGCTGGTATGGACTAAGGGTTAGGAGCGCCTATCTCGTAGCGTGTGTTGACTGGACACTCACTTGTTGGTGCAGCTGCTAGGTAGGTCTCTGTTAAGGGTTGTTTCAAGCTGCTGGGAGACCTTGCCAAGAAGGACGAATTGAACTTGGGGACTCTACTTTATAGTCCCCAGGGGCTTTGTGCCCTTTTGGGCGGACCCCGGACCTGGCTCCAATTGATTGGACTAGGTTCCCAATCACTTAGTTTGATTTCCCCCAATACTGGGGCTGTTCCCTGATCGCTGGGCGGTTCCCATATGTCCGTTGGCTTCTTTTGTTTTGGACTCCTGCTGGCGCCGAGGAGTCTGGCTTCACCTCGGTCATCTCTAACTGTTTCTATTGAGAGGGTTAGGGTGAGGGGGTTCGCGTTTGCGCGCAACCATGCACAAATAATAACTAAAAACGCACAAGCTTTCGTCATCTTTTCTTCTTTCTTCTCTTCTCTTCCTTCTCTTTCCTTCTGTTCTCTTCCTGGAGCTTCTGGAAATCTGTGGGATCAAGCATAGTTTTTGTTACCATCTTGTTTAATATCTCGTGCGTTAGTATGTCTGTCCTTTAGTGCCAATGTTCCCTTTATAATTGGTCACCAATCTGTGACTCCCTCATTTTTTTTTTCAAAAAAACGAATTTCAGGACCAGACATACTCAAAAGTACTGAACCATTGCGAGTCGTCACGCAGGCTGTGCGTTTTACCATCCAAATGTTTGTGGATGTAAATAGCAGGAGGGGTGGCAACCGAAGGGTCACCCTAAAATAAAAGAAACATTTTCGAGCCAAAATGAGTATGGGCCACGACGGGTAAGAATTGGATAGAATCCCCGGGTAGGGCGGGCTGTGCGCTACCCGAACTTGGCTGACCAGAGGGGGGGTCCTCAGACAGGGCGGGTACCACTGCCGTTTCTCCACTGCCTGAGTATCCAACAAGAACAGGCAAGAATGTAGTCATCGTGGGGGTTGCTGTAATGGTTCTACCTTCGAACCAGAAGAGCAGTTATGAACTGGGATCGGGCAAGCTCTCAGCGGTTTCAGCTGATGAGCATGCCGGCAAGTTCTCAAAGGTATCGGCGGACAAATGGGGCGTGTGGACGCCGAGCTGTTTTAACTGAAACAAAGAACACATACAAACACAAAACAAACAAACATGCAACGTAAATCATGCAGGTTCCATCAGAAAGGACACCGTTTCTCTCTTAAGAGGTTCCTTTTAAAACATCATCTGGACACCTCAGTTATTAGTTGTGAACAGGGTCGCAAAGGGGTTCTCGTGTTGGGAGTCAGACTCAATGTCATCCTCTTCTCCCGGATGCCATATTCTTGTATGAATGAGGGTTGCTAAGGCTGCATGGTGTGACTTTGGGTCCACCTCGTTGTTCCGGACGAGCCTGTACGAATTGTCACGGTGCCAAACAGTCGTGTCTAATTCCGTGGGAACGAAGTTGGGGTCGTCATCATCGGGCAGTTGTCTTTGGTGAGGTTTGTCAAGGAATGTGATCAGGAAGGGATTACTCGAATCGTGTTCAGATTCGTCGGGTGTGGGGCCTGTTACATGGGGGTAGTAGGGAGGCCATCATCTGTGTCACAGTCGCTGTCTCTGCTGCTGTTGCTTGTGGGCGTTCCGGGGCGGGGTCTGGAGTTGAGGGGCGGAGTCGAGATCGAGTCCGTAGATGGGTCAGTCGTGCTGGGGGAGGCTATGGATACGTTTTCTATGGGCGGGGCGTGGTCTGCTGCGTCGCGCATGACGTGGTGTGTATGGTTAGACTGCGAGCCATATGCCTTGAGCTGGTTTATATGAAACCACGCAGTCTTCCCGTTGGGGTACTTTATTTTATAAACTGAGGGGCTTACTTTGCCTGCAATCGAATACGGACCCGAATATTTTGGCGACAGAAATGTGCTGGGGTTGTAAATAGACCGCATGACCTGCTGTCCTACCTCAAACTCAGTCGCATGCACTGTTTTATCGAAACAGGCCTTACTCTGTTTCTTTCTTGTGCCTAATTTCACTACGGCTGCTAGCTGAACCATTTTTACATTCACAACTAACTGTTTTACTGCGTTTTCGTGGGTGAGGGTCGTCACTTCAGGGCGAGTCAAGTCCAGTCCTAATAGTAATTCAGTGCCTTTCATGGAGCGTCCGGTTATGAGAGTGTGTGGGGTGAAACCTGTGGAAGTTGAAACAGTATTACGTAAAAACATTAATGCAAAAGGGAGGACTGAATCCCAAGTGGTGTTGTTTCTTGGACCATTTTTCTGAGGGTTGCTTTTAGGCTGTGGTTCATTCGTTCCACGATACCACATGACTGGGGGTGGTATGCTATGTGGAATTTTTGGGTTATGCCAAATATTGTGAGGACGTTCTTCATGACACGTCCCGTAAAATGGGAACCTTGGTCGGATTCAATGCTGCGGGGGAGTCCCCATCTTGTAAAGATGTGGTGGGTTAAAATCTTAGCCATGGTCTTGGCTGTATTAGTCCTTGATGGGAATGCTTCAACCCATTTTGTAAAAGTGTCTATCACAACTAATACATATCGGTAACCGTTCCTGCAAGGGGGCAATGGTCCTATAAAATCAATCTGGAGGTTAGTCCAGGAGCCATTAACGGGGCGGGTGTGGCAAAGCTGAGCTTTCTTGGCATATTTGTCTGGATTGTTTTGGGCACAGATAAGGCAATTTTCTATATAGTGCGTGACGTCTTTCTTTAAATGTGGCCACCAACAGAGCTGTCTGAGGTGGGCTGTAGTTGGGTCAATTCCTTGATGTCCATGACTATCGTGGAACAAACAAATAAGCTGATTCCTGTCCTGTTCAGGAACCACATAAAGGGTGTCTTTTAGAACCACACCGTCATGTGTGGTCAGTGCGTTTTTAAACCTATCGTACGGGCTGGGAACTTTCCTTTTAAAATCTCCCTGAGATTACTATCTTGTTTCTGGGCCTGCACTAAATCCTCGATATTATTCTGCGAGACCTGAACTGCATTTACTGGTGCGCTTTCTGGGGGGTTCCAAAAATGTCCATGCCTGGAACCTGCTTTTGCCAATGCGTCGGCTTTTACATTTCCAGGGGGGGAGGAACGGTGATGACTTCTTACTTTAATGATACCAAAGGTCCTGTCCTTTGCTTTATCTAAAATGTGGTGGAGCAATGGGGCTGAAGGGAGGGATTTACCGTCCGCGGAAACAAATCCTCTTGCTTTCCACAGGGGTAGGAATTCTGTAAGACTGTTGCAGACATAGAGGCTGTCCGAATATATGTCGTCTGGGCTGGGAAATGAATCTGGGTGATCAACTATATATGCAATGGCTGCTAGTTCTGCTGCTTGCACGCCTAAGTGTCCTGGTAGTCTTAATGAGATTTCTTCTAGGGCGCGTCCCTGCGCGTCCTCAACATAAATGCCGCATCCTGTAATGCGCTTTCCGTTTAATATAGTGGATGAACCATCCACATATATCCTTAGGGGTGCGCATGTGTCTGTGTGCTGGGGGCTCTGGGGTGAACTTCCTATCTTTCTGGGGGTGTTTTCGCAATAAAGGGCCCTGTGTTATGGTGTGGTGAGATTATTTCACATTCATGGGGGGTGCCTGGGTACTGGAGGTCGTCTGCTAAGAAAGTGTGGGTCTTGGTCCTTTTGACTGTGATGTCCCATCCCTGCAAAAGGGTCCATCTGGCTGCTCTGATCTGGCTGACTGTGCCGTCCTTTAATCGTCCGTCTAGTAAAAGTTGTGTGGGGTGTGTTCCGTGAGCATTGTGATGGGGTTTAGTACGGTTATATAAGAAAAGTATTGAACTGCTCAGAAAACTGCGAGCAGGTGCCTTTCACAGGCTGAAAATCCCTGCTCCACAGGATCTAAAACTCTGGAGGCATAAGCCATTGGTCTTAACTGTTCGTGCCGTTCCTGGAGGAGCACGGCCGAAAGGGTGCGATCTGTGGTAGCTCCCTCGATAGCATAGGGGGAAAGTGGGTCTGGAACCTGTAGTGTGAGGGCTGCAGTGAGTGCGCGTTTTAAAGCATCCACAGCATCCGTTGCTGCGGAAACCCTTCCCAAGAGGCTTCTTTCTTTAGGACGTCTGAGTGGGGTGCTGCCTTTGTGGCAAAACCGTCTATGTGGTTTCGGCAGTAGCCAACCAGTCCTAAAAACGACCGGGGGGCTGAAACATTCTGGGGAAGGGGCAATTTGACAATTGAGTCAATCCTTTTGTGCTCGATCTCGCGTTTGCTGTGCGTGATAATCGTACCCAAATATATCACTTTGTTTTCCAAAATTTGGACCTTTTTGGGGTTTACTTTGCATCCAATTTGCTGTAGGAGTTCCAGGAGTTCGGACAGAAGCGAGATGTGCTCTGCCTTGGTGTCTGTCTGCAGTAATAGGTCATCCACATATTGGACCAGACATTCGGGGTGAGAAAATTTGGCTAAACCATTTGCCAGCTGTCGGTGGAAAATGGAGGGGGAGTTGTGGAATCCTTGTGGGAGGCATGTCCACGTGTATTGCTGACCTTTAAATGTGAAGGCAAATTTGTACTGGCATGCCTTTGCCAATGGAATGGACCAGAATCCATTACTGATATCCAAAACCGTAAAATATCGTGAGTTGAGTCCCTGTTTGAGCATGGTCTCAGGACTTGTGGCTACCGTGGGGGCTGCGGCGGGAGTGATTTTGTTGAGTTCCCGGTAATCGATGGTTAGTCGCCATGATCCATCGGGCTTTCTAACTGGCTAAATCAGGGCATTATTAGTAGAGGTTACTGATCTAAGTACGCCCTGCTCTAATAAGCTTTCAATAATTTTTGCGATTTCTCCCTCTGCCTCTTGGGGAAATCCATATTGTTTCTAGGGTCAGGTCCTGTAATTTTAACAGAACCAGCTATCCTGCCACAGTGGTGTTTATGACTGGCAAACGCTGTCCTGTTCTTCTGGAGAACTGCCCTAACCTGTTTGTCCGTGCTAAGTGTGGTCGGATTAAACCAATAATCACCGACTGCGCTAATCTTGTTTGCATACTCACCTACTGTGAGCGTTGCGGGGGCTCTGGCTGACTTTGCCATTTTCCAGATACATTGATTTACAGGATCAAATGACAGGTTGTGAAAATTCATGAAGTCGATGCCCAAAATGTGCTCTGCTGTGTGGGGCAGGTCGACTAAAACTATGGGGTGTTTTGTTGAAATGTTACCTATTTAAATGGATACAGGGGCTGTGATGTGTCCCTGCTGTGAGTGACCTTGAAGCCGTTGAGGTTGATCGTGGCTGTAGTGGGCCACGTGTCCTTTTGAAACATGTTGGATGAATTAATTGTGGTGCGGGACCCTCCTGTATCCCAGAGAAGTTCAATGGGCTGTCCCCGTATTTTCGCTGTAACTACCGGTCGGCCGGACCTATCCCAAAGTGTGTCGCAGACCCAAGTGGGGGAGCCCGAACACCCTCTGTGTGTTCCGTTCATGTCTCCCTGGTCTGAACGGGTGT
Source organism: Scyliorhinus canicula (assembly GCF_902713615.1). NCBI lineage: Eukaryota > Metazoa > Chordata > Chondrichthyes > Carcharhiniformes > Scyliorhinidae > Scyliorhinus > Scyliorhinus canicula. The sequence goes on along the minus strand of NC_052150.1, from coordinate 166,766,714 downwards.
TTACACTATGTATGGGCTTTGTCCTGTTTCTATTCAGAGTGCCTGTCTGCTGGGCTCTCTGTGGCTTTTGTGGAGCATTGCACTCTCGTGCAAAGTGACCTAATTGTCCACAGTTGTAACACTCCTGCGGTTTCTGTGGGGGGGGTTGTTCCTGCCTTCATTCACCCATGCGAGGTTTGGTGCTCTCTAACTGCTTGAATGTCTGCCTCTGCCTGTACGTCCTCGGGTTTCCTAATCGCGGGTTTATTATGCAAAGATTGCTCCCAAGCGCGGGACAACCTTTTTACAACCCATTTCTCATTATGCGTTTCTTCTGAGGGGTCATAATTGGTGCAAGCTCTTTGTCCTGCCTCTGTTGCATGGGAGATAAGGGTGCGGGTCCATTTGGCCATGTTGTCTGGGGACAAATGGGTGCGGTCTAAATGTCCAAAAACGGCTGTAAAATGGATCCACAGGCGTCCTGCAAACGCTGTGGGGTGTTCAGTTTTCTTTTTCCTGCACTTATTCAGGCCTTCTACGGGGTCACCTCTATTATATCCGATTGCGTCTAGGATGGCCGTGTGCATCTCTGCAAGGGTGCCTCCTCCTACATTCTGTGGGTCGGGATGGGCTGCTACAACTGAAGGGTCTAAACTTAAAACTGTGAGCTTCACTTGCTCTCGCTCATCCAGGCCGTACATGGTCGCCTGCTATTTCACTCTAGCAAAGAATTGGTGGGGGTCTGAGGTGGGGAGGAACCGTGTGATCTTTTCGCATGCATCCCTATATTGGGTCACGGTTAAGGGGGTTGTGTACGTGAATTCTGCGTCTCCGTCCGATGCAACTGTGCGGTGGGTGGTGACTAGATTCATTGGTGCCTGATCTATCTGCTCTGTGGGGGGGTTGGGGTGCTTTCCTCTTTTGGGGCTTTCCTTCCGCACATGTGCCCTGCACTTATCTTTGCGCGGTTTTGTTTAACTCTTGCCAATCGGGGCCGTCTTCCTCATATAATTGGGATCCAAAGGTGCTTTGAAACCCATTTTGTACTGAAAGCAAAGACTGCAGTTCTGCAATCTGCTTCCGGCATTTTGCATGATCTAATGAGCTTTGTCTCTGCTCCGTGGTGGAAGCATGGAGTGCTCTTAGCGCTGCTTTTAAGTCGCTGCATTGCTTTCCTTTCACAATGCCTCAACCTGTTTCTCTGTCTCTTCTCTAACCAGGACTGCACGTTGCGTGTCCTGATAGGCCTTAATCGTATTAGGTTTGGAAGCTGCTCAGATGCGCCAGACAAGATCTGGTGTGCCCTCTTGGCATCATCCACCTCTCTGTCCTTTGCTGCCAACTTCCTTCTCAATTCTATATTCTCTCTCTCTACTTCGCTAACATCAACCTTGCTCATTCGATGTCTCTCCTCTGACTCTTTACGGAGCGTCCGAACGACCTCCTCTGTGCCTCGCAATTGTGCCAGACAGGACACGATTGTCATCGGCTTACGAGCTTTCCCTAAGCTCTTCTTGTGTATTTTGCTCAGGTTCTCCCACCAAGTATGTCCTATACTCCCGGGAGCTGTTTCCTCACTTGAGCAAAAGTCACTCCAAAGGGGCCATCCCTTTCCTTTGAGGTACTTTCTCAACTCAACTTCCCAAACGGGACACTGACCTACTCTGCTGCTGGTCGCTGCGACCTTGAATTCTTGAGGGTTCATGAGGCGTTCCATTGCCTGCATGGCCGTTTTTCCTATACGAATGCTCTCTTTTAAATTTGGAATGAGGGGTACTAAGGCGGTGCTGTGAACACTGATACGGCTTTTGCTAATTTCCGGAATACAAACTCCCGACAGATTTAACTCAGTTTTACCTTATAACCCTGTTAGTTACGCATGCATAAACACACTTCCGAATTATGAGGATTGATTAGAACTGCTTGAACACTTGTGGTTATTTCTGTTCCCAATTGGATTCTAATTTCAAATGTCTGGGTTCTCTCGGAGTGGGGGGGCGGGTCCACTTCTAAATTGAGTCCCGTCAGAGGCCGCCACTAAATGTTGCTCGTTTGTGGTGAGTGTGCTTTACACTCAATTGGCTCTGTTTAATCACCTTGCTCTAGAATCGCCAGGTATCTTTATGATACCACCACGAGGTTCAAGTTCAATTGCTGATCAATTACTCAGTACACCAGTTAGTAAGGTTCAAATCAAAACACATTTATTATATACACAGTAAATCGCTACTCATGCATAAAATACTACAGAACTAGACTATTTCTACCACTAAAGGCCAATACTTAGCTTTGGAAAAGGAACCCACTGGGTCAGGGAACAATGGCCTCTCGTTCGATCCTGAGACTGCAGGCTTCCAGCTGGTATGGACTAAGGGTTAGGAGCGCCTATCTCGTAGCATGCGTTGACTGGACACACACTTGTTGGTGCAGCTGCTAGGCAGGTCTCTGTCAGGGGTTGTTTCAAGCTGCTGGGAGACCCTGCCAAGAAGGACGAATTGAACTTGGGGACTCTACTTTATAGTCCCCAGGGGCTTCGCGCCCTTTTGGGCGGACCCCGTACCTGGCTCCAATTGATTGGACCAGGTTCCCAATCACTTAGTTTGATTTCCCCCAATACTGGGGCTGTTCCCTGATCGCTGGGCGGTTCCCATATGTCCGTTGGCTTCTTTTGTTTTGGACTCCTGCTGGCGCCGAGGAGTCTGGCTTTACCTCGGTCATCTCTAACTGTTTCTATTGTGCCCGGGAAATCGCTCATTAGTATGTAGATTGCCGTTAGTTTTGGTGCTGTCTGTTCTCTGCAACTTGAATACACAGGAAAACTCTGCAAACTGCTTGCTTTCTGAGATTGTCCATTTTTCCCTGCGTTCTCAGCGAATCTCCATTTTAAGTCGGGAAGTGGCCAACCCAGGTGGCTACAGTACTTCCCAATTTATCGCTACAAACTTGCCCATGTGATATCAATAACTCTTTCAGGTCAGTTTGTTTTTCCTCTGGAAGGTAATTCAACAATTTATCCCAATTTTTAAGAACATCCTCATTTAATTTAATTTAAGGTATGTCAAATTCACAGTGATCTGGATTTGGTTTGTCACTTTGAGTTAGAATCATTAAAACCTCCTTTTTCTCTCCTTCCCTTTCAAAGTACCTTTTTAAGCATATTCACATGACACACGGTGAGTCTTCCTTCCATCTGGTGTTTTTACCACATAATTCACCTCACTTGATTTCCTTTCAATCTGATAAGGTCCACAAAACATTGCTTTTAATGGCTCACCTACCACTGGTAACAACACTAAAACTTTATCTCCACTGGTAAAACTATGAACTATGGATTTATTGTCCACTACCCGTTTCATCACATTTTGTGCAACTTTTAAATGTTGTCTCTCTAGCCAATTCACCTGCTCTATTTAATCGTTCCCTAAAATTTGACATGTAATCCAATAATGTAATTTCCGATTTCTCACTCACCAATTTTTCCTTAATCAATTTAAGTGGTCCTCTTACCTCATGACCAAAAATTAGTTCAAAAGGACTAAATTTGGTTGACTCATTAGGTGCATCCCTAATTGCAAACCGTACGAATGGAATTCCTTTATCCCAATCCTCTGGATAATCTTGACAATAAGCTCTCAACATTGTCTTTAATGTCTGATGCCACCTTTCTAATGCTCCCTGTGATTCTGGATGGTACGCAGTTGATTTAAATTGATTTATTCCTAAGCTATCCATAACTTCTTTGAATAACCTTGAGGTAAAATGTGATCCTTGATCAGATTGTATTTCTGTGGATAGTCCATATCTAGTAAAGAATTTAAGGAACTCCTCCACAATCTTTTTAGCTGTAATATTATGTAGTGGAATGGCCAGTGGAAACCTAGTAGACACATCCATTATAGTCAACAGATGTTGATTCTAACTTTTCGTTTTAGGAAGCGGTCCTACGCAATCAATTAGGACTCTTGTAAAAGGTTCCTCAAATGCTGGAATGGGTATTAAGGGCTCTGGTTTTAACACTGCTTGAGGTTTCCCTATCACTTGACATGTGTGACATGATTGACAAAATTTAACTACATTTTTATGTAGTCCAGGCCAATAAAAATGTTTTGAATTTTGGCTTGAGTTTTCCTTATTCCCAAATGACTTCCCACTGGTACCTCATGTGCAACTCGCAACACCTCCTTTCTGTACCCTACCAGCAATATTACTTGATGAACCTCTGCCACTTTTCATCCGCCTGCATATGTAAAGGTGTCCATTTTCTCATCAAACATCACTTTTACGGTAATAACACTCTGGTATACACTCCGATTCCTCTTGCGCTTTCTGATACATCCGTTTTATTTCTATATCTTTTTGTTGTGACTCTGCCAATTTTCCTGAACTAAAAATATCCGCCTCATCCTCCACCTGTTCTTTTTCAACCTTCTGATCAAAAATCGTTTCTGATAATTGCACTGCAACTTCATCTTCACTCTTTGATTTCTCCTCTTGTCTTAACCTGTGACTTGGCGACCTTGTTTCTACACAATCCGGAAAAATCCCAGGATATTCGTCCTTCAACACTTCAGTTGTCTGATTTTACACTGGCTTATCAACCACAGTAGGCATCACTCCCACCTGCCATCCAGCTATATCATTACCCAAGCTAAACTGTATTCCTTGACAAGATAGTTTCTCTGTTACTCCTACTACCACTTCACCACTCTTGACTGGACTTTCCAACCTTACCTTATATAATTGAACACTACTGTCACCCTGAATTCCACATATTATCACCTTTTCTGGCAATATTCTTCCCACATTTCATAACTCCTCATCTCTTACCATTAACGATTGACTAGCTCCCGTATCTTTTAAAATTGTGACTTCTTTACCTGCTCCTCCTGATACACATGAGTAAACTTTACCCATACAAGTAAATTCTTTAAAGAGATCTGGCACCTTCTTATCAATCACCTCTTGATCAGGCTGTACAGTCTTTTGCACCTCCTTTGCTTCACTTGGGCTTTCCTTTACCACTTTAACAAACCCTACTGTCTTATCCTGTTTTACCACATCAGCCTTCCCAGTGCTTTTCTTCAACCACCAACACTGACTTTACATGGCCTAGTTTATTATAGTGAAAACATTTGAAACTTTTCATGTCTCTTCCACCCTCCTTATTATCTCCCATCAGATCACCTTTACCTTCACCACTTGAGTATTTCTCATGTCCCCAGTTTCTATCCCTCACAGGCTGAAACTGATGTTGGAAACCAAGCTTTGATTTATGAACTAATTCATAATCATCTGCCATTTCTGCTCCTAATCTCGCAGTTTTAACCCTCTGCTCTTCCACATGAGTTCTAACTACATCAGGAATTGAATTTTTAAACACCTCCAAAAGTATAATTTCTCTGAGATCTTCATATGTTTGGTCTATTTTCAAAGCCCTTATCCACTTATCAAAATTACTCATTTGAGCCTTTCAAACTCCATGCAAGTTTGACCAAATTATTTCCTTAAATTTCTAAACCTTTGTCTGTGGGCTTCAGGCACTAATTCATATGCACCTAAGATGGATTTTTTCACCTCCTCTCATGTCCCAGATACTTCCTCTGGTAGTGATGCAAACACTTCACTGGCCCTACCTATCAGCTTTGTTTGAATCTGTAACACCGACATATCCTGTGACCATTTCATTTGTTTAGCTACCTTCTAAATTAAATGAAAAAGGCTTCCACTTCCTTCTCGTTAAAACTTGGCACTGCTTGGACATATTTAAATAGATTCACACCAAACCTTTGATCTTGACGCTCTTTCTCACTATCCTCATCACTATCATCCAACTGTACGTTTCCCTTTACACCTGCCAATTTTAACTGACTGTCATGTTTCACGGCCATTTTTTGAAGTTCAAACTCTCTCTCTTTATCTTTTTCCCTGATCTGTATCTCTCTTTTTGCTCTGTTAGGGCTATTCTTTCTATTTTCCTTTCCTCTCTCTTTTTCCTCTCTGTTTCGTATTCGAGCTGCTTTAATTCTTTCTCATGTTCCATTTGTTTAATTTGTAACTGAATTTTTGCCATTTCCAGTGAGTCAAACTGAATCCCAGGCAACTTTAAATGCTTAGCCACCACCATAATGACCTCATCTTTTCGCATTTTGTCAGTTAATGTTAACTGCCATTTTTTTGCCAAATCTAACAGTCTGCTTTTAGTCTCTGTCCATAAGGTACTGCGTGTGACCGTCTCCACCCCCAAAAACGTCAGAGCCTCTGAAGAGCCATTATTCACAACACACTCCCTACCTAAACTGAAATACCACACCTGAAAAGCACCCACAATATACTCACCTCTCACTATCTTTAAGTTCACAAAGCGAATCCAATAGATAGACTTTTATCCCAGCCGAGCCTCCAGTTTGTTATGGGCCAGGGTTTAGAGAACCCCAAAGTGGATCATGGAGTTCACCTGACCCACAACTTTTAATAGATTGTGGTATGGGGAGCACACGGCCCACTCTACAGGTGTGGTAGAGCAGAAATGGAACATAGTTTTTCTTTTAAAAATATTGTTTAATCTTTGAACTCAAGTTAACCTTTTTAAAACATACAGTGAACAGCTTAGCAACCATCAATTCAAATATAACCCCCAAAGAATACAACACTAAGTAATCCTTAATAACTTCCCAAACAACCTCCAGAAGACAGAAGAAACACCTTTTAACAGAAGGACATTAGGTTTGCATTCACTACTGAGAACATTTAATATTCTGAATTCACCGAACAATCAAGAGATCGTCTTTTCATGGCAAAGAGATCAACAGTACACCCACTCTGCCTGGCTTGAGCTCCAACACTGAAAACAAAACTAAAACACACCCTGCAGCAAACAGCTGAAAACGAAAGTAAAAAGCTGACAGACAGCACAGCTCCACGCACACTCTAACATCACTGATAAACACCCATTTCTTAAAGGTACGCTTCTTAAACACCCATTTCTTAAAGGTACTCTCACATGAAATGGGGATTGTATTGGATGATGGCTGTTGTATTAGATAATGGCTGTTGAGGCTAGGTCAATTGGAAAAATTCAAAACCAAGGTGGATGGATCTGGCTTGGGTAATGGATAGAGAACCAAGCAGTTAGCACATGATCACACTGAACGATGGAACATTCAAGTAGCCTTGATGGCTTTCTGCTCAAATCTAAGAATCTCATGCCCATTATTACAACCAATCATGGCTTGTCCCTCCCTATCTTGGATTCCCTGCCCCAACAACTTGCCCCTCCACCCAGCTGTACACTCTCTTTCTCAGATTCTGACCTCATACTTTCTGCCTTTATTCCACTGTTGGTTGCTCAGCCAGGACTCTCACTCTCACTCTCACACTCACTCACTCACACTCACTCACTCACTCACTCACTCACTCTCCTCCCCCCCCCCCCCCCTCACTGCCTGTTCACTGCACCTTTTAAGATCCTTAATACTTCCAACAAATTAAAACTTGTTGTCTCATGCCTTGTAATACTTCTTTCTTTTGTCCCATGCCAGTTCTGAGAGATAAAGCCCGGAAAACCATGGATGATCAGAGATATTCCAGATACAATGAGAAGGAAGAGAGAGGAAGAGAGAGGCTTTTAATAAGTACAAGGAGAGTAAATACACAGAGGCATTACTGGAGGACAGAAAGTGCAGCATGGAGCTTAAGAAAGCAATTAGGAGAGCAAAGAGGGGAAATTGAAATCTCTAGCTGGTATAAGGAGGGAAAATCCAAAGATATTCTATAGGGATATCAATGAGAAGAGGGTAACTAAGGAAAAGATAGGGCCCATAAGGGACAAAGGGTGAAGTCTGTGGTGGAGCCAGAGGACATTCTTAGGGGGTCCTATATTTCACATCTATCTTCACCCAAGAGAATGAGGAGTCGGGTGTGGAACTCTGAGAGAGAGACTGAGGTTATTGAGCAAGTTGGCATAGGGAGGTGCAAAGGATAGGAGGTGTTGGCAAGTTTAAAAGTGGAGAAATCTCGAGGTCTGGACGAATTGTGTCCCAGGTTGCTTTGTGAGACAAGAGAGGAGATCGCAGCGACCCTGATCCGAATTTTCACTTCTTCTCTGGCCACGGGAGAAGTGCCAGAGGACTGGAGCACCGGGAATGTGGTCCCACTATTTAATAAAGGCTGTAGCGATAAGCCAGGGAACTACAGGCCAGTGAGTCTCATGTCAGTGGTCGGGAAACTATTGGCGAAAATTCGGAAGGAGAGAATCTATATCCACTTGGAGAGGCAAGGTTTGATCAGGAATAGTCAGCATGGCTTTGTCAGAGGGAGGTCATGCCTAACAAATTTGATTTAATTTTTCCAGCATGTGACTAAGTGCAGTTGATGTAGTTTATGTGGATTTCAGCAAAGCATTTGACAAAGTCCCACATGGGAGACTTATAAAGACTTATAAAGAAGGCAAATGGACATGAGATACAGGGAAACTTGATAAGATGGATTCAAAACTGGCTGATCTGTAGGAAACAGAAGGTGATGACAGACGGCTGCTTTAGAGACTGGAAGCCAGTCCAGTGGTGTACAACAGGGATCGGTTCTGGGACCCCTATTATTCGCCATTTGACTTGGATGACTATGTGAGGGATAGGATCAGTAAGTTTACGGATGACACAAAGAGAAGCCGGGTGGTTAACAGTGAGGCTCAGACTCTTGGGTTGCAGGAAGTTATGGACAAGGATGGTCAAATGGGCAGAAAAGTGACAGATGGAATTGAGTCCTGAAAAGTGTGAGGTGTTACACTTTGGAAGGAGCAATTTGACAAGGAAATATTCAAAGAATAGCACCACATTGGGAAGTCCTGAGGAACGAAGAGACCTTGGCGTGTTTGTAAATAGCTTTCTGAAGGCAGGAGGGCAGGTTAATAGGATGGTGAAAAAGGCATATGGACAATTTGCCTTTATCAATCGTGGCATAGATTACAAAAGCAAGGAAGTCATTTTGGAGTTATATCGAACATTGGTCAGGCTACAGCTGGAGTACTGTGTGTAGTTCTGGTCGCCACATTATAGGAAGGATGTGATTGCACTGGAGCGGGTGCAGAGGCGATTAACCAGGATGTTGCCTAGTATGGAACATTTTAATTATGAAGAGAGGTTGGATAGGCTTGGCTTGTTTTTGTTGGAGCAGAGAAGATTGAGGGACAACCTGATCGAGGTGTACAAGATTATGAGGGGCATGGACAGGGTGAATAGGGCGCAGCTGTTCCCCTTTAGTTGAAGGGTCGTTTACAAGGTGACACATGTTCAAGGTGAGGGGCAGGAGGTTAAGGGAGGATTTGAGGAAAAACGTTTTACCCAGCAGGTGGTGATGTCTGTAATGCACTGCTTGGGAGGGTGGTCGAGGTGGGTTGCCTCATATCATTTTAAAAGTACCTGGATGAGTACTTGGCACTTCTTAACATTCGAGGCTATGGGCCAAGTGCTGGCTAATGGGATTAGGATTGGCAGATCAGATTAGGATTGGCATAAAAAATACCTTTTATGCGGCGGTGCAGACTCAATGGGCCGAATGGCCTTTTCTGCACTCTTTTTCTGTGATAAAGGATAGAGTTGTAAAATTCTCAGAACACCATTTAATTATGGAACTTGACTTAGTCACTGTAAACCAGTGCTTCTTGGATGTTAACCTTGCATGTCATGACATTTGTGGCTTGAATTAAACTGCATAATCTAACTCACCATGAACAATACCCTATAAAATCAGCTTGTGATTTAATTGGTGTCTGCAAAATCTTTGCGTAAGTTACACCACAGGTGTAAATATGAAAAATGTAAATATGTAAATAAGAAAATTTTATGCAAATATCATGCTGCAGGTTGCTGCAAATTTCTTATTTGTAAAGGAATGACAAATCAGAACTCCTTAACTAAACTACATAAAATTACCAGCAAAAACAGTGCTAAGTCTATGAAACAACAGCACTTTTTCTTTAATATTCAGGATTCAAAATAAAGTTTACATTATTTTAGAAACATAAAAAATTAATATTCCACAAATACGATTAAACATGCAATTGTATATTGTCTACATGCTTTCACTGTGGTTTTCCAATGGCCTATAGGCTCAGAGTTGATATTCTTTCCAGAGCCAGCATCTTTTCAGTGAAAAGGAGTTATTGACCCCACCTATGTTTGCAATTCCTAGGATACCACAAACTGAGTAGAGAATTGTGAAACATGTTTCATTATGATTTTCCCTGGATTGCTGGTAGCATGTCTCCAACAGCATTTAAGAATTTGTTTTTGCAAATTATTGAAAAAATTACCTGGATGTGAATTTACTGGATTATCAAATGTTTGCTAGAAACAGAGGTTACCCCCAGAGAGAGGTAAAGTTCTAACCATTCCAATCCATCTTGTTCATATTGAAAAGGAAAAAGTAATAATTGTTTTACTTCGAGGTCACCTTTATAAAGTTATAATGAGCTTCTGAATTGTTATTCCTCTGTGTTTCTGCTAATTAACATATCAGTCATTATTTACCTTGTGATAGCAATGTTGAAACCCTTTCTTAGGTCACCCTTACCTCTAGTGAAATAGTCCCCTCAACTTCACCATCCTCCACGACTGTATATTCTAATTCCTGGTAATGATTGCACCTTTTCTATTTGTTGCTTTGTTCCCAGGTTAGGAAAAAACCATGAGAACCATATTTATCTATTCCATTCTGATTGGGCTTGTCCTTGTAACCCCAACTGGTCGTTTATTTTTCTCCTCCCTAGCCCTCACTTTCCTAAGAGAGACAGAAAAGTTGAAGCACTATATATAGTCAATTACAGGAACCTGTGGGCTTGACTCCTCAACAAAGCGATCAGGAAAGTTATGGGATGCCAGCATTCATTGACTATTCATTTACTGCATTGATCGTGGATTTTCAAAAATGTATCTAATGGCTCAAAACTAATCATTTTAATTAGTTTGGGTGGACAAGTATTAGTGTGTGCGGGAGGTTATAACATAGAAAATTCTGGCTTGTCAGGAAGCCAGCTGGAACTTATTGAAGGTTTGCGTGAACACATGGAAAATACCTGTTGCACAGTGAGATTAACTATTAACTTGTTCTAAAGTTCGGCACAACATCGTGGGCCGAAGGGCTTGTTCTGTGCTGTATTTTCTATGTTCTATTAAAAAGAAAAGCCAATTTTCCACCTGCTTTAACTGTCAGCAGAAAGGTTTTCTGGGATTCCTGGAACAGCGGAGATTGACGGAGGCTGGAAATCCATAAATAGAGGGATATCATAGAATTTACAGAGCCCCCTCCCTAATAGCACAATGGGACTGTAGCGGTTCAAGTAGGCAGCTCATCACCACCTTCTAGGGCACTACGGTGCTAGGTTAACATGGTGATACAGTGGTTAGCATTGTGGGACCCGGGTTTGATTCCGACCTTGGGTGACTGTGGAGTTTGCATGTTCTACCGAGTTTGCGTGGGTTTCCTCTGGATTGTCCGGTTTCCTCCCACAGCCCAAAAATGTATACATTAGGTTACGAGGATAGAGAAGGGGAGCGGGCCGAGGTGAGAGGTCTTTCAGAGGGTTGGTGCAGACTCGATGGGCTGAATAGCTTCTTTCTGCACTGTAAGGATTCTATGATTCTCCAGGGCAATTGGGGATGGGCAACAAATTTTGGCCCAGCCAGCAAAGTGCACATCCCATAAAAAATAATTAAAAAAAAAACACTGTACCCCCCCCCCCCCCCCCCCCCCCCCCCAACTTTGGCAACATCACGTTTCCACAGCCAACAATCCAACTCTCTCACTGACATTGATCATCATCTAATCTTTGTCATACCATTTTCATAAAGGCTGAAGGCCACTTGGCAGGCAACAGGCAATAATCAGCATGATTAGACAGTGGAGCTTTGGAATAAACTTCATGATGCATAAACAAAGACCATGTAATCAACAATTGTAAGACCCACAACTACAAATTCTTTCTCTTCCTTTCCCTAGTATTCCAAAGTGGTGCTACCGTTTTGGCTTCAGATAAATGCATCTGATTTGTCTGCTCTGCCTGCTCCGATCCGTGTGGCCAATGACATCTGGGTTTTGGAGTTCACAAGGACTCTGCCCAACGAATGCCCCACCTGCATCTGTGCAGTGACAGACTCGGCCATTGGGATAGGAGGAAATGTATGGGACTCTGACTGAGGAGGGGGTTCAGGGGAGGAGGAATGGGAGTACTATGACCAGAGCTCCTTCTTCCATGTCCACCTTCCCCTTCACACACCTTGCCAATACAGGTGAGGGAGATGGGGGTGCCTCGATGGAGGTATCCTCTCAGCACTTTTAATGTTTTTGAGGATACAAATTGCCACAATTGCAAGACTGCCTTTGTGGAGTGGGAGCTCCTCAACAGCGAGGCCTGCTGTTTGTAAGGTGGCTGTGAGGACAGGATTCCTAAATAATGAAACTGAGTGCAGAGTCCCACCTCTTCCCCACCTCACCCGGTTTCAGGCACCTGCTTCCTCTCACCACATTTCAGCTGGTAAACGGGCATTATTAGGCCCTTTAATGGCTTCTGTTGGTTTCCTGCTATGTACAGGTGGGCAGCTGCCTAGTTCCTGAACTAGGGGCAGGATTCTCCCAGCCCTGGGCCGGGCCAGAGAATCCCCGCGAACGGGCCAGGTCGCCCCGACGCTGGCATGCGATTCCCCGCAGAGCGGAGAACTGGCACTGGCGTGGTTGGCGCGGCGCCGGTCGTGGGCCGCTCTACGTGGCCGGCCCACCAATTCTCCTTCCTGGATGGACCAAGCAGCCGCAAGAAAAGAGCCGAGCCCCGCCGGCACCGTTCTAACCTGCTCTGGGCCGGCGGGACCTTGGCGTGGAAGGGTCGGGTGGCGGCCTGTGGGGGAAAGGGGGGTCCGACCCCGGGAGGGCCTCCGATCTGGCCTGGCCTGTGATTGGGGCCCACTGATCGGTGGGCTGGTCTCTTTGGCAGGGGACCTCCTTTCCTACGTGCCGGCCTCTGTAGTCCTGTGCCATGTTGCGTCGGGGTCGGCGCGTTGAAGGAGGCCACCGCGCATGTGCGCGTTGGCGCTGGCGCCACTGCGCATGTCCTCATTGGCGCCTGCGCAACTGCACATGCACGGATCCCACGGTGCACAGATTCTGTAGGGGCCAGAATTAGTACTGAGTGCGGCCCGTTCATGCTGTCGTAAAACGCGACGGCATTTACAACGGCGTGGACACTCTGCTGTGGGATTGGAGAATCCCGCCCCACACTCCTTAAAAATAGTCTGAAGGCGGATCGCATTGGCAAATGGCACAGAAGTCAGTGGTAGGAAATCCAGGCCCATCCATCTCTGTTCATACCTCCAATGGGTTCCCAAAGTTCTGCCCAATGATTCAGTTTAATGACCTTTCGTTCAATAGCATTAATCTTTCAGGTGTTATCCTCACTGATCTATTAAACCCTGTCATCACATGTGGCTGATTAAACTCTCCGAGTTGGAGATGCAATCAAGAACAAGAGATTATTTAGCTGATATGATCCGAGGATAGGATTTTTTTGATTTGAATAATATATTTTTAAAGAGCCTGGAGACATATTAATCTTGATCGCTTGTTGCTAGGCTGCAATATCATTACATTTATTCAGCCTCTTACACATGTACCAAGGAATAGGGTCTCTAGAGAGCAAGGCTTTGGGATTAGTTTTGAATCGCTGACATACTAGCACAGATTTGACCATGCCAGATGGTCTTTTTCTGTTCTATAAACTTCCATTGTTCCTGGGGATTACACTCGTTGATGAATAGTTCCTACAGGGAAATAAATAAAATCAAATAAACTAAATTTTCCTTTAACTATTTACCCTTTTAAAGAAAGTTTGATCTGTTTTGAATTGGTTAAAACAGTGTACCCTCAAACGAGTCTTTGACACATTTCGGTTGGGTAATGTCAGAAAATATGGTTTGGTGATTGTTATAACCCCAACGGAAGTCACGGATAGGAGCCATCAGGTTTCCTATGCCCTCCAGGGAATACGAATTTCCCCAGTAAAGGAGCGGGGCTCCCCTTTAACAGGCTGTGATGAACGGTATTTACCTTTAATACCTTGCCCCTTGCCCCTTTAAGAGGCTTGGAACCCTGGCGGTCTCCGCCTCTGGCTACGCCCCCAGGAAACAGTATATAGGATAAGGCTCCATGTGGCGAGCACACTTCTCTTGGATGCTGTCCTGTTCTCTGTAGATTAAAGCCTTTTGATTACCGACTTCGCTCTCGCATTGTAATTGAGGGTGCCTCAATTTAATCTACAGACACATCAAGATGGACAGCGCTCTAAAACCGGAGAAGCTCAACCTGGACGCAAGGTCGCCGGAAGCCCCGGAAATGTTTAAATATTGGCTCCGGTGTTTCGAGGACTATCTGGACTCCTCAACGACTGATGTCGACAGCACTCGCAAGCTGCGTTTACTACATGGCCGGGTGGGCCACCGACTCTCCGCCGCAATCGAAACCGCTACGACCTATGAGGCGGCGGTCGGAATACTGAAGAAACGCTTCATAAAACCTACTAACGAGGTACACGCCAGACATTTGCTCTCAACCTGCAGCCAGCGTTCCGGGGAAACGCTGGACGAGTTCGTGGAAAGACTCGATGCGCTCGCGAGGAACTGCGACCACAAAGCAGTGACGGCAGAAGAACACAGGAACTTACATATTCGCGACGCCCTTGTGTCTGGTATCAGGTCCTGGTACATCTGGCAGCGGCTCCTAGAAGACGGGGCAAAGGATCTCCAGGGCACGGTAACACTCGCCTCTTCTCTCGAAACGGCCCACCGTAATCTCCGTACGTACTCCGCGGACCTTGCGAACCCCTCTCGATCCCCTCCAGACTCGGCCACGCTACAGGCCTGTGCCACGCGGTGATCCGCTCACTCCGGGAGTTCCCCATGCTATTTCTGTGGGCAAGGCCAGCACCCACGTCAGCGTTGCCCGGCCCGATCCGCGATCTGCAACGACTGCGGGAAGAAAGGGCACTTCGTGAAAGTCTGCCTGGCTGGGCCCAAAGGCCACAAACGAAACCCTCACCAGGCCCAGAAATCAAGCTCCCGGTCTCACAGACCCCGCAACGCGGCCACACTGCGGCCGGGCACGCCCACTTCCAATGCGTCATCGACCTCGTGCGAGTCATGAGAGCGGCCATCTTCGAAACCCGACACGTTCGACCGGCGGTGGCGGCCATCTTGTGACTCCAGGCAGCCATTTTGTGAGTTCGACTCTGACGGCCCGCAACTAGGAGCGATCACGCTCGATCAATCGTGGCCGAAACACCTGCGAAACTCAATGATGTGGGTGCGAATCAACGGCCACGACATTCCCTGCCTATTCGCCTCCGGGAGCACGGAGAGCTTTATCCATCCAGACACGGTAAGGCGCTGCTCCCTGCGCACCCACCCCGCCTACCAAACTATCGCCCTCGCCTCAGGGTCCCATTTGGTTCAAATCACGGGGTACTGTGTCGCTGACCTCTCAATTCAAGGCGCTAAATACTCCCGTTTTAAACTTTACATCTTTTCTCAACTCTGCGCCCCCTGCTGCTCGGTGCTCGGCCTGGACTTTCAGTGCAGCCACCGGAGCCTGACACTGAAGTTCAGCGGACCCCTGCCCCCACTCATGGTATGCAGCCTGGCGACACTCAAAGTTACGCCACCCCCCCCCTCTTCGCGAACCTCACTCCCGACTGTAAGCCCGTCGCCACCAGGAGTCGCCGGTACAGTACCCAAGACATGACTTTTATCAAGTCAGAGGTTCAGCGGCTACTAAAAGAGGGGGTCATAGAGGCCAGCAACAGCCCTTGGAGGGCTCAAGTATTGGTAGTCCGCTCCGGGGAAAAGCAACGAATGGTAGTGGATTATAGCCAGACCATAAACCGCTTTACACAACTCGATGCTTACCCACTTTCCCGCAGAGCTGAAATGGTCACTCACATCGCCCAGTATCGGGTATTCTCCATGGTTGACCTAAACTCGGCCTATCATCAACTCCCTATCCACTCAGAGGACCGCCCCTACACGGCTTTTGAAGCAGCCGGTCGGCTGTTTCACTTCCTCAGGGTCCCCTTTGGTGTTACAAACGGAGTCTCCGTTTTACAGAGGGCGATGGATCAAATGGTGGACCAGTACGGCTTACGGGCTATCTTCCCGTACTTGGACAACGTCACCATCTGCGGCCATGACCAGCAGTACCACGATGCAAACCTGAGGAAGTTCCTTACAGACTGCCCGGGCCCTCATCCTCACTTACAACAAAGAGAAATGCGTGTTCCACACAACCCGGCTCGCCATCCTCGGCTACGTCATGGAGAACGGGGTCCTAGGCCCGGACCCCGACCGCATGCGTCCCCTTAAGGAACTCCCCCTTCCCCGTAGCCTCAAGGCACTCAAACGGTGCTTGGGGCTTTTCTCCTATTACGCCCAGTGGGTCCCCAGATGTGCGGACAAAGCCCGGCCACTAATTAAGACCACGGTTTTTCCCCTGACGGATGAGGCCCAGTCGGCTTTCGACCGTATCAAGGCCGCCGTGCACGCAGTGGACGAAGCCATTCCCTTCCAAGTAGAAAGCGACGCATCAGACGTTGCCCTGGCTGCTACCCTCAACCAGGCAGGCAGGCCAGTAGCGTTCTTCTCCCGAACCCCCACCGCCTCGGAAATTCGGCACTCTGCAGTCGAGAAGGAGGCACAAGCCATAGTGGAGGCCGTGCGACACTGGAGGCACTACCTAGCCGGTAGGAGGTTCACCCTCGTTACCGACCAACGGTCGGTCGCCTTTATGTTCGATAACGCACAACGGGGCAAAATAAAGAATGACAAAATTCTGAGGTGGAGAATAGAGCTCTCCACCTATACGTACGATATTAAATATCGTCCGGGGAAGCTCAACGAGTCCCCAGATGCCCTGTCTCGCGGCACGTGCGCCAATGCGCAATTGGACCGCCTGAGATCCATCCATGATGACCTCTGCCACCCGGGGGTCACCCGGCTTGCCCACTTCATCATGTCCCGCAACCTACCCTACTCCACAGGGGAGGTCAAGGCCATGACTAAGGCATGCCAGATCTGTGCGGAATGCAAACCGCAATTCTATCGACCAGACAAGGCCAGCCTGATAAAGGCCTCTGGGCCCTTCGAGCGACTAAGCGTGGACTTCAAAGGGCCCCTCCCATCCACCAACCACAACATCTATTTCCTCACCATCATCGACGGATTCTCCCGCTTCCCTTTTGCTATCCCCTGCCCCGATACGACCTCGGCCTCCGTGATCAAGGCACTGCACAGAATCTTCACACTGTTTGGTTTCCCCGCTTATATCCACAGCGACCGGGGTACATCGTTAATGAGCGATGAGCTGCGTCGGTACCTGCTCAGCAAGGGCATCGCCTCGAGCAGGACGACGAGCTATAACCCGCGGGGAAACAGGCAAGTGGAGAGGGAGAACGCGACAGTTTGGAAGGCTGTCCTCCTAGCCCTATGGTCAAGGAGTCTCCCTATCGCCCGCTGGCAGGAGGTCCTACCCGATGCCCTGCACTCCATTATGTCGCTCCTCTGTACGGCCACGAACGAGACCCCTCATAATCGTTTGTTTGTCTTCCCCAGGAAGTACACCTCTGGGGTCTCGCTTCCACTCTGGCTGATGACTCCGGGTCCAGTCCTACTCCGGAGACACGTGAGGAGCCATAAAACGGATCCAATAGTCGAGAGGGTCCACCTGCTGCACGCAAACCCTCAATATGCCTACGTCGAGCACCCCGACGGCAGGCAGGATACCATCTCCCTGCGACACCTGGCACCCGCTGGCTCTCTCACCGACCCCGACGTTTTCCCCCCCGCCCCCCCCCCCCCCCCCCCCCCCCCTCTACCGATGCTCCCCGCACCGACCTCCGACTCTGACAGCGCCCCCCAGCCGGCGCCGACCACCCTAATCACCCCTGATACCCCCCCCCCCCACCAAAGGCGGGCAAAGGCTCAGTCAACCGTGCTCCCGGATAGACCACCATCGGAACCGACCGCATCCACGGCGCCACCACCAGAGCGGCGAAAGTCAGCATGGACAATCAGACCGCCACAAAGACTGAACTTATAATTTAAAACACTTCACCCCCGACGGTCTATGTGTTTTATTTTAAACACTGGGTGAATGTGATGAACGGTATTTACCTTTAATACCTTGCCTCTTTAAGAGGCTTGGAACCCTGGGGGACTCCGCCTCTGGCTACGCCCCCAGGAAACAGTATATAGGATAAGGCTCCATGTGGCGAGCACAGTTCTCTCGAATGCTGTCCTGTTCTCTGTATATTAAAGCCTTTGATTACCGACCTCGCTCTCGCGTCGTAATTGAGAGTGCCTCACAGGCGTAGTTTAAAAACCCCATCCTGGGTGTAGGTTGGGGAAGGAGATCCTCCGGGGAGTAGTGGTGATTTGACAAGTAATAATAAATATCTTTGTGCTCTAACCTAAGGCCTGCGTGGCTGCTTGCCTCGGATCTAACACTGATAATGATGGTTTGAATCAAATTCTGAGTGACAGGACATTAAAACATCATCATGACTCTCCTGAACTGTAAACATCATTGGAATGTTAGGCCTCTCTCAATTCAATAGAGTATTGATCAAAGCAGTATAAATTTACTCTTGAAAGGAGGTGTTCATCAGTTGGTGGCTGGTTAAAGGAGCCTCGTCAAACTAAATGGATAATATTAAAAGGAGCCAGCACCTGGGATTGCCTTTGAAATCCTCCTTCTCACCAGAGTTTCTGTTGACTTCACTTTAGAGGTTGCAAAGCATTTTTGGAATATGAATAGAAAGATGCGAGGAAAAAGTATTTGCCATGGCAGTAGAGGGTGCCTGCAGACAATGGAAGTGCTACCCCCAATGTTACAATTGTAAACTCATCCGTTTTCATTGATTTGGCTGGTTACAGGGGATGTAGAGCAGTGTTTTTCAAACGTTTTTCTCGGGGGACCCATTTTTACCAACCGGCTGACCTTCAGGACCCACGCCTGACGACCTTCGCGGCCCACCATTTTCTCTTACCTTGCTTACTGCTGACAAAATGGAGGAATCGCAATCGTGCCAAAAGCACAACGTTTGGGGGGGGGGGGGGGGGGGGGGGGGGGGGCGCACATGACCTGCTATCTACCTCCCTTCAGGCAGGAAGATTACATTGCATTGAAAAAAAATCTATTCCTGCTTCTCTGATTGCGCAAACCTATCTTGGCTAATAAATTAAAGGCTTCCAGGTGCCTTCTTAACCACCTTAGCAACCTGTCCTGCTACCTTCAGGGATCTGTGGACATTCACTCCAAGGTCCCTCCCTTCCTCTGCCCTTCTCAGTGTCCTCCCATTTATTGTGTAATTCTTTCCCTCGTTTGATCTCCCCAAATGCATCACCTCACACTTCACTGGGTTGTATTCCATTTGCTGCGTTTCTGTCCACCCGGCCAGACCAGTAGCTGCTTCATATTTTGAAAGACATGAGGGATCATGTATTTGCTCCTGTCTCAATTTGCATTTCATTCAATTCTGAGGTGTGGGCTGGTTGGCTGGCCAGAATGTTCTTTTGTTTCTCCACTTGTTTTCCCTTCTGCATGAAGAGTGCCTTATGCTCAATTGTGTCAAAATGTGGACATGGGCTAGTTGGCCGAGTATGATATTATATTCAATGTAATTCAGTCTAAAACAGGATCTGGCTACTTCGGTACTGGTAGCTCAGTCGGTATTTGGGATCAGAAATAGAAAAGAAATTCATAACAGAATTGGAAAAAATGTACCTTCACATTTTTGGTGAAATCTTGCCTTTAAATGCTAGCTGATCACTTTTCCTTATTGGAGCTCACGGAACCACGCAGCTCTGCGCACGCGCAGTGTGCCCGCATTCTATTAATATAGTCCAGCCATCATTTTGAAGGTCGCCTGGAGCCGGCATTGTTAAAAGCCAGCTGCTGTGGCTGTTGCACACAAATGTGCACAGTGGGGAGCGCCGAGACCCTCCCGATACCCACCTGCGGGTCGTGACCCCAACTTTGAAAATGCCTGATGTAGAGCAATACCTTTTGAAAACACCCTCTCTGCTGAATGTAATATTTATATAATGTATTTGTTTTCCAAGGGGATGCCTTAGGATTACTGCACTATGTCAACTATCTGTCATCCCATCCATCCAATCATTCATGGGCTCTGAGAAAGAGTTTCTTTGTCGGGCATCTTGAATAGAGATATCAGCCCTCTATCCAGTGCCACTTACGTAAGCAGTCAGATATATATTGCACGATTAAATTCAATTCACTGCACGTGATATCTGAAATGGTTGGAGGCACTGGATACTGCAAAGCATATGAGCCCTGACAACATTTCTGCAATAGACTGAAGACCTATGCACTTCAACTAGCCATGACCCTAGCTGAGCTGTTCCAGTACAGGTACAACACTGACAATGTTGAGGGGTTTGTCGTATGAGGACAGATTGAACAGTTTAGGCCTATACTCTCTAGAGGTTAGAAGAATATGGGGAGATCAAGTCAAGGTATACAAGATGCTAAAAGGTATGGATAAATTAGACGTGGAGCTGACACTTCCTCTTGTGGCACATTCTAAAACGAGAGGTCATAATCTTAGAATCAGTGGTAGCAAATTTAAAATAGATTTGAGGAGAAACGACTTCTCCCAAAGAACAAAGAAAATTACAGCACAGGAACAGGCCTTTCGGCCCTCCCAGCCTGCGCCGATCCAGATCCTTTATCTAAACCTGTCTCCTATTTTCCAAGGATCTACTTCCCTCTGTTCCCCGCCCGTTCATATATCTGTCCAGATGCATCTTAAAAGATGCTATCGTGCCCGCCTCTACCACCTCCGCTGGCAAAGTGTTCCAGGCACCCACCACCCTCTGCGTAAAAAACTTTCCACGCACATCTCCCTTAAACTTTCCCCCTCTCACCTTGAAATCGTGACCCCCTTGTAATTGACACCCCCACTCTTGGAAAAAGCTTGTTGCTATCCACCCTGCCCATACCTCTCATAATGTTGTAGACCTCAATCAGGTCCCCCCTCAACCTCTGTCTTTCCAACGAAAACAATCCTAATCTACTCAACCTTTCTTCATAGCTAACACCCTCCATACCAGGCAACATCCTGCTGAACCTCCTCTGCACCCTCTCTAAAGCATCCACATCCTTCTGGTAATGTGGCGACCAGAACTGCATGCAGTATTCCAAATGTGGCCTAACCAAAGTCCTATACAACTGTAACATAACCTGACGACACTTGTACTCAATACCCCATCCAATGAAGGCAAACATGCTGTATGCCTTCTTGACCACTCTATCAACCTGCGTTGCCACCTTCAGGGTACAATGGACCTGAACTCCCAGATCTCTCTGTACATCGATTTTCCCCAGGACTCTTCCATTGACCAAATAGTCCGCTCTTGAATTAGATCTTCCAAAATGCATCACCTTGCATTTGCCTGGATTGAACTCCATCTGCCATTTCTCTGCCCAACTCTCCAATCTATCTATATTTTGCTGTATTCTCTGATAGCCTCGCTATCTGCAACTCCACCAATCTTCGTATCATCTGCAAACGTGCTCATCAGACCACCTATACCTTCGTCCAGATCATTTATGTATATCACAAACAACAGTGGTCCGAGCACGGATCCCTGTGGAACACCACTAGTCCCCTTTCTCCATTTTGAGACACTCCCTTCCACCACTACTCTCTGTCTCCTATTGCCCAGCTAGTTCTTTATCCATCTAGCTAGTACACCCTGAACCCCATATGACTTCACTTTTTCCATCAACCTGCCATGGGAAACTTTATCAAACGCCTTACTGAAGTCCATGTATATGACATCTACAGCCCTTCCCTCATCAATTAACTTTGTCACTTCCTCAAAGAATTCTATTAGGTTTGTAAGACATGACCTTACCTGCACAAAACCATGCTGCCTATCACTGATAAGTCTATTTTCTTCCAAATGTGAATAGATCCTATCCCTCAGTATCTTCTCCAACAGTTTGCCTACCACTGACGTCAAGCTCACAGGTCTATAATTTCCTGGATTATCCCTGCTACCCTTCTTAAACAAAGGGACAACATTAGCAATTCTCCAGTCCTTCGGAACCTCACCCGTGCTCAAGGATGCTGCAAAGATATCTGTTAAGGCCCCAACTATTTCGTCCCTCGTTTTCCTCAGGAACCTGGGATAGATCCCATCCGGTCCTGGGGACTTGTCCACCTTAATGCCTTTTAGAATACCTAAATCCTCCCCCTTCCTTATGCTGACATGACCTAGAGTATCTAAACATCCATCCCTAGCCTCAACATCCATCATGTCCCTCCCCTTTGTGAACACGGATGCAAAGTACTCATTAAGAATCTCACTCATTTCCTCTGACTCCACGCATAAATTCCCTCTTTTGTCTTTGAGTGGGCCAATCCTTTCTCTAGTTTCCCTCTTGCCCCTTATATACGAATAAAAGGCTTTGGGATTTTCCTTAACCCTGTTAACCAAAGATATTTCATGACCCCTTTTAGCCCTCTTTATTGCGCGTTTGAGATTTGTCCTACTTTCCCGATATTCCTCCAAAGCTTCATCAGTTTTGAGTCGCCTTGATCTTATGTATGCTTCCTTTTTCATCTTAGCTAGTCTCTCAATTCCACCAGTCATCCGTGGTTCCCTAATCTTGCCATTTCTATCCCTCATTTTCACAGAGACATGTCTGTCCTGCACTCTAATTAACCTTTCCTAAAACTCCCACATTTCAAATGTGGATTTACCCTTAAACAGCTGCTCCCAATCCACATTCCCTAGCTCCTGCCGAATTTTGTTATACTCTGCCTTTCCCCAATTTAGCACTCTTCCTTTAGGACCACTCTCGTCTTTGTCCATGAGTATTCTAAAACTTATGGAATTGTGATCGCTATTCCCAAAGTAATCACCGACTGAAACTTCAACTACCTGGCCGGGATCATTCCCCAATACCAGGTCCAGTATGGCCCCTTCCCGAGTTGGACTATTTACAGACTGCTCTAAAAAACTCTCAGGGATGCTCCTTACAAATTCTGCTCCATCTACACCTCCAACACTACATGAGTCCCATTCGATGTTGGGGAAGTTAAAATCTCCCATCACAACCACCCTATTGCTTCTACATTGTTCTATTATCTGTCTACGTATTTGTACCTCTACTTCACGCTCGCTTTTGGGAGGCCTGTAGTAAAGTCCCAACAATGTTACTGAATTGTGAACTGAATCAGAACTGAATTGGGCCAGCCAGATGAATGGTATTGCCACAAGAACAGGCTGGGAATTCTGCAGAGTTAACTCACATGCTGACTTCCCAAAGCCCGTCCAAAAAACGGCGAGCAGCGATTCGTGTCGGGGGGGAAGAGAATAGCGGGAGGTCGGGAAAAATGTCGGGAAGGCCCTCCCGCTATTCTCCGACCCGTCGTGGGCAGCGGGGAATCGCGCCCAGTGGCTTTTTACGCCAGACAAATGGCATAAAACGGTCACCGATTTCCCGTTCTGCTGGGGGCAAAAAAATAAGATAATTGTTTTTAAACTAAGAAAGACAACCAATAGTGTGTGAAAGGGTGAGTGTGTACGTCCAGCTCTGTCCCAGTGGGGGTAAGAGTATATGAGAACTGGGACTGAGACGGGCAACACTCTTCTCTCCCGTCACTGCCACTACCCTCCCTCCCCACCACACACACACAGCCCCCTCCCCACCACACACACACAACCCCCTCCCCACCACAGACACTACCCCCCTCCCCACCACAGACACACACACACCCCTCCCCACCACACACACACATACACACACACACACACACACACACACACACACACCCCCTCCCCACCACAGACAGAACACCCTCCCCACCACAGACAGAACACCCTCCCCACCACACACACCCCCCTCCCCACCACAGTCACACCCCCCTCCCCACCACAGTCACACCCCCCTCCCCACCACAGTCACAACCCCCTCCCCACCACAGTCACAACCCCCTCCCCACCACAGTCACAACCCCCTCCCCACCACAGTCACAACCCCCTCCCCACCACAGTCACAACCCCCTCCCCACCACAGTCACAACCCCCTCCCCACCACAGTCACACCCCCCTCCCCACCACAGTCACAACCCCCTCCCCACCACAGTCACAACCCCCTCCCCACCACAGTCACAACCCCCTCCCCACCACAGTCACAACCCCCTCCCCACCACAGTCACAACTCCCTCCCCACCACAGTCACAACCCCCTCCCCACCACAGTCACAACCCCCTCCCCACCACAGTCACAACCCCCTCCCCACCACAGTCACAACCCCCTCCCCACCACAGTCACAACCCCCTCCCCACCACAGTCACAACCCCCTCCCCACCACAGTCACAACCCCCTCCCCACCACACACACACAACCCCCTCCCCACCAGACACAACCCCCCCTCCCCACTACCCCCCTCCCCACCACACACACACACACACACACACAACCCCCCTCCCCACCACACAAAAAAAACCCCCGTCCTCATCACAGACAGACACCCCCTCCCTTCCACACAACCCCCCCCTCCCCACCACACACACACACACACACCCCTCCCTACAACACACCCACTACCCCCCTCCCCACCACAGACAGACAGACACACACACACACACACACACACACACACACACACACACCCCTCCCTACCACACACCCACTACCCCCTCCTCATCACAGACACACACACACACACACACACACACCCTCCCCACCACAGACACACACTCCCCTCCCTACCACACACACTCCCCTCCCCACCACACACACTCCCCTCCCCACCACAGACACAACCCCCTCCCTACCACACAAAAATCCCCCCTCCCCACCACACACACACACACACACCTCCATACCACACACACACCCCTCCCCACCACAGACGCACCCACTCACCACCACACACACACCCCCTCCCCCGCACGCACGCGCGCACACACACACACACACACCTCCCCACCACAGACACACCTCCCCACCACAGACACACCTCCCCACCACAGACACACACACACACACCCCTCCCTACCACACACACAACCCCCTCCCCACCACACAAGAAAAACCCTTATCATCACAGACACACACACACAACCCTCCCCACCACAGACACAACCCCCTCCCTACCACACACACCCCCCCCCACCACACACACCCCCTCCCTACCACACACACCCCTCCCCACCACACACACACAAACACACACCCCTCCCCACCACAGCCACAACCCCCTCCCCCCCACAGACACACCCCCACCACACACACACACACACACACCTCCCCACCACACACACACACACACCTCCCCACCCCACACACACACACACACCTCCCCACCACACACACACACACACACACACACACACCTCCCCACCACACACACACACACACACACACACACACACACACACCTCCCCACCA